>NW_028262369.1:4598611-5255555 GCF_047370975.1 Nipponia nippon
ACCCAGAGCTTTCCAGCACCTACTGGAAATGGTATTGTTGCATGTTGGCAGAAGAGAGCTACTCAGAAAAGCAATAATTAATTCCTTCTAGAAATATGCAGATTGGTACCATTTCCTTTGGGTTCAACAGAAATGCTTCCAAGGAAAAAGAGATATTAAAAAAAAAATTAATACATGAAAGTTTGACGAGAAGAGGTTGTGAGGGCTTTCCCCAAGAGCTAATAACACCCACATATCACAAGACTGTGATTCCGAGGAAAAGCAGCACAGGGACCCACAGGAGGAAGGCTAGCCAACCCGCACCAGTGCAAGCATGTTGCTAATGGCCATACTATAGGAGATATGGCTGCCAATATTCCAGCAAGCCTACAGTCTCCTCTTGCTCCCTCACTATTATGTGTCAAGTGCCCACACTCTGCAAGGATTCAAAAGCAGAACTAAAAAAAAAAAAAAAAAAAAAAAAATCCTACTTTGCTTTCCATACATTTAGAGCTAAATCCACTTCAGCTAAGCTACAATTTTCTGAGAGTTCCCTTCGCTGGCAGCCTTGCTTTGAAACAGCTCCTCCCTCTACACCTCCTCCTGCCGCACACTGCCAGCCACCCGCACGCTGCTCTCAGCTGTTCCTTCAGCTGTGTGCTGAACTGAACGGGGCAACAGATTAGAGACGGGGATTTAAAAGTGACCACTACTTTTAGCAGCTTATTTTTCAGCCAGATGAACTCCAAGCACAGCTCACAACCAGAGGCATGCCATAGAGTTAAGAACAAGTGCATGGGAAGGAGTACTCCATGACCTGCCACAGCCTTCAAGCAGAAGCTTGCAAAATTACACTCCAACAGACACCCAGCAGGACGTCGCAATCACACAACACAAAGATTTCCAGTGGGGCATTTTAAAAGCACCTGGATCCTATGCAGCACAGGGATCCTATCCTGGACCCACACCAACTCCACAGGGAACCAAGCACTGTTTGCACCAGCAAGGAAATCCTGCAAAAGTATGCTCCTGATTCTCTTTCAGTCCAGCAAAGTGTATTACAAATATTATTTGCTCCACTGGAATACCAAAAAGGAAACCTGTCCAGAGCTCCAATGAGAAACAGATAAATACCTTGGCAGTTGTCCAGCAAGTGTGCAGCTTGGATTCATCTGCAGAGAACCAATGAAGATAGAAATCTTCAAGCACAAATCTCTTTTTCAATTAGTAATAAACCAGGAAAATTATATTTAGAGGAAAAAATATCAGAAAGTTTTCTTCTGCAAACACAGTTTGCGATAGCATGGATAGGACAACATAAACCATAATGCGCAAATATTGAGTCCGCTGCATCTGCCAAGCCCACACAGCAGCTCTCAGAAGCATAAAGAAAGTCACTAGCAGCAAAGGTTGACATCACGAAGGTAACAGATCAGGAAAAATGCTTCAGAGCATTTTGTAGGGACTGGTTTGCTTCACCCAGCCTGTTGGAGCACTCACACCAGGGCACATAGCAATGAGCTAAGCTTCCATCCACTTTTCTTCCTTAAAGTACACCTACATAACCTTAAATAATACTAGCTTACCTACTACCTCTTGGTCACTGCTTTCTGGGTTCACTCCAGCAGCCAACTGACTTGACTTTCTTCTTAATAAGCCCCACATGAGCTCTGTATTGCTCATGTGCTCCCTCTCTTTCCTTCCAGCAAGGCAGGGTTTGGCCCTGAGCAGGTTCAGCTGTGCTTGCCCCTGCCTCACCCAAGAAACACAGCGCTGCAGCCAGGAAGAGACCAAACAGAAACACATCTCCTACTCTCCAGGAGGATATTTAAGCCTATAGAGTGCTTTTTCACAGGAGTTAGGATAGACTGAAGGAAGATCCTGACCTGAGACAACCGAGATCAATAGAAGTCTGTACCTGCTGCCCTGCATGAAGAATTAGGTCAGAGATTCAGCCTTAAAAATCATCGGGATGGAACAGTACAATTTGGGGAAATAACTGCTCCCAACCACAGTCAAAGTTGAAATTACACTAAATTTAAGCAGATGAGCAAGAGACATAAAACTATTTCAGCTGTCTGCCCTCAATTGTTCCCACCACCATCCAGAGCAGAGGCAGGGAGCAGCAGAGCAAGTCGCGCTGGCCCTGCAGTTTTGAGAGGTTAGAGGGACCCACCCCCAGCTGCACTGTGCTGAATACCAGTCCGAAGAAAGCCACGGTCATCACTTGCTCTTTGCAGCTCCTGTGTGTATTTAACCTAAGAAGTTCTGGAAAACAAACACAAAATATATTAGAAGTTCCATATTGGGGAGAATAATATGGGGGAGAATACTTTCTATGTTAGCTCATACCTTCTGGAAAAATGTGCTGGTCCAGCTCAGGAACATGACTGCTTTCTCCTCACTTGGATTCTTGAAGCTCATAATACTGTGGAAAAGATTGTCAGTTTTCCCTTCTTCAGGAGGTCACAGGTATCACTAAATTGTCAGTCGATGTTGAGATGAGACACCTGTGGCAGTACACTGAGGAGATGCAAGGGCTGGCACATGAATTAAAATCTTATCCATTGTTTTGGAATTTGCTTTGGAGCTTTGCTCAGCTTTGACCCAGATACCGTTCCTTAGCACTTCAATGAGCCCAAAGAAAGAGTTTCTGAAAGACTCCCATGCACTCTCTGTGCTATCTGAGCTATGGGCATTGAAGGAAAGGTTGGGTAGCCCAAAGACTGCAAGATTCCCAAACCCTGGAAGGGTTTCCAGGGAGGGAACAGAAACTCCTTGTGAGGGCAAGAGTGACATATCTGCCCATTGTACTCTACACTCCAAGAGATGTGTGCTCCCTCCCAGGACCCCACTCCAACATGGCAATGAACAGCTTCTCTGCTCGGTCCAGAAACTAACACTGCCTCGAGTTCTTCATCAGCATCAACACCACTGGTACCGGCAGGGGACACCTTCATGTGTAACCAGGCTGGGGATTCAGGCAATGTTCTCCTGCTCTTTCTTGGCAAGAGACAAGATTCAGGCACAGGTAGATGCACCCTTAATAAATGCATCGCTGCAGAGGGTAATTTTGACCTCATTGATTGTAAGGTGAGGTATCCTGAGCTGATAATCAAAGCTGAAGTGCACTTCATAAAGAAATCTTTGCCTATTGCTGCTCTAGTGAAGGGGTTAGCTATAATGAAGTACGATAACAAGAGAAGAAAGTCTACAGGCAGCTAAAAATGATGGTGGACTCATCAAGAACCTAAAAATCTGTTGGATAGATTTGTCCCTAATAGGAATAAGAAGGGAGTAAATATCCTGTCCCATTAAGCATCCCTGATGTCTGTGTACTAATGCAAGCATTAATAAACAACCGAAATTCTGATGACATCAGGAAAACGGAGGGTGGTGATTCAAGTAAGAGAGGTACAGTGCTTAGATGTGTGCTTTCAAATTAGCTAGCCCAGTAACAAAAAGGCTAAAGAAATGTCAGGATCATCAGTGATTGCTTTGCAGCAGGAGGACGAAGCAGATGGCCTCTTCACTTTTCTGCCTGTGAATATAGTTGTTTTATGTAGGGTCTGGACTGAGATGCTGTGCATTTGCAGCTAGGTATCATCAAAATCCCAAAGAAATGTCTTTTCCAAATTTCCCAGTAAGAAAAGGAGCAATACAAAAAACACTTATTAAAAAACACTTACTTTGTTTGATTTTTTACCAGACAGATATGAGACTAGATTCCTTGAAATTGTGGGGCTTTTTGAAAATTCAGCTTCAATTCAGTTGAAACCATTTTCTCCTCAAGTAAACAAGAATTTATTGGATAGTGCTCAATACATCCGAAAAGAAAACAGTACAAAAAGCCCATAGCTTTGGGGCATTGCGTGGGTTTTATGGCATTTGCACACAGAGAGGTTTGATTCAGCATTTCTTTCAATTTGAGAACATTTCAACTCTAGTCTGAGACTTGGGGATATTCAGTGCTACCTTTGTCACTTCTGTTTATTCTTGCTATTCATACAGTAGTCTCAAATCTTGTTAAATTTGCTTTCCCTTTTATAAGTTTGAACTTGGCATTATTTTTTAATAAATATCTTCCTGTTCTTGTATAAAAACACAATTAAAGATTTCTGATATGCCTTAGATAAAGCAGTCATTATTTTTATCATGACCCTTCCTTTCCAAAACAAGCGTGGCTAATCTTTCCAAAGCAAGCATGCCTCCTCTTTCCAGTCTCTCTCCAAGGCAGTGCATTATCATGACCCAATTACTCCTGAAAAAGACAGCTGGGAAATTTCTGTGAAGATGGTTTGCTCACAGAAAACACAGTTATCACAAGAGCAGGAAAGCTTTGGTATCACGTTGAATGGTTTTCCATTAAGAAAATTCAGATCAAATATTTCCTTGTTGATCAGCCTGATGAGCTCTTGTTCGTTGCCCCGTTCTGTTCCTAATTGGATAAATGCAGAACTGCATTAACCCGAGGTGTGCGGGTGATGCATGGGAACTGTAGGCCATCTATTTCATTTCAAAAGGGCAGACTGGTGTTTTAGTTTACATTTTCTGACTTTGACTTTGAATTCCCCAGATAAACAAAAGTAAATCTCATTGAATTTCTTGAAATAAAATGAAGAGAAAAGGAAAAAGCGATCTGTGCCATTCATCTCCACACTTTTCCACCATGGTAAATGTTCGAATATGAGGATAGGATCCAATCGCCCTGCTCTGTCCCAGGTAAACGAGGTGTTGTCCACTGACAGGCTGTCTGCTGGGACAGAAGGATTCACTAGATCTCAGCAGAGCTTTGACTCTGTCTGCTGGGAGATGTTTGAAAGATTTTCACATCGCAGTGAGTAAATTTGGGATTATGGCGGGGAAGTTTCTCTGTTCTGACTTTAAACTAGGCGTGTTGCAAAAAATCCAATAGAAGCCACAAACAAACAGACACTTTTCACAAGTCATATAACCCCTATCGAACTGCTGTGACATTAATGAAACTGCCTCCTGGAGAGACTAGAAAATTTGACATAAACCTGGCCAATCTCAAAACAATATCAGAGTATTTTAAAGATAAATTTTCCCATTTACAATCCAGCAGCACAGCCTTCTGCAAGAGATTCTGCTCCATGACTCACTCCCAGGGACCGAAATGGTAAACTCTCTAACCACAAAAAATTAATGTACATTTTACCTGGCTTCTAAACACTGAATGACCATGCACTTTACTGAAATGGTATTTCTTTTTATAACTATGTAACAGCTTAAGGGGGAAGAAAAAGAAGAAGGAACCCTATGCTGTCACTTTGGAAAGCTTTTATTGTAATCAACTTTATAATGCTTTTTGTTATACAATACAAAGAATGTTTAATCTCTCTTGGCTGACAAATTCCCTCCAGGGTTTTACCGCTTAAAATGGGAGTTTTCTCTTTGACTGTGGCAAAAATAGTGTCAAACCCCATTGTGAGGCACCGCTTTTACTCTGGATTCATTTGGGAAGTTCTGAAGAATCAATGACTTCATGAGATGTGGGAAAAAAATAGGATTCCTTTTGAAGAGAGACTATGTATTTCCTATATGTTTTGCCTTCCACAAATACAGCCATCTCTAAAATGTGTTTCATTTTGCTGTTGCACATTCTTGCACAGTTTGCGGCTTGAATGATTCAAAAAAAAAAAGAGCTAAGATTTCCATAACACTTGTTCTTCATAACATTTCCCCAAGCACTTTCTGGATGTGCAGTCTCAAGGCATTCCAGGTAGGAAGGGAGGAGAAGGGAGGAGGCAACAGAGGTCTTTTGGAGCAAAGCCACTGAGCTAGAGCTCAGAAGTGCTGAGCTGTTTGTAGAACTGAAACTTCAGCTTTTTCTTCTTTTCTTCATGTTGGTTTAAAAGGAAGAGAAACAGTTTGTACATAATGAGCTCTGGCCTGAATATCTTCTAAAGCTCAGGCCAAATTCAACCTCTGAGTTTTGGAAAAGGTTATTAGAAAGTTACAATGCAAGAAATTCCTCTGTACTTCTAAATTTTTGCCAGGCCTACAGACTGATGGATGGAAACTTCCCAAGAGGATTTAGTTTTGTTCCCAGAGAGCCAAACAAGCAAGTTCCATCTGGATGACTTCATTGCAATTGGGAGAAGTAAATAGCGAACAAGAAGTGGTGTAGCTCTTGATCGAAGCGAGCATAGGCTGAAGCACCATGTAGTGAACAACGTGTATGACCTGCACCAGGAACCACAGACACCTCTTCTGTTTAGAGAAGTCCCATGAAACAATATAAATTCATTTATCTTGTTGCATTATTGTCTCTACTGAAGGATAGCAGCAGTTTCCAGACTAAAGAGGACATTTCAGATAAACATCCAGCTTGAATCTCTGTATCCAGCTGAAGCCAAACAAAGTTAAGTTTGTGTTTTCAGTCTCTGCCGGAGTGGCATAAAAAGGGGTATCATAAGCAGAAAAGTAAATGTGTTGAGTTGCATTAACAGCCAGCTGCCCACCATGAAGATGTATTGCTAGGACTTAATGCCTTCATCCTGTGTGAGACCTTGACAATGATGACAGAGCTTTGTTTGTGGTTTGGCTTTCCCAGATAAATTTCTTCTCCTTACCAAAGAAAGAATGAAAAGATTTTTTTTCTTTATTTATTGCTCAGGAAGAAATGTTTAGTTTATAATAAGTGGATGTAACTGCTAGCTTAACAATTGTTGTACTTAACTTAAAATGCATCCAGAATAGATTGTCAGTAATAGAGCCCCCAGAACTGCATTTCAGTAGCAACTAGAAACGAACAGAAATGGTGTGCTTTTTTTGGTAGATATATTTATGAACTGCTGAAATATAAAATTAGATTAAAGGGTCACAATATCTCTACAGCTTTCTGGGCTGTATATTGTGCAACTCTACCTGTGGACCCCAACTCCAGTATGAGGTGATGAGCCTTGCACCCTGGGTTGAAGAGGCTGTGTTTAGTGATGGGTTAGGAAAAAATATCTTGTTATTCCAAACAGAATAGAAATGAAAATACTTCCGTCAAATAATAGAAATACTTCCACAAATTTAATTAAAAATATTTGAGGTTTTCAAAGGAATCCAAAGAGCCACACATCTGTTTCTCCTGACTTTCTATTCAGGCTGAGGCCTGTAACCCCTTTGGTGCCTCTAACTGTCCAGACCAAGGCTGCTGTGCTGTCACTGCTGGGCTGGATGACAGTCATTCGTTTGGGCAGCTCCTGGTGAGGTTAGCGGGGAGGGTCCTAACAGGTCCTGTGGAAGGACTGTCATCTTCACAAGACTGTCCTGCAGGTCAGAGAGAAACTGCACCACTTGTGCTCCTTGTGTGGGTGAGTCCCGTGCTGTGAGTAGCAAATAACCAGAGCGAACGTGGTATCTGACAGTCCAGTGGCTGAAAGGTTTTGGCGTACACTAGTCAGGGAACATTTCTGTATGTGTCACGTACAGCGTGTCAAAGCCAAGCATGCAATTTTCTAGCGGTGTACAAATGAAAAAATACGTCATAAAATAGGTCAAAAATAAATCTCCTATGCTGGCTACTTTCTCATTCAGTATTTTGATCAATCCTGATTGAGACTCTCATGGATTAAAGGAGAATGGTTAACAAGTGGACATAAGAGGGACTGTGTTGGATAAGCTCTCATTTCTCTGCTAGGTGCTAGACAGTAAATAATTCATCTTAGAGAAGCTCTGCAGGGCTGGAGAGCTCTTCAGTCTGCTAGAGATGTTTCTTAGTCTTGTGTTAGATATAAATGCAGAAGGCAGGTCACGTTTATGCTGCTGCTCTGTTTGTAACCTTCCAGATGATAGATAATTACTCATAAATGTGTCCTATGGATGCTTCAGGGATCCATCTGCACATGTCTGACTGAGATTAGATGGTTCTGGATGGGTTCAGAAGAGACCAGAGCTGTGTGAAGAGTGGTGGAGTTAGCGGATGCTTAGTAATTCAATTTTTCAGTCTCTGAATGGAAAATAATAAAGCAATGATAATAAGGTTATTGACAGAACGCCAGTCCCTTTGGAAACCAAACAATTGTACAGCTATGGAAAAGCAGGGAGCTGGCGAAGTGGGGACAGCCAGCCCACGCTTCAGCTGCAAGACAGCATCACCTATGGCCACAGCGGGCTTGAGACACTCTTGTCCAACCTATAAAAAATTCCACCATCCCCTTAACGATATATGCCAGGGCTTCACTTTACTGGAAGGTGTATTTTTTCTTTACACCCATCCTCAGTCTGCTTTGTTACAACTGAAGTCCACCGTTTTTTGTCTCTCCCCTGTGGCAATGGTGCCCACGCTGGTTACTGTTGAAATTAAACTCGGCTCTGCTGTGGCAGACGCGGACTGCAGCCTCCTCAGCAGATGGGCTAGCCTGGCAAAGCCCGCAGGGAGTGCAGGGAGCAAGAGTGGTGAAGTGAGATGCATAAGGTGTGTGGAGGTGGGAGCAGAGAGCATATGATCTTCTATTTTGACTGACTGGAGACAACCAGAGAAAGAAATGATCCCCCAAATCACCCAGGATAAGTTAAGGCACTATACTGCTTTCTCTGAAATTAATAGAGAGGCTTGCAAATAATTCAACACAAAGAGACTTTTGCACTGACCATCATTGCTCTGCTGCTGGAGAGAATTGCTCTGCGATTTTCTGGAGAAGGAAAACTCCATAGCTGAGACAAAGCACATAGGTAGGCAGCCAGATGTGATAAAACTACAGGGAACCAGCACAGGGAAAATAAGAACCGTCTCATGCAGGACTTAGAAATGGAATAAACAGGTTATTTTTACAAGCTGGAAATGAACATATAACTCCAGGGATGAGGAAGAATGCAGCAAGTAACAGCATTTGCAGTTCAGCATATTCCATTGCTAT
Organism: Nipponia nippon; assembly: GCF_047370975.1. Taxonomy (NCBI): domain Eukaryota; kingdom Metazoa; phylum Chordata; class Aves; order Pelecaniformes; family Threskiornithidae; genus Nipponia; species Nipponia nippon. Next base: position 4,607,464 of record NW_028262369.1, read on the forward strand.
TAAAAAAAAAAAAAAAAAAAAAAAAAAAAGCAATGAAAGCAGATGGGAATAGCACAACCAAAGCACCTCAGAGTTTTATTTAACCACAGGAGAAGTATTTTGAGAAGCAGAGAATACAGCACTATGGTATCTGTAGTTATGTATTCTGCCTTCTGCACACTCCACGGTAATGGGAGATGTGACCCTGTAATCTGCTGCAGAGTGCTGGTCATTTTATGCTTCCATTAACATGCTGAATGAGAGCTGCTCTTGCTGTCTCATGGACATTTATACAATTTTTCTTTCTTTCTTTGCAGTTTTGGCCAATCCACACTAACAGTCAATTGGACTGGGCTTTTCTTTGTCCCTCAGGATGGAAAAATTGGACTGATTCCTCTGAGAAGTTAGAGCACCAGGTATTAATTATCAAACGGTGGATTTGCAAAGTACCGGTTGGCTCAGCTCTTTTCCTTCATTTTTCAGCTCACACTAAGTCTGTTACGGCTTATGCCATTGCATGGAATAGCACATCATTCAACATTATTATGCATGGCCAAAAAGATTCTTAATATTCAAAATAACAAAGTGAATGATAACTTGAAAAAGCATTTCTTCACTTGTGTTTTATGATCTGCAACAAAACACTTTGCAATGAACCACAGCTCTTTGTCACTTGGAATAGTCCTAATATTGTTGCTGTTGTACTTTTCCACTACAGCGAAATCACTGGTATTACCCTTGAAGTATCTAAACAGCTCAGGTCAGGGGACTAGATCTTCTGCAAGAGTAAAGTACTATATCTACACCAATTTTAATACCTCCTTTGGTACCTTTAGTACAGATCTGATCCCATGGTCATATTTGTAGGAATAACTTCCCTGCAATATGTAAATAGGTACTGATGGACACTGGATGGCCAGCGTGGTGGAGCATGGCAGTCAGGAGCATGCACAGGTTGTCACTGACATGCATGAAGCAGCTGTGGGCACGAGGGAAGACGAGCACGAGGATGTTGGCAGTTGGTACTAGCATAGGGCTATAAATCAGAAACTTAAAGAATCATTTGGCTTTTCCCATCCCCTTGTCAAGAAACATTTCTTTTGATTTTCGATACATGGAAGAAGTTCAAATGAGCACACACCACTCTGAGAAGACCCAAGCCTTTTTCCACAGACTAGACCTCAGTGAAATATAACCTGTAAGGTCAGAAGCAGAGCAGCAAGCACTGGGGTAGCTGGGTCCACTCTGACCCCTCTGAAGGACTCCTCGATGTTGAGCCTTTGGAAGTTGTCTCTCCTGCTAAGCAGAGGCAGCAGGCTGCATTAATGTACTCTCTCCCAGCCACGCTCAAGTGTTGGCAATTGAAAATGACCATCCCAAAAAAAGGACAAGATGTCGTTAAGCCTCACATGCACTTTGTCTTCAGATTCATACCATCTATCATTCCACTTGCCTGTAATGCCTTCAGACTCTTTTATCTTTCACTCAGTGGATTTCTCTGCTGCTTTGCATTTAAATTCACCTTGCTTTCATAAAAGCACAGTCGAACTGTAAGCAATAAATGAGCCAGAGAAAAACAAACATGCTGTTGTTTTCTTGCCTTTCTCTGCAGTCCCAAGCACAGGATGTTTCTATACCCCCTTGAGAAAGCCATCCCACTCTGCCTGTGCTGAATAACTATTTGAATACAAATGGGTAGGATTATACCAGCCACCTACTCCTCAGCCTTAGAGACAGTAGGAAAATCCCACCTATCCATAAATATTTGTTACGATGATAGTTCTGAAAATAAAGTAGGCTGGAATGTTCCCTATCAGGCCAGGCTGCAGTATCCAACTTTCTTATACCAATTACTGTCTATTTGACATGCTTCATGCCCTCTTCATTAATGGGATGAAAGGTTTTATGGGATAATAACCTAGTTCCAGTGAGCAAGTGTATTTATGAGCCCAAAGGCCAATTCATTTGTCCTTGCAGAAGCAGCCTTGAGACTGTAGTGATTGTAGTCTTGGATAAATCACAAGAGCAAAACTTTTAACATGGATCCATCCATGAGTCACTGAGGACACAGGGGTTCTCCCTGCAGGAAAGCTGAGAGAGCAGAGACCATCTTGGTGATGATGATGCTATGGGAGAAAAGTAGGAGGACAGCCATTGGCTTCACTCAAATATTGAAGATGCTGTAATTAGAGTTACTGCCATGTTAAATAGTCCCTAATGGCTTCCTCAACTGAATCAAGGTTTGGTTGAAAACTTCTGACCTGAAATTGTGATCATTAGATTATTACCAGAACTTATTGGTTTTCTCCCTCTTCAGACAGTAGGCAGATGGCAATTGCTTCCTAAAACATTCCTCAGCTGACCAGCAGTGACAAACGTTCTTCTCGCCTCAGAAAATCTCAAAGCACATTACAAACTACCTGGACTAAAAGGACAGATGAGTTTTCCTTGGTTCTGGTAGGAGCCATGCAATAGCCCCTCTCATCAGGGACGACGTGTGCTTGGCTAATGGACAATAATCTTACCTGGCTTTCCACCCCAGCTGTCCCATCCTATTAATCTCATTTCACCTGCACCCACATCTGTAGGGGTCACCTTCCCCTACTCCATCAACTAGTTAAATGTAAAATCTGCCATCCCAACACAACCGGAGAAGACTATAAGAATGGAGGAGGGTCTGCAGCAAGGCACTGCTAACGAGGCAAACTCTGTTTTTCTCCCAGTTAGCCCATTCCTCCAGGGAGGCCAGTTGGCACCCAGCTTGTGTGGTCCCTCTGGGAGCTTGACTTCTGCTGGGTGAAAACAGCACAATCACCTCTGATTATTTTTTCTGGCCATGTGGAACAGCACCTGCATGTCAGGTTCTTGCTGCAGGTTCTTTTTCAGTTCACACAATCCATACACAAAGGTCTACCATAAAAGGAAAAAAATCCATACTGATCAAATATTATCACAAAGTGGCATCAGCATATCACATTGTACAGTCCTCATCTATGTACTGTATAAAAATGTGGTATTCAAAACACCACCCTGAAGAAGCTGTTGATTTCCTAGTTAATGATAGGTTCTTACATGTGAGCATTTAGTACAAAAAGCAAAGATTTTTATCCAAACCAGTAAGTGTAATAGTTTGAATTACGCCTGTAAGAGAAAGTCTTTGGTTTCTATCACTTCCTTAATCAATGCTAATTCAACCAAGTTATTGGTCCCAAAAATTCTCACTGCTGTAGTGTTCTGCCCTGAAAGGCACCTCCTCCAGTAGTCTGCAATGTGCAGAGAGGGCCATCCTCTCCCCAGCACACAGAGCCTCTGGAGCTCCTTTTAGACAGCCTCACAGAGTCTAGATGAAAAATCTGCCTTCAGACAATGGAAGACACATTAATAACTTGCAGGGCATTTGTTTTCAGAAGGAGAGTCATCGCTGCAACAAAAAGACCGAAGAAAGGAGAGATGCACAGTGGAGACACACTAAATGTTTCTGCTAATCTGCTTCAGGGCAACACCAAAGGGCAACATCCATGCCCAGCGCAGCAAAGGAACGGCCTGTCACAAGGTATGAATAGCCCGTGGATTTCACCAGCAGAAGATCTGGGAGATACAAAGTCATTCTGTACGTGGGTAGTAAGAATCGCACAGCTACCTCAGGTAGGGTGAATGTTAACTTACTGAGGCACTTGTTAGATGGGGCAGTATTTACTAACATACATATTTTTTTCAGTTTTCTAGTCTGCAGTTACTATGTGCAGATGCCACCGTCTAACGGGAAGCTTCTACTAGAAAAGTCTTCTTTAGCATCTCTCAGAATTGTGACATGTTAGATTGGCATAGCAAAAAAAAAATTATCATCATTTGGGAGCATTTCCCACAGCTATACACTAGCAAACACTCATTTCCATACCACCTACAGATACAGCGTATCTTTTTGTTCTAATATTGAGAAAAAAAAAATTTTGCATTCTTTCAATACAAGCAATCCTTGGCTTGAATTTTTAGCTGGTTAAATAACGCTAAAGAAGCAAACATATTGGAGTTTCTGTCCTCACCATTGGGACTATGCAGGCAAGCAAACTCTATTACGGCCACAGTCTTATCAAAGGAAAGCTAAATCTCCTCATTAAATCTTGGTTGTTGTTATTTTCAAGAAGAAAGACTCTCTACTGCAGGCAAAATTATGGAGAAATGTGCAAACGAGCGGTGAAGGGTTGCGGAGGGAGGCTGCGCGCAGAGCCGCACCGTCTGCCGGGTGGAAGGAGAACACCACCGCTCCCGGCGCTGCACCGCTGCCGTCCCTCCCTGCCTGGGAACTTTTACACCGGGCATCTGATGGGTACCAGGCACAGCCAGGACTGGCTCTTGATTAATGTATTTTAGCCATCAACCCCAATATAGGGCATTTGTATACAATCTGGCATCGCTCCATCTTACCTTAAAAAAAAAAACAAAAAAACCAAAAAACAGAAAACCACACGTACTTTTTCCTCCTGCACATAGCTAATGTCTGTCTGGACAGCAAAAATTCATTCAGGAAGGCTTTGTTTCGTAAGGGCATATGCCAAAGGTCACCTTTACAGAAAAGTGTCCAAAACTTGAGCAGCTAAATTAAAGGAATTAAGAGTACACTCTGATGGAAGTGGCATTGAACCCAAATTTGTGTATTCATTTTTAATTATTCTTTGCATCCTTGGGCAAAATACCTGGATTCAGCAGAGCACCTAACCACCTAAGTAACACATGTAAATCCTACAAGATTTGAGGTGCAGTGCTAAAATAGAGCCCTCATTGCTCTCTCTACCCCCTTTACTAGTTTGCCATCTGTTAAAATGGACATAAAATTAGTCCTGCTTTCCTACTCTTTTACCTGTTTTGGGAGAAAGAGGAAAAGCAGAAAGGAGGAAGAAGGGATGACGTACAAGAAGAAGGACTGTGACATAAAGATAATTACGCCGACCTTAAAAAATTTTAATTTTTTTCTTAGAATATTATCTTGTGGGGGATGCAGTTTGAGAGGAGTTTAAGAGATTTCCAGTGATTATGTTTAAAGTACATAGAAGTAACCTAAATGGTTGGTAAAATGTTGACCAGAAGCTAAACATGTTTATGTTATATTAAACTAGATATTAGAATTGCTTTTTCAGTACTTCAAATGCAAGAAACTGCCTAGTGCTTTTGCTGGCACTCTTAAGAAATGTTAATAAGACCTTTTTCCTGCTACATTGTAAATGGAAGATAGGCAGTATAAACAAAACTGCAGACTTATTTCTTTATTCTGCTGGGATACCCAGCTATGCTCCACCTGATCAGAGAGACTTTTGTTTACATATTCTGCATAAAATTGTCCAGCAAACTTCGAATGAACTCATGCCAGGATCCAAAATTCAGTGTATTCAATGGACAATGAGAGCTTTCCCTTGGCACTTACTCCCCCTGCTCCAAGCCAGCTGGGGGATACTAATTCAAATATCAGTGATAGGTGGGTTTCTGATTTAGGAGTCTAGTAAATTATACTGAAGGATTTAAAAAAAAATTATGTCGGCAATACTGTAGACTTGATTTTTATCTCAATTCAGGTCGTATGAACCTAACTAACTCCCTTTATTGGAGGCCCTAACCTCTGATCAGGACCTGTGATCGCTGCCTGGCCAAGCTGGAAGGAACAAACCTGCTGCAGCTGGGTGCAGACATTTGTGCAACATGTCCGTCTTTAGCTCTTGATACATTGCAAAAAGAGATAAACCTGGGATCAGTCAGGCCTTACTGAAATCTCACTTCAAAGAAAGCTTTTGATTTATTCTGAACTACTTTAAATAAATGCCCCCAAAAAAGCTGAAGTCCCCGTTGTACCTACACAGTCTCAATTGCCAGAATATTTAGCTACATGTATCACAGAAGGCACAATCATTACTATGCCTTTAATTCTTAAAATAAACTACTAGGAAAGCATTAATATTCTTGCAAAATAAATTAGATGATTGGGGTTTTTTTGTTTGTCTGGTTGCTTTTTTTCTGAGAGCAGACTGGATTGACTACAAAAAGGAATGCAAGTTAGAAGTATAAAGTCTATAAAAAACTAGTTCCAAGGAGAAAGCGCATGCACCTAGGAAATCTTTGTTGATTGTTGCTAATATCTATGATAATTAAGCTAAAAATACCCACAAAGCAATAGAATTTGCAGAGATGACTCTATTGTCTTAAGCAAATAATGAAGCAAGGAACAGTTAAATTGATCCTACGACTCTCATTTCAATAATAAAGCAGCAACAACTGTTAATCTATAGCACTTAGTTTAGATTACAAACCTAACACCGAATGGGCAATTTCATTAGAGAGAATATAGCTAAGAGAGAAATGCTGGCAGGGAAAAAAGTCATCCCCATTGAAATCAAACCATCCTGAGAATTTCTTGCTGCTCTGTACCCAGAAGCATAATCAGGGACGAGTTCTCACAAATACCAGGTACATCTGTAGGAAGCCTTCAGTGTCTAAGTAATTCCTTTTATTTTACCCCAAAGGCTACCAGGATACAACTGGCTGAACCAGCTCCCCTACATACAAGCTACCTTTGGTGGCCAGGGTGCCTGCTCCAGTCTGAACGCAGGAATCATTGGGAAGGGGCAGCTGACAGGGAGGGGAGTAAGTTGACCCCCACATCTGTCCGTGCTCAGAGCCCGAGGACCCACCCTGATACTGCTGTCAGAGACATTCCAATACATGAGACACATGGGTGTCCCTAAAGACAGAAGGAGCCGAATGAGCAGATGGGGAACTTTTTTTTTTCCTTCTTTTTATTCTTGTCCCCAAAATCAACACGTAATCTGAAAGCCAACCAAACTCACCCACAGATAGCAGCACTGCCTGGAAGAGACAGTTCTCTTTTTAAATTAGATCTTTTCAGACACTTACACAAATCCATAGATATCACAGGGCCTGTAGAGCTGGAGCCAATGAACATCCACAGAGCGATGCTGTAGGTGAGGGAAGGAAAGGCTTTCACCAACTCTGCTGGCAGCTGTATGGAGCTTATGGGAGTAAGAACTTTCTGTTCTCACTGAAGGTAGCAGGCAGGACTATAAATATCCACATGGAACATATTTACTGAAGGATTGAGTGCCATACTAACAGCCATTTTTTTTATGGCAGGACCATATTTCACGGGTACTAGCAACTTTCTGAAATAAAATCAGAGAATCAGAGGATAATTGAGGTGAGAAGGGACCTCTGAAAGTCTCCAGTCCAGCCTCCTGCTCAAAGCAGGGACAACTTTGATGCTAAGGGAGGTTGCTGAGGGCCTTGGTCAGCTCAGTTCTGACAAATTTCAAGGATGGAGAGTCCATAGCCTCTCCAGGGAATCTGTTCCTGTGCTGCATAACCCTTATTCTGATGATTTTTCTCCATATATCAAAGGATGGAATTTCCCTTGCTGCAATGCATGACCCACTGTCTCATCATTTTGCAGCACGCTGCTGCAGAGTCTGACTCCATCTTCTATACAATCCCCTTTTGTTAGTGGAAGACAGCAATTAGATGCCCCCTTAGCTTACCTTCTCCAGGCTAAAAAACCCAGGACTCTTAGCCTCTCCTAATATGCCACGTGCTCCAGTCTCCTCAACATCCCATTGACCCTCTGCTGGACTTGCTCCCACTTGTTGGCCTCTCTCTGGCACTGGGGTACACCAAAACCACAGTTTTCCAACTGTGAGATGCAACCTCACAAGTGCTGCAAGCTTCACCACCTTAAACACATGGCTCATATTCAACTTATGGCCCACCAGGACCCTCAGGTCCTTTCTGCAGAGCTTCCCCCAACCTGTCAGTCCCCAGCCCATATTGCTGATGCGTCCCAGAGGCAGGACTTGCTGAGTTTGTCTTTACTGAATGTCACGAGGTTCTTGTTAGCCTGTTCCTCAAGCTTGTTGAGGTCTTTGCCTGTCTTTGAAAACAGATCCTAGAAGTTTTGGTAATATCTTCTGCGTGCCTTCATGAAAAAGGGAGTAAATGTTTGGTAAGATTTCTGTATATAGAAGCGTCATGCTGTTTTACACCAACACTCTATATTCTTTACAACACTAATAAAGGACAAGGAAACCCCAAATCTCAGCTGACATCAATAAGGGTTTTTACTGACTGCAATAAACTTGAAAATACTCCAGTCACATCAGTGCAACAGCAGGAATCAGGACGTCAGCGTTAGTGCTGGAATGGAGTTGTTTTAACATGACTTTACGGAAAAGGAAGGAAGATTTAGGTGCTGCTCAAGAAGGGGGGCTTGAAATCTATAACCACGATCCCTGTTTAAAATTCTGTTAGCAAAAATTATGACACACACTGGAGTCCCATTTTTCCTCTAGGAAGAATATTTCTTTCAGCCATTCATTTTGCATTTCATGAGACACTTCTGCAGATGCAGTGAGCTGTATCACTCTATTCTGCTTATATAGCATACCGAGATCTAGACACTTCAAAACCTGCGTGTATTGTGATGACTGTATAGAATATCTCAATGAAAGTCTTCTGCATCCTTGATAATTCATTTGTATCCAAGTGGAAATATTCGTTGCAGCATTTGCAAAGGCTGTTCTAAGGCATGGGGTGGGTGTTCACAAAACCTAACCTCCTGTGCCTACATTCTTGCAAGAATTCATCCTATACATGGTATCTCCTTTATCACAGGAGTTTTGTAAAACATTACCTCTCCCTAATGAAATTTCCATTTTCCCCTCCCTTGTTGCAATTACATATGCATTTTACAAGTACACCATGACTGTGCTGCTTTAATTTTGTTATAATGCTCAGGGAATAATTAGTTCTGTATATTCTAACGAAGAACAAATGTATGCATTCAAAAATTAAATATTTACTTTCCAAAGAGCCACGATGAGTTGTTGTGAGCGCTTGTCTTCATTATGTGTGGAAAATTAAATGCACTCTGTATAATAATTCTGCGGGTATAATAAAGGATTATGCATGACAAGGGAAAAGTGACCCAGTTCATCAGGAAAAAAACCACACACCCTTCTCATGAAATTTTAGTTCGTATTGCAATAAGCTCAGGTCTTATCAAATATAACAAGTTAGGACTTCTTTTACTGTATTGAGATACACCGATTGCTCAGGAGGTACAATACTAACCTGGTTTACAGATTTGAGGGAAACCTTGGGTAGTACTAAATGCCAGGTGCTATGTGAAACGTATGCAGTCAGAAGTATTCTCGTTCTCTTCCCAGGTGCTAACATGGATTTCACTGAGTGGGAACTCTCCAAATAAAAAATAAACCCAAAATTTTATAAAAGCCCCAAAGAGCCAGGATTTACTGAATAACTGATTTCTATAGAGCGGGTGAATTGAGAACTTGACAAATGAGTGGAAATCTATACCTAAGCATAGGTGGGATAGGAAGTTCAGGAAGACAGCTCAAGATAGGTCAGAAAACATTCAAGATCCTGCTTTGGATCTTTAGCAGATCGTAATTGTGCACAACCCATTGACACCACTCCAGATGAAATCAGCATCAGGGCTGTTTATGTAAGACAGATGCATTAGCTAAACATTATTTCCTTAGGACTTACTAGACCTAAAACCTGAAAGTCTCCTCATTTCTCTTTCTTGGACACATCAGTTGTATGTGAAAAAAACCTATGCCTCTTTAACAGTTTCTAGGACACAAATATACATACACACAGAATTTCAAACTGCTTTTCACCATGGATTTCATGTACAATTTGAGGCTTGCAAGGCATTACCCAAATGGAGTCTCGACGGTTTTGCGTTTCCAACAAAACTAGTAATAATCACAAACACAGCAACACCTGTTGACCATACTCAAGTCCCAGTAGAACCCCCCCATGGTAAATAAGGTGTATACACATTGCCAGAGCTGCCTGGTTTCACCCCATGCCTGGGATTCTGCATGAGCAGGCACGGACTCGAAGGCATGGGCGCAGCTGCCTGCGGGCACAGACCACCACCCCCAGGGCAGAGGGAGCTGCTGCGTCCTTCCACTTCCCTGCGTAGCCCTGTGACCTCTCCAAACCTCTTCCACTGTTGCCTTACACCTTCCAGCATCCTTTCCAGGGACAACTCTTACACCATCTTCTAATCCTAGCTCTGCAAACAAGCTGTCTCATAGTATATTTGGCTGTCTTGAGTACAGTTTCCAAAACCACTTAAAATATGCAGCAGTCATTTTCCAAAATAACCTGGAGTGAAACCTACGAAATTACGGAATTGTGAAAAAAACATAGAGGCTTGTCAGGGGATTTTTAACAGCAGGCAGGGCAGCTGGTGAAACACCACGACCTGGGTTAACCACCCACCCACATCTCCACCTACCTCAGGACTCACTGGCCCCTAGGTGCCAAGATGCCTCAACCAAACCATTCTCAGACAAACTTGGTTTTTTAAATCATTTTGCAGTTTTGAAAATCAGTCAGTTTAATTAGGCTCAATATAAGAGAATTAAACTGTGATGTAAAATGCCATGGGCAGACCCTTCACCAGTAGAAACTCTCATAGCTCCATTGAACTCAAAGGAACGGTGGCAGTTTACACCAGCTGAAAACATTCCCGAGCATATGTGGACAAAAAAGAGTTTGTAACCTGAGAAAAGAGTACGTAACTGTATAATTAAGTACCTGGGGCCCAATCCTCTTTATGCACCCTCGTTTTCTTACAGACCCACATACGTTGTCAGAGCAGCATTAATTGGTGTGAAGATAAACATAAATCAAGTTTAACAAAAGAATGCACACACCGGGGGGAGAATAACTGTGAGGCCACACACATCGTCATAGAGTACTCAATGCCATATGCAGCAACAGTATTTTGATTTAAAGCTCAGAAATTTCCAGGACTACAGGCTACATTCACACACCTGCTGTTTACCTAAGCAGCCTGCAGCCCCTCCGCTATACACCTACCTGCTTATGCAAATGCATATAGGCAAAAAACACAACTGTTCTCTTGCCTTATGCGGCACCTCAGTGTTTAATAGATCCATTATCCCTCCAAGCTGGATGTACCCACAAGGCAATAAATGAATCAAAGTAGAAAAACAGCTGTAGTTTCCCTGGTGGCAGCTGACCTTGCTTTCCGAGAGCACGTTTGCATGGGGAGCACTATCAGGCAGAGCAGCATCAATCACCGGCTGGCTGAACGGCCCCCTCCAGAGCACCGCCTTCACAAGACTGCAAACTCAGCTGCAGAGCAGCCAGGTGGGACCTGAGGATAACCAAAGGCTCACCCAGAGATCACAAAGGACCAGCCCTATTACCAACAGGGAGACCAAGGCACAGAGCAGTGTAGGAACTGCCAAGCAGCAGCTGAGCACATCCATCCACAAAGTCCTGTAAGAATAAAACTCTTTTCCCAATTCTAATGGGAGCTGGTGCAAGTGTAGTCTTTGCTTTTCTTAGCTTATACTAATCCAAGTGTTGTTCTTAGAGCAACTAATGTTGCCTTCTGGGTCTTAATGATGTTATGCAGGGCTAGAGAATGGAGCTTGACCCAGCAAGGGAACCACGCTGCATGCAGCTGCACAGCTCTTGCTGCATGCGCTGGGCAGGAGCACAGCCTGCTCCAGATTACTGCCCAGGGCATCCTACCATCAAGTGAAGAAGCTTCTTAAGCCACTTCTAACCATGTGGGATTGGGTTTTATGCCCAACTTTTCAGACAAGGAGTGTGTTTCTAGACATGATCACAATCCTGAAACACAGAGCTGTCTGGAAATCTCGCCTTTATAATCCACGTCCAGTTAATGAGTTAAGGACTGCACAGTGGCTCTGTGCCATATGCACAGGGAGCCTGTCCAGGAGCAGGGAACAGCCACACTGTCAGGTTTCATTCCTTGGACAGACACCTGGGAACTCTTTTCCAGCACTACATCGTCTGCCTTGATCTTACAGAGTTAAGATGTCCCATGTCCTCCTTACCTTTCACTGCCCAGCTCTGGATTTGGTATCTTTAATAATTAAAAGAGAGCACATGCAAAGGCTCTTTAATCTAAACTGTTACAAGCTAGCTCATAACTAGAAGCTAGACCCTCCTCATATGCACCCCAGCAGTGATTCCTTGGAAAAACAGGCAAATTTTGAAAATTAGACATGACACAAATGGCTGAAGTGCAGTTATTTCACCAAAGAACGGTCTATGCCCAGGTAACTCATAAAACCAAACCTGGCATAGTTTGTGCTCATGCCACCTTGACCCTGAACAGCTACAAACCTGCAAACACAGGACAGGGTGGAGCAGTCATTCTCCCTCTTCCAGACTAAATAGAAAACACCTATTTTTGCCTGATATGCTTAACACTGAGCAGTAGATACTTCCAAATAACCTTGCTGGCCGGTACCCTTCATCAGGCAGTTTATTTCTGCCTCTTGGTCCTGCAGAGTAGATCTGTCGTGAAGGAATCGAGCTGCTCACTTGATTTCTCATACGTCATCTCCAGAAGCACCATGAACATTTCTATTCCCAGAACATTTCTATTATCCAGCTGTCAGTGATAAAATGAAGAATATGTATGTTCTGTAAATTACCTTTTACTGAAAGGGTAAGGAATGGTTTGAATAGTGTGTTGAACAGCATGGTACATTTTCGACATCAGGATAATTTTTTTTATCTCAAGGCTTTCAGTTAGGAAGAAAACAGAAAGATAGCACCAGATCTGAAAGCTTTAATTTATGGAATAATTGTAGTAAGACTATAGGACTATGTTCAAGATACAACATCTTTTGATTTCCTTGTATCCAAATACTGCTACAACCAACACACTGATGATGACTGGACTATCTTTTCAATCGTGGTTTCAACCTCATCTTAGAGGCACTACCATCACACTTAAATTCCTTTTCAGCAGAGGGATGTAACTGCGTGACACGTGTTTACGCATCCTCTTCCCCTCCACGTGCTGTCTCGAGACTGCAAACTGTACACTGGGGTGGGCTGTGCTGCCAAAGGGACACGTCGTGACTCCTCGTGGACAACGGCACCCCCTTAGCTGTCGCATGCAGCCCTACGCCTGCTCATGGGAATTAGCTGATGTCTGTACAGCGCTTGAATCTGTCAGGAAAGCTGTTCAAATTAATTAGAATTATAATTCATGGGCAGCTGAATTTCTTTAGGAAGCCCTGAAAATTCTGCTTGCGATGTGTTATAGTGAGCTAAGACTGGGCTGACACCCGACGAAGGTAACTGCTTCCTTTCAGACAAGCCTAACCCTAGAAACACCTTCACATTTCAGGATGTGGCCTTTGGAAACCAGTAGTAATGATACATATTCCAAGTATGCAGAGGAATTTTAACAGCTTCTTCAGGAATGGACTCTGATGAAACACTGCATCTCAACACTGACATCCCCTGAGGGAAGAATAAGTAGGACTTAAGATTTCACCTTTGGGGACGACAGTATGTGGCATATGTTTAAGACAATCAGCGGAATTGCTGACTGAAAAACTGTATTATCTTAAAATCAATGTGGTTCACCGAGAAGGTATTCAAACTCAGCTTCATGTAATATGAACAATTGTTCATATCCTGGAACATGCAACTGTTAGTCATTACTACAACAAAAAGGGATTCAGTGCCTATTATTATTATTATTATTATTATTATTATTATTATTCAAACTTTTCACTATCAGTGAGCCTGTAGTAAATAATCATGACAGCTCATGAGTACAGCTATCACATTTACTATCACTAACTGAGCTGTTCTGATTAAGGGCCATAGTTTTTCCAGTAAATACATGTATCCCTCTCTAAGGAGCGAAGAATGAATGAGAACTGAAAATCTAAGAGAGAAAAAGAAAGGGTTATTGTGGGCTACATTCTTTGCTAAGAATTTCATGTTTCTGTATATATAAAAGATAGAGGCCACAGAGCCCTTACCCCACACCTCAAATGGACTTCTCTGGAGACCAGCCGCCAGCTTGCTCTTGTGTTATCCATCAGCCATGGATCAACCTGCACCTTTCCTTTCGGTTGGAAAGCACCTTAGTGCTCTAATGTTAATGGTATGCTCCTAAGCTGGCATAGGAAACAGTGCATTATGTCCTAGCGATTTTTAGCAACTTGAGCAATCCTTCTGTTCTTCTCAAGGCTGCTTTAAAACACTTGTAAAATAAGCTGAGTTACTTAAAACTACCCTGATGTTTAAACTTAGAGCTGAACTTTCCAAAATAGATTTTATGGCCCTTTAGAGTCAGACACTTAGCACAGTTGTTTTATGTTGTTTTATGGTTACTCAGCTTCCCCCATTTTTATTCTGGTTCATCAGCAATTCCTGGTCAAGTTTCCAGACCGAGTCTGTAAATGTTTACTCTTTTTAGGGAACAGGACTAGAAACAATCAAGTAAGAACCACTCTCTTAGATAAGATTTTGTAAACTCTAGACATGACAAGACGCAAGTAGGTGAAATAGGTCAGTTTTCATCCCATACAACTTTTTTTTCAAGTTTTGGAAACTTTCAATGTTTTCCTAACTTCCTCTGAGGATTTTCTGCACTGCCTTTCCCCCTGGTTCTTCCTGAAAAATGTGGTAACAAAACAGAGAAAAAATATTCCCATTCTCTTCTGGCATCTCCTTCTTGGCCTCCAGCGCGCTGTTTCCAGTGGGATGCATCCAGCCTGCTGTGCCCACCTGGAGACTTGGCAGGGGCTTTCCTCTCCTGCATTTCACTTTTGGGCCTGTTCCTCCCAGCTCAGGGTGGGAACAGACATCAGCATTTCCTAAGGATTAAAATGCTATTGCCTGGCCATTGCCTTGGATCTAATTACCTCTGAACCTTGAGAAAAAACTTGCCGTTTCCTTCTTAGCCATGCTCTCAGCATCTGTTTGCACTGCAACATAAATATACCAGTCCACCTCAGACCCCTGCTTTGAGCCATTTTCACTCTGACCCTGTTCGCAAGTGTTCTCTTTTATCAATTTTAAATGTTTCATTGCCATATTCCAGTGCTCCTCTTGCCGCTGCCCTCACTCCCATTCAAAGTCTCTCTTCTTGCTAGCTGGCTGGCCCCTCTTTTCCCATCCATTACTTCTATGGATCTTCTGCAGAGGCCAGTAAAACCTCCCAGTAAGTTGTATTGATTTCATTCAGGCATCGCGCAGTGGTTTTGAAATCTGCCTAACAACTAGAATGAGAAGCAGCCCTGTCATCCATATCTGGAGCTCTACCAAATTCCCTGAGGTCTGGGAAGGTACAAACTTCACTGGAAGCTTTCCCTGTGCCTGGGATGCTGACAAAGTCCACCTGGATTCTCCAGCATCAAATGAGAACTGGCTCTGTGCCATCTTTTCCTCACCTTAGGCAGGAGGAGGGATTTCATTGTCCATCTATTGCTGTGGATCTTACAGAGATCATATCTTTGAGCCCTTATCCATCTATCAAATATTGTTGAAATTGGCTGACAGTGTCAGAAGCTATTAGGAGGGATGAGAAGGGATGGGCAGATGTCTAGAGAAGCAAAGTCCAAATCTGCACTTTGGACCTGAACTCTTGAAAGTCCACTCTGTTTCGGGTATAGAAAGAGGTCTCATGGGGTTTCACCTCTTTTTTTTAGGAATCAGCAAGCTTGAGCTGGTTTGTAAAAGTTGTTGTTTACTGTTTGCTCCTCCAAATAAACTTTTGCCTCCTTGCTACACTGTGGTAATCTACCTCTGGCAAATAAAGTGGCTGCTGGTGATCTCACCGCAGGGCTACTTCGTGCTGTAACAGTCAGCGCCGGAGCAGCAGGAGGAGGGCTCAGACAGCTGGTTCTCAGCACACACAGCTCAGAGGAGGAGACTGGAGAGAAGGAGGGGGTGGGAGGAAAGGCGATAGAGAGAACAGAGAAGAGAAGAAAAAAGATGAACAGGCTTCTTGTTTCTCCTAGATGTTCACAGTTTCCCAGAAAGGTTTGAAGCGTGTTATCCCAGCCTCCCTCTGATAAATGCAGCACAATACTGATGCAGGGATGCCAGGCTCCTCTCCTGCTGGAGACAGCAGCGCTAAAGGCAGCTGCTTCTTGAAGACCCATGAGAAGCTGTGGGGCTGTTCCTCCTAATAGCTGAAAAGGACTCAGCGATCAGAAAGGAGGCATTTCAAGTCCCATCTCACTTTGATTTTCCATCAAGCTCTCTGAAATATCCAACAGCAGTATGCAAAAACTCGTTCCTCATAGGCAGAGCAGAGCAAAGAGCACACAGACCTTTCAGAGAGGCAGAAGAAAGTCGAGGGGAAGGAAGGCTTGGGAGAAAGTGAAGTAGCTACTTTTCTTGCTGGAGTTTTCTATCCTGTAATTTTACCTACAGCAGAACTGTGCAAATTTGCAGTAATGACTGGGAGACCCATTGTGAGCTACTGAACCTTGTGAATTACAAAGTAATTGGAAAAACACAATGAAAACAAGGATTTGCACCATAAAGCATTCCTAGTTCATTTGCTGGGATGGCTATAGGTCTGGTTATTTAAAAGAACACTTTGCAATATGCTGCTGTACTTATGAGGGGATGCTTAGTGAAGAAAACAAACAAATGATGAAGTCCTAATAAAGAGAGGTTTCATTGTAAGCAAGAAGGGCAGCATTATTACAGTGGTAAAGACTATGTCTGTGAAGAAATACCCAGAGCCAAACGAGTTGTACTGGATTTTATAAGAGGGAAGATTAATGAAAGGACATTTGGGGCTGTTGCACAAATCCTCACTTAGTTCTCTGTCTCAGGGAAGCCACCTCCTCCATGTGCAGGTGGCACAAGGCAGAGCTCAAGCCCCTGCAGCAGTTACCTGCACGAGCAAGGTGCCTCGTCTGCAGCCACTCTTCTCCTCCTCCAATCCATTAGCATCCTTTTTCCCTTCCAGTCCTGACAACCTTTGGTCTCTTGCTGTATGGACCTGGACAACTGGGGTCTAGCAGCAAATATAACACCAGGCGCTGGAAAAGACCATTAAGCTCAGATGATGGCAGCAGCTCCATGGAGCCACCAGCAGGAGTGAGGCTTTCATCTGGGAGGGATCTGGGTCCAGATGAGGTATGCTGTCATGGTTCACCCCTTGGCAGAGTGACAGCCGCTGTGCTCTCTGCCTCCATGCTGGTGAGCGGTACGCAGGGTAATGAACATTGTGCTGGCATTGGTTCTGCTTCTGAAAGATGGATGCTGCTGAGGATGCATGGTACAAAATAATTCAGAGAAGACAAAATCCTCTGCCATAACACTGACAGACCTCAACATGAGTAGAGATCTTGTGAATGCACACCGACAGGTAGAGTTCGACCCATCGGCTCGCTGCTGGAGCACTGTGGGACTGCACGGAGCAGGCTGCACCACCAGGCACGCCCTGAGGTCCCTGGCAAGCCTCAGATCCATTTCAAAAAGAGGAAAAGGTTGCCCTTTGCTTTGTCATTTCTCTCTGCTTCCAGCTGTGATACTGATACTCACCCTTCACATGCTCAGTAATAAATGAGGAACAAGTACAGGATGATAAAAATGTTTATCTTCCTCCTCCCTTTTTTTTTCTTTCTATGGATTTGCTACAGATGTGCTAGTTAGTGATGGATGAGTTTAATCCTTGCCCTTTTTCTAAGGTCTGTTGATTATTTACTGGTGTTCTTGTAGTTTGCTGATCTATATCTACAAAGGGAATTTTGTAATATGTAATGTCTGTGTTAATGAGATTTCAGGCCTGTATTAATCATCCAACCCTGATACTCATTGTTGAATATGTATTTCTGATACAGATAAGTGCCCACAGCTCCTTTGAAAATCCCACATGGTGCTTTTTAACCTTTTTTTTTTAAAACCTTCTATGAGGATCCTCCTTCCTTCTCTCCCCCCCCCAAAATCTGTGAATGCTTTTGGCATTTGAAGAAACAAAATCCTTCTAATGGTTTTGCTGTTGATTTGCTTTGGGTTATAGTTCAGTTGCCCGAATTTTAAATCTTTTGGTTATTTGTGTTTGTGCTACATGCGTCAGAAAAGACAGGCTGGCCTTACCCCTACGCATTTCTGACTCCACAAGGGTGGGGTTTTGCTTTGAAATTGTTAAAAACTCCCATAAATCTATAACTTTGAAGATGTGCCCATTTTTCCTACTAGATTTTCCCTTTATTATAGATTATAACTATAATAGAAGGCTCAATATCTGCAGAGATAGAATACTTTCCCCAGCCTTATTTAATCAGCACTATTAATATTTGGACACAATCCTGGTCCACGTAAATCACCTGAGGCAGACAGTCACTCTCAACCCTGTTGTGCAAATATGACAGGCTGACCTTTAAAATAATACTGCAGTAATCACATTTTAAATTTATAGATCTCTACTTATCCCAAGGTATCCCACACCAGCACAGGATACACCGCCTGCCTGCTGGAAGCAAGGATCTCCAGTGCACAAGCTAACGGGCATGCAGCTCCCTGCACAGCACAAAGGAGAAGCAAGATCTCAGGCACGGAAACCAGCATAACCCAAAAGATGTCTCTGAACCTTTGATTCAGTCTGAGCAGAAATTAATTTCTCAAGGTTTCATTGGGTAACTTCCATTAAACTCAGCTCTGTGAAGCACATAAGGGGATGAAGATAAAATAAAGGAGGTGAAAGCCAGAGTCGGGCCCACTAAAGGAAAACAACTGCACTGCTCCAGGTGGAGGCAAAGAAGAAAGTGGGGAGATAAATCTTTGAACATTAGCATAGCCACTAACCTTGGGTCACTGGGTTCAGCCCTCCTGAAAATATGCTCAGACACTCAGCCACTCTCACAAGACAAGGAGATCTCCCAATGGCTGCAAGGGGAAAAGAGAGATCAGCTTGGCAGGTAGACATAGCTATCCTACAAGTTATGTTGTCCCCTGAGAAACACTTGTGCACCCAGAAGTTTGCCTATTCTTTCTAAATGTGACAATAAAAGATATTACCTCTTCCCACACATCCTACTCCAAATAGAAATTAACTGAAATTGAGTGATAGATTGGGTTTTCTTACAACATTGGGTTTGCTACCTGACTCATGAAGTGGCAATACATCTTGGATAAAAAGTTTGGGGAGGACCAGTTTCTGTCAGATGGAGAGAATTCTGGCTCGGGAGTCAGTGATGCATCTGTGGAAGCCCTTTTATCATCTAGCAAATAATTCATGTTTAAATAAAGTTTCAGTGGGGATGACCTTGGAAATAACGAGAGAAGATCTCTTCTCATTTTTAGTTAAGTTTGTTACCTTCTCAGAAAGTCCACTGAACATCCAGAGACTCCTCATTTACATAGAGAAGACATTCCCCTTCACACAGAGGCATAATGGTAATGTAAGGGTAAAAAAACATCTTTCCAGGTCACCTACGATGAAAGTTTACTCAAGACGCCCACACAATAGAAAGCAAACGAAGGGTTTCCATGTTTATATTGGTAGTACATCTGAGGGAAAGTAAAATGAATAGCTATGTTAAAGACAGGCTGGGCTGTCTTCATGAATTGGCAGAGCACTGTTACAATAAGCACTTCCTTAGGAAGCCCCATGCAGCATGGGTTTTGTACGAAAGCACAAATGGAATTAACCTTCATTAAGACATGAATATCAAACCATACAAATGAACGACAAACGGCACTTTCTCCTTCAGGACTGACATTTTAATCCATGAGACTGTAAGCATGGTCCCATCCAACACACTTAACCCAAATGTGTGTGTTCCTGATGCTCCAGATGTTCCTGGAGCTCCTGATGTTCCAGAGCTCCTTATCTCTCCTGGCAAACTAGTGTTGGTCCAGCCAATCAAAGCCATGAAAGATGCAGTTGACAGCACCATCACACAGACCAGGCCATAGCAGGTTCCAAACAGCTTAGAAGTTATCCAAGCTGTAGAAAAGAAATAATATAAGTAGTGCTGCCTGCTGGGTGTGATTTGGGTGGAATATGTGTCAACATCAGTCATATAGCAATTTGATTTTGTCTGACTGGAAGATACAGCCTTCGGAACGGAAGATTATAAGAAAAAACATAGCAAAGCAAGATATATCATGACACATCTCCCTAGTATTAAAAACTGTTTGAGGGTTGTTATTTTCATAGATCTAAACTCTAACACAGAACCCAGTGTTTTTCTACCCTGAGAGAAACGAGACAGGCACGTCCTTTCCAATAGAACATCAGAAGCGGGAATGCATTGATTTTCACCAAAGTAACATTAATAGCATGTATGTTCACCCCTCAGTGAATATAAGGAGAAAATAAACACAATTCAAGCCACAGCAGAAATATTATTGATCTTGAAAATCTTTTGAATGTTTATACATAGCATTTTGCTCATATGAAGAGGCAGAAGAACCCTTGGAGTCAGTATCTGTCTATACACATATGCACAGAAAACTTTGCAAGATTTGGGTCTATTCTTCCCAGCTTATATAAATTCATATAGATAGGCAGAGGGTATTTCGGACCCAATAGCAAGAAAAAGGTACTTAATTTTGACTGAATCAAGGGCATTCATTTTTGGTGAGCAACAAGCTTGTTTCTCGGAACCACTTGTAAATTTTTCAGTCCTGATGTTAATCCATGAGACTTCAACTAAAACTCCATCTTTTATGTTGAACTATCACAGAAGACAGAGAAATGACAATAACTCCTGTTTGTTAAGATTGCACACGCCTTCAAGATGCAGAACTGAATAAAATGAAAGCTGCCTTCCTTCACGACCCAAGATGCTGCTGCATTTCAAAGAGGTGAGAGCCAAATGCATACAGATGATAAGAAAGAACTGTTCAAGGAATGATTCTCAGGAATGACTAATATTCGATAATAACAGCCATGAAATGAAAGCAGCGTTAAGTTTTATTAAATAATTTTCCACTGCCTCCACACTGAAGCATTAGCATGTGCAGCAGAGAGCTCAGCTAAATTATCAGTTGAGAAAGTAGTGTCGGGAGCTATTACAAAATATATCAGCAGTAATGAAATTCAAAGTCCATGATTGCTCTTCGAGAAGTTGTTTTATAGATGTGGAAGGGGGGAAAGAAAGGCAATCCTAGTTAGCAGCCAATGACAACTGTAACTATCAACCTCCTCCACTTCGTCCACCTTTGCAGAATCCCTTGACTGCATACTTGCTTACTGTGCCTTGGTATGAGCACAGGACAAACTGGGGGCTGAAAGGCCAAGAGGATCTAGGCTATGCCTCACAGTGATCAAACCAGAATCCTTCCAATCCTTATTACACTTCAAGGCTTCCAGCACAAGAGGCGTAAGGGCTCATTGCTTATTCAGCAGGTAGTGCCTCAGCAGGGGCCGGCCTTGCCAGTTAAAAAGCACTTCCCTAGCACACTGTACAGAAGAAAAAATTGTAGCCTAAGTGCATGTATTTCACACCCAGATCTACTTATTGCAGATGTGAAGGAACCACTGGTGGTCCCATGGTACAGGGACATTGGCACAGCCAGCTCTGACAGCAGAGTGTGCCACCACCATATGTTGCAGCCCTTGGTTCTCAGCTCAGCTCACAAAGACCCCAGAGACTCCAGTTCCCCTTTCCAGTCAAGAAGGGAACTGTTCCTGAAGCACTTGCTCTAAGTAAAACACCTTATGGTTTGGCCTCCCCAGATGCCATCACCCACGGACAAATGTTTGGCCATTATGTCCCTGCTAGGTCTGGTCCTGTTGTCTTCTTTTGACTCATTTGATTTTCAAAACACAAAGGTCTAGGGACTCTAGCTTTATTTTCATGAAATGCTGCTTTGCTGGCAATTTTTCTTAAGGGCTTTTCCTCCTTTCTCTTCATACGTGGGTGCTAGCTCTGGGCATCTGAGAAGAGTGAAATGCATGAAGATGAGCAGCAGCGGTCAATCAGGCCAGCATGCATTTAAAGATACATGGGAGAGACATAAATGAGAGGAATGCAGACAACAAAGAGAACATACATAATTGTGTACAGAAAAGAAATTCACCTAAAGGTTAAATTTAAAATATCCTCAAACAAAAATCCATCAGTTGCATGAGGCAGTTGGGCTAGAATCCATTTTGTTCTCACAGCTCTCTCCCCCTTTCTGTTGAATTATGAAGGATTATTAATTATTGCTGCTGACATGGTATTCCTGGTATGGTGCCGTGCTAAATAAACAGGACACGCAAAATGCAAACAATACAACATGTTTTATACTCTCACCTGCCTATATTTCTTCACCTCTTATACACATCCCTCAGAGTACCTTGTACAATGCCAGTGCTCGCTGTAGTAGGACAAGAATATCATCCATGCGTGACCAGCACACCAGCTGAGTTAATGAGAACTGAAGCAAGGGGAACAGTTGAGAGTCCTCCCAGTACAGACCAATTAAAAAAAAAAAAAGGAACATGGTGCAAACAATGTGGCCCACTCACTTTTGTTCCTTCTTGTTGGGGCCAGTACCGGTACCTCTTAATGTGCTGTAACTCCCACTGTTAAGTCATCTCAGAGCTAATTATACATCTACTCCTTAGTCTCTTTGATCCATTATTTTTATGAGAAAATGAAAGAGTTCAGTCTAGCAAGATATTCAAAGGAAAACACCTTGCTCATGAGCTATAATTATCAGCCTAGAGAAGAGATATGTGAGACGAGAAAATTTGAGGAAAAAAAGAAAACGAAAACCAGATGCCATGTCTGAAAAGTGGTCAGCCACATTCACACTGAAAACAAAATCTAACCTTCATGCAACTAAACACCGAGTAGGCCACTCATAGGTGTTGGGGATTTATCAGCAATTGAGCCTCTCAATTAACAAGCACAGTGTTCAACCACAGGTTCTTAGACTTCATGTAGGAAACACTGGCTGGAACTTGTGGTCTATTATTCAGACGGTCAGATGAGACAGGACGTTGACTTCTGGTTTTAAAATTTTTGAAATGTTAACAGCATTCCCTGTCCAATGCTCCCACCCTTACTGGAGCCTCAGCAATTAGCCCAATAAAAAAACTGCACGAAAACAAATGCATTTACCACTCAAAAAGATAAGTTACAAAGGCTGGTAGGGCAGAGACACTACAAAATATACACAACTTCAAATACAGGCATACTTTTCTAAAATATGAAATGCCAATTACTTTTTTTACCTGCTCAGCTTAGTCGTTAATACCTGCTCTGGGATCACTTTATACCATAGCAAATAAAGGAAAGATGAGAAGTGAACTCCAGACACTGCAGCTGTAGGAAATGACAGTCTTTGCATCGCTGGCTCTCTTGCCCTTCCTACTTTCTACCTCCATGGGTCTGAACTCTCAAGTCTCATTCTGATTAAAGTCCATGTGTAAGCTCCATCAGAAGCACCAGTTTACTCATATTTTCTTGGTGAAAGAATGAAGAAAAAAACCCCAAACCCATGTGTGTATATATATAAAAATATAACAGCAGAATCATAATTCGCCTGAGGCTTATGACCGTGGCAGACCAGATGAGATAAAGAAGCTTACAGATTTGCATTGAGCATATCTGCCCAGCTTTTGTGACTGGAGACGCAGCCCCAGATGACTCCCTGACCCCCACACAGAAAGGATGGATCATTCTGCAACCTCACTCCTCTCTCTGGTATGCTTGCCTCATCTGAGCTGTCATGTAATCCACGGCCCTGCTTCATATAGTTACGGGGTAAATTGTCTCTCCAGTGCTGCCCACAGTGCCTACGCAGAAATTGGTACACAGCAATGACGAAGTGAAAGCGTTAACCAACCTTGCTACCAATAAAGAAAGCAGCAGCTGCGTAAATGCATTTCTCCACAACAGACCTGGGGATGCCTTCAAGGTGTTAAGAACATTTGTAACCCTTCTTCATAACTAATAATTACTTGGAAGTACAAAACCTAATCAGCTTACAGAACAGATCTGCCTTGGTCTATTTACATGACATGTTGTTTTGCTGCCAGTTACTGTGCCTGAGCTGTCAAAGCAAATTTTCTTCCCCATTCAAGTATGGATGTGCAGTGATGGGCATGTTTGTGCTGGAGCATTACTTATGCAGGCCAGAAGGTCTACGTGTCCCCTCCACTTCTTTAAGGGCTTCTTCATTTCAGCTATAATTTGTCTGTGCTATAAATACTCAAACCTGGGCTCACTTTCCAACCCAGGCACTCTGATTCTCAGGGTATCATTAGAACACACAAAGGTACATAATGCACACAGACTAGAACAGACCCACCACCAACTTGCAGAATGGCTACAGACCACTTGAAAAGTTGTTTAATATTATTAAAACTTCAGCTCTCATTCCCTTCAACTCCAAAGCATCATGGCTTTGTTTCCAACATCATACAGCTGGTACCACCCTGTTCCCAAACACCATCACCACTTGACCTGACCTCTTTATAGATAAAGTGTGCAGTCTTGCTGGGTGTTAGCACTGGACTAGCATTAGTCCTCCTGATACTGACTACCTCCTTTTAGATCCATGTCCCAAAACACAAGCACTAAATCCAAGCTGTGAATATAATTTTAGTCCCTAGAATGAAAATAATCCATCTTACTTACCCAGAATGCAAATCATCCATTTTACTGCTTACTCCTTCTTCTCAGAGCCTCCTTCCTTTCTGTCACTGAGCAGGGAAGGTCTCACAGTAGGCTCACATCCCAGCTTGTTGCCTCTCCTAAACAGCCTGTAGGTGAGACATTGTCCACCACAACTGCCAAGCAAGTACCAGCAAGGTTGCTATGCCTTCTGGAAGGGTGGCCACACAAGCAGAGATGTGCCAGAAGAATTGCTGAATAGGACTGGATCATTAAGATCCCACCTCTCCATTAAACATGCCATTGCAGTTATCTTCTGACAGATCTGTTTAGAAGAAACAGACTAAGCTGTATCTTTTAAAACCAGGGTGTACCTTCTCTGAGCAAATTGAAAAGAAGGATTTAGGGTCACCTAATGGAGAATTCACCATCATTCTTGCTGAAAACTTAGTTTCATTGGGGTTGGTTTCATTGCAGTTCTTTACAGTGTCTGGACAGATATGGAAGTGCAGAGAGAAGATGGATCATTTTGCTTTGATGCTTTGCTGTTTCTCCTCATTTCATGTATTCAGCAGAGACTT
Source organism: Nipponia nippon (assembly GCF_047370975.1). NCBI lineage: Eukaryota > Metazoa > Chordata > Aves > Pelecaniformes > Threskiornithidae > Nipponia > Nipponia nippon. Next base: position 4,632,452 of record NW_028262369.1, read on the forward strand.
CCCAAATCATCAGGTAACTTACAATTTCCCAAAATAATTAGTTGTGCCACAGCAACATCTCATCGCTCAGTCCTGGAAACCTTCTTAGGCTTCCCACAAGATGTAGGATGTATGATTTGCTACCAACATGAATTAGCAGAAGCAACCTTCATTCAAAAACCTAAGGTTCATTCAGGGATTTAAGACTGTACAATTACAATAGATTTTTTCTGTCAAGTATTTGCATTTGCAATAGTTTCTATTGGTTTCTTGTTTCAAGAGAGTTCAAAAATGACAGGCCAAACTTATTTCTGCTACAGATTAATCTTTCTGCATCGATAAGGTTTGGGCTAGTGATGACAGAAATTCAAATGAGGTGTGGTTTCTTTAGGCTTGTTTTGTGAAAACACCCAAATATCAGATTTCTACACTAGCTGTTAGTCTCCAGGCTGGAGAATGCATGGAAACATTAGTCATTGCTGGAAACAAAAACTCCATGCAAAACTTGGTTTCATGACATACTAAAGTTCAGATAAATGCCTGTTTTTACTTGGAAACATCAAGTCTCAACTCCTGAGCTTTGAAAAAATTCAGGAGCAAAGACTGTTTACAACCACTAGATCTGCAATGCTGCTTATGCTCAGTAGTAAGCAATCTACAGTTCAGCCATCAAGCCTGGTCTTGGCAGACCTCCACCCTGGCCCTGGTTTGATTCCTGAGAGATGTAAGAGAGAAGCTGTGAAAGAAGTGCATATGGCCAAAAAGCTTTGGCTTTTGGTGAAGGACAAATGCAAGATTTAGAATAACTCCACAAAAGTCATGGGACTTTGGCTTTTACTTTGCTCTGGCAGCTCTTAAGTCTATGTTTTTCTTGCCCTCTGGTTGTATTGCTATTTTGACTAGTTATTTGGGGAGCTACAGCGGTCTCTAAGTAAGGTATGTTAGGCTTATTCAAGCACATAATTTAGCCAAAACTTAGCCAAAATTAGGTACTCTGAATTGCCATTCCTGTCCTTGCCCAAGCAGCTACTTCTCTTCTTTGAGCACATAGAGAACTTGCAGTGCCTAAATTAAATGTTTAAGACAGTGGCATGAAATCCTTCCTGTCCCCCTCCATGTCTGGCAATGGTGTAGGCTCAGTATGAATCAGGACCTGTCAGCACAACTATCATACAAATAACAACCATATTCTTATTTCCACAGACTCTGTTTTTCCTTTCACAGGAAAGATGCATTGACATAAATTTATAACAGCACGGACACATTTATGAGAATCAACGAAGAGGTATTTCCTCCCCTTACTTTGGTATACTTACTCTTTCCCAGGGATTAAGCTCTATTTGTCTTTACCGTATGTTGCCTTGCATGGTCAGCTCATTCACACATTCATTTCAACAGCCACCAGATTGCCTCCCAGCATTAGTTTCAGGTTCTCTGTCTCTTCACTTTTAAGTCCCTCTCTGGACTTGGCTGCTTTGTGCCTTATGAAAACAATATGCAATTCCCTCAGATCTATGTCCCAATTCTATCTAAATTAATCAGCAGGCTTTATTCTGTTAGTTTGCTTTTCCCTCTTGGAGAATGGCCTCATCATACCCTTTATTCATGAAACAGATATCATCTCCAGTCCCAGAACGTCTTTACATACAGCAATATATTTTAATATATTTTATCTCCGGCAGAGCTTAAAACATCAGTAGCGTTCTCGATGAGGTCTTACAGCAGAGCTGCATCACTTCATAAGCCGCGACTCCCGTCGCACTCTTCCAGCCGCACGGCATTATTATACCATTACACTCATCTGCATTGTGCTGAGTACACGCTGAGCCCAACAGTTACGCATGCAAATGCTGTTTGATGGCACATCTGTAAACTGATTTCCAGAGAGCTATTAGAGGCAAAAGACGTCACCACTGAGAAAGGGGGGAAATGAAAGGCTGACACAGTTAAATCCATTTCAAAAGCTCCAGAGAATCTGTGGGTTATGTGAGTGTACTGACCACGTAGCTACCTGTTTCACCTAGACAGCCATGGACTCTCTGAAAGCCAGTAATAGCAGATGTCTAATTTTCACAGGACCCTTGAAGACACTACCTAAACCCAATGTAAAGCTTTGTGAACTGAAGCAGTAATGGAATATTTTGAAACATTTGGAGATCTTGTTCTTCTACAGAGGGAAACCCTGCCACTTTCTAACTCTTCTACCTTATGGCTAGGAAAGCGCAGCTGATACCATGCATCTTGTCTCAATATGCAAGTGTTTGCACCATCTTTTCATTGACTTCCACAAGAAGAGAGCAGCCACGATAATCTGAGCCTATCTATGTGCTTTAGCTGCTCTTACCAACTGCTCACAACATTCTAGGTCTTCTCACAACCCAGCTACAACAAAAGTTCCCCAAAAAAATAAACTCAGTACATCTGAGAGATTAAAAGACCGTCACTTCTAAATGCTACTGCAGCTTGGTACATCCTGTGGCTGGGAGTTGTTCCATGAATTAAAATATCTGAACTCCACTCCTGGCTTTACTGCAGACCTTCATGACCCTGGGTAAGTCATTTTGGTTTTTCTGTTTCTGCTCTACTGTTTTGTTTTTCAGGTGAAAGATCCCTTGGGAATGGATCTGTCTCGCACAGCGTGTCGAGATACCACTGCCCTAAGCTGTAGGATCACAGGCCTGACTGGGCAGCACACCTTATTAACAAAGAAAAATACTGGAAGTAGATGTTTCCTATCAGGACTTACTTAACAATTTAAATTTTACAACACATGCTTTTTGCATGAGAATTACCTTTTTCACTTGAAATTAGGCAAAAGAAAAAATGTCCTGAAGCTCAGGAGATTTGAATTGATTCGTCATTAACATCCACAGGGACATATAGCAAGGTCTGGTTCGTATGCTGCCTATCATCTTCCTGACGGTTACACATTTACAACAGATGGGCTGGACTCTCTTGAGACTCACAACTATGTTGCATGCCCTGATATAGCTATGACAATTGTTCTTAATCCTCTAGGATACCTCTGCCTCTTGTTTTCTAACGTCTTCTGAGTGAACATCATCATCTGCATATCTGCTTTCTGCAGTGATCTGACAATGCAGAGTAGCAGTCCATGTCCTACCTCCTGTTTGCAGAGATTTTGCTCTGAAGTCAACATTCTGCCCGGTAATTTGTTTCCATCAATGCTCTTTTGTTTACTGCCTAGGAAAAGTGTCTGTGGCAAACCCATGCTATTTCATTAAAATCAGAGGAGCTTTAGTCAGAAAAGGGCACAGTCATTAAGTAAAATTATTGGAAATATGTTCATCCCTCCCAAATGCACAGTAAGTTTTTCTTACTGTGACTTATGCATTACGAATATTGCAACAGTTGCTCATGGAACAGGTTCACACTTACATATCTTAAGGCATACCTTATACCAGTTCCCTACAGGTGACTCCTAAAGCTCCTAAGGGAGAAAGGAGAAAGAAATTAGCTTTCAAGGACATTTTTGGAAGATATCCTGAGTGACCTAAAAGGCCTTTTCCTTCTGTGGATTACCATCCCGACACCAGAAACTGCAGGTTCCTGGCATAATGCTCTCTATGAAGATAGATAAATTGCAGACTGAACAGAAGCAAGCAAAACTTTGCAGTTACAATCAATGTATAGGAACAACCAATATATAGGAATGAAACTCTCGTTTATATAAGATCATTAATTTCATGGGTAGAGCAAAGTGCTTGTGCTTTAAAGGGCTTTCTACTGCATATCACCTCCAAGAGCCCAGGCGGTGACCAGCTTCCAACACTTGTTCCCAGGATGTAATTTTCAGCAGTGACTTTGGAGGCGACTGCTCTTTCTTCTTGAAGATCTCAGTGACCTTCAGAATTTTAACATAAAAACTACACCTTTGTTCATGCTGTAGTCTATAAGAGTCATTTTAGTACTGATAAGGACCATTTAAAAAAACTTAAAATAATTGGCACATTGCTGGGACTTAATAAAACATCAGCATTAACCACAAACACACATATACGCTCTACATCTGCAGAATCAGATGGTGGTAGCTCACTGAGTTGGTCCCTTATAGACATGCACAAATATCAGCGAAAGCATGTACTATCCTGAAACAAGGGAAGAGCAATAACCATTTTTGGTTATTTGCTTTGGTTATTTTTATTATTGCATTATCTGTGAGGTGTGTGGAACGTAAGCAGGTATGTTAAGTAGTTACCTTTATGTGGGCCAGTAGAGCAGCAGCCTTGATGAAACTCTGAATACCTGATCTGGAATCACAGCCCTGTAAAAGACTCTTTGATCATATGCAAGCAAAAGAATAACCATTTCATGTTCTTTCCTGAAGCTGATAAATGAGGAAAACCCATGCTTACATCCTCAGGGACCTTCTTAACTAAAAATAGAAAAGCTGCAACAGCAACGTCACTGCACGGTGTGTGTAATCTACTTAAGCACTGTATAGGGATTGTCTCCAATTCCAAAAAAATGCTCTTGACATAACTTACAGCTATTTTAAAGACTGGTGCCAACGTTCTTGGAAGGATTATAAACTATTACTGCCTACAGCTTGACATTTACCCCAGCCACAGGGGAAATCTCTAACTGTCTGAAGGAGATTAGAAAAAAAAAATCAAGAGCAACTCAGCTGGCACATTCAAAGCTCATGGAAACTAGAGCCAAGCAAATCGAGGACAGCAAGGAGAGCTCACAGTACGGTTATAATGCACTCACTGCTGTGGTTACGGTGCACCTACCCTAAAGTAGCTCCCTTCCACTATGACTGAACATCGTAACAGTTAGAGCAGGCTCTCTACCCTCACCCATGCCTTTCTTGGACATGTTGAAGTGCCTGCTGAGTCCAGATGTCTCGTCCCACCAGTATACCTCACCTGTCTGGGGTCCATCCACCTGAGCTGCCATCACAGCCATGACCATGGCATAGGCATACCTTTCAATTGGTTCAGCAAGCAGGCAAACATCCAGGGCTGGCTTACCATGTCACTTGTTAGGAGACAAAAACATACACAAGTGGCTCAGAGATACTCCACCTTCTACTCTGGAGTCCCTGTTCCCTTACCGAATCCCCTCAGAGGACATCTTCTGTCATCCAACATCAAAAGCAGTAGTACCGCAAAGTTTTATCTGTACTGCTGATTGCAGTCAAAGACACCCAGCATGAGATTTTCCCTTTGTCTAACTTAAAACTGAAAGGCTGGATTTCCCCGGCACCTTAGGCCAAGTCAGAAACAGTTACTTTGATACCAGTGCAATTACACACCTGGATGAAACAAGAGCTTAAGAGCTGAGAATGAAGTCTTTCTGTATCAGGGAGCAGCCTTCAGCAGCTCTTGCATGCAGGGATATTCTGCACAGAAAATTACCCAGTGGCGCCGCGGCCACAGAGACTGAAAACTGCATTTTTGCCTTACTGCATGGAAGGGATCAATACCATAAATCTGAACTATCGAAATAAGCAAAACTCGAAATTCTTTAATTCACATGAAGCAATCAAGGTGAGGGTTCTCTGTGAAAAAAAAACTCGGGCACAGCTTGAGTTCATAGCAAGCATACGATAGAGTGAAGATATGTGACCTGTTTGGGAAAAAACAAAGCATGTATTGTCTTTCCAGAGTATGTAAAAAGACATTTACCTCACGTTCCAGAGCTAAATACAATACACAGGATTCTTTGGTTCAGTCTTTAACAACACTTCTGGGTATGATGAAACCTTAGTACCTATATTTTTGGGGAAAAAGTTTTTGCTACAGTCCAGGTCTTATAAAATCATGCTTCTTAAAATGTTTAAAATTCCAGTTGAATTTCAGACATTTAAAAAGTTGAGTAAAATTACATGGGTGCACTTTTAGGCTATTATCCACACAAAAGCTCAGTTACAAACAGAAATACTGCATCAAAATTGACTTGATGTCTTTTCTTCTAAAGCTGTTTTTAATGTAATAAACAGTAACATCATGAATGCATTTTACAGTGTTGGGAACCATAGAGATAAATTGTGCTGAGAAGGGTTAATCTGAGATGATACAAAATTCCCAGACTTCTACAAAGGAAAAGCAATAAATACCCTTGCTTATTCTACAGAAATACACGAGAACTCCAAATATGAAAGCAATGCATATCTGTAACCTGCTTCCTTATTCTTTTCCACTTTTTAAGGCAAAAGAATGAGAAAGATGGTACGGTACTTGCAGCATTCCCAAAATGTGGATTCACATTTCTCCAAAGAAGCTGGATGGGGAATGGAAAGGAGACAAGGAGATGCAGGAGGAAAATACAACATTATTCATGAGTCTTCCCACTGTTGTTCTGTAGAGCTAGCTTCAGCTGATCCTGTCCGAAACACTAACAGCAGGTTTTGCTGTTGCAGCTGGCCAAATATTCACCTGACTCCAGGTACAGCCACAGCAATCTGTTTCAGCAAAGGAAACCCTGAGTTTTACAAGTACCCAAACACAATTCCCCCTCTCACTGCCATAATCAGCAATAACACCTGGGTCACAGCGTACCTCTTCATTATATACCCAGATGCCTCCAAAAAGGAGGTGCAGATAATTCAGCTATATGTTCAGACTTCACAAAAGGGATATAAATTTGCATTTTAGCCCTAAAGAGACAACTTTTTGTTTGAAATACTGAACGCTCCAGTGGCTTCACTTGAAATACTGAGCGTTCAGCAACATTCCTCTTCCCAGGGTCACGCAAAGTTTATCTTTCCAAATCACTCAGTGCATCTATAATCAAACTGCATCTTGGCTTTAGTCCTTAGGTTTATATCTTACTGTCTGTCACTTGATTCACAGGTTTACAGGAGGTCAAAGCCCCTTGTCTTTCACATCTTCTCTCGCTGAAAACATATCTAGCTAAAGCCAAAAGACGACTGATGGAGCTTCTCATGCATGACTAGAAGATTTAAGATAATTTCACAAAATCAGTGGCAGGATATTTTCCATAGTGGTTTACACCCAGCTGCCAAGTGGTTACTCATGCAGATTAGCTGTCTAATAAGTAAAAGTGTTTCAAGGGATGCACTCAATAGCCCTCCAGATCATTATATTAAAAGTTATAATGATGTCTCTGGTCGAATTCAGTTCTTGCTGTGAAAGCTATTAGGTTAATCAAAACATGAGCAAGCCCACCATCTACTTTTAATTAACAAATTACAAGTCACTGTGTAATCAGCAAGATTCCATCAAGGTTAAAATTAAGTGCTCATCCCACGACCCATGGTCACAATTTTCAACTGAGGATCATGCAGCAATGGCAGCAAATGAAGCCTGTATTTCCAAGCGTGAATGTGACTGTTTCTGCAACACTGTGATAAGGTGGCCTTGAGCTCACACAAAAGCTTTTGAAAACAGTAGGGTTTCACAGTTTCAGAAAGCATTTAAAAGAGTGTTTAAAATTAAGCACATATTTCAGTCCCACTAAAATGAATGGTTTTTAAATATATCCTTAAAGCTAAATACACACATCGGTAGTTTCCTGATCAGACCGGATTTAAATAAACACTTATTTTTCTGAACAAGGGTCTGAGCACCTAAGGAAAGCAGTAGCATGGGCAATGGCATTCAGAGCCCACCACTGTGCGGACCTGCTTGTACGGATCATTTTGTGCGTACCCAGTTCCAGCCCAAGTCTTTGCATAATCCTGCAGATGCTTCTTCAGGAATCTGTTTTGTTTATATCAGTCACTTCATTAACCTGAAGACAGCTGTTACCTTCTGGAAAGTGAATGACATCTGTACGCTGGAGACTAATATTTATATTACCTTCAGTGACTCATGGGAAAAATTAAACATTCTCTCTTACAGTGGCTTGATTTCTTTGACTCACAATTTCAAGACAGGGCTCTGCATCAACCATTCGTTGCAGGTACTCCTCAGGTTCAGGGGTGGCTCTGTAGAAGTCTCTGAAGTAACTGTACTTTTTTAAAGATAATCCTTACCATTAAGAGAAGTAAATAAGAAGCTTACAATTACTCACAGTGAAAGGCTGGGAATATGAACATCATACAGAGCAGCAGTACAAAAGGCAGAATTGTCTGTAGGACCACCAGTTTTGTTGAAGAACCGGACATTGTTGTAACTCCATTTTAGATAATCAAAATATTTGTTCAATACGAGGGCTAAAACCCTGACATCCATAATGTGATGAAACCCCTGCACAGTGCATCCTTACACCACTAGCTTGCTGGGCTACACAACTCCCTGCACCCAACACGTGAAGTTCTCTGTCGCAGAAGAATGCGTTATTGTAAGAATAAGCATTAAAAAAAGAAACTTTCATAGAATTCCCATTCACTTCAAAAGGCACTTACACATGCAAAGTACGTTTATAGGTTGTGCTGAAGAAAAAAAAAAATATTTCTTGCCTTTGAAAAAAATTTAAAAATTGAGTTTGAAAAATTCCAATTGCTTTGAAAAGCAAATCAGATTCTGGGTCCCGATACTGGAAGATATTTAAAAATTAAAGCAGACAGGTAAATTTTGCAATTGATTTCAGTCATGAGCTAAAATTATTAGATCTCTCTGATGTCTGGGGGAACTTGAAAACTCATCAACTCTCCTGGAATAAAACACTGATATTTTTCCCTGACATTCAAAGAAACTGGAGAGCGATACCAACTCTACGATCAGACCACGAGGATTAGGCAAAGGTAGCTATTATCTCTCTATGCAAAGCACGTTCATAACAAAGGAGATTTAAAGAAAAAAAATCTTCCATTTCAGTAAAATTTTATGAGAACATGAAAAACAGTAAAATCTTTATCTCAGACGCCTTATGCAACATCATCCTCCTAGCAGTATTCTTCTCTTTAATGGGTTTTACAATATTCTTGTTCAAGAAACCATTCTTTTCAAAATGCTAAATTTGCAGGGTTACGTTCTTATCTCACTACTTTTTAAAAAACAATAATTCTGTTTGAGAGATGTCAATGCTTTTTGGTACTCAAGGAGTAAATCAGGTAATACACAGCATGTTTTATTGGCCCAGTTTTAAAAGTGTTGAAAATCAATAATTCTCACTGATTATAGCTTGGTTTGTGAAAATGTGTTTTTTATTTAAGCCAATAGCAAATACCCCAGTTACTTTATAGTGTAATATTGGGACTTGGATCTGACAGTGACTGTGTGTTTTTATTATTAGGAAGTCATTTGGACAATATTGATTATTCCATAAGCTTATGGCATATAAATCCAAACGAGTGCAAAGTACAACTCCAACTTATATGTAAATTCAAACAAAAACATACTGCCACAGCCAGATACAAATTAAAATGTCAGCTCCCAGGACTATATCGCATATTGCACAATATTCAATATTGCTTCCATGTCTCAGCACAGAGAGAAGTATTCTGTTCCAATGACTGTAACTTGTGACTGCGAAGATAACCTTGAAAATATCCCATATCAGGGCAATAAGTGGGTATTAAACCCAGAGAACAGCTTTTACTTCTAAATTTGGAAATTTTTAAGTCAGTCCCATAACTCTAGTATCCCACCTAGAACTAGTAAAAAGTTTTGAAACAAAGGTTTCTTTCCAATAAGAACAGTTTTATTAACATTAAGTCTTCTTGTATCACACGCTTGACATTTTCAACATTCCCATTTTGGAAAAAAGGCATGCCTTTTAAAAACATATCATCATTTTTGCAAAAATATTACTGAAATATAATTACCTTCTCTTTTAATTTAAAACAAAGTGGGAATTTTAATCCAAATCCTGAACTTTCAAAGAGTTTCCATATGGCACAAAGTCAGGTTTACACTTTCTAGCTCATCCCCCATCAACATCATCGTGCAAACATCACCCCACCCTCTCTGAAGACCAGATCAGCAGCGAGCACCATCGTTCTTACCTGCATTTACCAACTATCCAGATGCTGACAGAACGGATCGTTCTGCAAACCCTTTGTGAAAAATAGTACAAAGTTATGAACACATGAGAAAACCTTAGTTTTTCTCTGTTAAAACTTATCCTGTTCCTTCTTTTACATTGATTTTTCAGTTTTCCCTAGGAAAACCTATGTATCTTGGCAGCCTGACAGCATGTAGAGTAATTACCCATTTGATCTTCTTTGCTACAGACCTGCTTGTTAGAGTACCTTTGGAGAATGTTGTTTATTTCTCTGGAAAGCATAAATATACTTGAAAATATGTTTTTCCACAATACTTTCTGCTGGGAAGTCAAATTCCTGACATTTCTTCACTTCCTGGATTCTCTATCGCACACTTCAATGGTGCTGATTAACATCAGCCGCATCCTGGCGTTAGTAATTAGAGGGATGGTGTTGGGTCTGAGTGGATTTGATCGCTCTAAAAAAGATTTCCCTATCAGCTGTTGAATTCAGGAGAGGTATTTTCTTTCTTCTCTCCTGGAAACCTGCTCTTTGGGGTTTTTTTGCTTTCACAAAGCAAAAAAGAATATTCCTAAACTGTCCTTCCCATTTCTGAAGCAGGTGATTGCTCCTCTTTTGAGGAATTTGTTCTTAAGTTCACAGGTAAATTGCCATGGAAATGGTACCTGCAGGTGCTTGCTCAGAGCTCGACGCTCCTGCTGCCAGCCCTAGTAGAGCCTCTACAGGGTTTATTAAAGGAGAATAAATGTTAGCTCATTCAAGAGAAGAACGCAAGCATTACACAGAAGTTCTGCAAGGAGACTGCAGAAATTTATTTCATCTTTACAAAAAAGGTTAATTACAAAGCCTTGGGAGCACATTTATTATTTACTATGAGCAATAAAAAGCCCACCTTGGACTCAGATAGCAGTTTAGCCCAAAGTTTAAGCTTTCTACTATTCCAATTTTGCAGCTGAGTAAACTTTGACGTGGAGAAGTGGGAGATCCCACTTGCTCTCAGTGACCTGCACGAGGAAGGTGTCCCCAGCACCCACCCTGCCCCCTGTTCCTGCTAAATGAACGTCAGGGGATGCAGCCAGCCCCAGGGATGGAGCCAGCTGAGGGCACAGCCCACCAGGACCTGGAAATCACTGGACATGAGCACAGCCCTTCACTGTACGAGCTCTATGGGCACCGAGGATCATTCCTAATGCCAAGCACAGCCTTGGCTTTTACTGAAACTTGGGTCAGCTTGATTTCACTGCAGCATTCCCACAGGCTCACCAGAGCCCTCTGACATGCACTCCGCAGAGATTATGTACGACAGGCTTCAGCGATGAGGTTTTGGGACAGCTGAGCAGGCTGACACGAGGCGCTTGAATAATTCAGTCAACTGGTTTGACCAAGCCAAACTCTGCTCTCCTCTTTCTGCTTATTTTCTGCTTGCATCACTTCACAGCGTGGCTGAGTTTCATGGGAAGAGGATTTGTTTGGCTTTGTTTTTTGTCAAAATAATCTTTACGAGCTGTCGAATACACCGCTTTTCTTTGTTGCTGTGCTGATACCCATGGACAAGAACACCTAGGTTAGGTTGGCCGCGGGGACCTCGGCAGCCTGAGCACAAGGTGCCCGTGCTCCGTAAAGAGAAGGGTGGGAAGCTGTGAGCCCTGCGTCCACTCCTGCAGTGCTGCAGGCAGCTGACGCTTCTATCCTTGGAAAGGTCAAATGCCTCATAACGGGAGCATTAGAAACTCAGCACCGCGCTCTGCAGAGCTCAGCCTCAGCCCCATAATTCACATTGCAAACGCCGCGGTATGAATGCAAATCTGTTGTCCTAAGGGAGTCATGGGCACCGCCAAAAAGTCAAGCGGTTTTAATCCTTCTTTTCCTGTCCTTGCAAGGACGAAAACCCACACCAACAAAATTAATTTATTCCTTTGATGAAGGCAATAACCAGAAGAGGAAAATGGTAGGAAAACCAAATCTGACCTTATGACATTTGTGACACACTGACAAGAATACAAAATGGCAAGAAGTCCTATTTTTAAAAGCCGTCATCCTGCTGCTGTCAGACTGCACTTATGTCAGCAGTAACCCATAGCAGCTTTCTGCCTCGGCTAGCTCTTTCATGGCAGAAAAACTGCCTCCACAATATTCACTTGGAGCAAGAAGCTGGGCTACTACCTAAAATCACCACAACTACCTGTGCCTCCCTTTTACGGTCTCTCTTAGGGAAACTGAAGTTTGTGGTTGAAAAAAATCCAGTTTTCATTTTATATCTGTGTGCTTAAAATTAGCCGTGACTGATTCTGCTGAGGACTCCAGATCTGTGAAGGACAGAAATGAAGGAAGGCAGAACCAAAATGCAAATAAACAGCCAAGGCGTAAATAGGACTTACATGCTCACAGAAACGTGGAAAGCTTCAGAGAAGTCTTTGCAAGATTAGCTTCATGGTCTTACATTGCAAATGAACAGTTATAAGGAAAACTAGCATTTTCTTGGGGTCTCCAGGTTAAGAATATATTTTAAAAACTTAAGATTAATGAGATCTAGCGCACTCACTTAAAGCAAGAAAAATTCTTTTTTAATTATTCAAAAGAAAAACCCAATAATTAATAACCACCAGGAATAATAAATCAGCCAGTGTAATCTCATTTCCATTACCCTTATTAGCTAAAGAGATTGGTAGATCAAACCCAATTTCATTCTTCCAGAAATAAATATACTATTATTTTTAGCCTCATTTCCCAAGACAGCGAAGTCAATGTACTTGGGCTGCCTGCCTGTTTGTCCACTCTGATAAGTTTTGAGCCTGCTGGCCAATTTCAGCTTAAATTAATGAAGACATAGTGGTTTCAGAGATGTTAAAGTCATATACCTGTTTTGCGAACAATCTCTGGCCAGGAAGGACTCAAACAAATGCCCCCACTTTGAAAGGCAGTAGCCATGCAGTGTGAGCCCTATTCACCCCATTTCACAGAAACAGATAGTGGATATGAAAGGTTGTGTGGCTGGGCACAGGGAGAGAGAGGGAATATAGAAGGATACGTGAGGATATAGAGAGGGCTTAGAGATATTGCATGGAGGGGTCAAAGAAACATCAATACGTAACTAAGGAATACTGCAAGGATGGAAGGATAAATAAATAAATAAATCCAGAAGCAACAGGATTCACTAATTCCACCACTCCTGGAACAATTTATTACTAATTCTTCACTCATCCTGATGCTTTTTTGCTATACCAATGCCCATGCAATCATCCTCAAGCAACCAAAACTTCAACACAGGAGACTGTTATTGGAGCTGAGGGGAGCCCTCGAGCTGGTGTTTTGGATAAAACCCTTTGAAAATTTCTGTTCTGTATCTGGCATCTGTGTATGTTAAAGAAAAACAAAGGTTACATCCAGACTCTCTTCTTACTCCTAATCTGGAGGGCCACTGCCACCCAGCAGCAGCTCAGTAACAGCAAGCTGGGAACGGAGCTCAAGAGCGGGAATGGTTTGACTGGAAGGATGGGCACAGGCAGAGAAAGGAGTTGACTACTTTGGAAAAGCATCCTTCCTTAAAGAGATAACCTCCAAGTCTGGCAGAGTGAGCAGCCCTTGCTTTGCTCACAGAACAAGGAGCTGACCTGGCGAGGTCCCCTCCTCTCTGCTTGCAGCTGTCTTGCGAACGCTCAGCCTTTATCTCCTCTTCTCTTAAATTAGATTTTGCTTGTGACTTCTGCTGGTTTAGCAGTTTACTGCATGCTTGTTGCATGCAATCCACAGAAGACAAACTGCCTAGAACATAGGTTTAATCATATCTGCCTTAGACAGCTCGAGTATATTACAGAATGAGGTACTATAAGATAATCTTTAGAGACACAAGGGTCGCACAACTAACATGACAATGTAATCAGTAAAAACTTTGCAAGTATGAGTAGCCATTGTAGAAGCCTAGACTGAACTTTGCTTTAATTATGTTAGTAAACAAGGTGGATGGAAAACAGTGGTGGAGAGAAGATACAGAAAAATAAATTATCTGGGGCTTTCCCTGGACAGAGGACAGAAAGCCCACTTAGTCACCAAATAGCCTGTAGATGTATTTGTGATATTATATAGGATAACTTATTATCATGGTATGTTTATTTATTCTCATTAGATCAATTTAATATTAATAATATCCAATTATCTAGATGCAAAAAATTTTCTTTTAAAATTCCCTCAAACTGTCCCTGAATTCCCACAAAGTGGGGGGAACTCTCCATAGCAAGCTGACGAGCAGGTCGGGTTCTCTGAAGTAAGTTCCTATCCATCTGGTTACAACATATTTTACGTTATTACTAAAATATCTACCCACGGGATACAGTGCAACATAGCCTTCTGTTTGCAAAACTCTCCTAAGGCCAAAAATAGGTTATGACTTAAAATTAATAGGCACCACATTGGAAGTCAACATAACACACCCTGACCAAGACCCAGTTAGTAAGTCATGAGGTGTCACACTTCTATTTTTAGCAGTAAATTATGTTTTTTTCTGGGCATTGACAATGACTACTTTCTTTATGCATCAGTTATATAATGTGACTATCCATTTACTATGCAAGCTGTTTTATATACAATACTGTGAAAGCATTTATAGCAAATACTGCAAAAAAGATGACCGGCATTACCCAGAGGTGGTGCTGGAACGGCAAGGTGTGCTTTACATAAACATCAAATTTCTCCTGGGTGCCTTTTTTGGCTGAAGTCAACCAGCAAAGAAAGGATGACAAAGTGGATCGTGGTCGCTGCATAGGAGCCAGCTATTCCTACAATCACTTTATATTCTCCACGGTCAGAGCACTTGTGGTTGATAGTAGTAGACTCATACCAGGAAAGAAAAGTCTTTGATCAGTCCAAAGGGGAAGGAGTGAGCACAGCCCACAGGACATCTCTCAAACCACCGCATTTAGGGAAAAGACAGCACTCACCTTGGATGTTGGATATAGTCCAAAGAAAAAAATGAGGAACAGCCCAGGAGCAAGAGAGCACTCAAAAAAAAATAAAAAGTAACAGCACAATTGCTTGAACCTCACCATTTTTGCAGTTCAACAGAACTGGCAGTGAAAGGGTATAAAAAGCCCCAGCCACCAGGAAAACAGTAACAATCCCAGCATCAGGGTGATTCCCAGTCTGCCTGGGAGGAATGATCTGGGGAGGGACCGTGTGGGACACAGCAGCTAGCTGGATTTCCTCTGCCTTGGCTCATCACTAGGGGATGGAAAGCCACCATGAACATGGAGTGAGAAACTGTAAGAAAGAAGAAAGTCAGTATTTACAAACTCACGGGGAAATTCTTCATAAGGGCCTGTCACATTTCTAGCCAAACCCTGCTGCAATGTCCTTTTGTGGTTTTTTGGGGTTTTTTTTAAATTAATCCTGTTGTTAACCATTATCACATCCTGTTTTCTGTAGTAATTACAGCAGACGAGAGAGATGAGCCTGAAACATCAATGGATGCAAGCAGCACTGGACCTGGGGGTGCTTCAAATCAATTTTTTTAGTGTGGGTTTATCTTGAGCAAAACAAAAGAAATTTGTTAGGAAACAAATACAACAGTGAGTGAAATGCAGGTTGTCAAGTAATGTAAATGAAGGCCCTGGTAGTCCTTCGAGGAGGACATGACACATTAGAGAGTGCAGATACCCAATCTCTTGCTAAATGAACCAGACCTGGTGTAAACTCAGAGCATGGTGTTCAGTCCAGACCACAAAAGATCAAGCCCACAACAGCTTAAATACATGCTAAATGGATTACCTGGCCAACACACCACTTCACATGGTGCCAGCTCATCTTCGGTTGGCTTCTAACACGGGACAAAACGTGGGCAATAAATTCCAGGATGGCGGCGTAACATCCTGCATGACACTCGCAGCGCTGAGCAGCTCTAGCTGCTGTCGGTGTCACGCACTATGATAAATTTAGACTCATTTCTTTTTGCTTTAAGAAGCATTCGACAGCCAAACAGCAACCTGCTGAGATGCTCTAAACCATCCTAGCCAGGAAGACTAGGGCAAGGATGTGACCGAGGAGCCCTCCTTACTCTAAATTCAGGCATTTCTCATAGACGTTTACCAGCTTTGGTATCAGAGACGTACACACCTGTAACAAAGCTGGAGGCCCAATGCACATCGGTGTAGTGCTTCACTGCTGAAAGCATTCATGGCTCTTGCTTCTACCTCTTCAGAAGCTCAAGGTGCAACTTGCTGGTGAAGGCTCCAGATATTCAAACCCAATAATTTCACTAGCGCCTCACCAACAACTGAGCATTTTCTGCACTCTTTTGTCTAGCAGCATATATTATTTTCAAGAAGTAAAAACTTGTCTTTCCTTGAACCAAGCAAGTTATACAATCAAGTAAAAATAAGTAGATTATCCCTAAAATGGTGGGTTCTTTTACAATTGCTCTGCTAGTTACTCCAGACTGGTGTACAATGGCTTTATTAGCTGATCACAGGTAAGATCTTGTCTAAATGGAGAGGAAGATGTGTAAACATCTGCCAGAAAAAATGCTATGTAATTTCCCATAAAACCCTTATTTATCAATATTTTAGTCCATGCTTAGCCTGAAGCCCCTTATTCCACACAATCTTCATTAACTTTTAGTACTAACATTATTGTTCACCGAAATCTAAAGCAAAAGATGAACCTGGGCATGTGAAACACTTGTACATTTTTATACCTTCTGTGGAGTGGCACGCATAAAAGGAATGTGATTTCTGTTTCTCAGCTTCCCTGGGGGACTTACGGCTCCAAAGAATCCCACCATCTGTTGAAAATAGCTTATTTTTTACCTTTTTTATTTGCCTGTACGTAACTGAGAACAAAACCAACAGACCTTTACAAGACAGCCAAACTTCAAACAGCCCCGGTGCAGGAGGCAAACTCCTATGCAGCACTTCTACTCCCAGTGGGAGAGATTTCTATTGCATCCTTGCTAGCAAAACCTTAGAACTATTTCACTGTAGCAGAGTTGTTATAAATTCATGAGAGCACAGCAGAGATCAGACTGGGGCCTGTCTCGTGTGAACCAGGCGCAGTTTTGCATGCCATCCATGTAAGGCTTCTTAAGGGACCATCTCTTAAAGTCTAAAGATAAGAAGAGCACACTGTCATTCCTGCCTCGGAGGGAGTGTGCCCCATTCTGCCTGTTGCCGTTCTCCAGCAATGCAGAAATACTGCGTGTCAGAGAGAATAGCTCCACACAGCAAAGCAGGTAGATAACAGGGAGGGTTCAAATAAAACTCAACAGCACTGGAAGTCATGCAGCACTCGGGCATCTACTTGCAGCAAATCCTGCAAGGATACTTGTAAATGGTTTTGTTTTATTTTAGTAGGAATAATGCAACAGTCAAATTGGTTTTGCACAGATCATTCGTATAATGGGGCAGCAAGAAAAGAAGGAGGGATTATTTGCTGCTTTTCAGTACTTAAAGGGGGCTTATAAGAAAGACAGGGATAAACTTTTTATCAGGGCCTGTTGTAATAGGACAAGGGGTAATGGTTTTAAACTAAAAGATGGTCGATTTAGACTAGATATAAGGAACAAAATTTTTACAATGAGGGTGATGAAACACTGGAGCAGGTTGCCCAGAGAGGTGGGAGATGCCCCATCCCTGGAAACGTTCAAGGTCAGGTTGGATGGGGCTCTGAGCAACCTGATCTGGTTGTAGATGTCCCTGCTCATTGCAGTGGGGTTGGACTGGATGGCCTTTAAAGGTCCCTTCCAACCCAAACTATTCTATGATTATGCTTCCTCCTGAGCCTTCTGTAATTAAGTTAATTTTATCAGGATAACCATTACCTGGGTGTACTCAGCCCTGTGAAGACTTTTCACGCATTAGTGAATTATATTTTAATTCCTCATTATCACTGATGGAAATAATATGTGGAAACCCATGCACGCATAGATAATATGGGACTTTGCACCCATCTTTGCCAGCGGCCTCCTCTATGGAATTACTGTGCTCCGTGCTGTACTCAAGCACCTGAACAGCCTGCTGACGAGCTGAGCTCACTGTCCACATTTTAATTAACAATTGTGTGTATCATTACCTAGATTTAATTTATTCTTGATCTTTGGCTTCTTAATACAAAAAAATGCAATAAGAGCCAGCCAGAGGGCTGTTTTTATCAATAGATTATTCAGTATGTTTTCTATTCCAAATTTGAAGCCCTTAAAAGTGCTCCTACTCCACTGCGTATTGAATCCTGTGGATGTTTCTTATCTTATCTACTTCTCCTTGTCTCATTCTGTTAGAGACCCTCCCTGTCGGATAAAGTCATCAGGTCTTTGGATAAGGAGAAGCAATTTCTTTCGCTTGATTAACTGCATGACTTAAAGCTATCAGCTGCATTAGGGGACAGAAGCATGAGACAGGCTATCAGGGAATCAAAGTCAGCCACAGCCACACAAATCTCTGCAGCAGCAACACCATGAGGTTTGAATAATCAATTGCACATTCCCAGGGAGTTTGCCTGCAATAATAAAAATATTTCTTGTATCCTTCAAAGGAAATAGGTAGATTGACAGTAGGAAAAAAAAAAAAGCCTACAGCATCACTTTTTATATTACTTGCAGAGCTTGAGATGGGTACAGTGCAAATTTTTGGCAATTCAGATGTGAGAATCTGTTATTAAGAAGAAGATTGGCTTAGGTGACTGCAAGTATTAAAATGAGGGAGGTTAATATCAGTTCTGCCCAGGTGTGGCCAGGCAGAAGAGCATCCATCGGAGAGTAAACTCTCAGGTGCCTAGAGCCTGAGAGAGTCCTGCCAAGCTTTTCACACTAACAACTCAGTAAATGCTTCTTAAGTAAGTGTGAGGTCTAAGCCAATGCTAATCTGCTAAATGGTTGTTGAGTGTTTGAAAGAGAGCTGCCCACCACACCAGGAAGGTGTTTTGAAGAGCAGCACCATCACGCCAGCGGAGGTACACCAGCATGCATTGAACACGGCATGGCAAAACCTGAGCTTTCCCAGAACCCAAATGAGAGCCATTGCAGCAACAACGCACTCAGCCCCTTCTTCACCAGCCGTCTGCCTTAACGCTGAGTTCATGTATCTTCAGTTCATGAACTGCTCAGATGGAGTCAGGTTTAGAAGTTTTGCTGGGGAGGAGATAAAGTGGAGCATGCTGGCCAAGTCAGATAAGGCTTTTGCTTTTAAATCAAGCAGTTTAGTTCAAATCACTAATAAATGCAAGCTATTTTTGTCCAATGGCATTCATCAGTTGACTCTAGTACATCAGTATCCACGTCAAAACTGTCATATGTGGTAGATGTCTCAGAAGAGGAACTAGGACTGATAAAGTCTGATAAAGCTAACCAGGCCTTCACAGAAACTCTTGAAATTTGGAGTCCAGTCAAAACACCCAACTTGGTAAGCTTGTAGCTGAAATTAAAACCCTTGTACCACCTCAGGCAGAAAAGCCTCCCAGAATAAACATCACTGTGGCTAACAAGAACGTGGAGCGAACTGCAAAATAATTAAACTCATCGTGTGTCAAGGAAAACCTGACTGATTGCTGTAACTCTGATTAGTTGCTCCCCCTGCTCTAGAGAGCATTAGCATGAGAGCAGAGGATAACCTTGATATTTCAGTAAATATTGAAGCTATCTGTTTAGGGTGAGGTTATTGGCCCAGAAGAGGCTTGTTTCAGCTAATTATCACTTCTTCCCCTCCTACTGCTGATACGTCTCTGAGGTGGAGGTATGGTTTCCCCAAACAAGAAACCAGTCCAGTCTTGGGCACTTCTGAGCAACTGCTATTCTTCATGCCTGTTGAGGACATCTCATCTCTTTCACCCAGCTAGATGGTACAACAACTTACTCCAGTCTCTGCAGCAACTGCTTTCCAGAGATTAGGACTTTCAGCCCTTTTTTTTATTAACTAAAAGAATTTACATCTCCAAGTCAATTCCCAGCCGTGCTGCAGTTCAGCCATTTGACAGGAGCACAGCACACCTAATGTTTGGGAAATTCATATATATATATGAATATATATATATATAAAGTTCCCAAATAAGAGATATTCATTATCTGAAGCCCAGCCTCCAGGCCTTTTTCTGAGATGCTCAGCTCCAGCCATCTCACATGCTGCAGGAGGAAGCAATAGGTCTCACTACCCAAGTAGATTAACTCTCCAGAGCTTTTCTAATTAGAGACACCAGCTCCATGCCAAGGAAATGTGCTTGCTGCAGCTTATTTTAGCTCTGCAGTTCTGACAAACCAGTCACTTTTCTTCTTATGATCTTGTGTAATTGGAAGACAAACTTTTTCTGAATAATGAACGCTCAGAGATACCACTGCTCATGAAGCAATGTATTTTCATGACAAAAATAGATCTATAAAATGATAGCTTAACACTAACAGAGAATTTGTTCCTGTAAATCACAGAAGCAGAGAACGGTTGAGGTTGGCAGGAGGTTCCCACTCCAACTCCTGCTCTTGGCGAGGCCAACTTCAACACCAGATCAGGTTACTCAGGGCTCTGGCCAGTTAAGCTTTGAGTGTCTCCAAGGACGGAGGTTGCGCCACCTCCCTGGGCCCCTGTGGCAACATCTGACCACCCTCACAGTGAGAACATTTTTCCTACCTAACCAGAATTCCATTTGCTGCCAACTGCTCATGGCCTCTTGCCCTTCACTGTGCAGCTCTGAAAAGAGTCCAGCTGAGTCTCTGAAGAGAGTCCAGTCCAATTCTCTGTAATTTCTCATTAGATGACATCACATTTATTTATTTATTATTTGAATTGCTATTTGATGCTCTCCACATTTTAAGCTTTTAAAAACCAGGCCTTATTTTGTTGTGAAACTCACTGGGTAGAATTGGGAAGAGGCGCTTTTTCTACATGAACGGCTCCTGCGTGCGACAATCCCTTCTGCAGGGAAATGTGGTGAATTAAGACACTCAGTCAAAAACAGCCCTAACAAAAACTCATGTTAGTCAAAGGAATGAGCATTTTCTAGCTTACCTTTCCTTTCCGCTTTACGACGAGGGGCATTTGGTAGTGCTGTTGCTCCTGGGAAGCTCAGCTCATGTCAGCACAAAGCACCATGCCCGAGTCTCAGTGGCAATACAGTGCATCGGCCAAACAGTGATGAGGATTAACATGTTTTCCTAACTCCTTTCGAGCTTTTTTCCTTGTGCTGGGCCAGAATTCGCTAAAGTTTCTAGTTCTTGCAACTTGTCTCAACTCACACAAAATGTCGTGCCTGAGGACCTTCTCCATCCATTACTTACCATGTGAAAGCAAGAAGTAAAGTTCTTCTATCCCATTTAAAAAGGGGAATAAATGTTTTCTTCCCCGTATTCCATCTCTGACAATGTCACACAGCCTCATATCCCGCCACTGCCCATCCACTCGGGAGCAGTAGGATCCTGTGCGTTCAGCCCCCAGGCTGCTGAGGGTTTCCGAAGTTATCAGGCTTTTCTTTCCTCCTCTACCATTCATTTGCGGGCAGACACAGTGGATGTGCACCCTAACCCCCACTGAAACTTAAAATTTTATCTAGCGAAGCTCAGGTAAATCCTTCCCAGGTGTCATTTCTAGCTGAGAGACTTATGCTCAGCTGCAGTCCCTAGGATTTGTCGGTCTCAGACCTCCTCCTGGTGGGGAGAGATGTAATGGCTCAGCACCGGCGAAGGAAGGAGAGGAGGAATTAGGGACGGGATGTGCCTGGTGAATGAGCCACCCCTACCTCCCCTCAAGGAAAGTCTCCCCAGATCGACAGCCAAAACACAGTCACGGAGCCAAAGAAGAGCACTTTCCTTCTGCTCTAAGTAGTGGCATGTGAGGAGCACAGAAAGGCACCGCTTCCCTGCCCCAAGTCTGCTCCATAGCAAAGCAGGGGAGAAAAATCAGGCCAAAGAGCTGTTTCTATTCCTCCATCACCAACTTTGACCAGCTCTGAGCTCCCTGATGTGCAGCATGGGGCTAGCAGCAGCTAAACAGAGGCATGAGCAAACAGCATCTTGCAATGGAGGGCTGAGGAGCCAGAAGATGGAGGTTAAGGACGCACTGGCTCCTCAAAGGAGCAAACCAACAGCAAGACAAAGCCACCACTTCAGTGTTGTGGAAGAGCCCAGCACAGAGACAAGATTTCCATTTGCCCTGCTGGTTTCTCTCCATGTGTTACTTGTGTGCCTGAAGCATCTGAACTGAAATGAAGAGCTGGGACTTGCGCTGCCCACCCTTCCCCACAGCCCCGCAGGCTGATGTGACATTGTGCAGCACGCAGAACATCACAGAAATGAGGACAAAGATGGGAGCGAATAAAAGGTCGATGCAATACGGAAGGATTAATAGAGTTTTCTGTGCTGTTTCCCTTGGACGGCATTGAGGGCTCAGCCCTTTGTCTCAACATACCACTGCAACTCTTGGTAGGTTTTTAACAGAAAAAATACCACAGGGATATTTTATTCTATCTGTTTCCTTTTCTGCTTTTACTCCTTCCCCACATTGTCTTGGGGAAAAAGTAGCTAGAGGAGTTTCAGTTATTGCCAACCACTGTATTAAAACAATATAATTTTGGGTAGCCCTGAAGCATTGTTTGTAGCCAAAACAAGCACAGTTTATAACTAAGCCTTTCATGGCAGCAGATCACAGGCAGGGGGTTGAAAAATTGATTGCGTACCTAAGCACATATGCATCCCGCCTAAATATCAAATATTAATTTGAAGTGTTAAATGCCCACAGCTCACACACTGAATCCTTCAAGCTACAGACGGAGGAACATCTGAAGATAACAACCCAGATGTGCATCTTGCTCTCTGCTTCCTGCAGAGCGAGCCCAGGGGGACTGGAGTCCCATCCCACGGAATAAATGCCAAACCTCGGGGGAGATGAACCCAAAGCCCCATCCCAACATCCATTACTGCCACCAACAGCTCCGCGAGAGTCAATAATCGAGCCTCTTCATCATTTCTGGATGATTTAAAAGTTCAGCTGTTGATTCTAGCAGTCTGTGACATCGCAGCATATTGCTCTTCTCTATCTAAAACGGATGGTGTGGGGCGAGGAAAACAGCAGACACTTTTTTCTTCTCTATTTGAGCTTTAACTCCACTGAAGTCCTTCTCCCCTAGACCTTTATACACTGCTCTTACATGCAACATACAGGCTAAGACACCAACCCTGAAAAAGCTCCCTGTAGCACAAATTCAGCAGCAGTACCAAAGCACACAGCAGCTCTTGTAATTTGCTATCTACTAAGACAATATTATATATCAATTAATAGGTCAGAAGATTTCACTGCTCACTGGTTTTGTGGAACCAATTAACTGGGTGATAAAGAAGATTAATTTATTGTGGGATCTGATAGGACACTAATTGTTTGCAGAAGGAAAGAAATTGTTTACTTAGATTTAACAGAGGAATGATTCCCATCTATATAGGTGTGTATAAGTATATAATATGTAGGAATATATGGCCTTCAGTTGCAAGTAGCTGCAGCGTGTGGTGTTGAGTGGCTTTGCATTACAGCATGAAGCCGGTGCCGCCAGGCGCAGCAAGCTCTGCAGCTGAGCCCCTCGCTCTGCAGCACGCCGTAAACCCTGCAGCAGCGCAAACAGCCCCAAGCCGCATCCATCGAGCGTGCCCCTTGGTGCATGCTATATGTACCGGCGCTGGTACGGTGTTCTGTGCTTTGCTTGGGGATGGCTGCAGCGTGTTTCAGTCTGCTGAGTAAGAAGCAGAGCTTTAAGTTAGACTGGAAATGTAGGATGGAGAAAAGCAGCATGGACTTTCCTTCTTTTGCATCCCTTTTGCACTGATGGAAAAGCAGCACCGCTCTTTTCTGAATACAGAGATTTAGGAGCCTTTAAGTGGTAAAAGGTAGTGAAAAAACCAGAATAAGGCACTTCAGTGGCCACCAATGAGCCTGTGTGAGCTGTGTTGCCGTTAAATCCCACAGGCTCGGCAGGGAGCCTTGGAGGGGAGCAGGCAGCGCATGGCCGTGTGTAGGTGGGTGGCAGCACACAGGCCAGCGCAGCATCACGTATGACACAGCTCCAACATGACCGAGCTGCAGCTTCCCTGCCCAGCAGCCGCACAACTGGTTTTACCATCTCAAACCAGCCGAGGAGGCTGCGCAGCGCGCTGTAACGTAGTCGTGCCCCCACAGCATCTGTGTCACTCCTGCTCCTGTTGCCAAACTACAGGACTCATCTCTGCATTAGCACATCTGCTGGCTGGGCTCTGCCAAGCCACAACAGGTTTTCCCCTTAATTCATCTGCCTAAAAAAAGAGCAGAGTTTTCCTTTGGGATTTAGCTGCAGCTTCACAAAAGCCCTGAAAAGCAGGCGGCACCCGGCCCTAGTGCCACACAACATCACTGTGAACTGTTAGGGCCACAAAAGTGATCCGAGGGCTGGAACACCTCCCCTGGGAGGACAGGCTGAGAGCTGGGGGTGTTCCGCCTGGAGAAGAGAAGGCTGCGGGGAGACCTTATTGTGGCCTTCCAATACTTAAAGGGGCCTACAAGAAAGATGGGGACAGAATTTAGCAAGACCTGTTACAACAGGACAAGGGGTAATGGTTTTAAACTAAAGGAGGGTAGATTTAGACTAAACACAAGGAAAAAAATTTTCACACTGAGGGTGGTGAAACACTGGAAGGTGTTGCCCAGAGAGGTGGTAGCTGCCCCATCCTTGGAAACATTCAAGGCCAGGCTGGACGGGGCTCTGAGCACCCTGATCTGGTTGTAGATGTCCCTGCCCATTGCAGGGGGATGGACTGGATGGCCTGGAAAGGTCCCTCCCATCCCAAAGCATTCTGTGGTTCTCTGAATTTGATACCACAAATGCAAGGAGGGAGATCCCCAGCAAAGCAAAGAAGATTCACCCACGAAGGCAGTGGCTGGGGAACCACGATGGGTGCTGACCCCCTGCTGCGGCCTCGTGACCCCGAGCACCGGGCTGCGACATGCCAGCAGATCACGTACGGGGCTTGTAGTACCACTGAGATGAAGCAAAAGCCACTGCAGTGTGAAAAGATCGGCATCTGCCAAGTGGGGCTGCCGCTTAATAGACTGATTTTAGATACATATATTTGGGCAAGGAGCAATCAATATTGTACAGAACAGCACATACGTTGTCTCCAGCCAATTATGCCACACTCTCCGCTATACAATATTCATTTTAATGTTACCCTAAAAGGAGGGAGCATGGCAGGTCAGCCACATAAAGTGACAGCCCTGACTATGCAACCCAGTCCTCATTTCTTTGAAAACCCATGTCAATACAGCGCAAATCCTGACAACCAGGCCCTTACAAAGCACGGTTCTAGGAAATCCATTAAACTTTTACTCGGTTCATCACTGTTGCTGTTTTCTCTTGCCAGCACTACATGTGCCGTTCAGGCTCTGCTGCCGGCTCTGCTCCGTGCCCAGCTCAGCATCACCCCTTCCCACCACGCGCCCGCCAGTAACAGCACACCCAGGTCCTGGGGCAGGAGCAGGACGGAGTCCTGGAGACTCAGCTCATCCTCCTCTTCCTGACCAAGCACAGGGAGTTTAAGAGTTTAAGGGCAACACAGATGCCCAAACTGAGCCCAGATACCTGTAGACCTTACCCTGTGCCTGCGTATCTGACTGTAGATTCACCCAGCACAGGGCAGCACCGTATGGAAAGCTGTATTACGGCACCAAGGATGCTGCTCTGAGCCAAAGCACCTGTCCTTGACACAGCACTGCAGTCTGCTGGGTCACAGCATCCTTCACCTCTTTGCACATCAAGTTATAATCTGTGAAATACCATAACCATCCGTTTCTCCCAACTTTCATCTGTCTCTTCTCCAAGGCTGAAGTTCCCCTCACAGCATCTTCAGTTCTCGTAAGTTAGCCTCACACTATCTGGCATCTGTTTTAAAACCTCAAAATGACAAAGGGAAAACCCAAACAACTAAAAAAGCAATTATTTTAATGACTCACCCTGAGTGCAAAAAGACCCTCAATTGTTTGAAGCCCGTGATTCAAAGATACGGCTTTTATAGGCAGCTGGCCAGCACAACACGCTGCTGCAACACTTTGTGCAGTACCTGGAGGTGCTCCTCTATCTCAAATCATAGGACATTAACATTTGCAAAAGGCTTTCGAGTGTTCCCAGGTGGGAAGCATTACAGGAGGCAGCAGAATCAGTATTATTTCTACAGATCTCATTATTACAAACTAGAACTCTACACCACCGCTGTAATAAAGCAGGAGACTGCTGAAAAACCTGAACAAAATCCTGTAATACACTGGGATGAAATAAGAATACAAAAGGAGGCAAGCCTTTCAGATCATTTGCCGTTATCCCTTTAAACGGGGCTGCCTCGGCATACGCTGTGCCTCTCAGGGGACTGGCACGTCAGCAGAGCACGCTACCACAGCTGCGGGACTCTTAAAACCACTTTTCCCTTCTCACCTGTATTTCTTGGTTTAACTCTTCCTCTTTTGTTTTTCTACTGGTGTAAATATGCCTCTTCTGTCAGGGGATTTGGCAGTGAGAAATGCCAGGGGATAGCCCTGACAGGTACCGCCCGATTTGAAGGCAATATCGAACAATCTTCACGCGGAAGATCCCTAGCAGGGACAGACTAAGCCAAATTCCTCCTGAAAGCCCGGGATACTGCTCTGCAGAGCCCCACAAGCTATCTCATGCCCTCTCTTTTTAAGCAAGCAGCTACAAAAATAGCAGCAGCACATGCTGCAAAAATAAAGCCAAATATTCCCTGTATTTGGACCGTGCCCAAAGGGCGAGAAGTTTCTACCTGTGTTTTATCACGGTGGCTGCGGTGCCATTGAGCAGCCGGGATTCACGCTGCAGTGCTGCCTGGTATGTACGTACCAGCACTGTTGACCTGGCCAGTGGCTTTGCCTCTGCCCAGGCACAGCTACAGGCTTGGCTGGGGGGTGACAGTGTTTTTGCATCTACAGTCAAGGTGTCTATTTTTAAGCAGCCCGTGCCTGAACGCAATGCCCCAGGAGCTGGCGAGCTGCTGGCTCGGCTCCTACTGAGGCTCAGTCCACCTGCAACCAAGAGATGTACACCCCGGGGGAGAGGGAAAGCCCGTGTTATTTGTGCTCTCCCTGAGGGCGCTGCAGAGAGAAGCTCATTAGCGTTGATACAGAAACCCAAGATCAGGCCACTTCAGTCCCTCCTATTTGTAGGAACAATAATTCTCTGTAGATGCTTAAGTGAATACAGAACAGACCACATGCAAAATAACCTCATTGCAGATCTGGATCCATATCAGAACAAATGGGGGCAATTATCAACATTTGGTGACTTGCAGCAGAGTTTTCAGTCGGCATCTCAGTCATGCCCCTTCGAGACCCTGAGGAGCAGCGGGGCTGTTTCACTATCGGAGGAGCCATGGAGAGGTTAAGCCGGGAGCCTGCAGGCACAGACATGGCCTGAGCCCATAACTGCCCGTCACAGAGCCATCGCTCCCCGGGAAGGGAGGCTGAGCAGGGTCAGACTGCGTGCTGCCTGTATGCTGCCTGCACGCTGCTCTCCCTCTGGTTAGACACGCTGGGGAGGGAGCGAGCCAGGAGAGGCAGAAGCCAGCAGAGCCACAAGCCAGCCAAATTAAACCCATCCAGAAGCGCTCACAGAGTCAGGGCCAGTTAAAGCTGCTTGTTGTCACCAGCAGGATTGCTATATTTTATCTCACAGTGTATTTCACAGTACTGCGGGGACCCAGACCTCTGGCCAGAATCCCTTCTCTTAGGAAAAACTCGCATTAAACAAACTCCTAAACAAGCAGGTTTGTTTAGGAAACATTCTTAGCAAACATGAGAAGACAAGTTGCCCAAGGAGAGCCCTGAGCAGCTCATGCCAACTGTTAATACATTCAAAAAAATATAGCAAGATCCATCTGGGGACTGTGGATAAAGCTCAGTATAAGCCAATACTTATAAATAAATGGGGTATCTGGGAACTAAAGGTCAGCTAATCTGCATATCATCATCATCAATAATGAAAAATAAAGTGTTAAATAAACCAGGTATTTTCATTGCATCAGTACTTTGTTTGACAGAGACCTAAACCTGAAGCAGACTTCCATGGGCAGGAGATTTTCAATTGGAAAGTGTTTTATACAAAATAAAGGTACCCAAATTATTTTTAAAATAGTTAAACGACAGGTACTACATGATAAACAGACAAAGAGCCAAATAGTTTCTGTCCTTGATCCAACCTTATTCAGTACATTATGCAATTATCTGGGAAATACACAAAACCGTTACTGCCATACTTCGTGCATGGCAGTATTTTGTGCCAGGAACAGCATTAATACAGGAATAGACCTGGAAAGCTGGGTAATATCAGTTTATTTGAGCAAAGGGCTCTGAATAGCTGCAAATAGCACATTGCCTGCCTAAGGACCAAGTACACAGGTCATGCTAATAACATGGACGGCAGTATTTTGGCATCAAAAATTAAGGAAATGGGGAGGTTTGTACAGAACCAGCCGCACGTGAACTCCTCATGTGATGCTGTTACTAAGAGGGGAGCAGCAATCCAGGGCTACATAAATAGGAGATTAACAAGCAAGTGCAGGGAAATGGTGTTATTTTGGCATCCAGTATCCAAGATACCATTGCTGAACGCTGTGAGCAGCTCTGGTGACCATATTTCAAGGATAGTCTTGAAAATGTATGAAGGATTCAGACAAGACTCTGAAGTTCTATTGGCTCCGGAAAAGTTGCCTGATAGTAAGAGCCTTTCGTAGCTCAGGCTATGCAGTTTTTGCAAGAGGCGGTAGGGATAATTCAGCCACGGTCTACAATTACCTCCGAGAGGAAGAAACCCTGATAGCATGCAGCTCCTAGCCCAGCCGAAACAGATACGTAGCAGAAGCCGTAAATGAAGTAAATATTTTAGAGCAGAGGGCAAGCAGCCACTGGAAGCACAGCCCTGGGGTGCGATCGACTCCATTCCACTCAGCGAGAAACATAGGTGACGTGCGGAGAAAATGCCAGGGCTCAGGCTGTAGTTACAAGCCCAAAGCAGAAGGTGCGGGCAGCGTTGGGATGTGCAAAGCGGCACCTTCTGGCTTGGACACCTGAGCGAGGAGGGTCCCGGGGGTCCTGCAGGCAAGAAACCCCCCCCAGCCGTGCTTAAACGCCCTCCTTGGCTGCCCATCTCTGACCCGTGTGCGATGGTGTCCCTTAACAGTTCCGAAAATGAGGTTAATGGCAGTGGGAAAACTTCCAAGTGAATAAAAGAAAAGGATGCTTCATGGAGAGTACCCGGGGAGCCGACTGCTCGGACTGCCTGCCGGAGCCATTTGTACCACAGAGGACAGCTGAGGACTTTTGGGGTTTGTTCCTCTAAGGGGACACATGGACAACGTGAGGACATTTCTGGGCTGCGTTGCTCTATCTTCCCACTGAGACCATCACAGGATGCGATGGATTAAAAAAATGACAGATCATACACAGGACAACAGAAAGACATTGTACAAAGTGACCGAGCTCTGCAGCCAGAAAAGGATCCCCAAAAAAATGTCAGAATCCTCCTGTAGTAGTAGAAAACCCTACCAGGTCGCTGTAGATTGCCTTAGAGAGCACCAAGGTTGTGAGGTAAAAGCAAGCCTGACGAGGCCCGTGCTCCCTGCATAGCAAACACAGTTATGGAGCGGGCATGCTGCAAACTTCACACGACCTACGCCATCGGCATTGACAGTAACACAGCCCCAGAAAATACTCATCAAGCAGTCACGCACATGAGCACATGCATGCTTAACCTCAGCTCAGGCCCCTAGAAAATGCAGCCGAGTTCAATATTGCTCACCGGGGGGGTTGGTGCCACCCAGCTCCGAGCTGCCCAGCAGCTTCACAGCCTCTCCCCGCGACCGCACGCTTTGCCCAACGCTCGACCCCCCGAAGCCTCAGCAAACCCAGCAGCAGGGAGGAGCAGGACAAACCCCCTCCCCGCCGCCCGCGTGTCCCACCCAGGACTCCCCCACCTCCCTGTACAGCTGCAAAACGGGCAGATCCAAATGCCGACCAGGGCTGAAGGCAGAAATCCTCATTTCTGCTCATTAGCAAGTCCACTGGGGTCAGGTTATCGTGCATGAGCAGAGCACGGGAGGACTCATCAAGCCTTTATGCCTAATTATCATATATTAACTACCCTCCGCAGTCACATGTCTGTTGTGCTTTCCAAACTACCGCGAGCACTTAGACCAAAACCTGTGCATGCATTAGCTGGGGGGACTCTACGCATAGTCTAATTAAAAGGAAGGGGGGGAAAAAAAAATGCGACAAACCTCCAGAGTGATGAGACAATGTTTCACATGTCAGAACAGTAGTTTTAATTCAAGTTTGGAATTTGATAGAAAGCTTTGACTAAAAAGAAATAAAGGCTGGCACTGTGAAAGAATATATTGTTAGCAATGGAGGTCTGCAGCATGAGATCTTTTCCAGGCAAAAACTACTTGTTACGATAAATGATCTAAAAAATTCAGTATTCATATAAGAATCCGTGTGCATCCATAAGATGAGAGGTGCAAATAGATTAGGTTTAAAACAATCTCAGGAAAAAAGAGAACTCATTTTCAGTTAAGTTCCCCCATATCCTGCCCTCTCAAATCACTGTGAAGAGCATCCGTACAGTCTCAGAAATCCCATTATCTCCCTGTTCTTGTCATAAATTCAGCAGTATTTCTTTGATAAATTATATTCCTCTCTATCATATTATGTTACTAAAAATTACAAGTCAGAGTTCTTCTTAATTAAAGCCCACAGCAGTAAATTGGATTTATATATATATAAATAATTGGAATGTATACATGTGTATAGTATAAACAAAGTATACGCATGTATAGATGGGATCACAATGTGCCATTACCACAATGGCGCTATCATTTCTACAGCTCTTAAAGAGCCCATTGTGATCTGTGATTCATGTGTTTTCAGGAGCTGTGCTTGTCACCCAGAGCTGTATACCTCCTTCATTTTTCTGGTTAAAATAGATTATTTTTTTTTTAGCTTGTCTCCGCAGTAAGTTATTCTGGAACAGTTATTCTTGTGCAGATGCCCTCAGTCTGGAATGAATGCTTTATCATTTTGATTTAGCTTTATCCATATGCTCAAAACTCTAAGCTTTTCCCTTATTCCAGATGAGGAAACCAAAGAACAAACCAACCAGCAAGGCTGACTCCAGGCCATACGATGGATTAATCCAAACATCCTAACGTTGGTGCTGGGCTCAGCCTCAGGACCCGCATGCTCCATTTACACAAATGCTCATAAATCAGGGCCTATCCTCTGCTCGTGCTGCCCTACAAAATTAATTTTTGATTATTTGGGTTTGTTACACTAGGCAAGTTTCCAACCCTCTCCACATAAAAAATAAACCCATACACAGAGCACATGGAATTAGAAACAATCTTCCCAAATTTCTGCCATCTCCCCAGCTGGGGAGTAATGAATTCAGGAACCAGACTTTTGCTGCATTAATTGAGCACATTAACCAGTGATTTTATTGGGACAATTTTAAATATATGAGACTGCAGTGTCATTTTGGTTTCCTCCTGACCTGTTGAAGTTACCCACTGACCCAACCTTATTCGAGATTTAGCATTCTCTCTCACATGCAGCCCACACCTCTGCATGCATGTTATTTACCCCAATGAGTCTTTCTTTTTCAAGATCACTAAGAATGCTGAAATATATAAAAGAACAAGAAATATTACTTAACAAATAAACTGTAGAGAAAAAGATGTTTCTAAACCAGCAAATTTCAAGGAGCACTGTGCATCCTCAGCACATCCTTAGTGATGCAGTGGGTGATGTGGGCTGATGCAATCAGACTCATGCCTCTGTTGAAACATTCAAGTAAAAGAAAAAAGAAGTGGCACTTTGGTGCTTTATGTGTGTTATCAGCCTGAAAAGGGAAAATACTCCCTCTGCCCCCAGCTGCCAGCCCCACAAACCCATGTGGCTTCACGATAGCTCTTCCCATCCACCTCTGCTCCCACTGCTCAGCACCACTCCTGAACAGAACCGCCCTCTAAGAAATCACCTTTTTTTGCAAGTTTAAGTTGAATCAGTTCACAGCATGGCCAAAAGTGCTGATGCAGCAAGAGCGCAGGATGCTGCTGCTGGGAGCAAAGCAGGTGGCAAAGGGCAGGGACGGGCAAACTTTGACTTTCCCAACGCTCAGAAGCACAGCCCAGGAGCCTCACTCTTGCGCCAGCCAGGATTATGTTCCCTACCTGCACCTCAAACACTACAAACTTGGCATCACTGAAAAAGCTCCTTAATAACAAGGTGCACTCCCAGGTTAGCTGTACGTTGACACCCTTCCAGGGATAACTGATCCAGCCAAGAGGAGGGAGAAGACTGTGCCAACACCATCACAAGACACAAGTGCCTCATCATCATTCTCGTGTTCTTCATCACATCTGTAAGTCAAACGCTGCAGTTTCACCCATTTTACAGACAAGCAACTGAAGCATATGTAGGAACACAAATAATTCCTGTATCTGAGGGATTTGGGCATTCGGATCACACAGACCTCCATCAAAAGCACACAGCGATTTCAACAGCTTCCCTGGGCGCAGGAAAGGAGCCTGTGGCCGTTTAGGGAATGAACCCTGAGCTGCCCCGAGTCCAACTTTGAAACTGGCCATTGCAATTCTCCCACTTAACACAAAAGTGCCTTCTTCAGGAAATGCTTCACTACAAGACTTTAATTTTATATGAATGTACTTGAAATTATCTTGTGCTGTACAAGCACATAGGAAACAAGCAATTAAGGAAAAACATAGAAAGACTAGCCATTCATTTTCATGTGGTTAGATTTATTTTTGCAATAACCTGGATGATGAGTGCGCGAGCTCTCAGCCCGCAAAGCAGCCGGGCTGCAGCTCCTCTGGCTGAGCACACCGCAGGGCGGGGAGCAAGGTGTGGGCTGACACACGGACCCCCCGGCACGCGCTGCCTGCTGCAGCCCCCATCCCCACACCGGAGGCCAGGGCAAAGACTTTTGCACTGAACCCTAGCACAGCTGCCCTGGCCCCACAAGCAATGCACAGGTTCATCTTTCCTTTATTAACAGCGGTTTTGGCAAGACTCGGTGCCCAGGTTGGGACAGCAGCAGCGCAGGAAGCAAAGGAAACCCAAGTGGCCCCAGGACACGCTGGCAAAAGCGACAGGGGTTGTGTGCGCCTCGCACGGTATAGATACAGCTCACGAGGCTGCAGAGGTGCATCCGATATCCTCGCCTGCCCCAGGGAGGCAGCGGATGAGTCACGGCCCTAGGTAGGTCAGGCTGTGCAGCGCTGCCAGCAGGAGCATGCTGAGCAGCCCCAAAAGCATCCCTGCGGGAGACAAGCAGCCAATTCACCTCGCTTTTCCCAGCCAGCAAAATTGAAAACCCAGCCAGGAGCTTTATAGCCTCTTTATTTAAAAAATAAAATGGAAATAAACTTTGGAATGACGTTAAATAAAACTTTCTAAAATAAAACTTCCATTAAAAGGAGAGGCTGAAAGCAGATATTTCTGAAGCTGCTGCATCCTCCACGGTACTCGCACTTATCGCATCCTGAACCCCCCCAGAGGAGCCGCTGCCTCCCCCTGCTCCAGCCTTGCGCTCCTTGCTCTTGTTAAAATAAAAGGGAAGGATCATCGTCTGCAAAGACAGGCTTGCTGGGAGACCAAGCTCCTAACAATCAAGTCGCACCATCAGATTAATTAGCACATAAATTAAGAAATGTTTTGCACGCAGTGGTACAAGGCACAACCGTGGCCCTCCTTGACACAGCACAGAAGAAAGGTTGTGGGGATGGAAATGAACAGAGCACCAGGGAGCGAGGGCACACCTTCTTTGCCATACCTATGGCCCATGGTGCAGCCAGCCTCAATAACCGAAGCAAATTAAAAAAAATTTACCCTGCTTCTATTCTAGCATCTGATTCTTCCTTGATTAATTTCTTAGCTTTCTACTTAAAAAGTTGGGACACATTTTCCAAATATTTCCAAATTGGACACCTAAACTATGTTTCAGCCACACTATTTCTGGGGCCAGACTGTAGCTGGGAACCACCATGCAGCTCCACTCTCAGGTCAACCCTTTGATCCCAACAGCAAGCGCCACCACATCAGGAGAAACAGGTACATCTGCAACCACCCTCCGTCCCGCGCTGCTCTCCTCACACCAAGGCAGGATCTTTGGATAATGACATCATCCAGATATTTATTTTTTAAAATTATTTCTATTAATTTATGAAGAACCATGAATTAAATACATCACTCAACCTAGAATGCGAGAGGTCAAAACGTGTCTGTGTTCAAAGTAATAAGCAATTCTACTCAGTTGCCTGGAATTTTCTCGAGACTCCTTCTTACCTGAGGATGGCACAACTGTAGAAGAGACTTGAATAAACTTATTCTTCTGAATGGAGAAAAATGAAAAAGATCTTATCAGTAATACCGAGCCAGCCTGCCAGAAGAAAAGGTGTGGGTGGTAGGAGACAAAAAACATGATTAATGATGCCTTAGTCTTTTAATGTAATAATTTCTGCCTTCAAGGGACTTCTGGTAAATGCCACAAAAAGTCTCACCAGGAAAGCCCCATAAGCATTAACCCTGCTGCTTGGCCCCAGCAGGTTTTCGGTGTGGCAGATCAGTCAGACGCTCCCTTGGCACAGCGAGGGTACTGCTGGGACAGCAGACATGTGAAAACCTATTTCTGCCGTAAAAGCAGCACAGGTTCAAAGCCTGCTCCAGCTTGTAACATGGGGAACCCCATCTGGAGCTCTTCCACCCCCTTACACACTGACAGAATCTTGAAATTCCTCTTTTCACCACGTCAGCAGCTCCTCTGTGGAGCCTGAGGATATTTCTGGTGCTCCACCACAGCATGCCCAGGGCATGTCTTACTCCCTCCCCGTCTTACTCACTCCCCGTTTGCTCACTCCGCATTGGGACAGGACAGGGCAGCTCCTTCAGTTACTCACATCCTGCATGAGCAATCCTGTGGTGCATCCAGTCACACTTCCCGGCCAGCGTGACAAGTGACAGCCCACTGGGACCATACCCATCACTTCTGCCATCATCCTTGCGGGGCAAGCAGCCCAGGAGATAGGGCGTAGGAGCCAAAGCAACAGATTTAAAAATTGTCCAAACCAGGGTCAAGCAGCTTTGAAGAAAGACTGGGTTCACATGAACGCACCAGGAACTGTAGTTTTCAGAGTATCTGTCAATTTTAGGAGCACCGAGTGATGCAGCTGAGGGTTTGAGCTGCAAGTCAAAGCGTTACCCAAAAGGTAATGCTTTGTGGAAGGGACCAACAGACAGGAGCAAGAAGGACAGGGGTGGCTATATGCATGTCAAGAGGTAGGTTTTCTTTTGTTGTATCCTTGATCAGTGGACACCAGAAGTAGGAAAAGTTTTTAAACCATTGTGTAATTTTATTTATTTAAATCTTCCAACTTGCACAACAACTTCATCCTGTTCTACCTTGTCTTAGCAGTAGCAGACCTTGAGGGCAGGGATTTGAAGGACAGGGCAGCAGCTTTACAAAACCATGTCCCAGAGCTCTCATTAGCCCCAAACAGGCAACAACTGTCCATGCAAACACACACAAAAAAAAGAAACAAGGCACACAGGTTTTGCAAGCTGAACCAGTGCAAATTGGCAAGAAATAGCTGTACACGTGACACCACCTGCACTAGAGGCACAGAAATCAAAGGGTAGGAGAACTTCAGGAAACTCATCCAGACACGTGGGCTGTCACACCAGAGATGAGTAAGAGCAAAGGAAGGGAACCGGTGGGAGCTGGAGGAGGAGCGGGTGAGCCATGCTCACACCGCTGCCCGGAGTGCCACAGGCGGGCAGCCAGAGCACCAAACCAGTGAAAATGGACATTGGATTGACAAACCCACTGCTGCTCTGGTAATTGCCACCCAGCAAAAAGCTGCTCACCGAAAATACCTAAGCAATGTGTACTGGGGATTTCTACCGGGACAAGGCCATGGCCCAGTGCCCCAGCATGGGGAAAGGTGGGTCCCCGCAGCAGCTTAGGGTGCTCTCCAAGTGCATCATGAAAGCTAAATGAGTCACCAACAGTCAGGAAGGGCTCAATTAGAGCAAGCTCACAAGACAAGCAGAGAAATCTCTCAAGTAAATCTCCCCAGACACCGTTCCCAGCACTGATGCCTTCAATTAAAAGGAGTCTCACTCAAAGCAGAGGCCACTGACAGTTGCTCCAGACTTAGCAAATGCTGATTTCAATACTCAGCCACAGAGTTCCCCTTGCAGGCGAGGGCCATATGGATAGACAAAAATCTCCCTTCAGCAACACATGCTAAGGAAAGGAGACCACCAGGAAGTTATATGATGTATTCATCACCTTTCCTCCCATTTAGGCCAATAAATTCCACGACTTTACAGTAAGCTATATAGGGAATCACACACACATTGCATATGCACCCTGGGCATCCCCGGACATCTGCTTGGCCAGATTAATGTGCTTGATTTTCTCACAGTCTAAAGTCCATGCCATGAACTCAGACCATCAGAAAGATGGCACCAGGGGTCTTCTGCTTCTGTAGGGGATGCTGGCATTTTAATGCAGTTTAAAAACGCACATTGCTTTTCCCAGCACCTTCCTCTTTGTACTTCCACCTCACTGCATTTTCTCCTGGTCATTTTAGCACATCCCCATATATCCCATTCTCATCCTCCCCAAACTGCCTTTATCAGATCCTGTTTGTATTTGGTGCCCCCAGACATTTTTCTTGCTGCCTGAGAATAACCAGAAAAATAAACTCTTAGAAGGCAATAAATTTGCCTTTAAAAGAAAGAAAGTACTACCCTGGGACAGCTCTATTTTCTGCAGTATGTCAGTGTCTAAATAATAAGCATCTTTGCTTACTTGCAAGCCTTTGAAGGCCAGGCTGCCAAACATGTAGTGACCTGGGGAACAGAAAGAGGGAACGAGCTTGGAGGGGGCAAATATCCAGGACCAGAAAGGCTCAGAAGTTGTACAGCCTACAAGGACAAGAAATAGGTGGGTGAGTGGTAGAACTTGTTAAGGAGCTGAGGAGGAGGCCTGACTGTGCTGCAACTTCCCAAAATACGCAGCACGTATTTATCAAGTGAACATTAAGGGACCAGCACCTGCTCCAGAAGAAAAGACTTCTTCCTAAGGTCCCAGAGCTCACAAACCCTAAAAAATTCCATTGATGTCATTTGTTTTTCCTCCTCTCCTCCCTTTCCTTTCCTGTGCATTCATATAACCAGAGTTTGACAAAATTACAACTAAAGATCCAGGCTCTGGGCTGTGATTGCTGAAACTTTGCTCTCCATGTTGATTTGCAAAAGGCTTTTTCAGACTGCAGAGTGCCATCTAGACGAAGGAAGGAGGATTTGCTGCAAATCAGCCAGCTGGAGGTAATAAATCCTTTGGGGATGCATCACAGAATGCCTACAAGATGCTTTGCAGAACAGCTCTTTGCAGACTGCAGATGTTTTGTGGCAATTTTTTTTTAAAGTACTAAAATCCTCCGTGGCTGAATGAGCAATGCTCTCAAATGGCTTGTGGGATGAGACGAGAGCTCTTTTAGTTTAGCATTTGAGTATTTATGCATTCTCATAGAGAAACATTTTAGGTCCTTATTTTTTTCAGGCTTTTTAAGGGTTCACCTGGTTCAGCCAGACACTGAATCTGGACAATTTTGAGGCTGGGTTTTCAGGCAGACCCTCATTAAAGGACACATGTGGACAGGCACAACTGGACCTGAATGAGGTCCTGCACATAAATGAATCAATTTTTTACATATGTGCAAATATTTGCCTATGAGGAGGTATTAGAAGGCATAGGCTCTGTGAGCTGTTGAAGACAGGCTAAAAATCTTGCCTACATCATGAGTGGAAAAGAATTCCTCCAAGATAACTATAGGGCAGCAGTTGCTGCAGCAAAAGGGGACTGCTCCAAGAGATGGTGCTCCCACAAACCTGCTGAGCAGTGATAAGGAGCCAACACCACATGCACCTAATCTTCTGTTCTTCTGTGCCAAGAAGGCAACCATGTACTTGCAGCCTGAGCATCTTCGTTTCTGTAAAAAACTCTCCTAACTTGTTACATTTCCCTTACGCCAAATTGTGCACGAGGGCAGATCACTGAAGATGCCGACCACCCCACAGAAGTACCAGCGGCTCCGTACCTCTTCAAGAACAACACTGGAAATGCAACAACCTCCTAAACACGCTTGTGCAAGACCCAAATGAGCAAGACCCAAGTGTGCCTTCGCTGCCCAGGAGGTTCCTCCTGGTTTAGGTGAGCCGGAGGACAAGGCGATGCTGCAAAGGTCACCGAAGAGGATTAAATCCTCACTGACCTGCTTAGGGTGGGAAGGCAGCTCCTGCTATCCTGTCGCCTTCATTAAATCCAGCGTGGACATCAGCCGATTGCACCTTGCTGGCTCCCCTTGCCTGAGCTCTCCCCCTCGCAAGATAACCCCCAGTTTTAGGAAAAATTCAGCTGAAGCTGGAGCAGGGGAGACAGCAAGCAGTGTGAATGTGAATCACCTGTCTCCTGGGCCCATGTCAAAGCCCAACCTGGCAAATTCATCATTTAAACTAAGCAGCACTGAAATAGCCAAACAACGTCTGCTATCAAGAGCCCATATTTAAAAGACAGGTTGGAGCAGCACAAAGCTGCCCTCCAGAAGCACGATCATTTCTTTGGGAGTTACAAAATTATACACTAGCACAGCAATGTAATAAATAATAGAACCTGGTGAATAATGCAAATAAAACATTTTCCCTTCCTATTTTTCACATTTCTAAATATATTTCCTTCCGCTGCAGTCGGGCCCTTTCTGCTTTGCCTTTCACAAGCCTTCACGCAGCACAGAGACAAATTGCAAAGAGACTTGGGAGAGAAGCGAAGGGGCTGCTGCCACCCGTGCCTCATCCCCCTTCCCTCCGCCACGCTCTGACAGGACCAGGAAGCCAGGAGCGGGATTTGGATTCGGCAGGCAGGCTCTCCCAGCCTGTAATTATGCCGACAGCTTCATAAGAGCTTTACTTTGGGTCTAATTAAGACTTATTAGCGTTGAAAACAAACAGAACTTGGTTCTTTCTGACACTATAGACCCTTTACATGTGCAAAGCAGAAAGATGGAAACAAAAAAGGAGGGAAATTAAGAAAAAAAGAGGTCTGGGCCCAGCATTTTTGCTCAGGGCAGGGAGCCCTTCACCATCAGAGGTGGTGGGCTTGTGGCTGGAGGGACAGAGCTGACCCAGCATTCCTCACCCACTGGTTAGGGGACACTTGCTAATTGCTTCCCAGCACACTGTTTGGTGATGCTGTGAAGCAGGAGGAAAATTCAGTGTTTCGTAGTTTCTGAGGGTTGGGGGCGGAGGGGGGGAGGCACCCTGGCTCTCGGGGTGAAGGACTGCACACCTTTACAACTGCAGGAGAGACTGCAACGACCCGAGCATCCCTTGGACAATGTGAATGTCACCTTAGTTTGTGTATTGAATACCTAATGTAGGTGCAAAAAAAAAAAAAAAAGACAGACACTAAATGAGAGTTTTTCAAAAAACACTCAGAAGAGCTGTACCAGACACCAGCAGATGAACTTGCCTGTGTTAAACAGAAAGAGGCAGGTTCCTACCCAGTGCAAGCGTGTGCACAGCAATTTAGCCCCAACCCTTTGATTTCCTTATCGCCAGAGAGACACAGGCAATAAACACAGTTCGTTCACTCTTTCCGTAGACTCCTGTCTCCTATGAAGAGCGTAAGATGACGAGGGTGTGCGCTGAGATG
Organism: Nipponia nippon; assembly: GCF_047370975.1. NCBI lineage: Eukaryota > Metazoa > Chordata > Aves > Pelecaniformes > Threskiornithidae > Nipponia > Nipponia nippon. Next base: position 4,672,086 of record NW_028262369.1, read on the forward strand.
CGGTAACGCGGCCCTTGGCAGCGGTCGGGGTGCTGAGCCGGGTGCAGCTGCTGGAGTGCCAGTGCCCTCTCCTGTTCAGCACGCTCCTTCCGCAGCATCTTTGCATGCCTTCAGAGGCTGGTGGGAAATATTCAGCCTGACATCCTGCTACCGACTAATAAAAAATAGTATTTATAAGGTTAAGGAAAATGTGAAAATGCTGCAGAACTTACTTGGACAGTGCATCCTCTTCACTGCAGTCCAGAAAAATTATCACTTTCATCAGGCCATTTAGGAAGAAATAATCCTCAAACTATCTCATTCCATTAAGTACAGCAGGCTTGGATCTTCCTTCCAAAGCACATCTTCGAGTTACAGCCACAGAAAGTAAAACTGAAGGTCACTGAACTCCAGCCACTGCCAAATGGATTCGCAAAGTCACAGAGGAGGAAGCCGAAGCCAAAGGGGAGTTGTTTGCGGGTCTGACGTCAGGGAAGTTTATGCTCCCATTACACCTGGACTGTTTTCCAGACTTTTCACACCATCACTTAATTACGACAGCACAGACTCACCTTCATTTTACCACAGTATCAAAAACAGCGGTGATGCTGTTCTCTAACAACTTTTTTCAGTTACCCCAAGGATCTCTGAAGGGGAGCTCTGATGAAGTTGCTTTCTGGTCTAATATTATCACCCATCCTAAAGCGACTGAAGGAATCAAAAGAATGAGCAGAAAACCTTTTCCCTGTTGGAGGATGGGAATATTCCCAACAGGACAAGGTCCCTCAGATGTCTTTAGTCTGATATTTTGCCCGTCTTAAGTGGAAAACACCCCACCATAATTGTTATTGATACATAAACAGAGGGAACTTCCCTTTCTTCTTCTGAATCACCACTGCCTGGAGTCGTGCTGTAATGGGGAAATTTCAGCCGATGGGCTATTACAATGAAGGTTTCCAACTCATGTTTGGAGAGACCTGCTTGAAAGCATGACACTTAATGGCTCAAAACTCAGAAGATATAAAAGAACCCAAAGCTCCCCAAAACTAACTCAGCTGAGCAAGTGCTCTGGCAGTGTCTGACACCCAGAGCCGACCAGCAGCTTTACAAGGCAAACTGAGCAGCGAAGACACTCCTATCAAATAGGATTTTCTAGTTCCTGACCTGTACTTGTAGCCTCAGTAATTACCATTTCTGTCACATCACTTCAGTGCCACGGTGCTCCTACGGTCTCAATCTCTCCAGTGGCTGGGGCCACCAACAGCTAAGGAAGGAGGGGGATGAAATACAAAACTGCTGCCCGGTTATTGACTATTCAACTAAAGGAAGAAACACAGACTGTCTCATCTCTACAGAGAACACACCTAGCCAGGCTAATGAAGGCAACCCTAATAAGCTGAGAACACAGAGAGCAAAAGAAGTGGAAGTTAAGTGGTGAATGAACATGTTTAGCACCTTTCAGCTTTAGGAAGCTTGCAAGCAGACTTGTGCATGGAAGAGGAGCTCCTTGAGATGCTGCTGGGCAGAGCAGGGCTTTGGTGACACTGCTGCCACCAGGGCCAAGGGAAATCGTCCCATGGGGACTCAGGGGTGGACAGTACCTCCTGGTAAAGTCAGGCTCTGCTCCTGGGGATGCTGTGCCTTCTGAAACCTAAACTGCTCCAACTGGAGCAGTACCAGTTTGACCAGCTGAAACCCAGGGCTTGGATGAGCTGGCGGACACGGTTCACCCAGTAATGTGGCTCTCATGCCGCTCTCGCAGTTTCAGAGTTATTCTCACCATCACCAGCAGCAACCAGCAATGGCCAACACAAGCACAGAGCCGCTGTGATTACTGATGGGCAGCCTTACATGACATGTTACTCCTTATATTTCTCCTATGCTGTTACAAGTAAAGTTAACAGGGTCAGCCAAAAATTCACACCAAAACATTACCTAGTATGTCAGCAGCAATATTTCTACGATCTCCCTTGCTTTAAGAGTTGTAGTAACCTGTATAGTAGCTTAAATTAATTCTGCTTTGTGTTCTGCCAGTTAGAAACAACAAATACAGCTGCTCTGTTATCAGCTGCCAAGTTCCCTGCCACTATCTTTCTATAAACCGATTTGCTGGCAGCTCCACCTGGGAGCAGAGGGCCGGTGTGGGGTTCGCAGGGGTCACACGCTGCGGCAGAGACGTTGCTACAGGGCATGGAGAAGCGAGGCCACACTGGAGCCGTGGTCACAGGGGTAATGCCAAGGGGCCCTGGTCCAGCCAAAGAGCAAAGCTTGTAGCACAGAGCAAGGATACAAAGGCCTCAACTGGTAACACGCAGGAATTACCCACAGCTCCTCACACGCAGATTTTGACATCTCTAATTTTTTTTTTTCCTGCAACTCAAATCCATGAAAGAAAACTAATTTGTCCCAGTTTGGATGCTCACATGAAAAACACCAGTATACCAGGGTTTTTCCAGTGATAAATTTTGGTTTTCGTCAGTTCTTCACATAACGTATGTTCACACAGCACTAATTAGGACCAGACCTGGAACTTGCTGAAAGCCGGTTGGGAAATAGGAAGGTTTATCCAAGAACAAGTTTTGGAGCTCTTAGGAAACAAGGGGGATGTTGCGCCAAAATAAACTTCAGTTTATAAGATACTAAAGGTGTTTCTATACCATAAGCTGGGTTGGCTGAAATCTAAAATGAGTCACATGCAATGACTTGTGGCTGTAATTCCAAACTCCCAGTAGCCCTACAACAACACTTTTTGGAAAATCCATCAATGGACTTCCATATTCACCGTCGGTGGATGCCAGACAGATGTGCAAGCAGGAAGTGATGCTCCATATTTCTGGGAAAATCAATCCAAAAGTAAAATATGAAGGGAAAGTTGTACCACCAGAAGCCTACCTGTATTGAAGTGCATCTTCATCAGATCAGAGAACGCAACTCCTTTATATCAAAACCACCAGGTTCGGGGTCTTCTGGCCTGAAACAGCAGCAGCTGAACTGGGAGCTTCCTCGAGCTGGTTCATGTGCTGTAAGTGTGGGCATCCCCTACGGGGTACCAGCAAGGGTGTAACCCAGGCAAGGATGGAGCCATCCATTCAGGAGGGGATGTGGACCATGAAAACAGCCAGTGAAGGTGGGCATGTCCCCTGCAGTTGAGGTCCCCACTGCAGCTCCCCATCAGCCAGTGCAAAGCAAATTCAGAGCACTGCTGCCAGGCTCTGCTGGAAATCCACCCCACAACTCTCCTCCTTTAAGCTCTGCATGGGTGCTAAGGGAGGCTGCTGAAGGCTTCCTTCTCTGAAGGACACAAACATTATTTAATCAATTACTTTAAAGCCATTTATGGCACAAAAGGTCTCTCCTGAAATTTCTAGGTACAGCTGATGCCTGTGCCTCACAAGCTGCTATTCTCTGTGAAATCACTGCTGACACTCACCGTTTTCTTTCCACCTGTTGTGTAAGGAACACGATTTCCAGCCACTTTCCAGGTCCATGTGCTTAGGATGACTTTAGGCAGTAATTACCCCTGTGAAATGGCATCCACGCTTAGCTCAGGAGAGGGACTTGCTGTGGTACGGCATCACCACCGCAGGGACACCACCATCCTTCGTGGTCCCCATTCAGAGAGCCTCCTCAGTGAAGCATTCACGTTTTCTTTCTCACAGCCAAAAAGCAACACTTCAAGGTATAATATAGCCCTATAAATTGTATAAATAAGTATACAATGTATAATACTTACTTGTGATAGCTAAAAACGCATTTGTACCAGAATTACCAGCCTCGCAGTCTCTGAAATCTCTAAAGTACCTAAAAGTAGGAAGCTTTTAATTACACTAACTGATGGATTTCAGTCCATCTGTAATACTTAAACTTAATAGTTATCTCCAATAGCTACATCCACATTAACAAATAAGAAAAAAAAGTCAAGTTCAAAGCACACTGAAATCAATACGGCTTTAAATGTACTCATTTGAGATGAATCTAAAAAACCCAGACATTAAAAAGCGCCAGCTAGACGTTTTTCTAGGAAGTGAATCACCTACCCACCAGCACCACAGGACTCCAAAAAAGTGTTTCAGAGAGGGGGAAGATGTCCAAGAAGAAGCCTTAAAAATGGAAGAAGCCCTCAGGGCTGGAACAACGCCTAAGTTCTGCCACGTACTTCCAAAGGCAAGGGGAAAACAGGGGCTACCCAGGAGAAAATTCAGGGAACTACCACCTGAAGGGCTGTTCGGCGTGCAGACTCTTCTGCTTTCTTTCAGAGGGAAGATTTTCTTTCAACTTCATATAATTCTAAAAACATGAAAGAAAACATCAGTGCAGCAAGTCAGATCAGTAAATACCCATATTTACTAATATTTATTGCTTGGAAGTAAAGAGTGAGACCCAAAGTCTTGGTGTGAAACCACGTAGCTCTAAATCTGACCCACCGCATGCAGCCTTACAAGCAACGGCCACATTCACGCCAGTATTGCCTTGCAGGTTTTAAGTCGTGCCTCCACTACTGAGCACACATTAAGGTTTGATCAGTCCAACGCTTATACCAAAAAAAAAGAGCAAAAGGTTGTAGCATCTGTACACAGGATTGATTTGTAGGAAATGGGGGAAAGGAGAAAATTACCTGCAGGGCTTAATAACTTTATAAGGCTTTCCACAAAAATATGTAAAACCGTTTCAAATGTGATATAGCTTTTAAAATCTGATCCATAGTTCATTCCACAGGCAGAGCACATTAAAAGTATGTCAGAATCTGTGCTCTAAGCTGCTGAAATTCATCTGAATCAATGGGGAACCTGGAACCAAGTAAAGCTCCCACCCAGATTAAAACATCTCATTCCTGCTGACCCTTTGGCAGACTTTGTCTCAACATTGTACGTACTATGGACCATACAGATCATTTCAACACAGGCTTATTTAAAACAATGCAAAAATTAGAGGATGCGAGGAAAGGGAAGAATGACAGAAAACATGGGGTATTGCTGAGTAGGGGCAGGTACCACCAGGAGGTACGAGGAGGAAGGGGTTTGTAAGAATAGGATGCAGACCCACAGCAACCTGCACTGCCTTAGCTTAACTGCCATAAACAGTTAAAATATACTCTCCTCTTTACGGCTGTCGTATCTCCTGTTCCAAAGTACACATGCTTTTGCAGAGGCCATTCCTTCAGTCAGGAAGGTCACAGTAATACAGCTGGAGAAGAACCGCAGCAAGTATTGATCTGGACTATTAAGTGCCTGGCTCGTCTATACCGATGGATGGCAAAATGGCCCTGGCAGCCCCCCTTCATCTGTCACTGATTGAGACAGCCTGCTAGGAGGTATTTAAGACTACATGTAAATTCATTTAACCAGGAATTTGAGCTCAGGGTAATATACCAGCTGGATTTGCTGAGGTCTTTAACTCGTACACCAAGGTAAGCTTAGGGCAAACTCGTGTGGCTTCCGTACGCTCAGCAAGGCTTAAGTTTAATGCAGAAAAGCAAGAAGCCTGTTTGCTGGGCTTTACAAATACAAAGTCTGTGGCAAGTAGTCTATAAAATGGAATTTCAGTTACACCTGAGCTGGAACTACAAAAAAAAAATTTCCCTTTTCTTTGAAGTCCTTGATGTGGGGTCAAAGCCATTCGTGCAGATTTCAAGCTCGGGATTGATTTTGGTCTAAATTGAACATCTGTTTGCCAACCGTGCCCTGGAGCCCAGGCAGAAACCGGCCCACAGCCTAGCTTTGGCTCGCGCTTTCCCTAAGTATGTGTAAAAACTGCTTGGATCTACAGAAAAGGACTGTTTACCATAAAAGCAAAGCAAAGAACGTGGTAAGGTGTGCAAGCCCATCCCCGGAGCTGCTCAACAGCGTTTTGCAGAGGCAGAGCACGTGGCATGAGTAAGGGTTGCTCTGCGGAGAGCCCTTACTTCGTGGCTTAAACAAGAGTCACTGACAGCGATCTCTGACCTCTTCCATAAACCCTGACAAGCTGCACAGGCACTTGTAAACGAGCAAAAACAAATGTACATGCCCATCCACGTGCAAAAGGCCGATCTGAGATCGGGGCTAGCCTCAGTGGGGACAAGGCACCTGCAGCCAACGAAGGCAGCGATGGTGCTGCCTGCGGGACACAGAGCTTGCAGCAAAGCCAGAAACCACTTCACTGTCTCCCCAAGAAAACACTAACGCCCAAGCCACAATGCTATAATAAAATGCTCTTCTGCAATTTTTTTATGCAGCTTTTTCCTTGGAATAATATATTGTACTAACATGCTGGGTATGTGTCTAGCCTCCAAGTGCTGCTCTGCCCCAGCGCCCACGGTGGGCTCCGGCCTGGCTGCCCGCACACCCTTCCCGAGTGGTGCCCGGGGAGTACACACTGTGGAAAACCCGGTGGAAAGTATTTTAAGAACGTGGCTGCTTGTGTCTGCAGCGAAGCCCTTGGCTGCTCGCACCCTAGATGGCAGCACCATCCAAAGAATGGGCCTGGAAACCCATGCTGTGCCAGGAGACATCTGCTTTTTACCTTCATGTAAGTCCTAGTTGAAGGCCTTCATCTAAAAAAACCCCAGTATTCTGGAAGCCTGAATAAAAGGTGCATGGTGCGAGTGCCAAGGCGTTTCTGGAGGCTTGGGAAATGAGGTGTCCGGGAGCAGCGCAGGTCGCAGGGACGCTTCTCCCCTCCTGCCAGCACCATCGTACGGAGCCAGCAGAGAGCGCGGGGACAGTCTGCGCCTCTCTGGTACCAACACGCTTTTCTGGCACAATAAGGGCAATAAACCTGCTGTAACGGTACCACCTTCACGTAACCGGGAGGGCCGAACCGCTGGGTGAAGATGACAGCCTCAACAAGCTTGGTCCCTTTCCCTGTGTAATCATTTCTAACTCATGCCCATACCTTAAAAATAATTTTCCTTGTTTCACTACTGGCACACCTCTTGTCCAGCTCCCCCAGTTTTTTCTCAATAGCCAGACAAGAGGAAAGCTGCAGCCAAGGAATACAGAGCAGGCACCGGCACAGGGTGTGCATGGGGAGATGGCTGCGGAGGACAGCACCGGCCAGCAGAAGCTGCAGAGACGTACCTGTTACACCCACCCGACAGCAGCGCAAGCACACGCTGTCGGGATTTCCCAGGACCCACACGGCAGCAGCCGACGCCGGGTGCCGTTCCCATGCTGGCAGGACAGGCGCCGCACGGGCACTCGCTTCGCTCTGCAAGGTTTGTCCGAGAGCTTCAAACAGCCCAGGGAAGTCAGCTCATACCAGAGCCTGATGTAAGCTCCGCACAGGATGGGGAGACAAAGATAAAAGGGTTTCCATGTTATTTACCTGCCAAGGTGAGACTCCTGCCAGCCAGCGGCGTCAGCGAACGCTGCGGGCAAGGCGAGGATCCCAAGACCAAACGCGGGGCTGAACACCCTGCCCACCTGAAGAGAGCCAGGCAGAGGTAAGGCTGGCAGGGACACCTCAGCGTCCCCATGGACACACGCAGAAAAAGTTGACGTGGCAACGAAACCCTGCACCATGCTATCTTCTCCGTACCTCCCATACGAGGAGGCTTTCCCAATACTGGACAAGGATCTCCCATAAAACCAGGCAGGTCACGACTTGGGACATGGAGACTGGCCCTTCCTCAACCCTTTCCTCTACCAGGGAGGAAGGCGACGCCTGCTAACTCGTATCGAGACATTTCTTCTCTCCCTGCCTGTGCTTGCACTACCCTCTGCTCTCCAGCTTCACCTGCAAACCCTGCATTACCCTGAGGGACCCCAGTCACAGCTGCGGTGAACTCCTGGGAGCAAATTTCCCCAGACCTGGGGCCACACAGAAGAACAGCAAGCACTCCATTCCACCCCTTATTTGGAAGGGGCATTAATATTTTACCACAATGAATATTGACTTTCTTTTTCCCATCTTGCATTTCTTGATCACATCCTGTATGGAAATAAAGTTCAGAGAAAAGAAGAGAAAGCAAATAATATTGTTTAACTTGCAATGTATTATTGGTTTCGTTATTTGAAATGCTAAGCCTGGATTTTACCGCCTGGATTAAGCATCACTCTGGCAGATAATGGAAACGATATATCTACAACTGTAAAACAGAGTGAGATACAAGTTGCAGAGGCAGGAAAGCACACGGCATCGCTCCATCCGCTGCCTGCGCGTCACCCTGCGGCAACCAAGGCACCGGCTTGAGCCTCACCCCGCTGGGCTGGGCAGTGCCGCGGGTTGTGCCGGATCACCCGGAAAGCATCTTGGCCATCTTGTCACCTCGTTCATTGCTGCCTCAGGAGAGTTAACTTTGGGCTAGATACGCAAGGGTTACTCTTGTATAATAACGTTATGCTTATGGAGATTACACCAACTCTACTGATATATTTGAAAGTTTAAATGTAGGAAACATACAGGATTAACAAGAAGTGACAGTTTCAGCATCAAGGGCCAGCAAAGTTGCCTTCAGCCACTGAGAAAGGAGGAAAGCAGGCTGTCAAGATATATTTTGATCTTCACAAAGGACAGATGACAGCACATAGCTCTTTTAAGGATACAGATACAGCTAGTAAATTCAAGCGAGATTTTCTGTTCCATAGTTCTGTTCATCTGATGATCTTAGTGTTCATCAGCTAAAAAAAGCATCGATTCCTCATCAGTCACGCTAGCAGGCAAAGGCATTGTGAGGATGCAGACCCAGCCCTGCCATCGCGCAGTGCAGCCCAGCCATTGGCACACCCCGCCGCACGCCACATAGCGGAAGAAAATCTGGGCTAAAACACAAGCAGCAAAGCTCCTCCAGAGCTCAGGAGAGCCAGGATTCCTTCCCTGCACCTTGGGCTGCCCATGTCACCTCATCTTTTCTCTGCCCGTTAATGTGGGGGCTCACGCTGCTTTTTTAAAACATTTAGGCAGTAGCTGGATCACTCTCACATTATGGGTAGGCACTGGGGAGAGCCTCCCAAAACATCAGGGCTGCACCACCACATGGGATTTATGGGGCACATCACCTTTGTTGGATTTTCTCCTTTTCCTCTCCACTTGCACGTTGTGAACATCAGAGCGCTGCGGTTCGCCCATCCCTGGGAGGTTCACCCCTCTTCTTTCCTTCTGCCGACCGGCTGCGAGGCTGCGCCATGGGAAGGAGCTCCTCGGATTCACGCTCCCAAGCAGTGCAAATGGGCACAGCTCCATAAAGCAGCTCAAGATCTGGCTCCACTTGACAGTAGTTTTATCTGAGATTGCGATGAGCTTGACTAGAGGGTGCCAGCTGGATTGCTCTGGGGGACCATATTTATAGATAACACTTGAAAGGACAAGTTCAAGGTGATGGCTCCTGGTGGCCTTTTTCATATTCCTTCGACAGATCCTTATTCACACCTACCCGAGTGCTTGCCAGGGAGGTTGGAGAGACAGCGGATACTGGAATTAAGGCATAAAGGTTTGGCTAAGTCCCCTCTCTCCACTTCTGTTCCGGTATCCTGTTAACCAGAGCAAGCAGCCGCAGCCATACGAGCAAGACTGAAATGGTAGAAAATCGTACCATATAATCCGTTTTCGGTTTCTGACAAATTACACCCCATTCTTCCTCCATACCAGATTTTATTTGTTACCAAACATCAGCCTTTGCAGAAAACAATTGTAGACTTCACCTGCATTTGCCCCCCCATCAAGACTTGGGCACCAGGAGCTTTCTTCTCCAGCCACCCCAGGAGCACCGCTGCCACTTTGTCCCACACCACGGCCATGAACAGCCAACACCTGATCTGCAACGTGGCTACACGTTCCTCAGGCCAACACTTCGTTCTCATGGTCAGAGCACTACATTTCTTTCTGTAAGCAATGAGATGCTCAGTGCAGTAACAGCATATCAGCACTTTTTCGAGCCGTCATCTTCCTACCTCCCAGCACAGCCCGCGTGACTCGTTACAGACTCCGGACGTTTTGCTTTACAAAGAACATTTCAAAATCATCGACAAGACTCAGAGGGATTATTTTTGCTTGCTGAATGAATGGTTTTCAAAGGGGTAAAGGCACTGGGCATGGCAGTTAAAGAATCCCAAGGGCTCTTTGCATTGCTTTGAGAAACTCAGAGATACTTTAAAGCATCAGCATCATCCACGCAAAATCCCCTATAATAGAAACAGAGATGCCTCCACTAAGCCTAAACCACATACCAAACTATGGCTTAAAAAAGAGGTTTTTCTCCATATAGTGCATCACGCCTCGATTCAGGAATTTAAGCCGCTTGGTTTATGTAGCTCTAAGTAATACAGCATGTGGGCAGCTGTAAAAATGACTTTTTGAAGTCACCCAAGCCATCAGTTGGCCACTACAGCCAATGCTGAACCAGGGACAGCAGGAATACAAAGCTACTACAGTCTAAGCTTAAGAGTTACTGTAGTTGAGGGCTGTGACAGCCAGTGGGCAAATTCACTTCATCTTCCAATGCTCCTGTACCACCTCTTCCCCATCACTTCTTACGTTCAAGACCGTCTCCTGCTGACCACCTGTACAGAGTCCAGGGGTCTCAGCGGGGCCTTCTAGCTCCACGTTAATGCAACTACCACAGGGACTTACGGGCTGACCTAGAGCACTGCACCGGGCAAGTTTAAGGTTGTGCAGGTTGTGGGAATTTGCCTTTAGATTTGTCATCTCTGTTCAGAACAGCTGTGGCAAAATAGCTGCACAAGGGGGCCAAAAAAGGTTGACAGTATTGTCTCAAATCCACACGCACAGGTAAATGATGGGATGGAAAGTTAGTCGCATCTGAAAGCTGCTTGGTCAACATAGGAAGATAACCTAGTGGGTTACTCAGCAGCAGTGCTGGGAACCTCACGCATCTTTTCATCTGCATAAGCATTTAAAATTAATGAAACATAACTGCAGAACTTCGCGTGATCAAATCTACAGATACCTCTTTACTCCAAGCGGTATCAGACCAGCCTCTGACACACGGACAGGTACCAAAGCTACCCACCCTTCTCAAGTCTGCCCCCCCTTTTGGCACGCTCCAGTGACATCTCTACATGTCCAGCCCACCTTCCGGAGATGCAAGAAACTGCTGGCTGTGTTAAAAGTATGCCAGTATTGTCATGATATCATCACCTGGGAGTCCGAGTACAAAAAAAAGAAAACACCACTGCCGTATGCACTTGCAAGAGCCTGTGGCCAACAGCTAGTATCCAGGTTCCTCCCAAGCCAGAATATTTAATATACATTCAATATTACTTTTTACATTTATCACTAGTTTCTGTTGTGAGTTTGACATATCCTTGAAAGGAAGGATGCTTTAGCTGGGACCTGCTGCTCTGGTCTCAGTGGAGTACGCAGGAGTCTGACTATTTCAGGAAATAAAAAATTAAAGTAACGCAGTTCCAGTTCACAGCAAACAAACTCAGGCACTGGAACAACTTCAAAGATCTGCACTTCTGGAGATCTTAGACTGGAACAGAGTAACTCTAATCCATGTTCTACTTTTCAGGCAGTATCCCAGGTTTGTGAAAAACATTTTCCAGTAGCCATTATCCACCTGGTGCTTTTCCGAGTCTTCAGCACAGAGTCCAGTAAGTGGAAAGTTTGAGACCTTTATAACCGGTATGATTTTACCATTTGTCTCCAACAAGTCATAGGAGAAACGGACATAACGACAACCAGAGCTTTAACTGATTATATGTCTAATCTGTGTTGACAGTTTCACTTTTCTACCCCGTTTCCCCTATATCAGATCACATCAAAATGTACACCAACAGAAGCCAACATGCAAAGTTTCACTCTGAATTGTGCAATATCACTTACCAGTTTGCCAAAACATTAATGAGGAGAGGCTTTGGCCTTAATACAGAAGCACTTAGCTACTCCTAATTGGAATTTCACCTCTTAGAAAATGGCATTTTTATGACTTATCCAAGCCAAGCTCTGGCAGACGCTTTCCTGTCCTTTGGAGGTGATGTTTCCATCAGCTGAGCAGACGATGTAGTGCAAACATCCACCACAGCAGCAGCTTCACAATTCCGCCCAAAACAACTCTGTTACTTCAACGCCCATGAAACATGCAACACAGAGGCGAGAAATTCAAGTAATCAAATTTCGGACCAGTTTCTACTTTGCAGGGCCACATATCCTCAGGAGGTTATGGAGTGGCAACTTTGATAGAACAACCTTTAAGTTTCCAGAGGAGTATGTGCCTCGTAGGAAAGGAAAATCCTCCGTTCCTAAGTTATCATCAGTGGTCGGTTGGTATTTGAGCAGCAGGCGTTACTTGGCAGCAAGGACACCAGTGTCTTTCACCCCTCTCATGGATAAAACTGCATTAAGGAGGACAGCATATAGCGAATCCTAGACTAATGCAGGTGGAAAAGGAGCCCGGGAGGTTACCTGGTCCAAACCCTGTTCAAAGCAGGTCCAAGAGCAGGATGCTCTGGACTGTATCTGCTTGAGTCCTGAGTCTCTCCAAGGATGCAGATCCCCCAACCTGTGGGCAACCCAAGATTTACGTTCATTTTAAAGAAACGCCTTGTATCGTGTACAAGCACTTACCAGAAATATCTCGACATTCAGACACGCTGCCTTCAGCACAGGGAGACGGTCCTTGCGTAAAACGGGTCAGAACGGGCCATGGTCACAAACAGGAGGAAGAAAACCAGATGCAGACATGGCTTGTGGGCGAGTGCTTCAGGAGAGATCCAATCAACCTGAAAACTAACTCTGAAGGAACTCTTAAGCCTTCTTGTGTTGAAACTATTATTAAAGACCCCAACTATTAGGATGTAAGTACGTTGAACCCATTTTCCTGGACAATTTCTGCGTGGGAGAGATGAATTGCCTATATTTTGGGAAATGCATCTAGGCCTAAGGAAACCTGAATTTTGGCAAGACCACATGCGAAGCTGTTACACAGCAAGCAGAGGCAGACAAATCAGTTTTTAATAAGTAATCTAAGACTCCAGACAAGTTGCACCACTGCACTGTCATCTGGCAGCACAGAAGCCTCTGCAGCTACAATATCCAGAGCATCTTCAGCAGTTTCCTACTCGAAAAACTACAATCACTTAAATCAGACTTAAATATTTATTTTAGGAGAGAGAAATGCATCTTCAGTGATTCACATTAATGACAACAGTTTCTCCAGGGAGAGGAAAAAAGCCTGCCTGCCGTGGGAGATCACAGATGCTCTTCCGCGAGAAGTCATTTAAACGTAGCCATGGAAGAGCGGACTTAACTGTGTGAGCTTCTTCCAGCAGAAAGGCTTAGAGATGGAAGAAATAATACAAACTGTGGTTCCCTCAGTAAGATGAAGAGTTGGATTATTGGTGGGATATTCAATGCAAGTCTCTAGGAGATGGCCCACCTTAGCTGAGAAGTCCACTCACCTCTAAGCACAATCCACACATTTCTTTTTGTTGGTGATTTTAGAGAGAATAGGAAAACAGGGTTTAGAAAACTAATGCTGTCTTCTGCAAGTTATCTTCAGCTACGCTTTATGAAATAGATGCAAGGTGATATCACTGTTGCCAACTTGTGGCAAAACTCTCCCCAGAGCTTTAAAATTTTAATTATATGCAAAGGCACAGTAGGCATTTTTTAAAAAAACAAGACTGGCCTAAAGCATTCCAAAAATGCAAAGATTTTTGTGGTTTGAAAGCGGTCTAAAGATCATTAACTTGTAGAGAAGCAATACTATACACAACTGAAGTTATTAACTATATAAGATCAAATAATTGCTTAATTAAATATCAGAACAAACTCAGTATTTTCTCCTCGTCTTATACTGCGTTATAGATAAGTAAGACTCCAGGAATTCACTTCAAAACAAGAAAGCTAGGTTCAAACAGTTACCAATATAAAACCAAAAATATGTATTAATAAAGTAGCAAACGCTAACCTTTGGACTTCTCAGCCTTGGCGATATTCTGTGAGCAAAGGCAGACACGGCTGCACGGGCGGGAGCTGAAGCCACCCTATCAGAACTCCAGTAGAAACTCAGAACAACATTCTTAGTATACCTAGTGTAAACGCAAACGTTTCGTATCCTCTGCTTTGATGCCTTGTAAAAAGAACACCAGATGTACAAAATACCAGAATTTGTGTGGCTTGAGTTTCAGAGCTGGAGAAGCATCACGAGTTTCTCTCTGACAAAGATGCAAGAGTGTTACACCGCGACGACACGAACGAGGACCCCGGTATTTCCTTTCACACATAGCCTTGTTCTCCGGCATCAGAACCAGCTTCACCTTTATGCTTAAAACAGTCAATTGTAAGAATGGTGAAATATTACAAAGCATGATGAAGAGTGGTCTTAGATGCTCTTGTAGCCAATTGATCCGTACTTTTTATACTGACATTCGAGATTCTCTACAAACCATAGTGCCTGCCCAGTGGGCTCATAGCAGATTCCGACAAGGTCATATTCTTCTGCACTCCCCCACCACATCCCATCTTAGTCAATGAAAATACAGCCCTCAAGTACAGTCCCAGTGATCAAAACCCCCAGACAGATGCTGTAACATCAGCCACGAGAGCAGCAGCATCACTAGTCGAAATGAAGTCACATAGGAAACACTGGAATCTCATTACCCAGAGAAACATTCTGCTTCCGAGTCTCTTACAACACGGAGCTAGGCGATGCTTCCATACTACACCGAAGTGGATTTGGTTGGTTTATTCACTACCACCCCTGTGAGCTTGAGACATATTGAGTTTCCCTTTTGAGACAGTGTGAAAGGGGCCCAGTGAGAGCACGACAGCAGAAAGCACCAGCGTTGACTACAGCGCCATTTCATCAGGAGCTGTCAGAGAAAGTTTACCAGCCTCAAACCGTCCCCAGGGGTTATACACACAGACCAGGAAAGCTTTAGAGGGAGGCACAGTTACTGACAAGTGCCAGTGCCTTCCCCATCGCCTTCAGCAGCCGGAGGACCTGGAACGAGCACCACCAGCCTTGCGGCTACCCCAGACAGCAGCAGCAGCCCCGCCTGGTGCGGTGAACTCCGTGGAACGAGTCAGGTGTGCATTCCTTACTTCTGCCAAAGTATTATGGCTCCAGGCTAACATTTAAAAGATGCTGTTTTATTAGAAAGTCATTTAAGAAAACTTTCCAAATCCCCACTGGAACATTTCATTGGCTAGAAGTGAAAAAATGTTAACAGTAATTAAAAAAAGACATTTTTAGCTTAAAAGCTCCTGTGAAATAAAGCTTTCCTTCATAATGAAATTCAAAGACCTGCTAATACAGCACATAAGTAGAAAATAGTTTGCAGGTTTAGGGACACACACATAAAGCAGGAAAAGCTGCTAATTAAAGCACCTCATTTCACTTAAGTCCAGAGAATCTTTTGCAAGAGACTGGAAAGCTCTCCTCTTGAAGTCAATACCACTTAACTTTCTAGAGAGCTTTGAAGTGGCACAGTTTAAGATGCTTTTCCTAAGTATTAGTGATGTTAAACTCTGCAGAACATGGTGTACAAAAGCAACAGTACGCCCCAATTCTTAATATCTTCATCAGTCCACAGAAGACAAAGGAAAGCCTCTTAAGTGTAGCTAGACTGAACAGCTACTAGCAAATTGCATTCCTGAAGAAAAACCCTACTCCTACAGAACCAAAAAAGCCTCTCAGCTCACATTAATCACATCTTGCTTTGGGTTTGCTGATGGACTGTATTATTCAGAAACTTAAAGAACTACAAAGCAGCCTGATTAGTTGTATTGATTTTTTTTATTAGGTTTATTATGACTTAAGAGTTTCTATTACTCCAGCTGGGTAAACCACATTTGAGAGTAAGTTTAACTGCAGGACTTCAGTTTCAGCCAAAATCATTTTTGCATTACTTTATTGTAATATAGATTTAAATTTAACATTTAAAACTTACTTCATTAATAAGCAAGCCAAGCTCAGTAGCTTCAGTGCAGGATGTACTTTATGTAACTTGCCGCACATTCATGTTAGATTTGATGTACATGGAGAAGAGACTGGTCAACTATACGATTCATAGGAGAAAGCAAAAGTAAGCACCATTTTTACCAAACTAAACAGTTCTCAATTCAGTGTTTCTTACAGGAACTCAACTCACTTCTGGCTCCAGGAGCTACAGTTTGGATAATAGCTGAAAGCTATTTCCAGAACATCAATTTTCTACACTGGCACAAGAAATAGTCTTCAAAGCAACAGGTACTAGACTTTTTTTTTATTTTTTTAAGAGACAACCTGTTATCCTTATGTTTCCCAGGTGAATACATGCATTTTTGATCATTCTGGCAGAGGTTAACAAAGAGCAAACAACAGTTGGGGCTAAACAAAAAACAACCAAAAAGTTGCCAAATATTTAAGGTACAAGCAAAAAAAAGCCATTAATGCAACCAGTTTAATAACTAAGCCTGCTTTCTTTCAAAGAAAAATGGCATAAATTAAATAAAAAGCAAGACAAATTTAGTTTTAGGTGGTACTAGACTGAATTAACACTTCAAAGCATTAAAAGGATTTATTTCACTGCAAGGAAGAGAAGTAATTTGAACAGGCTCTGTATATTTGGGTTAGACCAGAAGCACTGTTACAGTTCAATCCATATATGCAGAACTGATACCAATATGATGTTACCTTTACCACACGTAATAGTAAAGTGTGTTAGAAGTTGCAGAGCATAAGCATCTTAGTTGTACAAGCCCGTTAATGAATAAACAGAAGAGCTGAAGAATGGTTCTCACACATGTTCTTTCTGTTCAGGACTCCAGATTTTTTTCTTCTGGAACAGAAAAATCCCTCTGCCAACAGCCTAATAAATACTAACATACATTTAGATACCATCTTCAAATCTTTGTTGAAAATGCAGTCTCCAAATGAAAACTAGCTTTAGGCAGTATTAATATTTTACATAAAATAAGTCTTATGAATCGTAGTTAATAACTGAAATTAATGTATACCAAGTCTTCAGGTGATGTGCAAGTTCAGCTACGTAACACAGGTGGGGGCTTTGAACAATTTTTACCATCTTGCTTTAGACAGTTCTTACACTGTCCCTTAAACTACAGAACCTCTAGCTACGGTATTGTGCAACTGCTGACATCTTCAAGAGCTCTTCAATGTAAAGAAATTTGATGGAAGCACCACAAAGCAAGGAGATCATGCTCTTAGTGAGAGCCTTGAATGCTGAGAATTTAACACATCATTGCTGTCTTGCCTTGACTACAGAACACCAATGAGAGGACATCAGGGTAAAAAGGAGCAAAACTACAGTGAAGTCTGCTTCAAACAGGGAAGATAATATAAAAAAATCTGACTCTACAAGCACATAAGCAAAAGTCTTGAAGAGCTGTGTATTAACATGGAGCTCAAGGTGCCTTAACTTAGCTAGAACACCACAATTTTTTTAGTACTGTGAATCTAGCATAGCTGCATTTCATCCAAGAATCAGCCTATGCTTCCAGTTAAAGCATGCATACCACCTTGCTAAACACCCCTTCCCAACTTGCAGGTTTGGAGCTCTTCATCTTCTTATTCCTCCTGTATTATCCCTTTCCTAGGCAGAGAGTGAGGCCCTAAAAGCCAGAACTCTCCACCAGAGACTTGCTGCATCTACATGTAAAAATAGTTAGGACTCTCTTTGAGACTGACACATATCCTTCCCATTCAGAAACAGATCTGCAGCACATCAGTCTTGTTCTCTAGTTCAGTTTTAGATTATGCTTAAGTTATGGCAGCCAGAGTTCAATCCTATGAATGTAAGCTCAACACAAAAAGAAAGCCGTTTATGCTTTTTAATTCATCCAGAGCTTTATAATCAACTTCCAGTTTTAAATTATTTTCTTAGCACTTCACAGAACCTGCATGTCACTCCCTCCTGAAGGAGATGGCATCACACAGAATCTTCTTTAAGTTAGTCCAAGTTTCCACATGTGACCAGAAGTCTTACTTGTTAGAACACACCCCTTTGCCAACTATTCCCCCTCATTCCCTCTCCTCCCACCCCTCCCCAGCAATGGGCAATTACTTCACAAGAAATGTAAAATGGGATATGGGTGTACACAAAACCTACCCCTCACTAATACTGAACAGAAAAGCCTATTTTCCAATTACAGGACATCTTTCTCTAAATTTAGGTCAGCACTGGTGCAGTCTGCACTGTGTATGATTACCACGAGGATAATACCAATAAGTACATATATTTTCTCAAACTGATTTAAAAGCCTATGAAGTTAATTGGGGAAAAGTTTAATATTGCTACTTCAGAGCACTAAAACACACAAAGTGAATCCAATAAAGACCCTTGTATTGATTCAATATTAAGTATTAATCGCATGACCATCATAGCACCTCTTTACATTATCACACAATCACCAGAATTATCAACTGCTTTTAAAACTAAAAAGGGTACAGTCCAATATTTATAACTTGCACACTGTTACTATAGAGAAACTAGGTGCATGGTACAGTGCTGCAAAAATGGAAGCCTGCAGTTTTGACAAAGATGCCAAGTCATGTTGTAGACAATTTCAGTCAAACTGGCAATACTGTTTAAGCAAATACTCAACACAGCAGGAAATAAGGACAAAAAAAAGCATTCTATAACCAAATAAACATCTGAAATTTCCTTTCCCTTTAAGAATACAAGTAAGGTCACTTTTAGCCTTGGAACGGATACATGTTTGCCTATGATGATCTTGCTAACTACTACACAATATCTGATGTCCTCTGCTAAGAATATAGTTTAAGAAAGCCGCAGTTACAAGAGGCATCTAATGTAATATCTAAAATTTCCTTTATGGCAATTATTGAATTCATTTGTCTTAAACAGTGAATATGGAAAGATGGCCTCATGTTTCCTTTTCAATAGTACTCTGAGGATCAAGTGGCTTTCAAGCAGCATGGTGGGTTTGAAATTTTTGCAGTTTAGATCATTCTGTTGCGTTTATGAGTTGGTGAGTCTGTAATGACATCGCCACACTGGGCTGAGGTACGCTTTCTAGTTCCACCATTGTCCAAGTGGAGTGCCATTTCTTCTGATATGAAAGTGTTCAAATCAACATCATGGAGTCCATTTCTCCTTCGACTAGCATTGGAGCCACTGCTCACGTGAGTGGGCGAGCCTGGGGTACTTGAGCGAACACTTATACTAGCCATTGCACCACTAAGACCTAGGGGAAAAAAAGAAAAAGCATTTAGGTCAAACAGTAAAGAAAGTTGATTTCCCATGTGTGGCAGAAGGGATGACACTTATCTGACTTCTAGTGAGATGTTAAAGGCACTTCATCCTATTATTTGTACCACACTTACTTGAAGTCCAGACCACACCTTCCCAGCTTTTAGTCCATGTAAGAATCTAGTAATTACTAGAACTGCTTTTTACGACATTAAAAGTGAGCTCATACACCAGGTTGTAACAGCACACTATGGCAAATGCTAGCTCCACAAGCACAACATGCTCTTCAAATATGTGTACGTACTCAAGAGTAGACTATTTCAATGTGAAGGCTTCACACTAGACCAATAGTTACACAGAATGAAAATCCCCCTACCAAGGGCTTTCCAGGTTGACTTGACTTGGTCTTGTTTCAAACACCACCACCCTGCTCCCTTTTACTACCTCAGTCACCACAGTTCTAAAGAAAACTGCAGCATGACAGCAGATCTCAGACAGGTCTATGCCACAGCTAGCATTTCCATAAAAGCTTTATTTCATGGCTGCCGCTATTAGCCAACACAGTAGTATTATCAGAATTCAGAAGAGCACTTACAAATAAAAAATAAGCCAAGCAAGACCACATGACAATCCCCCAAAATCTGCTATTGACAGATGTGATCCAAACCACTGTCACAGGTACCCTGCAATCACTTTGGTTTGTGTTCAGGTTATTAATAAAAATGTTTAATTAAAACCAAAAGTGTTTTTTTCTTGTAGAAACAAGGCCATAAACAAGAGAACCATGAACTTCATACTACTTTAAACTTTTTGTCTTCACTAATGTTACTATCACAACTTTGCAAAAGCAGGACATTCCAAAACATAAGTTTAGTAAGGGCTAGTACATAAAAGTCTAACAATTCTGCTCAATTTGGAATTCGGGCTACATTTGTAGATAAACAAGAGCTCAGATGTAAGACAAACACCTTTGCTGTCATAACTGCTTCAAATCTGATTATTATTAGGAAAGTACAAAAACATCTGTTGGCCCTAGAGATAAACTACCAAAGCAAGAGTCATGCAGGAAGATGAACAGCAGAGCAATAAGAACAAGCAAATTTTAAGCTGTCCAGAAAGATTTGTGTCTCAGTAACCTTCAAAGTCTTGAGCTCTCAGAGGTTTTCTCCAGTCTCAAACACACTGTACCTCTGTCCAGCCATCACACATCTTGTGCATGTGCAAAGCCATTTAATACACATCTTCATATATAGTCAAGTAGGCAGCCAGAAGCCACACGCTGACAAGTAAAGCCTAACAAAACCCTATCTATTAGCTGCTGATAGGCCAAACAAGTAACTTCAGAGGCTCTGTGAAGACTGCTAGAGCTACTAGATCAGTTACCAGAAACTGGAAGATAAATTCTAAAGCCATCTGCAGCGACAGCAGGTTGATCTGAAAGTCAGGATAAAACAGGTCAACCAATTTCACTCTTGCACATTACTGTTGAATGAACATTTAAAGCTTAGATCTTGTAGCAGCCCAGGATAGACTTTTACACAGATTGGGCATTCTGCAACAACAAGGAGGAACAGCCACTAATCACTGATGCTTTCTTAGAGCTTTTGCTTACAGCTCTAAGTGGGGTTCCAAACCATGCTTCTGAGTTGTGCTGAAGTCTGATAGGGACCCTGCAGGTTTTAATAGTAAAATCATCCTTCATTCACAATGGCAGAAAGTATTTAAATAGCAGAAGCTGTTTTACTGAGAAAGTAATTCAGAAGCAAGGTTTGTTGCAGATTAAGGTCAAGCTTAAATTCAAAACCATTATGAAAAGAGGCTCCTATACATCTATGAATGAAAGTAAAGCAGCTAATTGGGTCATATAGATGTACGAGCAAAAAGCCAGTTCAGATACCATAACTTGGATAAAGCACCAACATGCAAAATTTGGGCAGGTAACAAATCACTTCACAATTCAAAAGACAACAGCAAGTTTAATTTCCACTGGCATGATATACATTAGAAAAAACATTAATTCATCCTTTACATTTAAATTGGAAAAAATTTGACAGTGCACAGAAGGCGACATTGTTTCAAATCCAAATTGATTGCGGAGATTCCCCCCCCCATCACTATTCCAAGCAACACTGCTCGGAACACACAAATTCAGTGCTGTTACTTCCACTGAGAGTCAACAATTTACACCACTTTCAGTCATTTACTCCTATATTATACAACCCATAACCCAAATGGCCAATATACTAATTCAGTTTTATCATGACATCTTTTCATTATGTCTAGTGCCCAAATAAGGAAAGAAAAATTATTTTAAATAAGCCCCAAAACTGACCTGTGATGTCAGAATACATGTTTTTGCATCACTCAAGAACTATGTTTTTAGGTAGGGCCTTTTCAAGTAACAAGCATTTTTTTAAAGTAGTAGATGTAAGTCAGAATTAAAAGATGCATCTGTAATATTCTGCAGCATATTCTGAAACAGACTGCCAAGGTTTGCAAGCAACACCTCAAGCAGGCATTGACTTTCCAATATTTAGGTAATACTGAATCACTGTACATTTAAATACACAAACAGCTCTCAGGAGATCATCAAGAAGTTAAAATCTTCAATCAAACCTGGTGTCAAAGGCAGGAGAGTACTTTCAAATCCATTTCTACAAAGGAGTAGAAGGATATTGCATCACAACACAGACTTCTAGTTGCAGTTTAATCCTGCATCTCATACAGGTATTTAATACTGAACTAGTGAGTAACAGTCATTACTGAGCATGCTAACAGACTGAGTGATAATTTGGTATCAGTTACTGGCAGTTAACCATATTACATAGCACTACACAATCTAAGAGAGCAGAACTGTCAAACAAAACATTTAGATCACAGTTTAGGACTGGGTAACGAAGCTAACATGGGAGACTCTAAAAAATTCAAGGCATGCACTGAAATATCAAGTTGCCATTTCATGGAAGCAACGTCTTTGAGGACAATCAGCAATGCAATAGAAAAGATTTTTATTGACAGAGAAAGCATCTTTCAGGATCCAAAACTAAACCGTGACCCACAGCTGATTTTTTCTTGGGAATTTGTTGTAATGCAAAGAGGAAAATCTCAGAAAACCCATTTATTAAGAATTATTGTGAGTTTAAGTTTTCAGTGGACTCCGAGACCTCTTCCCAAAAAGCATTTAACCATTTAAAGCAGAAAGCAAGCAGTTAATAGATACTAGGAAACAGTAAGATGACATGACTGTTAGCAACACTATTTCGCAACCTCAAATTCTGTATTGTGATCAACATGACCTAATCACAGGCACATCAGTATTATCTATACAACAGGATAGAGATTCAAATAGCTACTAAATGTCTTTACTCCTTTCACAGTCTTGCAACCACCCCTGAAGTCTCCCACTGCTTTCTATAGGAGACACTTTCTTTTTTCGGAGAGGCCTTTAAGAAAGGACACATGGCTCCTTCTCCCTTTTTAAACTTGGAAGGATTGAAGTGGAGGGCATATCTGAAATACTTTGCAGTACTTGTTACATTCTCACTCCTGCCATATCTTTCAGTCAAGTCATCAACAATACGGTATTTCATAGCCAGTAACTTCACAAAAGCTCTGCTTTTATCTGAAGCTATATTCTAAAGCACTTATTATAGTACCATTACAAAAAGCTGCAGTATAGAAGAAATTGTGACCAATACTAGCTAATCTATAACTAAGTACTCTCCAAAACTATGAAGTGATTAGAATGCTTGGCTAAAAGTACATGTTTTATGGAGTATGAAATACTTAAAACTGTCAACTTAAAATTACCAAGTTCACCAACACTGGCCTAACAAGCTGAAAATCCTGTTTTATCTGCACTATAACCATGTCCATAATGAGTATGAGTTATCCAGGTCACTACCAAAGCATAATATACTGGATAACTACTGTTCGGTATAGTAATAGTATTAACTGTTGTTTTCCAGAAGTTTTAATCAGGAAGTATCAAAAAGAACATTCATGCTTAGATAAGTGTGACTAAAGCAAGAATTAGTTAATAACCCCAGATAAATACAAAATGGCAGGCAGACAGATCCCTGTGACTCCTCTATGTCATACCCTTTCACAGTACTGCTCAAAGAGCAAGTCTTAGCAGTACATACCAATGCACAACTATGATGGCTATAGATAATACACAGACACAACCTTTAAGTTAACTCTTTCAAACTAACCTGAACTCTGCTCTCCCATCCCCTCTATCAACTGCTTCTCTGCTAACAACTTGCTGATGGTTTATTGCAGTTCAATATTTTGAGAAGAGATTAAGAAGGCCTAATGAAAATTCAGGCTCTTTAAAGGGGCCAAGCCACATGCTTCTACATGCTAGAGCAAGGGTTCCCCCTCCTCAAAGAGACTGAATCACATTAATGATATACATCAAACATTAAAGCTAAGGAACAAAAAGGACTAACACTCCCTCACTGTGCTGTTGCCTATTCACATCATTTTTAGTTAAGAATGCTCAAGTCTAATGCATTTCAGCATTGCCTTCCCATAGTTGCTTCTTCCCCCGCCTCAGATCGTAGCATTTTCTCCCATTATGCTGGGAGAATGGTTTGTAAAGCATGGAACACAGCCAATGTTAACAGACCAAAGGATCATTTCAAACATGGACTGTGCACTGCAAGACTGTACACTAGCTACAGCCAAGCAGAAAGTGACCTGGCACATGTCAGCTTTTTGGAAATCTTATGACTGTTAGCTCAGTTTGATGTAATTCTGTCATTTGAAACTCTTCTCTTACAGAATTGGATATGGCAATACGTATCCAGAAAGTAGGTGAAGATACATCCATACCTATGCTGACTGTAATGACATTTAGGGCCTGGTGGAAGTTAAAAACCCTACTCTATTTCAGGTGTTGAACAATAAAGGTATTTATCTTCTACTATCACATCTTAAAATGCTAAGCATCATCAGATGCACAGTTCTTGAAGTTTCAGAAAAATCCACTTTAACTTCAGAGTAAAATAGCATATATTACCTTGACCTAACTACTCAGCTTTTCTGGAAGGCCTTAGTTTCTTTTCAGGTTTTCACAGTTCAAATTTCCAGCCGTGTTTTATTTCAAAGGTTACCCATCAGCACACTAATAATGGAAAGCTGATATTAAGGGCAAAGATATTTTTTTTTATTTACCAGAGTTTAACTCTCAAGAGAGTACTTAGTTCCAAAAACTCATTCTCAAGTACCCTTAAGTTACACTAAAGATTTCACCAACAGCTGCACAGCACACATGCCACAGAGTTAAAAGGTAGATCACAAACAGTCTTGTGTCAGTATAGGTTTTCTTGTCATGATCATTTTGCTTTTAGCTACTGCAGCAAGTCTTAAAAGCAGAACAGTAGATAAGAACAAGTTTCCTTATAGCACAAAAACTACTGATAACTAATATCACAAGATTAAATTTTGGGTTCAAAATCCCTAGCTTTCGTCAAGAAAACTTAACTACCTTGCTGAACTACAATATAGGTCAGATACAACAAGGTTTCAGATAGAAGAGGTAAGCTTAAAAGTTCTATTTTAACAGATTTCTCTTCAGATGCAGCACACAGTTTTAAGATTGTACTGATAGCTAGAGATACTCTTCTTCTCTAATGTTTTAGTCTAGGGCATACACCTAGAATTGTGTTTGATGTTCTACAGAATATTTAATTATTAGCTACTTTGTTACCACAGCTTCTGTCAAAGTTTTCAGATGTGATTATGAAGCATTTAGAGGTTACATGATCAAAAGACAGGTATTGCCTCCATCAAAGAGCAAGATCAACAAGTTATAGCACCATGGTCATTAGACATATGTTAGTACCTATTTCTGAGAAGTCAATAAACCAGCTCAACTTCAACACAGCTTTATCTGGTGTCATGACACAGATTCATACCTACCCTTGCTTCACTAAAAGAGACCTTGCTTAGGGCAGCAAGTTCTAGCATTACCCATCAAACCCAGTTCAGCCCACCCATGTTACCAATAGAGAACTACTCCATTTGCACAGGAAGCCCAACAGCACAAAACAAGGCCTCACTCCTTTACATGCCAGTCAAAAATTCCCCTTAAACCTTTAGTCCTGAACACTTGCTGAGACTGCTACTCAATATCATCAGGTTTTCTCATGTTTCCTCACAACACCTAGAAGCAGCAAACCACTTTTAAACAGCCTGCCAAAAGTTAAGATAAACATAGCCCTACAGGGGGCATTAATTTACACACACCTGAACATCCTACACAGGTTTCAAAATCAAAACATAGTTCTGGGAAGCCCTATGATAAATAGGAAAATAGTTTGGGAGATAGTTTAATCACAAATTCCTTAATGTTAAAGAAAAGGAAGGGAGAAGCTAGAGGAACACAGACATTGTAGGCAATAACCTAAAAACAGTTATGAGGCCAAACACAAGCCTAGTCACTAAAGGATTAGCACAAAAGCATTCGTGTCAAAGACCAGATTGAAACTGATATCAGGAGAACCTAATCCAGAAGGTGACTGACATGTAATCTTGTCAACCAGCTGATGAAGGGGAAGAGTGCATTTCCAGCCCCTGCAGTGCCAGTACAGAGCAGAGAACTTCCTACAGTCCTCAGGACCCTATATTAGGTTAGGGAATATGAAAAAACTTTGTACTTCATGGTTCAGATTCCCACAAGATAGAGAAGTGACTTCCATAAACCACCTCTATACAAAGCAGTGCTAAGAAACAACACAAGGACATGAAAAAAGCCGTATCACCAGTAAAAATGCCTCTGAGTTTACTCTGCTTGAAAGCTCACTGTGCTGAAGTAAGTCTACCCAGCTTCCACACACCTGAGAGTAAGCCTTTATAGTTAAAGCCAACTGCACACCAGATTCAACTACACAGTTTCAGAAAACAAGATTTTTTAAGAGGGTGTTTATCACATCATATCAAGTGAGAGGCAGCTTCTGCAGTTGTTCTCCTCATGAAATTAGCTTTACCTACTGAATAAGCAATACTGGTACATAGAATTCTCTAGCCAGCTTCCAATATGAGAAGGAAAACTGCCAAAAATTACATGACTGGGTAGAAGCATGCTCGATTTAAATGGCAACAGAGCAGCAAACAATACCAGAATTAGGCTGTCACCTAGACAGTAACAGTGTCTGGCTTATGTATCTTGAAAAACCACCACAGCATAGCAGAAGCAAAGACAGCATTTTCAGGAATCCACTCATCTAATTAACTCATTAATTCCACCCCCCACTGAGAACACTGAGACAGTAAAAATTTAAGTTTCACAGGTTGTACTTTTAGATAGCTTGATTCTTTGCTTTTAGAATGGTATACTATTTGTACCTCAAGATATCTGCTACCCTTTAGAATTTTAGAAGGAATAAAACCCACAGGTGAACTGTTTCATTTCACCTCAGGAGCAATTTAAAACACTTTTAATCACTTGCTAGGTAACAGTCCAATGCAGAATAAGCTACTGAATATTCCTATCTGAAAAGGAGAAAAGATAGACCACCAACACTGCTGGTGATGAATGGCAAGGAAGGAAATTCAGTATGACACTGGAAGACATTTAAGACTGAAAGTGAACTAGAACTAAGTTCTGAACAGGACTCAATTATTGCAATGATGTGCAAGCAAACTACCCTTTCCAGGGTACTTTAAGGAGAATGCTAAACCCTATTATCCATACACAACAAGGGTACTAGAGGGAGAGAAGGTACCCCACAGACAGAAGCTTCATATCCCTCCCTAACCCTGCAAAAGTTTGCTAGTTATTTGCTACTAGCCAAATCTTAATAATTAACTAGTTGTAGCATAGTATTATCATTTTCCAAGAATTCTGTTTACTTTAGCATTGGTATGACAATGCCAAGTCTCTTCATGCTTCAAAAACACTACCAAAAGTTGATACTTAACTGTTGAGTTCACAGCTGTAGAATATTACAGATCCAAACTGCATTTATACAATACCTTTTCCTCATTCAAAATATTTGACTATGCAACTTTTTAGTAGCTATTTGCCTTATACATGCAAAAACTCCCTTAGAGAATTAAGGAGATACCTTCAGCTGGAACATCAGGTACATGACATAGTACACCAACAACAGCCAAGAAGCAGACATGCTTTAAGAACCCCCACCCAATTTTAACCAAGTAGTATTGAAAAAATTACTGTTACCATGCAGAGCTATGGCTTCACGGAAGGGTTGCAAATCAGTCTCTACAGATGAGCTAGTTTCTGTTGAAGTAGCTCGGTTAGGGGATACTACAGTCAGTCTTGGGGGAGCTCTAGAATTTCTTGGAGGAGGAACTTTTCCACATAGGAAGCTGATCAAGTCTTCTCTACGAATAGTTCTTCTGCGTTTTTTAACCCAAGCTAACACATCCTTATTCCGACGCTGATAGCCAATCTGAATTCCTACATCAAAGCTTCGCTGATGGGCATCCACACTTTCTGCAAGAAGACAGAAAAAAGTTTTCTTAGTAAGTGTTACAGATAGAGCAACATATAGCATGGCACATTACTGATACGGCTTCCTGTCAACCATAGGAAAGAAGGATATCTTTTACAGGTTACTGTAACGCAGTACCAAATTAGCTGTAACAAATTAGCTAGCCTTGAGGATGAGTCATATAAACCTAAAGAGAATATTAGCTGAAAGTTCCACCCCCTTTACAAGTCAAAAGTCAGCAGCAACTCAAGCACCACCTAAATAGCATTTACTGTACTTCAGGTCAACACTACAGCACTGCTTACGAAACCGTATTGTACTAACATTAAAAACACACTCTGAGCTTGTCAGTCTGAGGAAGGTACTTAAGTCAACAGACAACGCACTTTAAGAGACACACTCTTGAAGTGCATCAGTACAGTCAAGAAACCCCACAAAACCAAAAGCAAAAACTGCTTTTCTTGATTCTGATAGGCAAGGAATTTTCAGAAAACTCAAGTTTCTTTCGAATCCCTCTAGTTTCATCCAAATTTCAGTTGCAGAGGCAATTCACAGGAGGCCATAGTTTTGAAACTAGTTAGAACACAAGTGTCCCCAATCTCTTTCAATTAGGCAACACACCCTTTACAAAGGAAGTCTAAAAAATTTCCTTCCCCATTTAAGATCCCATTGCAGATTTGATACACAAAAGCTTTAAATACATTATTTACAATTCATTCTGCTACAAAACACAATTTCATTCTCCATTCATGTAACTGGTCACCTGTGCACATCAATTATAACTGTGCCTCTAAGAAGCACTCTTAAATGCCTTATATTACCTTACTTTCAGACTTCAGTAAGTACACTTCTGGCTATAGTTTAGGTATGAGTAAGTTTCAGACAACAGTAAGAGGTGGGACAAAACATGTTCTCTACACAATTACATTCATCTTGTTTGTCATGAATTTGTTAGAGCTTTGCCAACAGGTATTTGTTTTATGAAAATTACTGCTATGTTAGCTCTTGCTCCATTAAAAGACCTCAACATATCCACTCCAATTTCATTTACTGATTTCCATAGATTTCTTTTAAATCTGGCAGAGCAGATTAAAACAGCTTTTTATATTCTTGCTTTACTAATGAAGTCCAACATAAGAGCCATTTGCCCAGAACAATATTAAGAGATTTAAGAACAGCTGTCCAAGATATTGGTTTACAGGTAAACAGTGACACACACATCTAAACTAGTTTTCTCACACTCAAAAAAACCCCAAAAATAATCACTATTAAATGTTATTCTTAGACTTATATTCTAAGGCACCACTGCATGGTCCACAAAAAGACAGCACTAAAATCTACACTATCAAAAAGCAGCACTTCAAACATAATACAACCTACCAAAAGAGAAAAACATCTCAAATTGATCATAGGTAAATCTTGGGGCTTTTAGAATATAAGCTGTACAGGTATACGTAGAGTACGCTTCACATGTTAGTTACTTCTATGTACTCTAAGAGTATTTTGCCCATGCTGCTTTGTAACCAAAAGGCTAGAAGATTTACAAATGCTAATTCCTGTGAAAGCAATGGCAACATGACAGATCACTCCTCCAGCCATTTTCTACTCCACAGCAGCTAAGGCTCCAACGCCCTCACTAGTAAAAGCTACCCAAACACTTCGGAGCTAATTTGGAAACTGATAATATTCCTTTAATCTCTTCCTGAAGTACCCTGACAAAGTCCTTCTGAGAGGTGAGGAGCCCAGTTTTATATCAATAGCCTGCTTTCCTTCTAGACAAGAATGCTTTACAAAGAACCAACTACGAACTAGTTATGAGGTCAAACACTGACTGCTGATGCAGCCCAGACAATTTTCAAGTGTCATTACCCTGGGAAAGATCAGATTTTTTACAGTAAAAGCCACACCTACTTTGTTTATAAAGTTAAGCTGGCAAAATGTAAGCAGTCAAGTTACCTACATCCTGAAATTACTAAGTCAAAACTAACATTACCAAGCATTCAGCTTTTTTTAACAAAATAAGGTAAATTGTAGGTTCAGAAGTCTTATTCTAATATATGCCTAAGGCCTTCTGCAGTGGTCTTAAGTCCTAAATCCTACATTACATCCATGCCTTCACTTGTTTAGTGCAATCTGGAAAATGATCAGATGTCTTTAAATAAGGCCTCTATCACCAGCACCGATCGGAAATTCGTGATCGAAGACCTTCACAGTGTGGTGTGATATTAAACTTCTAATCTATTTTCAGAAAAAATGCTGACATTCAAGACATCATGGCATTCTCCTTACGCACTATTCCTCATGTAGCTCTTGTTAAAAGAATTTTGATGCCTCAAAATTCCAAACATTTATCAAATCAGAAACCAGCTGACAAGGCAAGAGGCAGTTTGTGGTGCTCAGTTTACCACACCAAGTACTTCTCCAGGGTTTTGACAGAGCCCTCCAAAACACAAACATTACTGAGTATGTGAGAAACAACAGGAGATTTTTAAAGAGCCAATGTTCATCACTAGGGAAGGCAAATTCACATTAAGAGACCCCAACTTGCCAGTGCCTAGATGGTTCTACCTGTGTTCTCAACAAATTTCTACCCATTTGGAAGTTAATTTAAAATTGCAAGATGGCAGTTCCGAATAACTGAGGTACTTCAGCACTTCTTCAAAATCTGTTTCAAGGAAAGATTTGTTTCAGGTGCTGCTTTTTGGAGTATTCCATTACACCTGACTAAAGACAGCTTCCTACTTAAATTCTAGTTTCCCTGATCACCACATACATACATTCTTCTGTTAATCACATTACTGCAGAAAAATAGGGCTGATTTTGCCTATAGCACAAGTAATCAAATGATCTAACACAAAATAAACAGCCTAAGTCTTTGTAAAGACACTGTAAGTGAGAGCAATGCCATTTGTAAAAAAAGACTGTAATTATTCCAGACAACTTATTAACACTACCTGCTGCTACTCTAGCACCACACTCAAGCAACTGGTGTCCCAGACCACATTCTAGTGACCTACTCCCTCAGGCTAACACTTACCCTGTTACATGATGTGCTGCCCCTTTATATGACCTACAACACATACACAACATCCAAATGCACTTTCTGCAAGAGTCAAGTCTTTGGCAGCGAGGGTTATGCATCTGCATTTCCTCCTTGCTCTGTCCACACCTGTCAGAAACCTGACCAGCCATCACGAACATGTTACCAAGTTCAATTGCTTAAAGCAAATCCAAAATGGGAAAACTAGAGGCAAATGAAAGAACACACAGGTAGAACTATATATAATGCTGTACAGACAAAAATAAAACACCCCACAACTCAAAAAAAAAATCAAACTGCAAGTCAGAAAAACAACAATTTGGAACTTTAAAGTTTTTTCCTTCCTAGGAATGGAAGACAGTAACAATGGGACTCATACTGTGCCAATTTAAGCCTCCACTGATACAGAAATCATTTTTGTACAATCTTTCAAACAAACTAGAAACCACTGAATGATTCTTCCGCAAACAAGAATTCTTGTGACAACCCAAAGAACAGCAGAGTTCAGAAACAGATCCTGACAGAAATACACAGTAAAACAGCACAAAAGCACAGCCACGGGCAGTGTGCACCCTTATCCAAGTTCTGGCTAACACTGCTTTCTTACAGCCACCCTGGACACAGTCATAATGACATTCAAATGCTTAAAATAAACCGGGAGGCTTACTTCAGAAGCCTCACTGTCGCAAGAAGATAAAACTTTGTCACATAACATCTGTGAAGAAGTCTTCAAGCACTAAACCCA
Source organism: Nipponia nippon (assembly GCF_047370975.1). NCBI lineage: Eukaryota > Metazoa > Chordata > Aves > Pelecaniformes > Threskiornithidae > Nipponia > Nipponia nippon. The sequence goes on from NW_028262369.1 coordinate 4,703,415, forward strand.
ACCTCTGCTTCACCACAAATGTACATGTATTATACCGATATCCCAACATTTAATACACCACAAAACACACAAAATGCAAGATATTTGAGTACTGGTTAATAAGCTATTGCACTCTTCCCTTGAATTCATGAGAGCAAGCCACATATTAAAAACATCCTTTTTCAAGGGTCTCGCAGTAAAACAGCTTTTACATTATTAGTCACCGACGTGAGGCAACAGAAAAGATTCAGCTAGCATCAGCTAAAGTGGCCCAGGGAAAACTTACAAGATTCAGGAAGCAGTCTCGGGTTAGATTTTATCAGGGTGAATAAGAGACATTAACAGGCCCTGCTTATGAGTAAGCCGGGGCAGGAGGCAGAGTGGGGCCCGGCTCGGCGGGGAGGGCTGCCGGGGCAGCGCGGGGGGCAGCCCCTTACCTTTGTAGAGGTTGGTGACCGCAGTGGCGGCATTCTGGAAGGGGACCCAGAGGGAGAGCCCCGGCTGCTGGCACACCCGGTCTGCAGGGAGGGAAGGACACACGCTGTTTATTTTGGAGTCACCAACTCCGAACGGCCATGTTAGGTTTCGCCATTTTGTTCCACCTTCCGAAGGCAACTCGGGATCAGGGCCGAGAAGGGCGGGCCGGCGGCGGACCGGGCCCGGGCAGCGGCGGCGGCGCCCCCAGCCCGCCGGGGAAGCGCCCTGCCCGGCCCCCGCCCGCAGCCCCCGCCGCACAATGGGGCCGGCCCCTCACTTCGCCATTTTGTCGGAGCCTCTTCCCTGGGCTGGGCGGCGGGAGCCGCCGCCGCCGGCAGGGCCGGGCTTCCCGGTCTGCCCCCACCCTGCCCGCCCCCGGAGCCCGCCGCTCCCCGGGCGTTCTCAGGGCTCGCCCCCGCCGACCCGGACCCTCCCGGCGCGGCCCCCCGCCGAGGCCGCTCTCCGCCGGAGCGCCCTGCTTCCCCGGGGCCGGCCCGGCCCCGCCGGCCGCCCTCCCGCGCCGACCGCTCCGCCAGCCGCCCGCCCGGGGGGCGAGGCGGGGGGGGGGGGGGGGGGGGCGGCCAGACCGGGCCGACGCAAGAGCCGGCCCAGCGGCTCCGCCGGCCCGGGCCGCTCCGCCGGCGGCCGCGAAGGGCGATGTCCGGGCAGCGGCCGCGGTCCCCCCTCACGCCATTTTGTTTTCCCGTCTGCCTCTATGGACGGGCGCGGAGCCCCCGGGCCGGAAGCCCGCTCCTCCCCCTGCCCAGGCCGCTCTCGCCGCCACATCCCCTTTGTGACGCCGCGGCCCCGTTCCCACCCCACCCCCGCCGGCTCCGCGGCCGCCACCACCCCTCACCCCCCCCGCCCCCGGCCACCGCCACCTCTCTGGCCCCGGCCCCCGACCCACCCCGCTCGGGCTCCGCCGCCCGCCGAGCCCCGTCCCGCCCCAGCTGCCTCAGCGGTGCCCCCCCCCCCCCCCCCCCCCGCGGCGCTCACCCTTGTAGAGCTGCGCCACGGCGGTGGCCGAGTTCTGGAAGAGGTGCCAGAGCTTCTGCTGCTTGTGCTCGGGCTGCGCCGCCGCCTCGTCCTGCAGCTCCGGGGCCAGCGCCTCCTCCTGCTCGGCCTCGGCCAGGCACTGCCGCTCCCACTTGCTGAACCAGTGCTCGGGCCCGTGCTCCTGGATCTCCGCCTCGCCCTCCTCCTTCTTGTCCTCCATCCTCCGGCCGGCTCCGCGTCCCTCCCCGCCGCTGCCGCCGCGCAGGCCCGGCCCCGCCGGACAGCCGCGCTCGCCTCCCCTCCGCAGCTGGGCCGGCCCTACCTCACCCCCATGCTCCCGGGCCCGGCCCGCCCGTCCGCCGGCTCCAAACACACTGAGCGCCGGCGCCGCCCCGAGCACAGTAAAAGCCCCTCGGAGACGCCTGGGAACGTGCTGCCGCCCAGCGCCCGCCCCTGACGCTCCACTGGCCGCCGTCGCCCCGGCACCGCCGGTTTGAACGGCGGTTCGGGCTCTGATTGGGCCGCCCGCACGCCCGTCAAGCGGGACGCACGGGGGGGCGGGCCCGAGCGCAAGATTGGTTACGCCGTCACACACCCGTGCGCAGACGTCGTCGGCCGCGGGCGCAGGCGCAGTGGCCTCCTCCGCCGCCCTCGGCGGGGCCGGCCCCGCCCCCTGGCGTGATGCGCCGGGCCCTCAGGCGGCCCCGCCCGCCGCCGCCCCTCGCCCCCGCCGGGCCCGGCCGGCAGCGCGGGGGCCCGGGCCCCGCCACGGCGGCGGCGGGGCTGCGCGGGGCGCGGTGCCGGCGGGGGCAGGGCGGGGCGGGGCGGTTCTGCCATCTTGGCGCTGGGGCCTTCCCCGGGCGGGGTGAGGCGGTGCCCCGCCTCGGGCTTCCCCCCAGCCGCCGGCGGCGGGGCCGAAGGCCGTGAGGTGACAGCCGGCCGCCGCGCTGCCCGCCTGAGGGGCAGGTCCTCGCCCGGGAGGTGGTTTCCTCCGCCCGGCCCGCGGCCGAGGCCGGGGCCAGGCCCGGGGGAAGATGGCTGCCGCGCAGGGCCGGGGCAGAGCCCTGGGGCACGGCCGAGCCCGGCTCCAGCGCCTGGGAGGGCGAGGCGTCGGCCGGCAGTTTGGCACTGAGGACTCGGACCCTGGCGATCCCTTCTCTACCGTTTTTACGCTTTTATTATTTACCATTTCTGGTAGGGTGTTTGCACTGTACCAGGCAACATTCCGACCAACAGTAGGGAGCTAAATTGCAGCTGCTTTTCCCGTGTTGGAAGCACTCCTTTACTTCACCATCTCTGCAAAATGCCGCTGTGAAAATCATCTTCCTCACCGCTCCAGCCACACTACTACTTTGAATCAAAGCAAACTTCCCCCGAGCCAGCGTGAGCCAAGCCGTGAATTGGTGCAGAAATACCGATCAGCAGGCAAGCGCCCTGAGTTTCCATCTACAAAATCCACTCATCTCTTATTTTTCGTTGCTCGAGTGCGAAGGCTGGACGCACCTGCGGCAGGTTTTGCATCCGCTGTCCTGAGTCTGCGAGGCCGCTGCTGCATGTGCGCAGCTGGGTTTCAGATCAGCTCTTCCATGCCAAAGGGGTATTGCACACAGACTGGTAGTCTGGTGTACCCATCCCACCCCAACCCACTGGGTGTTGGAAACACTCACAAGCTTTATGGACCGTTTCTTCCTCTGATAGTCTGACAGAACTTGGATCTTCTTCTACAATTTCTTAAAATGTACAGCAATTCCAGCCTAAATCATGTGTACTGGGGAAAGAGATGGTATGAGGAAATAATTAGAACTGTTGGGGCTTGTTTATCTCTAAGGACAACTGAGAACTCAAGCTGCAGGCTACTACCTTTCCTAGACCACTGAGACTACTAAGGACCTCCTGCTTCTGGCTTGTGCTGTGGTACTCGTGTGAGTAGCAAGGATGAGAGTACCCGTACGTCAGTGCACGTGTTCTTAAACTGAAGCTGTGGCATTGGCTTTTAAATACATATTTCGTAACAGTAATGCACATACACGGAGGCATGGATATTCTGTTCCTTTCTAGGTAGAGCTCTGTCCAATCCTTGTTTAGGATGATGAACTTCAGCAGGTTTAGGAGTAGTCCTAGGTATAAGCTATTATTGGGCTTTTATGAATGTACAAAAATAGCATAGAAAAGAAATGAATAAATTTTTAAAAAATCAAAAATATTGACAACAAATGAAAATTGGTTTTGTAAATCATATATCGATCAGTAGGCCAGTAAGTACCTGCTGTGGTGGAACATGGATTTTTCTCCTGTGCAACTGTTTTAAGGAAAACAAAGAACAGAAGAGAAAACGATCTTCTCTGTTGAACAGAATTTCTTATAAACTCCCTACAACTTGGAAATGTTCATTCCTTATACTCTTAAATTGTTTAAATATTGAAAGACATCACATGGGAATGTCTGATGGGATTGCGTTCAAGTACTTCTCCAATAAATAGGGTGCTTAAATCCATCTCCCTCATCAAAAGGTGAGCAGAAACGCTCCTGTCAACTTCAGTGGGCTTTGGAGACGCTCTCTGGAAGATCGGAGATCAGAAGTTACTGCATGGAGCTTGATACAGGAGGCTATCCCACATTTTGTGTACCACACATCTGTTTTTCTGAAAATTTCTGAGGAGTTGCATAACGTTGGCAACTGTGAAATAAACAGTTGGTTACCGCAATACAATGTAGTGTTAGTCATGATTTATCAAGCCTACAGTCCTGAAATTCGGCTATGACTGATGCCCATTCAGTATAAGCCAAGCAGGGAGTTGTAGTGCCTCACGAGGTAATCCTGGGTGAGAGCCTAGCACCCCAATTTCCTGCTTCTCAGAAATATCTACAGCTGATAGAAACTGCTGAGATTTTAAGAGGGCTGTTTTCCTTTCTAGACGCGTTAGGCCAAGTGGGGTGGGTAACGTTGGAGTTGTATCCATTTTTTTTACAGTTTTCTGAAGCGATCTCTGGGATAATAGTGTGGAGAGGCTTAGCACAGCTGAGAACTGGGATACTGAATTTTAAAATTAGAAAACTTACATCATTTTTTGATAGAATGGACTGAAGAACTTTAACTTGGTCTACAGACTTCTTTATGCCACCTGACAATAAAAAGGGCGTTAGGGACCCGGGAAAGGGGTCAAGCGTTTTCTGGGACTAGGAGAGTAATGTACCAAAGGAGTCCTGCAGGTAGAGAAGGAGCATTAAATGGGGAATGAAGACAATATTGATTGACTTTTCTTGGGTAAATTGTGGGGGAAGTAGCAAAGGAGAGAAGAAAAAGGAACAAAAGCACCATGCGCGAAACCCCCTTAACACACCCAAACACCCTTCTCCCTGGTGCCTCCTAAGCAGCTTAGTGCCTGTATTCTCTGAGCAATACTGATTCACCACAGAATTTTTCCTCCCTGTAAATAACCAGTTTCGTGCTAATCCGTTCTGACCTGCCATCGATGGCCTGCGACAAACACGGCTGTGCTGGTTTGGGGTGCTGGTAAGCGACTTGTTGGCTGGAGTCCAATGGAGAAAGACTGGGAGATCAATGGTGTACGCACGGTGAACGTGGCGTCGGAGTAATCTGGGTGTTTTGCCTGTAATCTCCCCCATGGGAACGCTGTAGTGATGAGAGCAGCGTGGCATCCCAGCCGCACTCTCAGGGGAGATAATTACGGGAGCATGATGAGGGTATGCTAATTGTAGAAGGCTCTGAAGACTTATTTTATTCCCTTATGCAGACTCTTACTGGGAGGTGAATTTAATGATAAATAAAGGAAAGCATTTTTTAAATATGAAAATATAAAATTAGGGGAAGAGAAGGGGCTATTAATAATACGATCTATTCAAAGTGAACACTAACATTTTAAAATACTTGAATGTATAGATGGCTGAACATAGACATGGAAATGTTTTCACAGTGCTGTGGCCAAATGTGTGGATACTTGTACAAGAGAACATTCCTGCTAGTTCATGATATTGGAGGAACTGAAGGCAGCAGGTATTCATTTCACCAAAGGGAAAAAAAACAGGTCTGAGTGACAATATTTTCATTTCTCTTCACCATTTTGTCCTTTGGGATCAGACTCTAGGTATGCTGTCCTCCAAAAAACCAGGTCACCAGGGAAGGAAATTTCTCAGCTAGAAATTGTAATATTTCTCAGGCAAAAGTTTTCAGCCCAGGCAAATCTGAAGCAGTATGCCTGAGCAAGCAAGCAGCAGGTATCTGTGAGAAGTCTGGTTTACAAGAGCAGTGCACCGACTGCTGCGTATCCCATCATCAAGGGAGTTTAACCTGTTAGTGGTGCGATCAGTTGGGCTTTTATGTAGGCTGGCTTGTTACTGCTGTTCCCCGCTGAAAAACCTGAAGAGAGAGCACCCTTAGCGCTCTAGGAAACACTTGATCAGTCCGAAACAGAAACTGATTGACAGAGGTCAATAACATCAATGTATGAGGGTTCGTTAGGGTCGCAACAGCCTCATGTTCTCCTGTCTTGGAGTCACGGGAAGCAGAAAAGAAAGGAAATAGGATAAAAAGATTTCTTTTCCAATATGTGCTCCTAGGTAATGGTATGTTCCAGAAAACCAAAACTAGATAAGCACTGCCAAAAGGCTATCTGAATGGTGTTTTGAATTTTAAAATGTTGATAACCTTAAATAAAAAATTAATATTGCAACAGTGTCTGCATCCTTCCTGCAATTTCCTGGGAGCGCTTTAGTAGCAGCACTTCTAAGACCATGATCAAAATGCTGTCACATAAAAGCAACTTGAAACTATGTGATTAAAGCTTGGTCAATTTATTTTTGCCTAAAATAGAGACCCAAAGACTTTTTGCCCCAAAAGCCGTGCTCAGTATGAGAAGGAAAGCAGTTTGTGGGAACAAGGTTCTCAAAACCTCATGTCAGGGCTCTGATATCAAAATCGTTAAACAATGCGGACAAGGAGCAAGACTCCCCTTTTGGGAGAAAGACTGCAAGACCACACCGAGACACAGATCATGTGAATTCAAACTCTACCAAAAAGAGTAGCAGGCACAGTTTTCAGTTTTACTGGGTAGTACCTTACTACATGTTTGGTTCCCCTGAAATAAATGGCATTTCTTGCATAACAGGATAAAGCACATGGCGAACATGCAGTTGTCCTCCTGCTCAGTACTTCAGAGCAGCCTAATGCCTTTCTTCATGCCTTAAGAACTGCCCTGAAAGGAGAACTCTGCTTGTCTATACTTCTTCTCTGAAGAGCTTTTTTTTCCTCCAGATTCAAATCTCTAGTGCATCATCAAAAATAAAAACAGTTTCTACATAGCACATTAATTAAGATTCACGAACAAGGTCCTGTTGCCGTGGGCTGTTCACAAACGAATGAGATGATCTTTGCTGTGAAGGACTAGCAATTAAAACACAAATGAAAAAAAAGCACGCATCATATTTTCGTGGTGTACGATGAATGAGCAGATGACTATTCCTGCTAATAATACATTCTTCTTAGTGTGTGCATAAGCTGGTATTTCTGTTGTCAGTAGTAAGACAGACAGCTGAATTCGGTTTGGGAGCTTGTGCTATGGTTAGTATAACTGTTGGCCCAGTATGGAAATTTTTACCCAAAATTCAATCCCAAAGCCACGTCCAAGGCTGCAGGAGAAACAATATCCAATAATCTCCGACTACTGCAGGTCAAAGTCTAACTGTAAAGCATCTTAATCACTTACTGCAGATACATGTCTGGCTTATAAAACAAAAAGGCTACAGAGTAAATGAAAGATTGGGAAAAAAAAAACCCTTCTGGGGGTCGTCTAAGTGGAGTTTCCTTTGCTTGCAGAGTAGATTACTTGCTCCGGTGCCTTCATGAGACAGGAAGCCAAGGCTTTTAAAAATCCTTAATAGAGTATAAATGAAAGTAGAAGGTCTCCATGCGATCCGGCGGTGTGATGTTGGGATATTTGGCACTGTGCAGATTGCTGCAGCTGGCAGGTGCTCCACCGCTTACGGCCGCTTATTAGTTGAAGGAGCAGCAGGATGCCAAAGGTCTACAGTAGGTCGCCTGCATGCTCCCAAAGGCAGTTATGAATCACTTCAGCATTTAGCTCCCCTCTTTTTTTAGAGCATCACAGACTATACAAGAGAAAGTCGCTTGCTGTATCAGTCTTTGCAGAGTGTTTTGGAATCACAGATTGCAAGAGTGTTTCTTAAGTTAACGCCCTGCTCAGAGATGCTTTTTGTTTGTTTCTAGGCAGAAAGTCCCATTCCGATAGCTTTATTTTTGAGTTGTTAGCTTACCTCTGTACAGCTGGTAATGTCACATAACCCACCGCTTCTGACATCAAGAAGCCGGGTCATAGGTAGAGCATTAGGTTACTACATAGCCTTGTTGGGTACAGCCATGGGAACACTCATTTTGTACTGCTGGAGGTAGCTTTGAAGAGCAGAGATCCCATAATTTTTTATACCTGATACTGTTGCAAATGAGAATAAATGTCCTCCTTTTATCTGGCAGCACAGATCAGTCCTACAGCTGAGCCTGTCTCAGCCTCACTGACAGTACTCACAACGGGACTGGATGTGCACGAACAGGAGTGCAGCAGGGTCCGATTCAGTTGTGCCTACAGAGCTCGGTAGGAAATGTTTTTAGCAGCATGAGATGGCTGAATAAGCCATGGAAAGCAAGCTCCCTGCTCAAACCTTTGAGGCTCAGCAGAACCCCCACTGAAGCCACTGAATATTTTGCTCGCTCAAGGACAACTGAATTTGAACTTTTTCTTTGAAAGAGCAAGTGGGCATATCGTGCACTGCTGTGCGTAGAGGTAAGCAGTAATATGAACAGAGGATAGACATCAGCTCACAGATTCCAGCTTCAATAGCAATCTCCTTTCAGTTCTTGACCAAATTATTTCAAAAAGTACATCTCTCCCCACGCTCTTCTAATCAGTTGAGTAGAAAAAAAAAATCAAACCACCTACTCCCATGTTGTAAGGACTGACTGTTCAAGTTTAAAGCATTTCAAGTGCTAAATATAATATTTGCAGTTCTGCATCTCAGCTATTGGAGGATTCAATAGCTGTTTGAATACCAGTAATCTCTTGGGACCCTGGCCAGGGAAGACTTCATTTAGTTTGTGTGGGAGTAGGATGCACAGCACTCCCCAAAATGGGTCCTCTAGCTTCTCTGCTTAATTCTCCACCTATATAAAGGAAATAAATAATACACTTCTATTCCATAAGAAGTATGGAATTAATACCTGCCCTTCAGGGATACCCGCAGTGTCAGTTCTTTAAAATCTTCTTAACAACTTGTCTTGAGCAAACAGGACATGTAGTAAACTGGGGACAGTAATAGAGTCATTTGGTCTCGGTGGATAATGTGTGCGGTTTCTCTTCTGGAATGCCTGGTTTTCTAGTTCAGGGAAAATAAGGCTGATGTCCTATTGACTCCGTAAGTGCTTAATGAAATACCTTCTTTCATAAGATTGCGTAAGAACAGATTTTCTCATGAAGTGTTAATAAAATATTTAAAATGAAACATGATGAAAATACTGAAGAATACCAGGTTTAACAACAGGCAAGTTCTGGATCAGTAGATGCAATCTGACATTATCACCTCTAGCTGCCTGGCTGGTGTGTGCCAGACGCCACAAGCGTGGCAGCAGGGGCAGCAGGGCTGCCTGGGAGCCCCAACGTCAGCTCCCACGGTGCAGCCCAGTGACTGGGTCTAAAACCACTTTCATCAGGGCTCAGGCTGTGAACTGAACCCCCTTCTTCGTGGTGCGGGCTAGTCCTACAGTGGAGGAGGGTAATGTTGTGAAGAACACAACTAGAACTTCATCTCCGATCATTAAATCTCTCCAATACACGCCATAAAGAGTGAGCGCTGGGCCCCAGAAGGCTGGTGTGTATTGAAGGACTCCCAGGTTTGACCCCATTTTTCAATAACTCTCTGCAGCACAAGAGAGATGCTACTAATGTTTCCCGTTGCTGCTGTTCGATGGAGTACAGGAGACTTTAAGTGGCCCTGGAGCCGGGACTCAGGCTTTGAGTGCTACTTCAAAACCCGAATATATCAATTTCCTTTGAGAAGCAAGGGCAGGGAAAGATTGGTGTTGCAGAGAGTGGAAACGTCCTCTGATGGGGCAGTTTTCTGGGTTGCTATGGTGAGAGTATGTCCTGCTGTGCTCTGCTGTAACAGCCTTAGAAATACAATGGCGAGAGTCTATTCCAGTGCAGATTTATGAGGACGCCGGAGCACTTACTCCAGAGCATATTTTTCTCCCCGCCATCGCTATAGTCAGTTGTTGTCAACAAAAGTTTGTAACTCTTCCTGTATTTTACTCCTGGGAATAGAACAGAAACAGACCCTTAAATCCAATAAACATGGAAATGGGATAAGCTTCCTTTCTTTAAAAAAGTTTCTTTCTGTATTTTCTTTGCCTTTTACTTCAGATCTGAAGTTCTGGTTCTGGCCTTGCAGCTCGAGGCAGTTTGGGTCATCTCTGCCTACTCGTACCACGGCAGCTCACCCCTGTTTCACTTGATGAGAGATGAGGGCAGTGTCAACCAACAAGAGGTTTAGGCAAAGTACGGGCACTCACCTAAAGTTCCTCCCCAGCCAAATTTTCCCTCCGTTTCTTTTATGTCAGCATTCACAATTGTGTACCACGTATCAAACTAGATCAGACTGAAAACAATTTTTTTAAATCTTATTATGTTTGAAAAAATACTAGTTTTCAGGCAAATCTGTTTCCTGAGCGGGCTCGTTGGCCTCATGTGATGTGGAGAGGGTGAGACAGAGCAGACTTGAATCAATATAAAGCCATCAAGCAACAAGAGCTGAATATTGTGTTTTAAGTTGTTCTTCTCTTCTGTAGGTGAAATATTAACTGTCTAACTCCTTCTCCTTCAAATTGTCTTTTTGGGAGGAAACAGGAAGGAAGAAAATGAGGGAAGGAGGGGTTTTTAGACATTGGCCTTCCCTAAAGAGAAAATATCTACTTAGATGATGAGGAAATCCTAAATAATTCTAGTACAACCTGTAGAACAAATAAGGCTAAATATGCTAAACAACTCCATTTTAATTTATTTTTAATTCCCTCTGTCCCCACGAGGTGCGCAGCTTCAGTAGTCAGTGTGAGCACGCGCTCTGCCAGCCCCATGGATTATCGCCGGTGCCACCCAGGCAGTTACTTATCTCCATTAAAATACCCTTGTGCAAAACAGAAGGCGAGGCGTTGGGTCTGTGGGTAGGTGCTGGAAGCCGAGCGCCCGGTAGCCTGTGGGACGTGGAGGGGCTGCTCGTGCTGGGAATTTCTGGGCTTTATCACAGTTTGGAGGGTTGGGTTGGTTTTCTTTGCTGGCTTAGCCCCGTCAGAGGTTTGAAGAGACGGTACTTGACCACTCCTAGCAGGACAAGTTTGGTAGCTTAGTGTTTATGATGAGTAAAACCTGTCTAGAAGGTACCTGTGACGTGTTTTCAGGGGCACCAGTTTGATCTTGTTAGATATTTTGTAAACTGCTTTTAGATTTGGGGTTTTCCTATACCCCATACCCCTATCATTGTCCCAGAGAGCAATATGATCAGCTATTTGGTGTTTCCCCGCTTCTCATGAATTCTTACCGTTCTTTTATTGAAGTCATGCTTTGCTGCTGTCACCTCTTCTTTTTTAAAAAAAACTGAATTATTCTAGTCCACATGTCACATCATGTTTTCTACATAATGTTTTCTTCATTTTGGGGAGAATGATCATCGTGTCGCTCTTTCAAAAGGTGTGTTTGTATTTATTTCTGTTGTCTAGAGATCCCTGTGCCAGGTCCTTATCTGTGAATCAGTGGAAACGGGTTGTAAAAGTACACATGGGCTAAGACGTGTCTAAATTTCCTTGTCTGGAGCAGGCTTAGTGTCTTAGCTCATGATGTGCCACAGCTGGCAGCTCTAGGAATGTTGGGAATGAGGATGGTGGAGGAGAAGATAATAGATATCAATAGCTATTGAACTATTTGGGAAAAAAGATAGTTAATCTGTTCTAAATAGTAATATGTCTCTCTAAATAGCCTAGAAGCATCACATAGAATTTGAGTTGGGAAAGGAAGAGATGTATTGCTGGTTTTCATTTTGAGGGCTTAATACTGCAAATACAAATTTTTATAGCTGCTTTATCTGAATTCATGACAGTTAGATTATCCCTTGGCTTTATATTAGTGTATAATATTTTTAATATTCACAGATCCATAGTTCAGCAACTGTAATCAAATAATTACGGATGCCATTAGCTGAGTTATTGCACTGATCTGGGTGTATTTCAATGGATAATAATTTAATAAAATTAGCCCTTAACTTCTGGAGTCCTCTTCTCTGCGCAGAAATGAAAATGAAATGAAAAGTGCTGCTCAACTTCCTTCACTAAGAAAGCCAGCCTCGATTAACAGGATCTGAACATCCAAACATTTAGAACTTGTTTTCCCAAATTTCTACCCCCGGTGGCATTCACGGGAGGACATCGAATTAAAAAACAGAACAGAAACTCCGCATTTACACAAACCACATGTGGGAGGGGAGATTGGAGCAGCGATGCCTCCTGCTCTGGCTGCACTCCTGGAGCAGGGAACGCGCTGAGCAGTTGTCTTCATCAGACCTTTGGATGGCGGGCACAGCCGTACAAGTAGCAGGGAAAAGGTCTGTCTGTCTGTAGGCAGTTCCGCTCCACCCTTAAAGCTTGTCTGTGAAAAAGGTTGTTCATCAGAAAGGTCAGGAAGATAGTATATCAAAAACGTCGGGCAAGAACAACAAAGGGAGAGAAGGAAATGGATGCCAGAGTGCCTGTTGGTGTTCCCCTCCAGTGGCTCGGGCACGGACAGAGGGCTCAAGCCTAGATATGATGATGGCTACCCCTCGCCATGACCTTTAAAATTCAGTGTCTTTGCTTTACATGGTGGAAGTCATATCGTTTACGGTAAACGACTCCTCAGTCTGTAGCCACTGACAGCAGGGATTTGTGCTGCGCTGCTTTTGAACCAGCTTTAAACTCATATTATATTTCTCAAATAGATTTGGGAACAGTGATACAAACTAGAGGCAAGCCCCGCAGCTGCAGAGCAGTTGAATCTTGTTAGGTGTTCCCTCCAGAAACTGCTGAGGCAGCCTGAGATGTTGTCTCTCACCTTACCCAATCCCCCCAATTCTCTGAGTGTTCATATCCTTCGCCCGTACACACCATAAAAAGTCAGTGTGTTTAATTTATGTGGCATCCACGGGGAACAGAAGCTGGGACAGTGAACCTGGCGCTGGAGCAGGTCAGGAGCATCTCCTCCGTCCATTCCTGCGGCGCTGCTGTGGGGCCGCCATCCTCTGGCTGGAGCCCGCTGCGGCCGATCGGGCAGGCGATGGTTGCACGTGAGAGAAAATGCACCTGAGCATTCAAAGGAGACTGAAACAGCGAAGAATCTCGCTGTGAATACAAGAGAACCGAAATAAAAGGATTAAAGAAACTAATGGATTCATTACCAGCGTTACTGTGGTCTGGACGCTTCTGACTTAGGAATTCCCGAAGTTCCCACTACAAAGCCTGCAGGCGTAGGGCAAAGGAGGCTGACATCCACCGCAAGCAGCGAGGCAAGTACAGAGCAGCTCTGCCCTGGTGCACACGCACAAAGCAGTGGCTTACGGACTTTCCGAGTCCAAGGCTTCATCCTTTTCCGATAATAACTGTCTGTTAATTAATACTGCTGATCTGTCCCTTTCTAAATAAAAGCAAAGCTGTTGGGATATGTACTCTGGGACTGTTTTCAGCACACTAGACTGTAAGTAGCTTTTTTCCTTCTTTCTGGCCCAGGAGTGAGCGACACTTTGGCGATCCAGAAGGACACTGTTGTACCGAGGCGTAAGCGTGGGGACTCGGCCCTTCGGGACATTCGATGCTCCCCGGTATAAAACTTCGCGGCTGAAATTCTCTGCTCTGTAATAAGCAGAAAATCAGGCAGATTTTCGTAATAGTGTTTCAGGTAAGCAGGGAAAAATAAATTGGAATTCTAGATCAAGCCTTTTGTAGAAGCACTACCCTATTTCTGGGTTTAAATCCTTTCTTGTTCTTGGCCCCATCCGTGGATATGGTTCCTCACTTTCTATGCTGTATATTGCTGTGTGCTATTAAGGGAATGTTATGTTCCACTTGAGAGGTGGTAAAGTGAAAATCATATAAATACTCAGGAAAGAGCTCTTTGAGATGCTTCAGGACTTAAAGGGCTATGAATTTGCAAGCTCTACTAGCGTGATCTCCTTTTATGGCATATATTTGTATCAAAATATGGTATTTTCACATTCAGATTCGACACATGGATCCCTTCCAACAGGAACAGAAAGATGCCATCAGTCATCTGTATTTAAAATCCCAAGAGAGGAAGTTGCATATAGGAACTGGCATTAGGTAATGAGAGGGAAGATGCCAGTGATTCCTATTGATCCTCAAAGCGTGACCCTGAGCGAGGCCCTGAATCGCTCTGCGCCTCAGCCTGCGATGTCGAGACATGATTAGCATGTGCGCTTTATCAGCAAGGATGTTGTGCAAGTTACTTAATGAATGCTTGCAAAATGATTTGCGGCATTTGAATGAAAGAGGCTGTGTAGTTGCAAAGCACCGCTGTATTGTATAATTGCACATGTTGCAGGACGCGTATGGCAAGCCACTTGCTTGCTCCCTGCTGAATAGCCCATGAACAAATGATCTTTTTAGTGCTGGAAGGAAAATCCTGTGACACTGAAGCGTAAGTGCGGATCCTCGGCGTTTCTCAGCAGTTTACGCTTCCTTGTGTAAAACCCGGTGGTAGAGGTTTGCTGCTGTGTGCTAAGCAGATTTTCATAGTGGTGTCTTCTGACTCGAAATTATTATTTAAGCAGAGAAAAATCTGTCAAAATCAGTAACTTCCATCTCAACAGCAGGCAGAAACTATCACACTTCAAGCGTGTTTCCATCAGGATTGAGACCTTGCCACTGGAGGTATCTTTGTCCCAGAGGAGTGCAATCCTTGCATGTATATTGTTAGTCCTCTATACTCCTCCTTCCAGCTGGAAGGTCAGGTCCGTGGATGTCTCTTATCTATCACACAGTACTGAGCCCTTCCGAATGAATGTGTATGACAGCGAGGAAACCGGTCGCTGGATCTCACTCCAGAGCCAGCATCCCGTATCGCTTCCCTCTCCCTCTGCCACCTCTGACTTCAGGGCTGATGCCTCCCCTGATTTCCTGACCCCTGCAGTACACCGTACACAGCTCCAGCCAGGGCTTTGTCCTGCCTATGTAAATAAAACAACTTTTTTTTGATGTTTGCACTAGAATTCACGAACTGCAGCGGTGCAGACAGGAACCAGTTCAGCTGTCACTTTTGCCACCAGTTTTTATCCTAAGCAAGCGCCTTTATGCAGAGTGCTTCTGTTTTAAAACTTTACTGCATGCATCACGTTGCTTCGACATGTAACTAAAAGCACAGAAGTATTTACTGTTAACGAAAGTCTGTAGGAAGCGGTCCAAGGACTGGCCCATGTTGAGGAGATGAATTGTTACTGATTTGCCCTTTTCCACACCAGTTTTATTAAAACTTCCTGCTCATCCTTTGAACCTTGCTCTACACTTACAGAAGAGGCTGTGTGTGTCTCGCCCCGCGCGTCCTCGGCGGGCGCAGGAGTGCCGGTCACAGCGGCGTCCCCCGCCGCGGCAGCGCTGGGAGCCTGCAGCAGGTTCACTGCCGAGCTTTGTTCCCCCAGGGAATGGGAAATCCTCCATGGAATCTTTACGTAGCTGCTTTCCTTTTGACGGCGCCACGGGATCGGTGCGTGTGTGTCGTCTGTGTATATTGGCCAACTACAGCGGTCCTTGCCCACGTGCGGCAATCAGGCTTGAAGAAGGGGTTGAGTCTGGCAGGGACAGAAAGGAGCTGGAGCACGTGCAGAGCAGGTATGGCTGCTCCTGCGCGGTGGGATCCTGCCAAGGCCCCATTTAGGGGTGCCTGCTGAATGAATACGGGGAGAGGGCAAGCATTTAAAACCCCTAGAGCATGATTACAGGTTCTACAGAGTCCCGACACACCACATAGCGCCTACATATTTCAGCTCTTCTTCTCTTTAAAAAACACCAGGAGAACTTCCCAGCAGTGCCCCACTGAAACAGAAAGCTGCCAAAGAAGTCACTTGTTGGTGCTGGAATATTCACTGCCACCTGAGCAGGCTCAACACAGGCAAATACAAATTTAAGGAGCTGGACCCCAGGGCTTCTTCACAAGCATTTCTGTGTTCACACAGACATTGATGCACTGGAGTGCTGGGTACATATTTTTTTAGTTTCTTGATATTTTACCTTCCTTTCTCACCATAGCAGCTGAGAAATGCCATAGAGCTGAATTCTGCCTTTTCAGGACAGTGACCACTATACAAACGTCCCTCAAGTTAGAGTTTAGAAGTACTTTTTAAAAATGAGCATGCAGTTCATTTTGTTCCACGTGGAGGTATATGCCCATTAATTTTGAATGTGAATATAAAGTCCGTGGATTCAACTTAACCTGCTTCATTCCTCAGTAGGGATTTCACTGGGATGGAAGGAATAAAGCTGCTGCCTACCCCTGGACACGAGCTGATTTTGGAGAGGATTTTCTAACATTTAAGCTTTAAGGTAGCACAAAGACAAGAAGTTTGAATCGCTATAGCTATCTTTCCTAAATTTAATTTCAGTCCATTTTCTTTAAGGAACTACTCATGAGCTTAATTTGAATAAGCAGCCTTTGATAATAAGCCCAGATGTGCTTATGATGGTAGGTGATCTGTTTCTGTAATGGATGTTGAATTATTCTATATGATTTGGGAAAAAACTCCTGAAGGAGATTTTTAAATAAGCCAGTTTCTTAGGCAAATGCCAATTTAGGTGATAACCCATAAATAATAATTCTTTGTACCACTGCAATTTAAAACAACCATGACTCCAGCATGAGAGTTTGAGCTGTGCTTTAGACAATATGTTGTCAAAAATCAAGTCTTTGACTTTTTCTGTGAGTAAACGCGTGCCTTGGGCAGTTTGCAATCCACCCGGTGGGCTCAGCGACGGGTCCCAGGGAAGTGCCAACTTCCCACCGCTCCTTCTGACGCCCCGGTGAATTCGAGGGGCTTTGCAGCTGACGGAGCTGAGACGTGGAGGAAAACTTGGCAAATATGAAAAGACTCTGGACTACAAGGCCTTGGGCTAACCTGAGCCCTGGCTCTTCCAGACGCAAGAGCAGCGCTTCCCTGCTTGTGCTAGATCCAGCACCTGGGTTCAGACACAAGCTCTGGAATGACCCAGCCGAAAACTCCTTTCTGTGCTGTAAGGTGCTTCCAGGTGCGCCAGCCCCAGGGACGGGATGCACCGAGCATCCCCACTCGCATGGGCTCTGGTATCACCATGAGACAAACCCAAAGTTACTGAAGGCCAGAAAGCTAATTAGCTGGGAAGAATCATGCACTTCAACAGGCAAAACTCTTTACGTCTTCCAAGAGGAAAGAAATCTGGGAAAGCATTTCAGATTTCTTCTTTTTGAATGCAGATCTAATTTTTTAGGCCAACTGAACAAAATGTCTGTCTAGAGAGCTCCAGAAGGAGGAACAAAAGTAAACTATAAATACTCAGCTCTTGATTTCAGGTTTTAATAAATGATGAGCTCGGGGAGAAGCATTTTTTTCTTTCAAATATCAAATGACTTGATTCATTTTATAATTTGCTTATATAGCACTTGTCCCCTTCTATCTGGATACAATACAGCAGTCTCTGGCAATGCTTTAAGGTGACACATCCCAAAGGAAATTGGGTCCAAGGGTCTAATGAGTAACAACCACTCCCCTGTGAAAGCTGAAGTCTGTATCTCTATCTGTGTCTATATCTATAAATAAAATTTCCTGCACGGGACGGTCTGATGTGAGACACGATGTTCAAAGATTCCTTGACCTATATAAAAATGACGGAGCGCCCCGGTGGCAGCCCCTGGGCAGGGCGATGGCTGGGGGCTCACTCTGCCGCTGTTTCCCGGCAGCGCAGGCTCTGCTTGCAGCACTGCCTGGATCAGGACTCTGCCGCTCAGCTGCCTCCAGCCGGCCTTGCACGGACGGAAATCTGCCACCCGCATGTCAGAAGCACAGCTGGCACACCTGGATGCTCGCTGGAAGCCAGGCTTCTTCAAGATGTGTCTTGTGGCCCACCCGGTATCAGTGGCTCCGATTGAAAATCTCGAGATAGAGATACCTGCTCTGAGGGAGGTTATTGTGAAGCCAAAGCAGACCTAGGCCCGTGTAGATTGTTAATGTTATACTTTACTGATGTTTACCAAGAAACACACTTGGCTACATGGCGTGGTGCATCGGCACCACCTGAGCATGCCCGACTCGATTAGCTGCGAAGAGCTGCGAAGAGCTGCGAAGAGCTGCGAAGCGTTGTTGGCTCAGACCATGCTCCTGAGCACACTGGTAGAATAAACAATAAAGAATGATTCCACCAGCTTAAAAATTGCCGATTACTTTTCAAACTTCAGAGGCAGTTTTCTGGATGGATAAAAATATGTGAGAGCTGAGCTCTCTCTGGGTCCTGGAGCGCTCGGGCTACTTAGTGGGAACTGACAGAAGGAAGCAACGCGAGTTCCGACTGTTGCACACACGACCGATGGAAAGAAAGCAATTCTGCTGGTCATACATGGCTTGTGTTGTGAAGCTGAATTACAGGGGACTGGGAACATGCAATGCACTGTAAATTCCCTTTCGTTGCTAATGAGCTGGGTGTTATCCACTGCTGAGGAGGACGAGGCCCCAGCTCTTACAGCAGCTGCATGTTTGTGTTGCTGAAGTCGTGTCGCTCGCAGCGTGCCGGCTCACGGCAGCGGTGGTGGCAGGGCTGCCGGTTGGCTCGGGACTGCTCTATGGGGTGTGAAGTCCATTATAAACTCTGCCTTTCCTGGTATGGCCATGAAAAGCGCAATTTGCCAGGCTAGGTGTGAAATACATGATGTTCTTGGGCAAAACCCCTAGATACCAGCACATAGTTATCATTTTAAGTGTTCTGAAACTGGAAGAGCTGTGCTTAGTGATTTACACCCGAAGCAAAACGCCCTTAAGCGAAGTGACCGGTCAAATGACTGCTGAAGTGCCTGAATTAAAATAGGTGTGCGATATCAGGGTAGCAAACTGTCGCTCCGCCTCGCTAGCTGGGATCTGCAGGAGCAGGGCAGCTGGGCTTGCTTTGGCTGAATGAACTCTGGTTTGAGTTTGGGTGGTCGGTGGGTGCTGTCTCTCTGCCAGGTCCCCAAAGTCTGGAGCAAGTGGTTCCCCTGGGAAGGAGCATTAGGAATTGCAGAGTTTAGGGTAGGTTTTGGGGGGATTTTTGCTAAAACAGATCATCGATACATTCTTCCCTCCAGATAACGTCTTACCTGGTGTTTGATAGGAGCTTCACAAGCTTGCTGGTAGGAGAGGGCAGCCTGCCAGACCCACCTTGCAGATGTTCCCTTCCCGAGGCCAGGGCCCCCAGCTGTTACGGTGGGAGGAACAGCCCCTTCCCCTGGCCTGATCGACCCGGGCTGCGGTGCCAGGAGCGCTGGTTTGCTTCGGGCTGCTGGGGTGCGCGTCGTGACGGCTGCTCTGCAAACACCGGAGACGCCGCTGCCATCTAACAACGTGTATAACCACTGGCTGCCTCAAATTGGTTTTGGCGTAAGTAATTTGAATTAAATTGTCTATTTGTAGAATTTAAGAAGTCACATATTTTCGTAACTAACTATACCTTAAATCCCTTTGAGACTTCCAGATTCAGTAAAGGGATAAGACCGTTGTCTTCTACTGGAAGATCTCAAAGCGTATTTCCAGGAGTAACTTGTTCATTTTAGAGATGTTAACTCCGGCACGGACAGTTTACATGAGCTTCCCCTGCTCACACAGCCAGTGTAGTCCTGGAAAGAGACGCAGTGTTCAGCCTCTACTACACCAGCACCACGCTAGGTAACACTTTTGAAGCAGTGGTGTTACACCAAGAAGCAATGTTTTCACACAAGAACCTTCGTTTAATAATGGACAACTGAGTCCAGCCTTAAACCAAACTGTCTCCCAAGTAATTTCCTGGGAAGAGCAGATCCTTTGGGGAAAAAATCCACATAGTAAAATAAGCAGGTACTACTCCTGCATGTCACAACACGAGAGATGTTTCATGGGGGAGATGAAATACTGGCAGGGTGCAAAGAGCCGTAGCTGCTACGCTTCCTCCAGAGCCACCTTCACAGCTTACAGTCCTACAACCTACGTCAAGCCTCTTCTCTTACTTTGAGAAAATTGTTTCAATTCACTATTTTCCAGAATGTTCACAGTCCCAGGCTGGAAATATTTATCAGCAGCAGGCACAAAGCTCTATAACCAAGTTATTTTTCCGTTTTGCTCCGCAGGCACGTGGTGGGCACATGTGTAAGCAATCAGGCTGCGTGCCCACCATTCTTCGCCAGCCCGCTGCCGCGTTGCCCCGCCGGCCCGCCGGGAGGAGAGGACAGCAGCTGAACCGTCCCGCACCGCTCGCCCCCCGCCGCGCATCTCTCCTTGCCTTTCCTCCCCCAGACAGCCACGCTAGCAGAAGACTTGACCGAGCCAATACAGAAGATGAACTTAATCTTCTACGTTCATCAGCAAATCTTCACTTCTGTAGCAAAGGCGCTTCTTGCTCCCGCAGGCACAGATGTGCCGCCTGCCTTAGGGAACCGATGTTTCACCGCTGCTGTAGCTGTGACACAGGAGTTTGCTCGGTATGTCCCAAAGCAATGCGATCTCTACCTGTGCTTTGAGGCACTTTGTGTAGTAGCTGTGGACAAGCGATCCCCAAGTACAACGAGATGGCGTGAGTGGGTTCTGCATGGCTGGTTCCTGATTTCAAGAAGTTGGCTTAATCTGTGCCCTGACGTTCTTCACTGACAGCGGAAATCTTGCTTCCAAGGCTGCGGTTTTCTTTGTGTGTAATGTACAAAACATCTTCCTAATTCATGCACTTCATAATGCATATATTTTCCTATTTTTCCCAAGAATTATCTTTATAAAACATCTGAAATGCTGCATTTCTTAAAAGTGTTGTATGTTATTAAGATTTTTAACTGCAAGACTTAAAATTTGATATTGAAAAAAAACCCTAGTTGATAAACATCATTTTCATAGCATTGAAAAAAACCCTAGTTGGTAAACATCATTTTCATAGCCTGTGCATCCGTAAGGTTTTTGTTAAACCCCCTGAACACAGGATCGAATATAAAATCTATGTTGCAGTAGTTTGCAGGGCTTTCCCTTTTTGGCTGCATCAAAATCGTACTGGAAACTTCACAAAGACCTTGAGAGGCCTGTGGCCACAGCCATGGGTAAGAGGGTGGTTCCTAGGACACAGAATTCGCTTAAACCCGAGTGTGACAAGCCCAAAGATGGGATATATTTGCTGCCGCCCGTGGTGGCAGCTGGATTCTCTTAGCTGCATCTGGGGTTTAAGAAGCCTTTGGATGAGCCCCTGGGGGTCTGCAGGAGACCTAGAACTAAGGATACTGCATGGAAAAAATTTGGAGCATCTAAGCTTCAGAAGAAAGTTTAGATCTGCTTGTTGTCCCTGCGCTTACTAGCGGAGCTAACCGCTGGGAAGAAATGCTAACCTCTGGGAAGAGATGCATTTGGACTTTATGCCGGCTATGTCTATACTGTAACGCAGCCAGCGCTCCGCTCTCCGGAGGCCATGATGCAAGGGTTTTTTAAGCACATGTGCACGGTCGTGAGTTCTGCAAGACTGCCTTTACTTTCATGCCTTTTCATCCAGCCATCGCGTGGGTGCTGCTTCGCAAAGCCAACGGGCACGGCGTCTCTTCGGGGAGCCTGGGAGCGGGCAGCGGCAGCGGGCAGGACGGCCGAGGCCCGGCTGGCAGGGCACCGCTGCCTCTTCCCCCAGTAGCTTTGAGAGCATTTTATTTACCCTTTATGATTTTAGATGCCTACAGTTCCTTGACTCATCTCTGTTTATGTCACTTGCAGTTTTGTGGGAAAATTCCCCCTGGGATTCCCTACATCCGTATTGGGGATATGCGATCCCTAAAAACACCGTGGTCCTTATCCGCGCACACTTACCCAGCCCCTGCACCTTGATTTTACAAAACCTCCCTTCTGCTCTCCCCGCTGTCCCAGAAATCGCCCCTAACAGTTTCTAAACCCGCTCTGGTTCTGCCTGGCCGGGGAGAAACTAAATTAAAATAAAATACCGGGGAGAGCCTTGGAGCTCAGCGGGAGCCTGCTGCCTGCTGCTGCCTGCTGCTGCCCGCTGCTGCCCTCCGCTGTCCCCTGCTGCCTGCTGCTGCTCCCACTCCTGCCTGCTGCTGCCTGCTGCTGCCTGCTGCTGCCTGCTCCCGCTCGCTGCTGTTCCCCGCTGCTGCCTGCTGCTCCCCGCTCCTGCCTGCTGCTGCCCGCTGCTGCCTGCTGCTCTCCGCTCCTGCCTGCTGTTGCCCGCTGCTGCCTGCTGCTGCCTGCTCCCGCTCGCTGCTGCTGCCCGCTGCTGCCTGCTGCTGCCCGCTGCTGCCTGTTGCTGCTGCCCGCTGCCCGCTGCCGCCACCTGCTGCCGGCTGCTGCCCGCTGCTGCGGCCACCTCGGGGTCCAAACCAGGCACCACAGCTGAGTGTCCAGGGCTTCCCCAGGCTGGAAGGAGCATTTGCAGAGTGTGGATCCCTTGAGGCAAGCGCTGCGTATGGCAAGGGTATTTCTCTGGGGATTTTGAAATGATTTCTTGTAACTTTAGGCTAAGAGAGATTTCCTCATTTCTTTAGCTTAATACCCACGTCTAGGGAAGGAGAAGGGTGGTCACGCTTCACTACAGGCTTCCACGTACTGACCTTTCAGGGTTGTTTTTTTTTTATTGTTTTAAAATCGACCCAAAATATATTTAGAAATTCCAACAAATAACTTTTCCTCCAAAATAAATTCTGCCTAGCGCTGCGTGGGTTATTACACCATCACCCCAGGCACTTCAAAGTAAGAAAATGAATAATTAACCATAAATGTGACTTGAGCACTAACTACACTCCATGTGTCGGGAAAATTTCATAGGGAACACTTTCCTCTAGTAGAAACCATCAATTTAAATTCTACCTGCTGTTTTAAGTGGGAAATTTCAATTTACCCTAAAAGATTATTAAACACTAATGTAACCCTAACTTTGGGAATCTGTTGAAGAGTGTTTGTTTCCATGAAAGAAAAGCCTTTTGGAGTTAAAAATATCATGAGTTATGTAAGGAGTGAATTAGGGAAATGCTATAGAGAGACATCCTGAAATACGATCAGCTTGGGCCGAGCTGCTCCAGGTTACCTGAAGGGGCATCCAGCCCCTGCTTACTAGGTGTCAATGAGAAACGGCCATGGGCTTTTGTGTGGGACAGAGAGTGGGGTGGGCTGGGTGTTGGTACTTGATTAGCATCGTTAGTACCTGCGTCCTGTGAGGCAGGGGAAATGTCCCTTCTGATACAGCCAAGAGCAGAGCTCGCCTATTACCTGCCACTTGCAATTGTGACCCAATCTTTAGCACAGGTTCTAGCCCACCTTTATTTCGCATCTTATTTCAAACTGCAGCTTCCGCTCCTCTCTTCATTTCATAGAATCATAGAATCACAGAATCACAGAATCGTTAAGGTTGGAAGAGACCCTTAAGATCATCGAGTCCAACCGTTAACCCAGCACTGCCAAGTCCACCACTAAACCATGTCCTCAAGCACCACGTCTACCCGTATTTTAAATACCTCCAGGGATGGAGACTCAACCACTTCCCTGGGCAGCCTGTGCCAGGGCCTGAACCAGTGTTCATCAGTACTCCGAGTCGTCTGGATCCTTGCGCCCAAAGATGTGCTGGCAGTGCCACTTCCATGAGATGGTTCCATAATACAAAAGTTTTTCCAAATGCCTTTCTCTGGGTGTTGTGATGCTGCTGGAAGAAAGATTACACTTCTTACCATCATACTCACTCCAAACATGATCGAATGAACGGGCCTCCAGCTACCGCCCTTTCGGGAGGGCTGCGTTTTGCTCTGCTGGGCCCAGGAGCCCCGGGGAGGTCCCCGCACAAGAGGTCCCCGCAGAAGAGGTCCCCGCAGAGGAGCTGGCCCAGCTGGTGGCACACCGCCCATGGCACACCACCCATGGCACGCCGCCTGTGGCACACAGCCCGGCACCGCTGCCGGCGGGGACAGCGGCCGGGGCTGCCTGGAGTTCCCTATCTCCTTGCACCCAAGCCAGGGCACTGATGGGGCCTGCTGATGAGCGTGGTGTGCCGTGTCGTAAGCTCCGTTGACTGCAGCTGGTGCGGAGGGCACATGTCTGCCCAGAAACACCTCTTGGGAAAGGCCACTAAAGGGAATACAGAAATCCAAAGAAATAGGGAGAGGTTTATTATTGGACTAAACCTTCTGGTTGGCTGCTCTTGTGCAAATTGAAACGAGAGGCGTGCAGCGAATGGAAACCTCTGGACAAGCAGATCTGTCCCTGAAGCTCCCCTGGGACGCCGTGCTGTCTCCCTGCGCCCAGAGCAGCCTTTCCCCAGCTCAGCCTCTCCATCGCACCACTTCTGCAAGGGGAGCAGCATATTTATTTTCCTTTTTCTGCTTTCAGGCACTGTACTGCATGCCCACTTCATCCCTCAGCTTCCCAGGGCATGTTTTCGGGAAAGTTGCTCTTGGGGCCGGTGGGGCTCATCCTGAGAGCAATTCCCCAACTCAGCCCGGGATGAGGAGTGCTTTTGTCCCAGCACTGCCTCTCAAAGGACAGAGCTTCCCAAATCACTCTCCTCCCCTCTGAAAGAACAAGCTGCAGGTTAGAAAAAAAAACGATATGAAATCTGGGCTGAAATTCTCATATATTGACAAGATTCCAGCATGTGGAGCTTTAAAAAAAAAAAAATCAAAAAACCCAAGCACACAGAATACTGTGAAATACCTCGTGTAGTAATTAAGACTTGGCAGCCTGCAGGAGCTTGTACACCTGAAAGGCCTTTCTCGCCCGCCAGCCTGCTTCAGGTACAAATGGTTGGTTGTTGTTACCATTAAGATCGAAAGATAAGGGGGAGCTGGCAGAGCCCAGGAATGCGGGCTGTTAAGCAGACATCTCCCACCCATCCCGCTGGCAGGGTTTGGGGGAGCAGCTGCCCTCCCCCCGGCTGCCCTCCCCAGCAGGGCTGCACAAAAAGTCACCTTTTCATTACAAGAGTTCCCCTTCAAGCTTTTATTTACTGCTTTAGCTCTGCAAATCCCACCATGCACTATTTTTAGCTTCTGCAAAGGTGGCCCATGGCTCGCTCTGCTCCTGGGACTGCAGGAGCGCAGCCGCCGTCTGCTCTGACTGGCAACGTGCACTCGCTTGACATAAAGCGACATTTTTTTGGCTAGAATCCTCGTGTAGCACAGGGGACTTGCATACAATACCTGGTACAGGCTCCTTGCAGGCTGGCTCCTAATTGTCAGCAATTCTTGTTAAGGCAAGACTGCAAAGGTTTAAACACAATCTCCTGTCCATCCCAGTTCCTGCTGAGCGCTCAGATGTGCTTAAATCCCTCTTGGTGTCTCCTGAAGTATGGATGTGCTAAGGTATAGAGTATTTGTCATTGTGCACGCTAAATGTTTGTATCGGTGCCATCACCTGTGGCCAAAACAGTGAAACTTTCTTCTTTCTAGAAGTGGGAGCAGAGATGGCCCTTACAAAGCTTGGCTCTGTTTAACATCAAAGCGGGTTTTGCAAATTTAAGATGAATTCAGCAGCTCTGAGGAGGTTCCCCTTCCTGCATCACTGGTCTCACCTTGGAAAAGCCTTGTGCCGAGTTAAAGCCTTTCGGATAGGGATTCAGCTGGGGGGATCTGGGGAGCGTGGCCGTGGAAGCCGTGGGTCCAGGGAAAGGCTCTGCCTGGTGTTTGGCAGCTCAGCACTAGCACCACTTTGGAGGGAAGGAGGGAGCTGGTCCTCTCCCAGAGCCATCAAATCATAGAATCACAGAACCACAGAATGCTTTGGGATGGAAGGGACCTTTCCAGGCCATCCAGTCCATCCCCCTGCCATGGGCAGGGACATCTACAACCAGATCAGGGTGCTCAGAGCCCCGTCCAGCCGGGCCTTGAATGTTTCCAAGGATGGGGCAGCTACCACCTCCCTGGGCAACCCCTGCCAGTGTTTCACCACCCTCAGCATGAAAAATTTCTTCCTTATATCCAGTCTGAATCTACCCTCTTTTAGTTTAAAACCATTACCCCTTGTCCTATCACTACTGGCCCTGCTAAAAAGTCTGTCCCTGTCTTTCTTACAAGCCCCCTTTAAGTTCTGGAAGGCTGAATAAGGTCTCCCCGCAGCCTTCTCCTCTCCAGGCTGAACACCCCCAGCTCTCAGCCTGTCCTCATAGCAGAGCTGTTCCAGCCCTCGGATAATTTAGAAGGAGAAGAGAGCAGCAGACTGGTATTGGGGACCAAACTGTGTCAGGGTGGCTGTATCCCACATGCTGGGCGCTTTGTGGGAGTGGGGGAGTGCAGAGCCCATCCATCATCATACCCTGATGCTGTTGCCCAGCGTTAATTAAGAGCAGGTTTAAGGTAAGAGAGTTATTGTGACATTTTGATGAAAGCTGCTTCCTCCTGGTCACAGCACCCCAGAAAACCCCTTTACACCAGCGACGCTGCGTGCCAGCGAGGTACGTGCACTGCAGACCATGACGGGCAGCGGAGAACGGGGTCTGTCCCAGGGATGGCTGCCGCAGCGGCCGCTCAGCCCTGCAGCCAACGGCACCGGGACCTGCAAGAACCAGGGAGGCTGAGAACAGGGCTGTTTGGTTACAACAGGCAATATCCCTTCTCCTTTAAAGAAAGGTCTCAGCGATGGGCACTGCCTCACCAGAAATCTTTCTCTCCAGTGTGTTTGCCCTTAGGTGCTGGGGAATCCTTCGCTCGGGGTCTTAGTGCCTCCGTCCCTCTGTAACATATCTAGAGCAATATTCAAAATCCATTCTTAATTCTTAAACTGGGTTTGATTTTTTTTTTTCATTGTGCAACTTTACAACTATGTCTTTCTAATGACATAAGAAAACAAAACTACGATCCTGAATGACGAATGCCATTGAAAAGGCTTCTAAAGCAGACGTTCCTGGGATAACCAGTGGATGAGTTATGCTTTCTGGGAAGAAATAATTTTTACAGACCTTAATGCTGATCTTTCACATAAAACCTCACTCTACTTACCTGTTAGAGGGGACAGAACCTCTTTCAGTTACATGTAATTTTTTTCAATTACATCCATTTCAATTACACTTAACCCACTGACTTCCAATACCTTTAGGTTTAAACAAATTACAAAGTCTTGTCACGCACTAAGATTTTGCATTTCATCTGAAAATATCCATTTAGTTCGGATAACATGCCATCTAGTTTCCTTGCTACAGCTGCCTCACAGACTCACATAAGACAAATATTCTTGCCCGTTCCATTTCACAGACGGAAAAACCGAGGCAGGGAGGAGATAAGGGCTGTGCTGGAGACTGGAAAGGGTGGTGGCAGGGCTCAGCCCGGCCCTCCCCGGTTTCGTCTTCTTGTCCTTACAAAGCCTCAGCCAAGCCTCCTCCTAAAACACAGGCTGGTTTCCTGGACCGCTTCAGGGACTGCTGAATAGCCAGGGGAACAAATGGAAAACTCAGCATGTGTATTTAAGGAAGAAAGAAGATTGAAAAGGTATGCACAATAACGCTGAGTGCTTTGGAAATCACGGCCATTAGGTCAGATTATCATTAAATCACCGCCTTGAGCAGAGCCTAGGGGCCTCAGATCAACCCAGACGGTATCTGCGTCCAGAGCCGGGGAGCACCACTAAACCCGGCCCTTACCGGCCGCTCTGCCGGGTTTTTCCTCCTGAGGGCCTTCAGCAAGCACAGAAATGTTGGCTCTGTGCTTGGAACACTCAAACCTGCACTCAACTTCCCATTCAAGTACGAAACTTTCACGAAATAAGTAAACAAACATCTATTGGCCGCTGAGAGCTGAGACATGAAACATGGAATTAAGCAATTCATAATGTACATTTATCTTCTGGCATTTTTAGAAAATTACAGCTGCTGAAGGGGAGTAGTGATCTCTCATAAATTTCCTAATTCATTGAAGTCAGTGCCTTGCTGAACTGTTGGGTTGACACGGCGAGAAGCCAGCTTACATAGGAGAATTACATCACTGTCCCTCGCATCATCCCATCATTAGTCTTAAAATACAATACGTAAATGCCACTAAACCAAAACTAACCCAGGTGATTTACTCACACCTGCTATATCTCACGGACCTACGGGGGGTTCTGTACTCTCAGGTTTTGGGTATTTCAGATGCTTTATCAGATGCTTCTAACTCACTGCAGAACCCTGCTGCCTGGATGGGGCTTGGGGCCGGCGTGAGCGGGGTGTCCCCTCCCCGCGGGTGGCTGTAGGGAAGGGAGCACCCATCCGTAGGCTTCTGTAAGCTTCCCCCTGGGATGAACGCCTGGGGAAAGCGGAGAGGGCTCCCCAGGGAGCGGCCCTGCACCCTCCAGAAAGGGGGTGCTGCTGGGGGAGGCAGCAGGCTCTGCCCGAGCCTTTGGGGAGCGGGCTGCGAGCAGGCAGACCTACGGCCCCAGCTGGCCAGCTGTGCACTTAGGGGCTCGTTCGGACCATCTTTACGCAAGCGTGCTTAGCCTGTGTATCAACTCGCACACGGCCCTTTCAGAGAAGCTGGATGAGGGGACCTGGAGGGGGACCCTGCTGCTCATCTCAGGAATGAGCTGACGCCCAGGCGCTGGCTGGGAGCAGCAGCACACAGACCAGCTGGTCCCAGCTTTTTAGAAGTCAGTTCTCCAGAGTCAAGGAATGACTACCCTCTACAGGGAGGGAAACGGCAAAAGAAATTAATCTCCGAGGCAAGTAAGTGTTCCAATACTATTCGTTGTTTAGTCAAATAACCACCATAAAAGCAATACCTCCTGAACCTCTTGAGAGGGGTTTTGCCACGATTGATGTAACGGAGACCCCAAGGGGTAACGGAGACCCCAAGGAATTCAGACTTGCGCAAGGACAGAAATACCAGGACCGGGATCCCCATGAAACTGAGCCAATTCTATTAGACATCACTACTTTTTTGCAGTAAATCCGTGGTAGTCCTACCTACCCCATTAACACTATCAGCTTGGGGAGTGAGAATCATTCAGTAACTCCAGCCAAAGTGCATGAGATTTTTCTTCTGTTGGACAAGAAGATATCAGAAATCGTCAGTGTTGCCTTGTTAACTCTTAATGTCAAAATGTTTTTGCACTGAATCTTGAGTGGTGACCACTCGGGACCAGCGGGGCTTTGCCCTTCTTACTTCACATGTGATTTATACAGGAAAGGTGACTGAGGGTAAGGATGGAGCGCATCTCCCTACTTCATATCAAAGCTCTTTATGCTGGTACAGGTTGCAGAAAAACATGTAACTTTATACTACAGCCATAGTTAGAACAAGGTTTAAGAGACATAAGTAGTTTCACTTTAGAAAATTGGAAAAGTGCCTCCTTGGGAATAGGGCTGTGTTAGCAGGGTATTTTGGCTGACTAAGTGAATTTGCATGCAGATTTTGCTGCTTCAACAAAGCAAAAGAGAAGATTTTTCATCCTTTTTGGCTGTTAATTCTTCCAGAATTTGCCTGCCAGGGTAATTGTCTAGGATGGTGAGCGATTAAGATCTGTTTTGCAAACAGAATATAATGAGGTTTTAATATCTGGCATTTCCACAGCACTACCCTGGAATCCCCATAAGATAAAATATACAGTCAGGAAGAACAAGAGACATCTCCTGGGTTGTCACCAAGGAGTCTCTGGCTTCAGTGCCTTTGTGTGGTTTTTAAAAAAATGAATTGAGATGTAAGATTATAATTATCCATGATGGCAACACAATGCTCATAATGAGAAAACAATGCTTTTTGGACTTCAACTCAGGGCAGCACCCGCCTCTTCCTCTCTCCATCCCTCTGACTAGCTGAGGGATGAAAGAATAAAAATATTAAAAAATAATATACGGCCCGGAAGAGCAGGCGCGGTGCCCATCGGCAGAGGGAGCGCTGCCGGCTGTGCCGTGCCAGCCCCGCGGCCCTGCTCTGGCGCGAGCCGTCCCAAGGCCCCCATGCCGTAACAAAGTGCATTTTGGGCCTGCGCCAGCACCCGAGCGGGAGGATATTGGATTATTTTTCGCTTTGACAACAGGAAGTCTGAGACAGCGCATTTCCCATTCTTGTTCCAGCATTATATGAATGGCCTTTAAAAGTGTTGTGGAGAAGTAAACACAAAGGAATGTCCCACAAAGGAATGGTTTTTAACAATGCCCCTGTTTTCTCCGCGTTCAGCTGCACAGCTGAGCACGCTCCCTCGCCAGACTTGATGATCTTAAAGGTCTTTTCCAACCTAACCGATTCTATGAAGTCAGTGCAATCCCACTCACATCACGGTGTGGTGAACTTCTTCCTTGGTCCCCTCCTCTTGATGTCACTAACCAGGAGACCACCCGCACTTTAAAAATGGCCCTTCCTCTGGGGCTCTAAGACTAATGGTCCTCACCTGGCACTGGAGGGCATGTTTCCAACAGTATGTGGGGGTTTACATCCAGACCCATTTTTCCAGGTGCTGCCCAGATCAAATGTTTAACGCTCGCTTCAGTCGTGGAGGGAGCATCCCAGCCATGCTCAGGTCTCATTGCTGAGGTCCCACCACCTCCTAGGTGTGGTTGTGCAGGTTTCCACTGCCCTTGATGTCTAGGGAGAGCCTTTCCCAACTCTGACCCTGCTGCCTGACTCTTCCTGGCTCATTTCCCCTTCTGCAATCCCTCTTTCCCCCACCTTATCCTCTTCTTCAACCCCCTTTTCTTCCCATATCTCTCTCTCCCCCTTAATCCCTTCTTCCACTGTGCCTCTAAAATAAGATCTTGTGTTCAGTACCACAATTTACAGCACAGCTTAGACTCATCCCAATCGTTGTGTCAGCAGCTGGACCTACAAGAATATAGCTGATGCCTTCACCATTGCCCATTCCCTCCTCTTCCTCACCCATCAGCTACCGAGTGGGAGAGATGTTGGCTCTGCATCTCAGGAAAAGAGGATCTGTTCTGAGACCGACCCAAGGAGGGAGAAGGACAGGGTTTGCACGGGTTAGCCCTGGACTGTCTTATTCATAGAAACCTGCTCTTGAAGCAGCTGCTGAGGCTGTTTTCAGCTGGAGTCCTCTCCTGAGCAGGTCTCTCAAGTCCTGTCCTGAGCAGACAGGTTGAGTCCCATCTTTCTGAATATTCTTAAAATAAGAACAAAATCCAAGTCAGAAACAGTGAGTGGTAACTTCTTTGGGTTTTTTCTTTGTTTGTTTTTTAATGATGACTAATGATAAAGCTCAAAGTTTTCAGCTAATTCTTGATTACAGTCCTGATTATGGCTTATGGTCTATGTTAGATCCCCCTGTTCACACTTGTCACTACAAATCCATTGCTGACTGTGTGTTAAAAAGGGAATTCAGAGTGATGGATCATGAGATGGAAAATGAGTTCCCTTTCCTACAGCTACTGAGGCTCCAAGCTGCACTGCTCTCAGCTTAGCAGCCATTGCCAGCCTCTGAGAAGTGTATCTCCCAAATGTCGTGTTGAAGGCTGATGCAGGGAAGCAGCAAGCACTGGGATGGCTGGTGGAGCTGCTGGATGGCCTCCTGATAGTTTCTTTCTTTTTACTAGTTTGATTATTGTTCACAATGTTTCTGCACTTTTACAGTGTAAAAATAGTAGGCATGCCTCCTGGCTGCCTCTGTACACTGTCCATTAATCAATGCTTAGCTAATTCATAAATAATCCCTTTAAACTCTTTTTGTAAGTCTTCCAACCTTTGGGCTGCTCTGTAAACTTTGCTATGGTGCATTTTGGAGAGAATATTTAAACGAATCAAACATTGCCTGAATTTTTCATGGGTCCTTTCATCTGAACAATGATCTTTAATTTGCACCACACGGGAAATGGGACAAAGAAAAGCTAAACGCTCTCCTCAGGGTCATGCAACAGTCCAGTTAGAGGAGTAGTTTCTTGACCCTAGTCCCAGACCTGGCCTCAAACCATGTGGTAAGTACCTATCTATCTCTTTAGAAGGATTGCCATACTGATCTCATCACTGGCATCTCACTCACCCGCATTTTTATCTCTAATTATGTACTGACATAATTATCCTTCATTACATAGAGTGCACGCTGTGCACACACAGACAGGAAAATAAACTACGTAGTGCAGCTGGGGCATGCTTTATTCTGTCTAGAGGTAAGATTTACCCACCATCATCAGTTTTTAATGATTGAGTGCAATAGAAACCAGTTAGGAGGGTGGGGTTTCTTTTTCAGGATAAAACTGCCCTGGTGTCATGGTTTACAGTTCATCCATAAAGATACAAATTGTTTTCATTTCTTCTCACTTCTGTTCTACCATTTTCTCCAATATTAAAGCATCTTCTGGAATAGATATGATAAAACTACTATCGCTAAAGCTTTCTGCTTGGCTCAGGGCACTTTCCCATGTCATCTACCTGTATTTATTTCTCCTTTGCAAGGATATAAATAGACAAAATATAGCGCCTGAGGCAATGTGAGTACAGTAACTACTCCTTAAGTCACCAGATGGAAATCAATCAGTTTTTTACTGAGTAAGAGTGAATAAGGGTAAGGACCCCTGGCCTGAAGACTACCATCCACTGGGTCAGCTCACTGAGTGAGCTTTCGGAGAGGAGAGGAGAATGCAAGTGAGACTGATGCTGCACCAGAAGTTTAGCTACACATCTGCCATTAACGGCAGCGGTGACTAACAGTGCTGTTCAGGCAAGTTCACCGGGCCAGCCTCACCCCAACAACGTGGCAGTTGGTGGTGGCAGCGCACCAGGTCCATGGTTTACGCTTACTGCCCACAGGCTCCTGCAGAGACTTCACTGCGCTATTTTTGCCAGCACTTCTACCTGTTCCTTTCCTGATAGACCACATGCAATGAGCGTTATTTGATGTAAAGGAGGACTAGAGCCTTACATTTCATCGGAAGGGTGCTCACCTAGCAGTCTGAAGGAGAAGGCGGCTAAGGGCCGTGGTTTATGGGTGCTCAGGGTTTCTCAGGTGGCATGCTGTGCCTCCCGGTTACAAACAACTCCAGCGGCCAATGCCAGTGGCCTTTCACTGGCATATAGCACCTTCAGAAAACCAAGCCATTTGATGACAGGAGTTTATTTGTCCAAATCAGTCATAGGTCAGTGCTATAAATATGAACTTTGTTAATATCGTGGTTCCTCCTTAATGTTTTCTCCTTTCATCTTCCCGGAGTCAACCTGAGAAGGAAAGAGGTGGTTGCTGGTGTTGTATAAATCTCCATTTTAATAGCTGAGGATGTGAACCTATATGTCTGATGCCACCCAGGAAAGGAACTTCTCTGCTGTCAGGAGCTGGCTTTCCCATTTAATTCAGTCCTCCATGCTGCTGCCAGGGGAATGAGTGTCAGATTCCTCTGGATTTTCCTGGATGAATGGTTAGACCGTGCTGGTTTGCAAACTTACTAAAAAAAGAAGGCAGGGCTGTGTTTTCATTTGCATGTATTGTTTTAAGCAAGTTGATACGTTCCACAAATAAAAATGTTCTCTGTTTTATGCATAACAGTAAAAGAGGTTGGGAGGCTGAGGCTCTCCAGAAAATCCATCGGGAATGCCCCATTTTTAACCCGTGTCACCTCACCAGGAGTGAGGTGCTTTGTGACTGATTCATATTTTGATAGCCCTGTATTTTGTGTGCGATCTATCAGGTTTTGGCACCATCAGAAAAGTTCTGGTGAAACATTTTTGCGGGAGGCAGAATGGGAGGCGGACAGGAAGACGGCTCTCCCCTCTCTTGGTGAAAGGAATGAAAAATATCTCCCATAAAAAAAGAGGAACTGCCGGTTCACAGGAATGTAATGCAGTCTGCCTGTGGCTCTGCCATGTACTGTGTTCAGAAACTCTAAAAACTCTATTTTTTTTTCTTTCAGAATCAAGACAAGCTGTATAATATTTACGCCCTTCTCTAACAGACGAAGGGAGTGAGTCATCATGCTTACCTCACACCCTGGTCCCTGACAGCATCATTGGAGGCACTGTGCAGTGTCACGTTATTCATAGCAGGACAGGAGAGTCAGCGCAAGGGCTGGCACTGGAGGACCAGATCCACGTCTGGCTGCTGAATAGCGATGATACACAACTACACAAGAAATCCTGCCGTAGCGGAGCCTGCACCTCTGGGCTCTACTCTTTCTTAAATTGGGGCATATTATTAAAGATTTGGGGACTCTCTGTGGAGTTTTTGTTTTTAAAGAAAGTTCTGGGCAAAACCCAAACAGCTTCAACTTGATGAGTCAATGTTTCTTTCAAGCTTTTCACCCCACTTGTAACCTGATTGGTAGCAAATTGTACTTGAAAGACTATTTTCATCTGATACTTTACGTGATTCCACCAGACCAATGTAATATTAGTCACCACACAGAGCAGAACAAGCTGAAATACAGCATTGAAACTGCGTGTTGCTCTTGTCTGGAGTACTCCTCAGACACAGCTCAGCATCCAGCTTTGTCAATGCGCCTTAAATTGGCCTTTTGTTCCTAATCCTGCCTTCTCTGGAGATAATATCCAGTGAAATTACTGTAACTTTGTTTGGGGAGGTCTAATGTCAATCAAAGAACAGGATACTTTCACGTACAGAACATTATGAGATAAATACCAGTCTCAGAAACGGAGAGGATGCAGAGCATGCCATGTTCTTCCATAACGAGCTGTGACAGCAAAATAAAATTCCTCATCTCATACTTCTGAATTTGGGACAACTGAAGAGAGATTTCAAATAGTCCCTTGTGTTACTTTGCTCAACGACAATTACATTATGTTATCACGTTTTCATACTAACAGATTTTTTTATATCCTTTTGTATACTAATAGTGACATTTCTACTTCAACATTCACAACCTTTTATCTTTCCTGCCACTGTATTCCAAATATCCATTTGTCCACTGAGAGCGTTCCAACACTGAGCCGTATTATCACTGTCAAACAACCACCTTAATATTTGAGTATTGTATCATAGCTGCCTGTAACATGACCTGTAAGCTTCTCGGGACAGAGACCGCAATACACATTTAGAGAGTGATACGGCTAAAACAACGGAGCGGAGATGAAAGTTGGTCTCCTTGCTGTAGAGCCTTCCCATGACCTCCTGCAAGCCCTTCAACCCTCCTCACTGCTGAGCTTTGCCTCTTACTTTTTCACTAGAGCACTGTAGACCCTTACAGTCTCTTAATAAAGCAGGGCAGTATATTTTGTTCTTCCCCCTGAAAGGTGTCTTACTCTCTGGGATTTAGGAGTTGAGGCAAGAGGTAAGCAAGTTGTTTTCGAAGGGCCTCACAGTTTGACATTATGCCAGAGCTAACGGAGGTTTAAAACAAAATGAAAAGCAAACGACATTAAGCAAACCGGAGGTGACGATGAGAGGGGAAATGAACATTTTGGGAACTGCCAAATATTTTTTGAGCCGCTGTCAACCTACAGGCTTTGCTTTCCATTGACTTATCACTTTATTGCTCGTAGTATCAGGATGACCCAGATTCTCTCAGGCATCTGATAAGCAGGGAGAATCCTTCTCTTACGTGGTCTCGCATGCACAGCATACCTCACACCGGTGGTCTTGCAAGCTGGGATAATGCCCTTCCTGCAGTATATCTCAAGATAGAAATAACAGCTGAATGTTGCACAGAAACTTTGGCTACATCTACGTGCATTGCTTAGAAGTTTGCGACATTTAGCATGTTAGGGGCTTGCCACTGTGATACTCGGGGCTTTACACCGAGCCCTAATTCTGGATCTATGACAAGTTCCTTTTGCCTGGGCAGTACATCTCAAAGTTTGCCTTTATAGCCCCCACCTTACTCATGACTTGGACTTGCGTGCACTTAACGATGGACACCACATGGGAGACCTTATATTGGGGAACTTACTGCAGCCAATCATTAAGACAAGCTTATGTCTTCAAAGACAAGTTAAAATCTTCAAAACCTGACATGGGAATCCCTCAGTATATGCTCACCCTTGCTGCTCTGTCTGGCCTCTGCAAGCCGATCCTAAGAGTAGCCCAGAATGACTCCTGCTGGGAAACATTCACCAACATCCCCTCACTTTGATATGCATCTTAAAAAAAAGTACAAGTTTAATCTTGGAAGCAGAATAGAAGCCTTTTTCTTAAGGAACAAGGTATCGCATTGGAGACTCTGGTTCTCAGGTTTGGTGTGTATCTGGCATCCACATTTGCTCTGGCGTACCAGAGTTTCTGAGTGTGTTCCTCTCACATGAAGGGTCATATGTTAAGAAATATGCCCCCAGAATCCTTTAATTAACCAAATTCAAACTGTAAAATTGAGTGGCTTTTCCACGAGGCATCATTTACACTTACCCAAGAGCAGAACCACAGATGCCTGGAAGCTGGCTGTCGAGAAGGTTCTGACCTTCACTCTGGAAAGAGTTCAAGTAGGCAGTTAACATAAAATTTCCTTTTATCTTATATTTGCTTCTGGATTATCTCTTTTCAGCCCATTAGGAAATAAGGTCAGCATCACCTCAGAGAATACCTTCCACGCTGTTCTGCTGTCCCCCATTTCTTTGCATTCACCAAGAGCAATCCTGACCTAGTCTGAACTTTGATTCAGCCCTCACATCTGGAGGGCCCATGTAGTGAGGTGGCAGGGAGACTGCATAAACAAAAAGGCACATTCACGAAACAGGAAAGGTTATTCTCCTTAAAATTCTTACTGTTACTTTATTTTCAGTGAAGATTTGAAAATTCTCCCTACAAGAAAGACCCAGTGCTTTTCCTGGCTGTGACGCAGTGAAGTATTTTCACATGTCTCGTAAGGATGCCAAGCTCTCGTGGGACGTAGAGTGCTTAAGTCCTTCTGCTGTAATGGCTCCATCTCCGGCGATGCAATCAGTGAGCTTTCCAGGTACATTATTCTCACTGCTCCGTAAGCCCGACGAGCTTGGTCATAATGTCTAGTGAAAAGTCTTCTAACCTGCCGAGCCTACTCTCCGGTGGGAACTTATCAGCCCTGCTGCCTCTCTAGTATCAAGTCCAGACTTGTCAGCAAATGACTTTTCTTTCAGGAGTCCTACGTGCTGGAAAGCAGATTTAGTTTCATTATTGTCTCCTCTGAAAGCAGGATGACTCTTAGTCCTGGGAAGAAGTAGGTCGTATTAGGGAGACTAACAGGATTATCACCCGTTCAGTAGGACACTCGGAAGGCCACAGATTCCTCCCCTGCTGCAGCTGACAAGCACCGTGCAGCACATCTGAAAGCGCTGAATGTCCCTGATGAAGGAAAGACTTAAATTCGTGTTCCTTGGGTACACACCTACTTCTGTCTTGAATAAAGGAAAGAATGGACAATACCATAACGGGGCCCAGAGAGCCATCGGAAAGGTGATGCAAAATGATTCCCATTTTACTCTTGACTCATCTCTTTACTCACTACTCCTCAAAATCCCCACCGTCAGAGTGGGAGCTGTGAGTATGTGCGGGATGCAGGGCTGGGCACAGACCGCAGTCCCTACTCTAAATCTCCCTCAGCTGTCATAACAGCAGCAATCATATCCTCTCCACTGCCTCTAGAGGGTAGAGCAATCATGAGTCTCCAGCAGGGCAGGCAGGTTGAACAGTGCCATTTCAGTCTCCTAAAAGCTTTAAAATTTCCTTAGCAACCCTGCACAAAAATTGCCAGTCAGTGCAGCCAGCCAGCAGACCTGAGACTGGTGATACAGCAGTTTCGCAGCGCCCTGCCAGATTCATCCCGCTCCAAACATATTCATAGCAGTCTCATGGAAGTCCCAGGACTGCTTTGGCAGCAATTGTGCAGGATAAATAAAGCTCCCATTGTTGCAGATGACTCTGCTTTCAATTGCATGGGAATCCAGGACAGCGGGGACTTCTGACTGATAAAGGTTAGCACATTTGTACTGCTTTTCTAGTAACGCAGGCCTTGAACTGCTGCACTAAATAGGACCTTTTGGAGTTGGTTTTTGGGCAGCTGTTTCCTAATTGCTTGAAGCATTTTTCTAAGCAGCTAAGCCTCCGCTACAATGTTCAATTCTTGTGTCCCCAGCCTCACGGCACTGCCATTTGAACAGGCATGAGTTAATATATTCTCAGCCATAGGTACGTCTGGCTCTTCACATAAATAAGGAGGGAGTCTTTGCCTCAAAAATCTTTGGGGGTGGAGGGGTTTATAACGTGGGAGAAGAAGACAAGTCTATAATCAAGGGCTTGTGTGATTTCTGAATTGTTGAGTGGAAGAAATCGTGTTATTTTTATTATATGCTTTGATAGAAAGTCTTTTTATAGTTAAGTGTGAACCGTGCAGGTTCACTTAAAGTAGCCCTGATCATGACCTCGGAAAGTATTTCTGACAACTCTTTGGATTTCACTAGCTGTAAATATTCCTTCCCTAGCATAAATTAAAAAGACCTGATGGAGCTCCTTGCACGCTACTTTTAACATTACGATACATCTATGTGTCCCTCCAGTAATCTACCAAACTGAAGTTACTGCTCCTGAACATACAGCATGTACAGAACAGAGATACAACCTCGTCAAAGACAAAAACCAGTCCGTTTGCTTAACTACCTTCCTCCCAAAATATTTAAGAAACTGCATGCAACTTCCCTGAACCAGAAATTTCCCACTAGTAGGCACGTGAATAATTAGAGGTGTTATTGAAAATTCTATTCCAGCAATCTGGTCTGCCTATACAGCACGTGGTTTTTTGAGCCTAATCAGAGCTCAGGAGGCAGTTTATATAAATCAGCCTCAGGATGGTAATATGATAGCAGCCGTGCTTGTTTATAACGCAGCCTTCTACATGGTGCAAAGTCTGATTGTTTATAGCAGGCAGTGAGAAGGCATGCTTCTGCCTTGCCTTTTGATTGCTCGCCTGACCTGAACCATTGAAAGCTGCAAAAAAAGTCTGCAGCCTTTTTTTCCAGAAGTTTAATTCACTATGTTGCAGCCTGTAGAACAGGGGGAAAAAAATAATAGTGAAGTTAAGGCAGACAGTTTTTCAGGAGCATGGCCTCCCTCACATGGGCCAGAATGGGAGTGTAAAAGCGTGTGTGTCTCCATACCAGCACAGGGACAAAATTCAGCATGGCACGCTGAAGTGACGGCCCTGCACATCCCAGCCCAGCAGTGCAACAGCTCATTGCCTGCGTACTTGCAGCCAGCACGCTCAGCCAAGCTGGTCTCAGAGAGGAGGCAAAAAGAAGAATTGGGACTGTGAGAGAGTTGTTTGTTTTCCCACTTCTCTGGATGCCAGACATCTCAATCTGCCTGCAATTTGGGGAGGGAGAGATCCCCAGGGGAGAAGGAGGGAAGGGAACGGCGGAGGCTGCTTCCTTTGCTCTCTCAGCATGGCAACCCATTGAGAAATAAGGGAAGACAGACAAGAATCTTGTTAAAATATAGTCAATTAGGGCTAAGGACCCTACAAAAGGAAGAAATGTTGCTTACAAACAATGCTCTATGAACCGCAGAAACGATGAGACTCAGTTTCTGCATGTTATCCCGTGCAGATTCTCTGATGTCTGATAGCACAGTTGTGCTCTTCTTGCAGCTTTTATACTTGGGGAGACGTGGTGGGTTTCCCCCCTGTGCAGCACTCTATAGATTGCCACGTGCAGCACTCTGGATTTATTCATTTGGGAGCTAATCTCCTTGCTTCTTTTGCGAAAAATGAAAAATGTGTAGGGCACAGCCTGACCCCAACACAGACACGCCGGGGACCAACGCAGAGGGCACTTCCTCGCCATTAAAAGCAGCTTGGCACATGTGAGCTTTGTCCCAGGCAATCACAAGTACCGCCACGTGTCTAACTCGGGGATCATCTTTGCTTTTATAAGCTAAACAGCAATCTTTTTCCTAACGGACTTCCCATGGCCCTTCTCCAGCCATGCAGAGCACACGTGCTTGGCCAGAGAAGGCAGACAGCCCTTCCCGGCACTCCTGGTTCATCCCAAGCACTGCACGCATGGGGAGCCCCTGTCCTCAAATCACCAAAGGAATATCCTCAATGGCT
This sequence comes from Nipponia nippon, assembly GCF_047370975.1. NCBI lineage: Eukaryota > Metazoa > Chordata > Aves > Pelecaniformes > Threskiornithidae > Nipponia > Nipponia nippon. The sequence goes on from NW_028262369.1 coordinate 4,743,052, forward strand.
GGGTCTCCATCAGCCCTACCATAACTTGCCCTTTTAAAGCTCTCAGTGAACAGATAATTTGCAAGTACGTAAAATATAATGAAAATATGAGTGGCCAGGACTTGCTTTGCAGTAAAGATGTCTGTATTTCTTCTGAGTGCGCAGCACGGGTGGGCGATGCAAGCCTGGTTTATGGCCGTTGTAAAGGCTACGTGGAAAGTCACCTGACGCTGCTGGCCTAACACGACCGTGGTTTATGGCACATTGTTTTCCCCTTTATTGTGCTTCTCCAGGAACGCGGTGTCAACCGAGATTTGCAAGATGCATGCTCTGCGGTGCACAACAGCCCCGAATCCTCCAGTGGACTGAACTGACGTACGTGTATTGACTGCATTGAACTGTTCAGTTTTACAGCAGTTGAGGATTTAGCTTGCAAAGCCTACAGCATGTTAATGATGTTAACTTTGTAATTTTGTTATCAGACTATCCTATAGCTCCCTGGGAGGGGGACTGCGATCACCCATTGCTGTCCTGTGTTCTCCCCGCAGGGTGAGCTGCTGTTGGCAGATGAGCTGATGTGCGCTCCTCTGTGGGGAGTTGCTCCAGGCTGTGCCCACTGTGAAAGACCAGGATATTCAGAAGATAGATAGGCTCAAGTAATTTTTTTGGTTCTCTCTGTCAGTTTTCGGTATCTTCCTTCAACCTTAATTTTATATTTATACTTCTGGTGACTATTACAACTGCCTTTCCTTCTCTCTCTTAGCACTGTTGACAGTAACAGTGTAGCTATACAGATGTATTGTCCTGGTTGGTGTACAATAATGATTTTAAATCCATAAGGAAAACTTAGACTTAGAATTGTTATTGTGGTGCAGACCTTTTCTATTAGGGTGGGATACAAATCACAGAACTCTTGATTTTCTTTACCTTGCTGCCCAGTCCCCTCTCTTCTTGAATTAGCTGGCATTTCTTCCATTATCAATGTGCTAAGATGGTGATAAATCTTACAGCGAATTATTTTGGGAGTGGGAGTAGGTAGTCTGAATCTGTGAATTTTGAATTCCAGATATATTGCAGAAGGATTTTGCCTTTCTGTTACAAAATTCCTCTGGGACAAACTGAGATTTCCTACAGGTTACTTTTATCCTTTTGTGCTTCTTTCACTTACTTAACCTATTTTTCTGCTTCCTGGATTCAATCATTAAGGCTACACGGTCCTTCAAGGAAAGATTCAAATTTCCTAACAGGGAAGCCATTGATATCTGAAGCCTCTGATTTCTTGGGAGCAGTTCCTACAGGACATCTGCAATAGCTAAACATATTTTTTTTTCTAGGGTAAGGGTTAAAGAACTGTCTCAAGCAGCAGAGGCAACACCAGGCCGCTGGCTGCTAAACATCACACAAATGCCTTCATTTGTAACATCCCTATTCAAGTGTCGTCTTTGGCATAGTAAAAGCATTTAGCAACAAACACAGGCCACAAGGAGTTTATTATTTGTGTCATTGTTTGATATAAGAAATGCCACACGTGAGCATCTAGTGAACTACAGATTTTTTAAAAATGTCACCAAATGTATTTTTTGAAAAAAAATCTCCGCATCAGCTAATGCAAAGCAAGATGACAGATCTATATGGGAAGACATGGTCTATACTATTCCTGCTCTAATAGCCGGTCTTCTTCTGTCTTCCCCTATTTCACTGAGATGACCCTATTTCATATAATTTCTGTGGTAATTTTTCTGTACACAAACTCCCAATTACTACAATATGCGTGTAATTGGTTGTTGTGTTAGTTAATCATGTGGCCAAATAATCTCTCCATAAATAAAGCAAGAAGAATCACACACCATCAATCTAGGAAAACAAACAAAAATGAGATTTTCTACATAAAGATTTGTAAAAAGACTTAATTCCCTTAGTCTCAAGAAAAGAGAGAGCACACGCACTCTGTCAGCCGTGCTGCTGCTGGGTCTGGCCGTCTCCTGCTCCCCGCTGGTGCAGGCTGGTATTCCCAGAGCGATCCTCCATCCTGGGGAGGGTCAGACGGGCTCTGGAAGTATTTACTGGGAAAATACCAATTCATTTGGTAGATGAAAAGCTGGACATGAGCTGGCAATGTGCTCTCACAGCCCAGAAGGCCAACCGTATCCTGGGCTGCATCAAAAGAAGCGTGGGCAGCGGGGCGAGGGAGGGGATTCTGCCCCTCTGCTCCGCTCTGGTGAGACCCCACCTGGAGCCCTGCGTCCAGCTCTGGGGTCCTCAGCACGGGAAGGACATGGACCTGGTGGAGATGGTCCAGAGGAGGCCACAAAATTGATCAGAGGGATGGAACAGCTCTGCTATGAGGACAGGCTGAGAGAGCTGGGGTTGTTCAGCCTGGAGAAGAGAAGGCTGCGGGGAGACCTTATTGCAGCCTTTCAGTACTTAAAGGGGGCCTATGAGAAAGATGGGGATAGTCCTTTTAGCAAGGCCTGCTGCGACAGGACAAGGGGTAATGGTTTCAAACTAAAGGAGGGGAGATTTAGACTAAACACAAGGAAAAAAATTTTCACACTGAGGGTGGTGAAACACTGGAAGGGGTTGCCCAGGGAGGTGGTAGATGCCCCATCCTTGGAAACATTCAAGGCCAGGCTGGACGGGGCTCTGAGCACCCTGATCTGGTTGTAGATGTCCCTGCCCATTGCAGGGGGATGGACTGGATGGCCTGGAAAGGTCCCTCCCATCCCAAAGCATTCTGTGGTTCTGTGATTAGGCAACACAAGATTTGTTATTTCATTGATCGATCCGCTTCATGTTCTGTCTTTTGGAAATGGAGAGAGGTGGATTCAAACATAACAGGGAAAGAATGAGGAAGCTCCTCTGGGCAGGAACCGGCAGAGAGCTGATGGAGCCAGAAGAACAGGAAGAACAACAACATGAGGACCAATAAACCTTTCTCCTTCATGCAAGTTATTGCTATTTTGTCTTCCTCAAAGTCTTATATCCCCAGAAATGACTCCTGAACCAGCCTTGGCTCCCTCCAGTTTCCTCACACGACATCTTCTAGTGGGAATTTTCAAAGTGCTCTGAAGAATTAAGCTTTGAAAAGTTCTGGTCTCCCTGATGATTATAAAATGGCTTTTTCTTTTTTTTTTTTTTTTTTTTTTTCCAAAACAGTGATTTTTTTCCAAAATAATGGGGAAGGAAAAGTAATGAGCCTGAGTTGTATGTGATAGAGAAAGAAGAGAGGGTGAGTGTGGGAACGTAAGCATTGCACAAGGAGCATGTGTTTGCACATGTCTCTCTGTGAAACAGCAGCTTCCTTGCAGTGCTTCAGACCACACCGACTCTCAGGCAGAAACCCATCAGCTAGGTACACGCTGGCGTACTGCAGTGTGATGTGCACGTCAAATGGCTGTATCCCTCTTCAGAGCTGCACCCTGTCAGAGGATCCGGGTGCACGCCTGGGCCTCCCCGCTCTCAGGAGCCCCCATCTGTGCTCTTTCACCCCTCCCTGCCAGGACTTCCACCTACCCTTGGAAATTCCCTTCTCTTCAGGCAGTGGGTGAGCCTGGGCTTCCACTCCTGCCTCCTCCCACCACCACACGCAGCTGTAGCTCCCCCCGCTCAGCCACCGATTCCCAAAATCAGTGGCCGTTCTTGCAACCCCTTAAAAGTCAACTAGGGTCCTTCCAGCTGTGACATGTTTCCCTGCTGTCCTGCTGCTGTGTGTATAAGATAACTGCCTCACTTTTCTGTCTCCTCCATTGGGGCAGAAGAGGACTGAGGATGTCCCGTGAATTTCTAGAGAGCCAGTCCTCAAGCTTTTGCCTGGCAGGGTTCAAAAATAGCTTATCAGTATGTCCAAGCTCTCCACAGCCAGAAAAATCAGACCAACAATCTACCTAGCCCGTAGTATCTGTCACGTAGCCCAGCACCTCTCCATCACTGCCACTATCTGATGCTCAACCAAGCTCCAGCGCACTTGGGACTGTAGATTAAAATCAGCAGTCTGAGGTTACACTGCCTTCAGCCTTACTCCTCTCCAAGGCAGAGACATCTGATCCTCTGGGGAATCAGGTCCTAGATTGCCACTGTCGTCAGCCCAATGTACTGAAGGAAAATAACTCCGGCCTGGGCTGGCCTTAATACAGAACTGCAGCAGTCCCAGGGCTAATTCACAAAAAGCTGTCCTTGCTTTTGAGGGCAGTGACACCCGGCAAGAGGATGGGAAAGGTGACTAACAGTAGTGACATCTTTAAGCATACTGACCTTTGCAATGTAGTGTTTCTGGGACTGTGTGACATTGCTATAAATTAGTGTTCAGGAACATAGGAAAAGAGGACATTGGACTGGAAAAAGTTTCCTACTTCCTTGAAACTAGTGCCTAGCTGTTGCATTGAGAGATGATCAGTAACACACTGGAAGTATCCATAAAAAACAGCCTATTTAAACATCAAGTTACCCTCATGTTTAAACAACACTCCCTCCACTATTAATAATTTTCAGCTCTCAAATTACAGGATATAGAGAGGAAGAAATCAATTGCGTTAGATTTGCAGGTCTGCAAATGTGTACATGTAAAGTTATGCATAGGAACATCCCCACTGAAAACCTGTGCGTGAGCCTGAGGGGTTCAGGACTCATCCTCTTCCAGCTGTAGCTGTGCTGGCTAAGGCAAGTCTTCCTCAGGTCCTAAGTGTCTGTGTAACCAGTACTTCGGTCCATCCTATCTGCTAATGCAGGATTGCTTCCTACTATTTTAAACCCCTTAAGGGACAGGCCTCCACCTTTTTCCTCGAGAGATATGTCCATGATGTAGCAAGTAGCACTAATAAGACATTTTTCACATACTCAGCCTAAAGTTTTTGAAAGATATTCTCTCTCCTCTCTTACCTTTATTCAACTTCCCAGAATGAATAATGGCTCTTTTTTCTTTGTGCCCGTGTAAATCCAAAATATTGCATAGAATAATCCATTTCTGCATTAATGTATGCATGGTTTTGCCTAGTCGTTGGTTTGTTCTCTAGTATTGGTTCAGCTTTAATGCTGTGAATGCCTCATGAGATCTTATACTATACTAGCAACATCCCAAACAGTATTGATTGTGAAATATCAACTGCCTAAAAGAAGAAAGTTCCTGACCTACAATTTTTTTAGTTTGAACAGAACATTCAGATTCTCATTTCAGTGAAAATTCTCAGTCCTACTGCTTGACTACTCAGAATAAACACAAGCCTTTATAACCCTGAGAGGTTTTGGTCCATACAGCGGTGGCTTGGTACTAGTTCCAAGCACAAACTGGTGGTCTCCACAACTGGATCACCTGCTCCGTGCAGCTCCCAGTTGGAGCAGGAGTTAATGTTTTACCAGAGAAATAAATCAGCCAAGGAGGGCAGAAAATAAGAGAGGATGGGAATGGGAAGAAAGTCTGACAGAACAATACAGAAGTTACAAAATGAATCTCTTATCAGAAACTCTCCAACAATAAGACAGAGGTGAACAGCCTCTTCAGAGAAGTCAGTCCTAGTGACTGGGTAGCCCTCTCCAGAGGTCTGCCTGTATTCTTACCCCTGAAGTGTCAGGAGGTGACACAAAAGAGGCTTCAACAATGAGAAAAGCCACGTAAGGATGGAATTGGTAGGAGAAAGGGCAAAGTCATATTTATATTTATAAAAGCAAAGCCATATTTAAAACAAAAGGTAAGGCAAGTCAGAGCAATCTCCAGCAAGGCACTGCTTACTCTGAAAGATGCATGCAAGACTACAGCAAAAGAAACTCAGAGCTAAGTAACGTTATCCGGCAACAGATGAAGTTTCTACTGGGTTGAACAGCTTGATTCCTGCAATATTGGAAAGAATTTCCACAGCACAGGATGACTAAAATAGGATTTCTTGCTGTAGACAAAACCTAAATCATAGTGGTTTCGTAAATGCATGGAGAAAGTTCACATAGCTAGCTTGTAGTTGCCTTTGATGGGAATATCCCTGAGACAACTAGTGGAGGCTGCTTTGTTCAGATCAAACACAGTTTGACATAATTTAAAACTTCAGGCCAGATAGGTTATAAAACCAAAATTTACTGGTGTAGCTTAACTGTTAGACAAGGTATCGGTAACAGAGTTGCCTGTTGTGTTGATACCAAGTGAGACGATAAGTTAGATGGACCTTCCAAGGGAATTAGTTTGCTCAAGTAGCACTTCACAACTATTTTCTATCAAAAATTTAGAACAAGGATTCATTATAAGATGCAGGGGGGAAATGGCAAAGTAGCTCAAGTCTCCTCTTTGCAGTGATTCTCAGATGAGTTCTCTGCAGCACTCTACCATGTAAAATCTGAGAGAAGATAAATGACTGATGCATGAAACTCACTTCATATCACTGAGAAAGTATTTAAGAAACCAGACAATGAGTGGTTCCAAGGAGGTCAGCAATGGCAGACTCCATAAAGACCCTAGAACGGAGCTTTTTCTAGGAGGTTTCAAAAATGCCCATTGCCATATGAATTCATAAAAAAGTCTTAAGAGTCCACCTTGGAGTAATTCGGTTTAGGTAAAACTTGTTGACATTTTTACATCAAGGAGCCTGACTACTTGGATGTACTGCTTCCCATGTGTATTGGGGAAGGTCAGTGCTTTGGGTTCTGATGGACCAAATCACCAAAGAATCATCTAATAAAAGTGGCAGTCCTTCTTCACTAGCAGCTGTAGGTCTTCTCAGATTTGAAACCCAGCTGAACATCACTCAAAACCTTCTGCTTGTTTTGATCTGAGGCCAGAGGAAGAAGATTTGCCTTTGTTAGAAAGCTGCTGACAAGATCTTTAGATATTCCGACCTCCTGGGGCTTGGTCTATGTTGAAAGATGGCTTTTGCTCCTTCAGCTTCTGCTGTGGAGGACCTCTGCGATGACTTCCTTGAAGCTACTCAGAAGCATGAAATCCTATTGATAAAGAAGAATCCCTCTCCCCTGCTGTGACAGAAGCATTCAGACGAGTCCACGAGCTAACCCTTGACAGAATCCTCCAGTTTAATGCTGATAGTTTATTGGGCCTATGGATGGAAATATGAAACAGCCACCCCATTGAGCATGTAGAAGCACCAAATTAGCACTTTTGTAGAACATACTGCACGTTAAGCTATTAAAGAAAAACTTCTTGAAAGTATCAAGGCACCTTGAGCATTGAGGCAAGATGTATAATGAGTACCAACAACAGCAGTCTGGCGAAACACTGAAGTAGCCTCCAGAGAAGCCAGGGAAATCAAGTCTCAAAGCAGGTTCCTACATGCATCATACCACTCCAGGCAACAGCCTTCAACATTGGCAAAGCAGTGATGACTCTGCAAGGACTTCCTTTGCCAGATGCAGTCAGGAAGCAATGATGGGAGATATTAAATATACATATGCTTGGTGGAAAGGGTAAGTGATGACCATAGGAATCCTGCTTTTTGCTTAATGCAGCAACTGCAGACATCAAGGATCAAACCAAAAATTATTGAAAATTATCTTATCCTAAGGATCCCAGACCAAGAAGTGAATTCTGACCCGAGGCTATCTTTAAAAATGATCAATTAAAAGGTTTTCCATGCACAGCATATCTGAAAAATTAAATTGATAATTCTCTTTCCTCCCTATGCCCTGCTACTACTGACCGCACCATGCGTCAGAAGTATTTCAAATACAAGGTATCTAAAACTGCTCAAAAGATCTTTTTTCCCCTCAATTTTCTCAAACAAATTAAATGGTTTATTCTTGCTAAAAAACAAGCTCAGCCAAAATGTACCGTGAGTGAAAGGTCACTTCACTTCCACTACAGTGGACATAGGAGGGGTTGCCTAGAAAGCAAGGCATGCTGAAATAATGACAGCCTCCTTTAAGCTGTGATGTTACCACCAACTGAATGTTCAATGTTCATATTCGAATACCAAAGCAGCTTGTATTAAGTATAATTAATATTCATTGCTACATCTTGAGAACAAATAAAGGTAGTCAGATGCCACATTTGGCTTTGGCTTCACCACTGTGGAAATGTTATTTCATGCTCTCATCTTGCCTCCCACATTCTATTGTCAGTTCTCCTTCTACGTTCTTTAAAAGTCCAGCTTCCTAAAGTCTCCCAAATGTAAACCACCGCTGCTAATAGGAAGAAGTGCAATTATGTGATTCAGCCGGCAAACAACTCTACCAGCTTCAGTTCCATTTCAGGATCCCAGTTAAATTCATCCTTCCTATTTTTAAGTCTTCAAATACAATTGCCCCAGGGAGCCTTCCAGATGTTTATCTCTGCGCTCCCAGCCCTGCTCTTTCTATTACTCTAATTGGTATCTTCCTCCTCTCCGCAACATAGCACAATCCTGGCATTGCCTGGTGAGAAACTCCTCCCCTCCTCAGACCCCACATATAGGAGCAGTTTTCTAGCAATGAATTCTCCGTCTCTGCTCAAATATCTGTAGCAATCATTCCTGTTCACATATGCCTCTGGAAAGTATCTTAAAGAGGAGAAAAAAAAAGCATCTCATTTGTTTCTTACGGCTTTTATGAAGAAAGGCTGAAGATACCATTTTTTATTCTGTCCTGGGTTTTTGGCTTGCTTGCACTTTGACCTCTCCAGCTTTGCTAGCTGGCAGATAGCATAGGAAGACCAGGAGGATGACAATGACAGTATGGCTGGCATCGGAACAATCAGAGGGCAGGGGTTTCTAATCAAACTTCTTCCTCCTACTGAACTCAAATTCCTAATAATACTTAGTAGACAACTTACTCTGGGAAAAATTCAGCAGTCACATCTTTATCAAACGCCAAAGGGCTTTCACTTCAGCAGTTTCTTGTAGGAACAATGAATCTTCATGATTCTTATATTCCTTTCACACACATGCACACACAAAGGAAAAATACTTTTGTTCATTTTACTGGGAATTTCTGACCTGAAATCAAAACTCAAGACACTGAAGGACACTGCAATGGTTCTGGGATCTGCTTGCACAGAGCTCCCTGCAGAATCAGGGCTCTCGTTTGAAAGAGAGTCATGTCTTCTAGGACCTAGTTTTATTCACTTCAAAGCAAAAGGTGTATCTTCCCAAGCTTATCTGTAAAAAGTTTCTTTCTGTTATTAGTTTCACTTCTTTTAATTTATTCCCTCTCTAGGATCTTTTCTCTGCCACTTAAAACAAATGTATTAATTCAGCCAGTGTTGTAACATTCATCTGAAGTAAAAATGCCAACTGCAGATCTCAGTTGCCTAGTTTTATTTAGTCATTTTGTGACTAAAGGTTTTATGAGGTTTGCTTGTTAAACAGTTCACAAGAATAATCTCCAATACTGGAATCTGATCCATCTGTGCAGGCTCCACTGACTTCATTGGGTTTACCTGGGCTGATCAAATTGCAGGATCGGTTCCTACATTTGTACTGAACTCTGCCAGATTGTAAATAACACATTGAAAAGAAATCAAATCTACCCCTTAATGTACGACAGACTATTCTAATATGATAGATACAGATTCGATGTAGCCATAGCATTACCTATGCTTATGCTGCCCCTGCCCTGTTTTCACAGTTTGTTAGACTGTCAGGATAAAGGGAAGACCAGGGGGAAGACGAATCAGCGGCAGAGAGGAGGTAATCATTAATGTGGACTCTTGAAAGAAGGAAAGGATTTGTGGAGGCAGGTTTTTTCTCTGAGGAAGAAGGTAGAGGAAGGAGATAAGGGAATTGCAGTGGATAGATGGCACTGTAGGTCTCAGGCTGATGCCTGGGCTGCCAGCAGCTTCATGGTACACGAAAGCTAAATTCAGCATCCAGGTGGGGATTTGATGCGTGGCCAGGCAAAAGGAGGTGATCTCAGGGAGAAGAAACAGCTCAAATTTTGAAGTACTCAGAATTTTCCATGTTATATTCTATATTTATTTTCACTTGAACATAATAGTTTGTTTGCTTAGCAGCACTAACCCCTGGCAGACCAGGTCAACATCAGGAAACATTTTATTTCCCAGTGACAGTACCTGCCCATCTCTGTGACCCTTTCCAGTGAGCAGACAAGCAGAGAACTACATTTGTGGATACACAACCGACTCCTCTAGTTAGCAAGACCCAACTTAAATGTGTGTTGCGGTCTTCTGGATCAGCCATCTGGTGCTTTGCAGAGGAGGTGTCACAGAGGAGGTCTGTGACAAAGCCAAGAGCTGAAGTCCCATCTCCTAAGTCTCAGCCTGGTACCTTAACTGCAAAGTTTCTGTTCTTCTTGTCTTCAAGAGCTCTCTGGGCAAAGGGCACAGAAATTCTTTGGTATCCTCCACAGGTGGGTAGACAAGTGGCCAAATACCATTACAGGTGATACTTGCTTTTGATGTCAAAAGTCAAGAGACTTTAACATTAGAAAATGTGCAGCAGGGTGATCAACTGCTATGCCATGCCTGAAGAATTCACCTAATTTTTATCCCACTACTCTGTGCCACCTTTCCTTGGATGTGTGATACAGCGATAGCCAGAACACACAAATCATCATTTTTTCTAAAAAAGACCACGTAACTCACTTCTTTAATATATACACAGCTCGCATTCTGGTGCTGACAGTGAGTTAGCTGCTGTATGACCTGTGGTGCAGGACAAGTCACTTCATCTTTTGCTGCCCGTTTGTAAAGGCAGTGATCTCAAACACCTCACCTCCCTTGCAGAGGAGAAGATGTCTAGACTATTCCAACACCACATTACAAGCATTTTGAGAACCTCTGCAAGTTGAGGTGCTTCGGCAGAACAATGCGTGCCGTGCTGGACGAGAAGCATCAGTTTTCTTGCAGGCAATCCGTATCTTCCATCAATAATACATTTATTTTAAAAAGGGCTGTTGCAATTATACCTAATTGCATAGATACTTTTCAACTTCACTTTCCGCCTTCTACTCAGAGTAAGACACCACTTTTACAACTACCCTTCGTTGATTAATTAGTTGTAAAGAAAAAGATGGGCCAGTAAAGTACCTTCCATTCCCCTTTTACTTTGGGTGTATATCACTGTAACACTTGACTTCATAGTTTACTATGAAGTCCAACAAAATTTGATGAGAAAAAAGGAATCATTGGACTTTTCAAAAATGGTAAACAGAGACTGAGTCCCACCTAGCAGCTTAGATGTAAACATACAACTTTTTAGCAAAACAGGCTTGGTTTTATTGTGAAAATTAAACTTCATCAATTTTTTTTTTTGTAATAGCTATGAAATTAGATGTCTTGACTCTCTGTCAAAGTCATATGAAAGATGTGGCCTTGGAAAACTTCTCAAAAATATACTTTACATCATGTAAAGCTTTGAACTATGGGATGCATTCAGTTGTGATGGATTTACCACCTTTTATTATTAAGGAATAATGATTTACAATCTCCTTAAAAGATAATGTTTGTTCAGTTAAAGAGAAACCATCAAACCAAAGATCTCTGAATTGGAAAACATCCCTGAAAATTCTGCAATTATGTATTTTACCCTACTTTCCTGAGGAAACAGAGCTTAGGTTATTGCACTGTCTGCCTGTCTGTCACTCTCAACAAAAAATGATAAAAGGGTAGAAGATTGAACTAATAAATACCTGCAAACTTTGTGGAAATCGACGGCTAATTAAAGAACCACAGAATTATTTCAGTTGGGAGGGACTTTCAGAGGTCATTAGGCCCAGCCCCTGCTCAGAGAAAGACTGAGGTTATTTGGAGCTATTTGTCACTTTGTGGAAAGAAAAGCCGGGGAAGTCTGGGGTTATTGCAGGATTCTGAGGGTTAGAAAATGTGGAAAATACATTTATAGGACGTGAAACTCCATCCATCCCGCTACTTGTGCAACAAGTTGTTATAGCTAAATACATACATTGCAGCCAAATTAGCTAGCTTTCCAGATAATTTTGTGCCTTTAACAACATTTTCTGCCTTTTGCCTGTCGCTTTCCTGCCTCATGTGCTGCAGGAGGCTCGTGATTATTTTCTTCCCCACACTCAGCTTGCAGGTGCTCCCAAGAGCAGCTGATCACCTGGTTCAACTGGAAGGTCTGTGATCTGCGATTGCATTAATCCAGAGCGCCCGGGACATTGGATTTGATTCTTTGGCGCCCTAAAGAAGGTCTCCTGGGATCCACCTTTCATCCTGTAGGCACAAAGGCAGCACTGGCAATGTGCCCAAGCATCAGAAGGACCATGAACAAGGGAACAGAGAGCTTCTGGCAACAACGAGAATATTTTAATGCCCTCTTATCACTGTAGCACCAAGCATCTCCGATCAAGGATACAGGATGAAGAAGCAAAACTGTGAGAGACCAGAAGAGGCTGCCTGAGTGGGGAAGGCAGCCTGGGATAACTGTGGGAATGGTTCCACAAGCGCAAACACAACGTCTTGAGGAAGCACAGTGCTGGTGGAGAGGCACGTTTGCATTAACATAGAGCAAGCTGCACAAGTGGCAACCCCAGTTTTGCTGGTTTAGTGCATCTATGTGAAGGGTGTGTGCTGGTGTAATTGCCCTTCTGTCATTATATGGCTATAAATTATCTTAATTATAGACACGGTCACCTGCACGCATTGTGGAGCACCATAAGTGGTGCTGGAAGTAAGTGTAGAGACTGCCCAGGAGAGGACATCTGTGCTGAAGCCAGGGCAGCAAATGGAGCCGAGCGGGAAGCAAGATTTCCTGAAGCAGCTGAGGAGCAGGGAGGAAATAAGCAGACTGGCAGAAACGCTCCTGGCCTAGCTGATTCTGGACTAAGCATCCTCCTCCTTTCCTTCAGCCCACTTTTCTGTGGTTCCCTCCTACAGTTTTCCCTGGGGCGGCCATCGGGGCCTGCTGAAGACAGGGGGTATCCCAGCGCAGTGGCCTCTGGCAGCAGCGGCAGGGCAGGGTGAGCCTCCCCGGCTCCACCACGGTCAGGACCTCTCACCCGGAGGGCAGAAACGCAGTGGAGACACAGGGCTCGCTCTGGTTCCTAAAGGCTCACAGGCAGATGAACGCTGGCTTGTGAGTGTTTTAAAAATAAACAGCCTGTGTTGGATTTATTTTTAAATTTCAGGGAGGCTCGGGAGCAGATCAGCCTCACAAAACGAAGCCCATTTCTTCAATGGCATTTTAAAGACGATAGCACCTCTTTAACTTCATCTCTCATTACGATGACTAATGTGGAGAGAATGCCAGGAGGCTGCAGCCGGTCCGACAGCCCTATTGACCCCGAGAGCGCGCAGTAAGGGATCTCCTTTGCTTACTATCTACAACCGCGACCTGGAGGATGAAATCCTTTGCTCAGGTGCAGCTTCACCAGATTCCCCAGTGCTTTGTGTAGGCACAAGGGCCAAGAGGGACTGGATTAGTTGACAGGATAGAGGCCTAAATTTAGACAAGATTCAGTAAGTGGGTGTAGGAAATGAAAGGAAGGAGTGGAAAAGGAAGGACAAGAGTAAAAGCAATAGGAATGGATACATAGACTGTATTCATCATGTTCCCGCTCGTGATCTTCATCTTCTTAAATACCAGTAACCCTGTTGGGGGTTTGCCCAACTGTTCTGCACAAGGAATTTGCCATCAGAACTGCAGTCGCCAGGAATCACTTGCAGAGGGATGTGGCTGTCGAGGATGGGGTGTGCATCCAGAAATGGATTTATTAAGAAAATAGAAGGCATTTATGGAACAGCTGGATAAATACAAGATTGGATATCAGTGCCGGAGTAGCGGCTGGGTGAAATGCCGGCAGCAATGGTATGGCCAGGTGGTTGTACAAAAGGTGACCATCCTTTCCTTCAAAGGGCAGAGCTTTTGTGTCTTGTACCAGAGAAAGGTGATCAGCAGAAAGATTCAGGAGGGAGTGGCAATGGGCCAGAAATATTCAGCAGAAGTATTCTTCATGTAGTTGGGATAAAATGTTAGCATATGTTGAGATCTGGACTTCACCTTAGGCTCGGCAATTAATAAGATTTCTATTTCCCATCTAGAAACAATCAAATCACAGTGCTACAATCACTGGCTGATGGTATAAAATGCCTACTATTTAATTATTTCAGAAATGCATTTGAGATTATTATATACATATATTCAAAATTTATTTCCTCTTAAATATAAGTACATGAATCAATTTTCAATAGTTTTTTTTTTTTTACTCACAACTATTTTCACACAATATAAGAGACATTTTCACGTCTTTTCAAAACATTATAAGGTACTTCGGTTCGTGTTGTAGCTGGACTCTGAAAAGATGAAGTTCACTTAAATTAGGAATATACAGAAAGGGGGGTGCTTGATTGCGATATGCTGTCTTCACAGACTGGTGATATATTGTTCCTGGTCCAGTCACCGACAGGAAAATTCCTGCCTCTCTTCCATACTGCCCTTTCCACAGGAAAGGATTTGTACAGGTGTATTTTGCATGACTTATGCTCCTCTAAAACAACAGAAGAGTTCAACAGTTTTGGAAAATCAGCTGCTTTAAAATGAACTGAAGCTCAGAGAAGTTTTTGTATGTAAAAGAATGTTTTTAACGCTTATGATAACATCAGCTTACGGTTAACTTTAGGGATTCATTGTTAGCAGTAGTGAATTTGTTTTCCTCAGCTGATCCTTGCCCACAAACCCAGTGTCCGTGGCTGAAGAATCGGGTATTAACCCGTAGCCACCTTCTTGTTGTGACATACTGGTTCGTCCTGTATTGGGGATCACCTGTGGAGGGAGGACAGATGGATGAGTTTAAACCTGTGTATGATTTAGGAGGTTGGAATGGAAGTCATTAGGAAAGAGCAATTGTTCTGGGAGGTAATTATAGGGAAAGACTGGCGGTGGGGAATTTGAAGCTTGGGACATGAAGAAACTACAGATATGTGCATCAATCTCTGTGCAAATCACCCTCTTTTGCTGAGATATTGTAAACCCAGGTTTAGCAGATTTGTCATGATTTTGCCTTGGTCAATAGCAACAAACCTTTTCCAGGTTTGTAAATCATTTTTCTTTAAACAGCTTTTGAGAATTGACAGGAACAACAGGGAAAGTCAGGATGAACTTTTTGGAAGGCAAACTATCAAGTGTTTTTAAAACCTGATCTTCCCACTAAGATCCTCAATTTCCCTTATTCTTCCTCTTTCTAAGCCCTGGAGTTTTACTACTTAAGGCAGTGCTTCAGACTTCAGAATTATCTTCCTTTCCTGCCCACCCCTGCAGACTCCCTTGTTGCTGAGAAAGGGCCAGCTGGAGCCCAGACAGGCTGGACTTGTCCCCCAGATTGGTTTTGATTTGCTCATTTTATAAACTAGAAAAATAAATAAACTTTTAGTTCACTTATCCACTTGCCGTCAGACCAGCACTGTCTGCTCAGGTACACTTTCAATCCCTTCAGGAGGCCCAATTTTGCATGTCCTGAGCCCTTCTCTTCAGAGACTATCCTGCTGCCTGGGTTTCCCAGAACCGTGAAGTAAACGCTGTGCTGTTTAATGCAACTCTCCACAGCCTTCCCACTACTCTTTCATCCCTAAGTGAAGTTGTTTCCTCCGTTGCTCTAACCCCAAACTGGACCGGCCAGGTGTTCACCCGCTCCCCTGCCTTCTCCTTCCATCAGAGGGAAACAGATTGGTCTCTTCCCTGGGAGGGACTATGTCCTCCACACAAGGCTCATGAAAAATAGTGCCATGCAGGCGAGGAACAGTCTTGTTTACAGCAGATTTCTCTCCCTCGTCTTTCCATGCATCATACAAACATGTCCTTCACCCACCTGCCCATGCCCTACAAGAGCGGCAGCCCAGGGGCCGGGGCAGCAGGGTGCCCTGCCAGGGGACGGAGCCCCGAGCGGGGCCCACCTCAGACACGGCCAGCGCCCGTGTCCCCGCCCGGCCGTGCCCCGGCTCCGAGGCCGGAGCACCGGGCTGGGAAGGCCCTGCCAGGCCCCCAGCCCGCCCTGAGCCCCGCGCCCAGCCTGGGCGCCAGGGGGAAACCTGCCCGTGGCGGGCACGGAAGCCCGCGGGCCCCAGACTGAGTCCAGCGTGTCCCCCGCGGGGCCTGAGCTGCTGGAGCCGCCCGCAGCCCCTCGGCAGGCCCCGGCCGGGCCCGGCAGCGGGGGGCTGCGCGCCGAGGCGCTCCCCGCGGAGGCGCGGGCGGGCCCGGGCTCCCGCACGGCCAGGGCAGGGCGCGACCCCGGGCCTCCGTCAGGTGGAACCGGAGCCTCCGCACCGGGCCCGCGGGAGCAGCGGGTTCTCCGCTCGCCGCGGCCGGGAAGGGCCCGGCGCTTCGGCCCCTCGGCTGCGGCCGCGGCGTTGCCCGCGCTGCGCGCAGGTGGCGGCGGCCTGCGGAGAGGCCGCGACAGCGCCGGCGCCCGGGCCCGGGCCCGGCCCCTCCGGCCCCGCCCCTCCGGCCTCCTGTGGCGGCGGCGGCGGCTGCTGTTCCCGGGGCGGCCGCGGCGCCGCCTCCCCCTCCCCGGCTGGCTGGGCTGCCCCTCATGCGGATGTGACATTTCACGGCGTTTACCGCAGCCGCCATTTTGAGACAGAGAACGCTGGCGGCGGCGGAGCGGCAGCAGCGCGCCGGGGCACAGGCAACGGGGGCGGCCCGCGGGCCGGGAGCAGCGAGCCGGGCGTCGGCCAGCGGCTGTGCCGGGGCGCTGGGGGGGGCGGGAGGGCAGAGGAGGGGCCCCGCGGCGCCTCCCCGACTTCGCAGCGCCGGGGACACCTCGCCGGGGGAGGGGGAAGCGCCGGGCGCCGCCGCCGGGCCCTGACTCCTGGTCTCCCGTCCCCCCCTCCCCTCCTCCCGGTCCCCTCCCCTCCGGCCCCCGGGGAAGCCGCCACCCCCGGCCGGTCCCTCCTCCCCACCCCTTTCCCCCGACCGGGTGCCGCCGCCGAGATTGGGCGAATAGCGAGCAAATACGTGCGCGTCTCGCTGCCTCCGCCGGCTGCCCGCTCCCTGCCCGCCGGAGCCCAGCCGCAGCCCCCCGAGGCGGGTGCCCAGTCCCGGCCGCTGCCCAGGCCCCGCCGCTCCTCCGCCCCTTCCCCTCCCGACACAGGCCTGCAGCCCCCAGCGGGAAAGGCCCAGGCCGCCGCCGAGCCCGAGCCCCAGCCCCAGCCCGACATGAACCACCATCAGCAGCAGCAGCAGCACCAGAAGCCCGGGGAGCAGCAGCTGAGCGAGCCCGAGGACATGGAGATGGAAGGTAAAGCCGGGGCCGGGCAGGGCCCCGCGCCCTCAACTCTGAGGAGAGTTTCCCCCTCCTTCGCCCCCCTGCCTCGCTGCCGGCTCCCGGGGCTCCCCCGCCGCCGCGTCCCCCGCGGGGAGCGCCCGTCCTCCCGCCGCGGTGAACGCGCCCGGCCCTTCCCTCCCCTCGGAGCCGGGGCGGCCCGCAGCTCGCCGTCCCGTGCCCGGCCGCGGCCAGCCCCGCCAGCCGGGGTCCCCCCTCCCGGGGAGCGCTGCCCGGCGGCGCTCCGGCGGGAGCGGGGCGGGGGGGTGGGACGCGCCGGGGAAAGTTGCGGCGGTGAGGAGCGGCGCGGGGCCGGGGGAGGCGGCCCGGGGGGGGCTCCGCAGGAATTTGCATCGCGGGAGGGGGAGGGCGCGGGGGAACCGCTGCTACAAAAGGGGACCCGCACCCCCGGGGCGAGGCGTGCGGCCGTGAGCCCGGACCTCCGGCCTGGCGGGGAGCGGGAGCCTCCCGCCGGGGGTGGTGGTCGGGAGGTGAGCCGGGGTGGAGGGGGGGGGCGGCGGGGGCGAGCAGCCGCGCCCCGGGGGGCCCGTCCGGCCTGGGGGGGCTGGGGCTCCGTCTCGGAGAAGTTGTGGTGTCGGGGGGGGGGGGGTTTGCCTTCCGCGGGCGAAGGGGACGCGGCTGTCCCGAGGGCTGCCCGGCCCCCGGGGCTGCCGGGCGGTGAGCGGCGGGCAGCGGGGCCTAGCCCGGCCCGGCCCGGCCCGCCGCCCCCGCTCCCGCCGGCGGGGTGGGCGGTGGGCTTCAGCCCTGCCCTGCCCGGGGCCGTGCGGGGCGGCGCGGCGGCTGGGCCCGGCCGCTCATTGTATGCAGGCAGCCACGCTGCTCGCCATTTTTAATTAACCCTTCTCGGAGGGTTATTTACAGAAACCGCTGCCGGCCGGGCCTAGCGCGGGGTCGGCGGGCTGCGCTGACCATGTGTAGCGCCTGCACAGCCCTCGGCCCGGATCCTGCACCGTCATGCAGTTGCGCTGGTTTCATAAAGGAGGCACTACATTTTCAGGCTTGTTCCCCGCTCCCGTCCGGTGTAGTCTCCGGCGGTGCCTTTAGCATTTTTTTGCATTGTGTTGTTATTTTTACACGCCCTCCCCCCGCTTGGAGCAACACCCTCCGTCTGAATTCAAGGATGTAAAATTATTTTGGGCAAATGCACGGCGGGGTTTTGTTCCTTAAGGAAGGGCAGCCACAGCACGCTGCTCCTACCGATGGTATTTGACTTGGAGGTCAAAACCACCAACTACCTAAATATCTTTTAGAATGCCTGGCTGTGAAGATGCCAATTCTGTTACGTTTTAATCAACAGTGACATAAATATTCACCAACACGAGATATTTTGCTCAGAAACGTGACAATCGACTTAGCAAATGTACCTTTCTGCTAAATAAGAGCCACTGAAATTGGGAGGAGCAAAGGTGTTTTAGTGGAAGTTTGTCACCGTGACTGTGAGATTACATTTCAAGATTAGAAGGTCATTACATAAAGCCTTGCTTTCCTACACGTAAATCTCTATTTCATAAAATAATAGCTAAAACTTATTTACTATCAACTTATTTACTAGCAACTAGTGTTGGTTTTGCTTTAGAAAAATCTCCAAACTGGTGTTTATGTGCCGTGTGGCAAATATGTAAAAGGAGCTGATTTAAAATATACTGTATATTTGGTTTTGTATATGTACAAATATTACCATCTTGTGGGGTATATTTTCCAGCAGATTGTTTGATAGCCTTTAGCAATCTGCTTTTTCGCAATATCCTTTTCAAGTCCTTCAGAATATTGACTGTATTTAATGTTTTAATTTTGATTTCGATTTTTATGGGCTTGGTGCTCTACCATGCTGGGCACACTGAAAAATGCTGAGTATTTTTATGCAGTTTAGAGGTGTCCTGAACTTGTCTGGATTGCATCCCCTCTGTCAGTGGGGATACAGGAGTCCAAAATACATGCAGAAATCACTTTGATGGTTGTGGAGATCTTACGCTGGTGGCCACCTCCATTGGAGGGGTGAGGAAAGAGTCTCTGCGTATACCAACATAGTGATGCTGAGAATACGGCGTTATCTTGGAAATCTGTTTGAGATCTATTAGGCCGCACACAGCTGATTCCGGGTGATATTATGAACTTGCTAATTTGTGAGAGTTTACAGAACTGTCCATTTATGCAAAAATAAAACCAAAAAAGTTTAGCTTTTGGAGGTTTTTTTGCAATACTTGATTTTTCTTGAGAAATGGGTTTACAAGATTGCAGAGATCAGATTATTGCTGACTTTTATTAAAAGTTGACATCATGGGTACATATTAATTTAGTGTGTAAAACAATGTTCATCATCTTAATGTATGGGTGTTTGTGCTTTCTTGAGAGAGATGCTTTTAAGCAGTGCGGAAAATATTTAATAACATGTAGTTAGCTTAATTTTAACATGCACAGAACAGTGTCGGATGCCATTCTTCAGCGAGTGATCACGTTAGATTTGGGAGGTATGTGAAGAATGCGCAGTGGAAAATTGCACATCTTGATTTTGAATTATGTGGAGGTTCGCTTATTCTGTGTACAGCCATGCTAGATGAACAATTTTGATGAGTGAAATAACCATTTCAGATGTAATATAAAAGTGTGGAATTAAACCCTTTAGCATTAAATCAGATATGGTATTTCGAGTGTCTGCTCTCATGACCCTGTTATTCTCCCTTCCCTTTCCCTTATGACTAATTTACTCTTGATGACCTGATGGACACTCTGTGTAAAAGAAAGTTGTACTAAACAGGGCTGTTGAGACTTCAGGAGGAAGAAGGACATTCCCTTTAGAAAGAAAAATTAATCTCTGCATCATGAAGGGAAGAAGCAATGACAGCCTTGATGAGGGGCAGGTACCTGCTCAGCAGGGCCAGGTGTGGTGCAGGCTCACCTACTTGCAATACTTAGCTAGAATGCTGTGGTGTTACAAATCACCTCCTTGTGCTAGTCTTCTGTTACCTGTGGATGTTGTTTGTGATCAGCTTTAGCCTTACTGAGGCTTGGCAGTAGTGATATGTGGACAGAGAAACTTTAAATTTATGAGAACTGTCAGCAGAGGTTGCGTGCCCTCGGCTGAAGGCAGCCGCTTCCCTCGCTGAGGGTACAGTTGGACAAACACAGCGTTTGCTGCTGCTCGTTTTCATCTCGCGTACCACGCCAGCGGCTGGGCTAGCGCACCTCCCTGTCACTATGAAGGGCTCAAAATTAAAAACAGAAAGTGGGATTTTAAAACGTAGTTTAGGTTTTTAATTTGGTTCACCCTGCAGCCCCATGTAGTGGTGCATGAATGTGGTGAAGGTTTGGCACTGGGGCGGGAAGGAACAAGAAGGGCTGCTTGAGGTGGCATGGATGCTGGCAGTTATCCGGCCAAATTCTGTCACCAGTCATGGATTTTGTGTGCACTCCTCATCCATTGCCACATAAAAGCGTGTGATTCTGGCTGCCGTGGCTGCCTTTGGGCCGAAACGGAGTGGGAGTCTGCAGGTGAGCCGTTGGTGCCTGAGTTTTAGACAAATTAACAATTTTTGGGGTGGTGATTAGTAAATTATCCTGTAGAAATTCTGAAGAGTTTATTTGTATGCTGAATAACTGTAATGGAAAAAATAAATAATAGTTTTTCCTTACTGTAAGGTGGGTATGTAGGTTGCTTTATCATGCAAAGAATTCCGGCTGTTTAGTTGCTGGTGAGTTGCTCTATAAAGTGTAATTGAATCCAAATCCCGATACTTTATATATGCTTCCTCTGTAACGTCTTTTCACAAATGTGTCTGAACTTCAAAGAACTTGGCTTAATACAAATCTAGAGTTACATATTTCATTAAGTTCTTTCATGGAAAGTCTCATTTGCAGCTTAATAACTCTAGGTTTCCCTTGTTCATAGTTTGAATCTGCTTTTTTGTAGGTTCAGCCTCTGCCCGTAGTTACGTACGTACGTGTGTTTCGCAGTATGGAAGTTTCTTTTCCAAAGTAGCCGGCACAAGCTTATCGAGACAGTGTCGCAGTCCACGAACACGCGATGACTGGTGGTTCGGGTTGCACACTTGTGTTCTCCTTGTGTTGGCTCTGCAGCCTCTCAGGGCATGCCGTCTTTTCAGTTTTTCCCTGGTTAGGGCAATTTAAAGTTGAGATTTGAATTGCAGGTGAAATGACGCAACATATTTACAAAGAACAAGAAAAAAAAAATGACATATCTGTGTGCATGTATATATGTGAAAAGTTTAAAATTGGACTGTCCTGCAGTTTCCGTGCAATTGAAAGTTTGTGTTGCTTGCTGCTCATTCCTATTTTGCTCACTACTGACAGAATTTACTAGATTTCTGACCCACTGTGTGATATTGGTCTCAAGTACGTCACTTATTTTTTTGCCTGTCTTCTGAATGCTTACTTCCCTTTCATATTTTGTCCTCATTAGTATTCTCAGTTCCTGGCAATTTAATATCATTTGCATACATAACACAGTGTTCGTTTCTTTTTTTGCCTGCTTCCACGGCTTTCTCCTGAAGGCCTGTATCCCTCTCTTTCCCTGAGCTCCTTAGCTGTCTTCTATATTGCTCCTGGCCAAGTGGTGATAAAGTGAGGCTGTATGTTTGAGAGGAGAATATGCAGACTAAATTGATCATATGACTGTGGGTATCTGCTTGTTTATATGTTCTTCCTGCCCCTTCCCCTCTCCAGCCTTGACATTTTTCCATGAAATAGATGATGCTCAAGTGAGGGGAGATAAAAACGCTGATGCAGCAGACAACAAGCAAAATTAAGTTAATTCTGAGGTTATACCTAGAGCAAAGAACCAGGCCTGGCCTCTTATTCCCAGTAATGATAATGTTTAGTACCTCTGGAAAGAGCATGCTTGGCCCTGGGAAATGATGTGCGTTGCATCGTTCACAGATGGCCACTTCATGCCAATCGAGAAAGCGGCATCGGTGGCTTTTGAAGAGTGCTAACTATGTCTAGAGTTTCTTCTGTGCATTCTTCATGAACTGGGTGCTCAATAGGTCGTCAGGCTTAGTACACTTTCTGTGAAGGAGAAATGGAATAGTGGAAAATGTGTGTAAAATTCAGAGGGAAGTGTAGATCGCACGCTATTCAGGATGAACTATATATATCAGACTTCCTTACTCCACTCCAGTTGTTTTATGCTATTGACTGAATTCAGAAGAGAAGTAAAATCTGCTGCCTGTCACTACTAGGAAGCTATACTAAGTAAAGTAGCAAGTTGTGTGTGTAAAAGTAATATAAGCCCAAACTTTAAATAGCAGATGGAGATAGTTGTTTGAGACTGAATCAGTTTCATTGCTGCAGAATAATTTATCACAAGAAAATCTAAACAGTGCATCCAGCCTGTAGCAGTTAAACCAGTTTAGCCAGTACATCTTGCATGACATCATTCGATATTTGGGGTAAGGGTGAAAATGAACTGGTTTAGAGCTTGTGAAGCATCCAATTTTTCTTAAATGGTAGTAAATTTAAAATAGGACATTGTTTGCTTCAGTTTGTGCTTTGAGGTGTCTCAGATCAGTTGCTTTAATTTAACTTTATATCTTGTGGCTGTAAAAAGTTGGTTTTGAAGGAGTAAAATATTGGGTGGCTTGCAATACAAGGCATTAGTAATCCATAGCAAGTGTGCTTTTCCCCCTTAAATACATATGTATATTAATCTATGTAAAATCTGCTATGTGCTAGTTTGACGTTACCAGCAATAGGATTAACAGTTATTATAAAGTGTCTTGGCAAGTAGAATGGGGGCTGGAGACTGGCTATTTTACTTGTCAAGTTATTAAATATGCAGTGTTGTTTTCTAAAACTTCTTTTACTGGTCACTTAAGATAAGGTATTTTGCTCCAATGGCTTTAGTGTTTTAATTTGATACACTAGCAAGGAGAGTAAAAGTGCACCTAATCAGTGGCAACGGCTGTAGCATAATGTATCTGTGCATATTGTTACAGGTTTGGACTTAACACATTTCAGTATTTCTGCTAAACTGTTTTTTTTTTCAGCTTGGCTTACTGATTGTAGTAAAACAAGCTCTGTAAGTTTAGAAACACTGAATGGGGATTGAATGACTTGCCAGCAAAACGAAGAATGGCCAGCTTGGCAATAATGTTTTATTTTGACTTGTATTTGCCTAGTTTCCCTAGAAGGCTGAGATTTTGTCAACTAGAAATAATAAAGCTTCTGGAAATTAGTAGATGGATTTTCGAAAATACTGAAACTGTCCTGAATGTTAGCGGTTTGGGGAAGACAGTGTTACTCTTTTACCATAGTGCCTAGGAATCTTTGGGATTCTCTTCAGAATATAAAAACACATTTGAAGACTGTTTTATATTGGACTTTATGCATCTAGAATAACACAGCTTGATTGTTCAATGTAACAGCATGTGCATATTTGTTAAGCAAAATCTCTTAAAAAATATGGAGATTAAAACTAAAGGGTAAATTTTGATAAAACTAAAATTCTGTCATGTAATCAGTATAGTATATCCCAGTTTGTGTTTTTGATTGCTGTTTGGCAGCTGTGGTAAACATTACCGAAATAAGTCATTCCTGACCCATTTAATAATGAAGATCTAAACGGAACCATCGTGCTTTGTAGCATCAAGCATCCTAGGAGAACAGGACATTCAGTGCCTGCAAACCTGGAGTTCTCCGTGACTGCAGGTGTAAAGTGAGCTCCAGAGTGATGCTGCTCAGAGAAGATGTGGCAGGAGCATCCTGTTTAAATTGGGGAAAACACACGTACCTCAGCTTATCCTTGCGTAGATGCTGGTATGTGGAGATGGACAGTCTTCCAGGCCTCCTGAACATCTTGGGCTTTTCCTTATCAAAACCAGCACCTCGACTTGCACTCCGAAGCATATTGCAAGCCAGAGGAAGACGACGTGGATAGTGAGCTGGAATATCCTACGAGAAGAAAGTTCAAAATAGATTTTTTTTTTTTTTTTTTTTTTTGCAGTACTGCAGTGTTTTGCAGCCTAGAGAGGCTATGATAGGAAACATCATACAAGTGCTGAAAAAGAGAACTTGGAGCTTTGTTTTGTATGTTAAGGCATTGAATGCACTCCAGTAGAACTTGCTTTAAATGCAGAAATCTGTGAAAATTCCTAAGGTCATTTTTCACAATTTTCCTTTTCCTAGTGTAAATAGGAAAGGATGTGTAGGAGTATCGTTGGTGTTCACCATAGCTCTAAGCTTGATCATCTGGTGATTTCACAAGGTGCAACTGTATGGATGTTCTTAAAAAAATAGGGCATCTCCAGCTGTGCGTGTGTTTTTTAAAGATCTAAGGAAAATTTTGTTTTAGGGCTCTAAATGTGGTGTTATGCCAATACAACAATTGGATTAATTTCTTTTGAGCTGTGTTTAAAAAACAGAATGCTTATGTGTTTCCACAACAGAGATTTTTTTCTTCCACTGTGTTTCGGAGAGTTATTTTCTAACATCACTGATGTTGTCCAGCAGAACTTAGATGGAGGTTTTGATAAAAGTATGAGGGTGCAAATGCCTATTAAAACTTGGCTAAGGTTTTGAATTCCAAATCCACCTTAGTGGCTTAATATTCTTACTGTTAAATACAACAGGGATCAGTGGTGTAAATTTGTTTCATAAAATGGCTAATTTGTGAATTAAAAATGTACAGACTTTAAATCTGTAGTACATGTGTTAGTGAATGAGTTGATACATGTAAAGAGAAGGAAAATTATATTTTTAAGAAAAGAAACTGACTTCCCAGTATAAGATCAACATGTTATTCTGTGACTAGATAGGAAATTTTTGCTGTAAAATTTGCTTGTGAGCCATGAAAGCACGCGGTCCCTTGGGACTCGGCAGCGGCTCGGGGATGCTCTGCAGGCTGGGGGGAAATCTGAAGCCGCCTGCGCGGGTGCTGGGGCAGGCGTGCCACCCCCTCGTGTTGCTCACCTCTGCGGTTCAGCCCTTATCTCTTGGTAGAGGGTGAGGACTTTTGGGTAGGCATTTTACACTTGCACGTGTTCTGCAGTTTTGCTGCTCTGGACGTGGTGGTGGCAGCGGTGGGGGGTTGTGGCTTGTAGTGATATGAACAGTCTGGTTTGCAGGTCTTAAGATCAGAAAGGTTGGCCACCCTGCACCTGGGGTCTGTATTTTCATGCATCACCATTTTATCCATCAGCTGTGACAGGCAGGGACCATTACCCATCTGGTCCTACTAGCCCGCCCCAGCCCCTGTATGACTAGCGGAGTGTCTGTGTTGAATTGCACTTGTTTAGCACTATCCAGTTTTTGGACGGTAACCTGTTTCATTTTTTTTGTCTTGATAGTCTCTGATTACTGGAAAAGAATGAAGAGATTAAAAAGTGTTTGGGGAGTCATCAGGGGTTTTTTTGTTTTTAATTTTTTTCTCCCCCCCATCTAAAAATATATTTTGTTTTAGGCAGCCAAGGCGGAGTTGGCAATCCTAGTACTGGGGCATGGTGGTTTCTGGATCATCTTTGGGTTTTTTTCAAGAACAGAGATTGCTTCATTTGGAGGTGGGGAAGAACTTGGGTTCTCCCTTCCTGCATGTAAAGCCAGGCAGCTCTCCTGATGTGGCCGACGCTTTGCTCTTGTTGTTCGGTAGTTGTGAAATACGTCTCAGTTACATATCATCACAATATTTCTGGTAACGATAATCAGGTAACAATTTTTAGACACAAGTTTGCCTCCACAGCATGTCTTAACTATGCCATTTAGATAAATGGTTGGTTTGCTTCTGTTACTGATGTTAGAGCTGACTAGACACTTGGATGCTGTTGCATGGGTTTACAGGCTTCAAGTCCTAAGACAATGTGAGATGTACTTTTTTTTTTAAAGGAAATCTGCTTAAGCAGAGGCTGCGTGAACCCTCTTTTATTGTTCATTAAACGGGCTAAGGATAGTTAGATTTCCTTCTTCATTGGGAGTAGCAAGGAACTGACCTCTTCTTCAGAATTTTTCACCTAGTTAAGTGTTAGTTGCTTAAAAATATCGAGGGCTGAACCTAATTTCTGGAGAACAGTAGATACTATTAGAAGTTTGAACACAGAGAGAACTCAAACGTGTCTGTAAATTATATGAATTAAACAGTGGGTCACAATCCACATGCAAAACCCTCCTTGCTAATAGCAGTTGCAGTAGTGGTGTTTCACAATTTTCTTCTGCTTTCCTTTCCCTCTTATTCTTCCTGTGTGGTTTTTATCTCCTCTGTTTCAGTCTGACTGTTTCAGATACTTCTTGGACTTAAACCCTGCACCAAAAAAACAGTCCCCTTAAAACTAGCATAACGCTTTGCAATATTTCTGTTATGCCATGAAGGCAGTAACCATAAGTGTAAGTTTTGGTTTGTTTTTTTGTTTTTGTTTTTTTCCTTCTTAAAGTGTCCTTACAGTTGAGGAATTAAAAATAAGCAGCAGTAAAATCAAACCAAAATCTGCCAGATTACTAATAATTTTTTTAAAGTAGTTTATTCTAAACGTTTAACCACAGGATTTGATAATAATTGTTTCTTGAAATGTGTTGCTTCAGTTCCATATTGATTTTAAGATATTTTCTTGCTCTCAGCAGATATGTCTTGGTTTTTTAACCTGTTTTGTTCATCGGGCTCATGCTTCAGCTTACAACCTGTGCCCTGAAGTCTATCATCCAAAGTAGGAGAGGGTTAGCGTGGGTGGGATAGGATCCTTACTGGAAAGGATGCTGTGCAGCTCCTTTGCTTACCAGTGGAGCTCCGCTGGGGAAACCCTCTCTTGATCTTGATAATAGCACAGATTAAGGGGAAAAATAATTAAAGTTCTTGTTTCACCTGTGTCCGTTGCCTGTTCATAAGGAACCCTGTTCAGCCGTGGCTTTGTTCTGTCGCCTCTGCTTTGCTGGAGATGTGTAGTGAAATGGGTGGGTTGGCCCGTCCCTGCAGCTGAACACAGCTGAGCGGGCTCTGGCGAAGAGCAGGGTGTGGAGGTGTGAATGAGCCTGGGGACTGGGCGCCTTGGCATTGCCACGGAAGAAATGTGTGTGGAACCCCAGCGTCTGTCTTCAGACTTTTAAACTTGGGATAAAACCACTTCAGCTTTATTGGTCAGTGACCTCTCTTGCTGGATTAAGAAAACATTCTAATTCTTTAAGACCTTTCAGCAGCCTTGTATGTAATCAACTGAGAGGTGTTAACTTTAATGCAGTGAGAGACCGTGCCTCAAGTGGTTCTCTTCAGTATGCTTGTCTGTTGTCATACAAATTCCACATGTGCCAGAAGCGTTTGTATAAATCCATATTGCAAACTAAGAATGAAGATGAATCAAAATTTAGATACTTTGTGGCACTTCTCAAGAACAAAGCTGAAGTAAAGTCCAAGAAAAGTTTTTGGTTGCTTGAAGTACAGCATGGTCAAGGTCTGAACATGAGCCGTGGGAGCCTTCCTAGTGCCTTATGTGTCCAAATGTGTGAACACGTGCTTTTGCTGGTAAAGTTATACTAGTAGCACTGAACCCAACGCAGAGCACATCTTCAAGGCCCATTTTATTAGAGAATATTATTATTGTTACCTAAGTTTTGCCTAAATGGGTAGAGTGGAAGCCCACTCGCAGTTAGCAGGTGTGCGTGCTAGACCTCTCTGGATTCGGAGGCATCAAACATCTCCCACATCCAAGGAGTGTCTCTTACCTGGTGCGGTGTCAGGTGGCTGTGCTGTGCAGCAGGCCAGCTGAGAATAGCGCCTGCAAGAAAGAGGAGTCTAACCCAAAACTGAGCACAAGCTGCAGGGAAGGTCCTGGATTTTGGTCTGGGCACCAGACTTCATTGTATCAGATGACTTTTATATGCTACTGGGAGCCAGGAGAAGAGTTTGTGTCTAGTTCACTCTTAACGCTGCTACGGAGAAGAGGTATCTTCTAGAGCAGTTTTTTTTGACCTCTGCACCTCCCTTTTGCCTCCTCGCTTGCACTGACACAAGTGTGTGGGAGCACATGGTAAACGAGATGAATGAAGAGATCTGAATTTAAAGTAACTTCCTGATTTTGGGTTTATTTTTAACCTAGCTCAGTTCACTGGTCTGCTTTGTTGTTTGGCCCCACAAACAAGTGGGTCAGCTTGACTGAGCAGGCAGGAGGGAGAGAAAACTCTTAAGCCATTAATAACTTTTATAACTTTATTTTTTTTTTTTTAAACTTTCCCAAGACCCTTTATTTGGCACCTGGGCCTGTCTCTCCCAAGAAATGCATTGGGGGACAGGGCTGTAGCAAAGGTCCAAGGGTGAGTATCAAGTGCAAGCTTGCAGAGCTCTTAGTGCAGACGCATGGTTTTACCGTTATAAAAATTGAATGTTGTTCAGATGCAAACCACTTCTGGGGATGAAATTGTTCCCATTCCAGGTCTGCTTCTGAATGTCTTCGCTTCTGTTACTTTTTTTTTTTTTTTTTTTTTTGTGCAAGGGTATTCCTTGTAGCTAAAAATAATCTCTTGCATTTTCCAGCTTGAAGATACATCTCAAGGATCTTCAACTTTCTTCCCTGTACTAAGTGGGTTACTATTTTCTGATTTAAGTACCTATTAGAATCTCAGTTACTTCAAATCATAATCTAAATGTATTTGTGGGGGTTTTAACCTCCTGTCCAAACTAGTTTTTCTTCTGATATTTTCAGCACAGTGATAAAAATTTCCAGGTCGCATTCAGTTGGTGCTTACGGCAGCTCTTCTGTCAGCCAAGCGCTCTGGCCAGTGTAATGGTCCTAATTTAAACAGGAGCCACTGGTTTCTGGAATGTGGTTGGATCATACAGGTTTTTAGCAGGTCTGTTGAAAGAAATTTTAGAGTTAACCTGCTTCCTAGTCTGGAAAGTTTACAGGAGATGATGTGTGAAATTTTGGTCATTTTAAATACAACTTAAAGTATACCTATTGCTATTAGCATCATGTTCACAGGTTAGACTTAAGAATATAAAGCTGGCTTACTACCGATAGGCTTAATGCTAGACAGGGTCTAGTTAGTGTAGCTGGAGCAAAATATTGGCATAGATTAACTGGGCTAATGTTAATTTTTGATCTCTCATTTTTAATATACCTTGAAATGCACATTAACCACCTCAGATGCATGCTTTATTAAATCAAAGGATAGGCGTACAGCAAAAGTATTTGAAATTTTGGCAGGGTACAACTTTGTAAATAGAGAGATATTTGTGTTTTCTGAAGTAAGACTTTTTTTTTTTAAGTAAGTGGAATTGTTGAGTGATTTGTGGGTCATTTCTATCCTAAATATGGACAGCTGCATACTATGAAATGCTAATTAAACTCTTGGTGTTACAAAGCTATTCTTGGTGGTAGTGTTGCACTTTTGATTTCTACATCATGCTCAGAAATTTGGGGAGGGGTTGTTAATTTGGTAACTTCTCCAGTGGGGCTGCATCGCACCCCCGTAGCCCCATGGTGTGCCAGGCCAGTTAACCTGGCCACGGGCCTGTGACTGGCAGCGCTCTTTCCTCGGGAGCAGTCTCCCAGCTGGGTGACGTGCCGCAGGGATGGCAGAAGCCTCCTTTATGCCCCTGTGTTTCCTAGGTGAGGGTGCACCAAAGGTAGAGGAAGGGGTGCTGTGGGAGAACAAGCTTTGAAAATAGGCCACTACTTCCAAAAGAATAATTTTGCCCTGCCTACTGGTCCAGTTCAGAAGAGCACCTGGAGAAGTGGGCAGCTGAGAAGAATGCCTTGTTCTTGGTTGCAGCCTTGTCTAGATGCTCTTTGGACCCGAGCAGAGGAGAGGCTGGAGGGGTATCTGCTCCTTTTCCCCCGCCGCTACTGAGAAGATGGTATGTTAACTGCCTGCCAGGCAAGGAGCGGTGCCAGCGCTCAGACGGATAAGACAGAATTTCTAGTGGTATATGTTAACTTCAGAAGTTCAGTTTATATTCAAAAGATAGCTGTATACTTGATTATATTGAGGTGGGCATTTCTGGGAGCTGGAACGCTTTCCTCAACCCACCATATTTCTCTCCCATGTAAATTCACTCACTGAGATCTGTAACATCTGAGTCGTGTCATAGTTGAATGTATGCAGCTGCCTCCTGGATTTTGGACTGTCCCTGTGATATTCAGCAGCAGCAAAAGCTATTTTAAGATGATATTTTAATGGTAGTTCAGTACCTGGACATACCTGAATAATTTGCTTGGTGGCCTACCCAGATTGTTTAACCACTTGCTGTGTTGTAAGATTTGGGAGAAAATCCAAATTGCTGTAGCTATGCCACTTGTAGTGGTGAGAAATACCTTCTCCTTTCCACCGGTTCTTTCGGATGTGTTTTTCAAGCAACAGTAATCAAATATAAGGGTTAGAGTTAAGTTGTTGGAGCTGTATTGAAATGTGCGTTACCATTGCAAAAAGTTTAAAAAGCACCGGTGCAGGTAGTGGTACACACCACCGGCAACACCAGCTCTTCTGTGTACATCGTGCACGTGCCGTGGTTTCCACTGATCCTCTCTGTCTT
The DNA here is from genome assembly GCF_047370975.1 of Nipponia nippon. Taxonomy (NCBI): domain Eukaryota; kingdom Metazoa; phylum Chordata; class Aves; order Pelecaniformes; family Threskiornithidae; genus Nipponia; species Nipponia nippon. Next base: position 4,773,653 of record NW_028262369.1, read on the forward strand.
TCTAAACAAAACTCAAAAATGCAATCCAGTCTTGAAAATCCTTAATGACCTAGAACTTACGGTTTTTGTCTACTGTTTTTCTTTCCTGTTTCCACCTTAAGATAAAGCATCACGAGGGTCATGAACCTGCATAAGCAGAGATTCTGATTGTTGGGTGTGGAGAAACTGTATTGCTGGCCCTTGGATTGCTGCTGGATAGATCTCGGTCTGAGATCTGGCCAAGCCAAGTACACCAGCGTATGAATTAAAGTGTAGGGGTCGTTTCTTTGATCCCAGGTAAAGTATTCATGTAAATTGACTATTACAATAATAGTATCAGTAATAGTAAAATACTACTAAATCCTGTAAATAATACCAACACTCTTGTTTCTGATTTTAGTCCTCACTTGTGGAACAGAAAGTGAGAAAGCTCTATCTTGTTTGATCCAATCTTTTGCCTATTGGCGTACTTGTTAAAATTGATAACAGAAATCGCATGGAAACTCTGTGTGTCCAGCAGGCTTTTTTATGCTCAAAATGCCATTCCTCTTAAAAATATTTCATATTTATACATTAAAAAAATTAAATGGGAAAATAAGGTTTAAAACTATCCCTAGAACAGTGATTGTAACGTGCAATTAATGCAGCACAGGCAATGCTGTCATGTAACAGGCGTTTATCGCTTAGGGATGCCATAATTCTGCCGGAGTGCTTCGGACACCAGCGTCTTCAGTTTTAGTTTGCATGCGTGCAAATGGGCGAGGGGTGCGTTTGGTGGTGGACCTGGAATAACCTGTCCTTTTCCCCGGTAGCTGGAGGTCAGCATTCAAGTGGATGTTCCCTGTACAGCTCAGCAGGGCGATGCCTGAGAAGGAAGGTTGCAGGGATTGGAAGGGTGCTCGGACTTCAAGAATGCTGGATTGCACGAAGTGATAGGGAATAAACACTGTTGGCATTGAAATTCTTACATTTATAGCCTTTCTGTTTGCTTGTGAAATTCGTGGAGTTGGTTGCTAATAGCATTTACAGAAAATAATGAAAAGAAAATACTCCCCTCCCCGGCCAGAAACTTTAAAAACAAATGTGGCTGCAAACACTGCATCTGTTAGGCAGGTATGATGGCAGAAGCAATAGCAAAAGCTAAAACCAGGTGCCTGTAAGATACATTGAAAGGTGTTTTTCTTTGTTCTGGGGTCATTTATTCTGCGTCAACACTTTGAGGCAAATATTTAAATTTTCAAAGAAGGGGAGGGTGGCATTTGCAGTGGTTTTTACAATGAAGGAACACATTTTTTTATCGTGGATTGTGCAAGCCAGCAGTAGTGGGTGTGATATTTCCCCTGTGCGTGCAGCCTGTCCTTGCGATGGACGTCCTCTCTCCTGCTGTACAGCTGCGCGTGGGTTAAGTCCCAGGGCCTTGCCTTGAGAAGGGAAGTATGGGGAGAGCCTACAGCTTGACAGAAGAATAAAATCCCAGAGATCTCTAGCATCCCGCAGATTATCATCTGGATGTTTACTGAAGTCTCTTGTTTACGCAGACTGTCCAAGCCAAAGTGAGAGAGACATCCATCCCTTGTCTGTGTCTGTCTCCTTTTGGTCTTGCGGGGTTTCTTTGATCTTAAAAAGTGTGCTGAACATGTATCGATAGTAAAACATCCACAGGGACATTAAAATACCTGAATTTGGCCATATGAATTAGAGCAAATCAAAACGTGTATGTTTATTTCTTTATTTTAATATGGGATGTAATGGGGGGGAAGCATATCTGCTAGGTGAAAATCTAGACAGTGTATTGTATCTGGTGGGGTTTGTGAACAAGCTTAAACAGGTGAAGACTCTCCTGTTACGTGTGCACAGCTAACTTTCCTTTTGTGTGGCTTAGCTGGTGAAAGTACGGCGGTGTTGTATTACCACCCTGACAAACACAACGCGTTGCCGCTTACTTGTGGGCACCTGCTTTTTGTAGGTGAAATAACTGAATATTGTATCAAAGGGTTCGTTTGGTTTTTTTGCTGGTCTGAGTGCTGTGTCCCAGAGTGCAGCTTCTCCTCCCTGGTGACCTCCAGCAAAATAACCATTCTCTTCTCAGTCCCAGTCTGTTTTGTTGTTGGTTTTGTTGTCTTCTATATCTCTTCTTATCCTTCATTGCAAGGGCATGGCATGTCTCTTCTTTTTTTTTTTTCTGAAAGAATGTTCCCCCTTTCAGAAAGGGAAAGGTATTCCTGTAGGGATAACAGTTGCAGTTAAATTATGACAGTCTCTAGTAATTCTGAAATCCTGGTCTTATTCTAACTTTGACCTGGAGCATCTGGAGCTCGTTTCAGGTTTGGGTCAGACCTGACTGTAATGACATTTAAATTGGAGCTCTCTGCTTCAATTCTGTCAGTTCGAGGTATTAAAAAAACATTAGACTTCTCGATGAGAAACCTTCAAATAGTGCTCCCTAATTGCAGATACGTGTTTTTATGTACTTTTATTTCTTAAGCAAGATCTCTTAAATTGTGTCCTCTGCTTCTGAAAGGAGAAACATCCTTATGGATTCTTTATTGATTTTTTTTTTTTTTGTGTGTGTGAAAAAGGTCTGGAGCTGAGCAAGTGCCAGGAATTACATACTAGACAGTTTGTGGTGTACCTCTGTGTTTGGATTTATTTCTCTCTCCCCCCCTGTGATCCACTGCCATGCACTGTCCCATGCTTGCCCCCCTCCAACGAAAACTGTTAGCAGTTTTAAAGTCATGGAAAAGTAGTCCAGCAGGAAGAGAGGAAATGAGGTGAGGATCCAGTAGTGGGGAGGACTGACAAAAATTCTGCTTTCGCATTCTCCAAGGGTATACTCAAAACACTGAGAGCGTTTGTGGGATAAAAGTTATAGCAGGGAATGTAAATGGACCAGCTAGAGGAAAAGAAGTGTGAGCAGTGAGGGTTTCTGTGAGTTTTTAGCAGTTGATGATGACACAGGCTGCAAATGCTACATTATTAGAGAGAAAAATAGAGGGTGGGGAGAAAACTTAAGGGAGTTATGGTTTTCCTGAGACATCGGAAGAATCATTCATCATCAATAGAATAAAGAATTTGAGATGCATCTTAATTCGGTGGTGATGTTTATACCAGCTTCTAGCCAGAGGCAAAGCAGGAAGGCAGTAATTAATTTTTGGAAGTCCTCAAAATTTGCTTCAGATGAGTGGTGCTAGCAATGGAGCAAAAATAGAAGTAGTTGGGAAGATTTGCCAGAAAGAATAGAGTATTGAGATTGGGAGGGTATTTTTGGAATTGGGGTGTTTTGCAGAGCATAAGAAAGATGTAATTCACTGGGTGACACGCAGTAGTCAGCTGTTCTAAAACACATTTTCAAGTCTGTTTTGTTGCCTTTATGCTCTTAGAATAGTTGACCAGAAAGCTATTGAAATACTGTCTGAGGATTTGGCTCGTGAAACAAAAAAGAAAATGTAATACGTAATAAATAAGAAAGTAAATACACAACAAACATGTGAGCAGTGAAGTACAACTTCCTCTTCAGAATATATTTTTGCTCAAAAATGTGCTAATTATAACTGCTGCCACATGTGAGGTGACTGGCTTTCCAAAGAAAAAGGAGAAGAATTTTGACCAACTTGTTTTGTCTCCCTTTTCAGGGAAAAACTAATTTGGGTGGTGACACGTGAGGGCATTAATGAGAGCGCTGAAATATGCAAAAGCCCCAGCGTATAAAATAAACTCCATCCGAAGCATCATCCCTTCACCCTTCATCGACTTGGTTGCACTGCAAGATGAAATCTAAATTACATGGGTGCAAGGTCTCATTTCGTGAATGTGTCTCTCAAATTTCTGTTTCTAAAATAGTTGTTTGCATGATTTGCATAAACCACGTAGTTTTGAAGTTTGCAGCTGCGAATGTTACTGTATGGTGTACCTGGTTCAAGAAGCCCTGTCTGTGCTAAAGAATTGTTTTAAAAATGATTGCTGCTTTACAGGTGTTCCAGTGTTTATCAGTAGATTTTTTTTTTCTTATTGTTTGTATTCCCAGTAGCTTAATTTTGGAGAACTGAATTTAGCTGTTCTCAGCTAATGCAGGTATGGGCGAGTACATCAGTTTCTTTGCCTCATTGATTTCAGTGCGTTTGTGTTAGGTTTTGAAAGAGAAGGTTAGCTTCAAAAGGTGTCTATGGTTGTGCCTTTTTTGTGTGTATATTGTTTTCTCCAGAATACAAAGTATAACTTCTTTTCTGATTGTGTTTGCTTAACTAACATGTGGACTTGGCTACCTGGTCCCCTGGCAGCCTTTTTGGCACCAGAACAACTGGTTGGCTATTTGACACTTGAATAGTTAAACAGGAAAAGGTTTTTTTGTCACTACTTAAAAGTTTTCTTTTGTTTTCACTTAAAAAAAAGTGACTTAAAATTGCTGACAAAAAAGTGATAAAGTTGTCAGTGGAGTGCTTAACTGAGGATTATAAAATTCCTGTTCCGCGTTCTTTTAAGAATTCCTTGGTAAATAACGGAAGCTAGCACCCGAGATTCCATACGTTTTCTATACAAAACAGTTTTTCAGCTGTGTTATTTGTTTGAAGAAAGTCGTTCTTCGTGTAGACAGTATTAAATAATTAACACAATTTAGTGCTAATTTTGGTGTCTGCTAACATTTGGATGTTTTCAAGTACAGTAACTTACATCTTCAAAGCAGTAAAGAGAAGCTAATCTTCAGAACATTTTACATCAATAATCAGCTCTTTCTCAGAGCTTAAATAATTATTTCCCTGCATTAACACTTGGGGGTAGAAAGGTTGCTGTCAGAATGGAAAGGGAAAATAAAGGTTAAATCTTATGTAAAAGTGAATGCTGAGGAAAGCCTGAATTGCTTTGGGACCTAATGGTTCTGTTGTCAAGACTGAGGAAGACTCTGGGTTCAGTCCTCTGTTAAGGCTTTTAAAATTATTTTAATGGTTGCTGGTGTTTGTGCTACAAAGTAGGGGAAGACAGAGTAGCCACCTGGCAAATGATTCAGTAAATTAAGCCTGGCCAGAAATTTAATGGCAGTGGTTTCTTGGGAGTGTCCAGGCCCCAAAATCTTCATGGCGGCTCCGGTCAAAATGAGGACGCTTCTGATGTAGGGAAGGGGATTTTTGTGCCGAAGGGGAGCAGGATGGGGTAAACCACCCCAGAGCCAGTGCTCCTCGGGGCACCCGCCCTGAGCCTCTCGCCTGTTCGAAGCCAGGGATGTCACCAAGCTCCCTGTCCCGGCTAGGTGCTGCAAGGTACGCTCATTCCCTGCTTGTCCCCTTTGGCTCGGTGCAGGTCGTGTAGAACATGGAACAATGCTAACAGAGGAGGTTGGAAAATGAGCTTATTAAGTAACAACCTCAAAAACTCGTGGGAACCATGTCTTTCAGGAATTTGGGAAACTGGTGGAGAATAGAAAACTCTGAAATCTGTGTCTTGGAGAACAAAAAAGCAGTTTCTTGTCCAGCTCATTGTAAAGCATCCCATTTGAAAAAGGCACGGTTTTTGTTTTGCTCATTCTGCGGTTGTTAATTTTTAGATGAGAGCATAATTATGTCTTGTTAATTACAGTGAAAACAAATGGTAAAATTAACCCAAAGTGTAGATTTTTTTTTTTTTTGGTAGTAGGAATCTCTTAAAATCATAGTTTATCATTATGCTTGAAACGTATGTGTTAATAAACTTGAACATAAACTAAATGTCAGTAGAAAATAATGATTTTCCCAGCAGCACTGCTTATATTGCTGGGAGTAAACAGCAAATGCTCCTCTGTTACCAGGATGTGCATGTGTGTGTGTATCAGTTCACATAAAGGGCTTAAAAATACAAAAAAAAAAAAAAAAAAACAACAAAAAAACACAAACAAAAAAAACCCCCAAACGTTGAATGGTTTAATTGTTGTTGTCGTTTTCCCCACGGTTAATCTAGACTTGTAAAAGTGACCCTGACATGAGGTTAGGGTTTATCAGCGCTGGGCAGACCCACGCTAATTGGTTCAGCCCTGTGCTTTGCTGCTGCGGCCGCTGATGTGTGATGCAGCTCCTCCTGCGGCATGCTCAAACGAGGAGGAAGCCCTCAGAAGCGCCGACGCAGGGCTGGGAGGCCAAGCCGTCGCCTCTGGGTGCAGGGCTGGTGGGGAGCCCGGGGCTGATCCCGCTCCCTGCCCCACGCCGCCTGGATGCTCCTCGGCAACTGGCGATTGTTTTCCTTGAAGTGGAAGAGAAGCGTGACTTGGGTGTGCTCTTATTTTGAAGGCAAAGTGCTAAACGCTTCTGTGATAGGCATTTTTTTCCCACAGTGAAATTATAGACAGTGCAAAACTGTGTTCAGAGTCAGGAATCTTGGATTTTTTTTTTTTTTAACTCCATTCATTTTACCGCATTTTTACACAGTGTGAACTTTAGGCTGGTAACGGATTTTTTGGTATGAATGTTCACGAGCTTCTTACAGAAACTCTGCATATCTACATAAGATCAGCCACCCTGGATTGGGCAAAAATTGTGTTTAACCTGGTGTCTTGGGGGCTGTCAGTAGCAGATGCCTATGTTAAATGTTGGGGCAGGGGAGGTATGGGGGGTTCCCTTCCCTGCTGTGCTCACCCCGAGGGTGTCTGAGCCTGGCCAGGCTGCATCCCAGCCTTTTCACCGCTCCTGATGGAATCTTCTTCCATTCATTGCTTTGCCTTCAGAAGCGAATGGGGAATAATGTATGCTTTGTATAAGTTCACGGTGCTTTTGCATCTTGAACACCGAGTGAAGCCTGGTTAACAGTCTTGCTTTCGTCCTCCATCTTAAAAAGGTATAGAAGAAGTAAAGAAGTTGCAACGATGAAAATAAAGATCACAAAAGGTATCGAATGGCTGCTGTAGCAGGACTGACTGAGTAGACTAGGAAGCATCCATCTGGCCCTAGTGTCGTGGATAACTGAGGAAAGATGTGCTAAAAGTCTGGGAAGCACAAGTGGCAGAAGAAGGTGAAACAGAAGCAACGTAAGACCGGAGAACATCGAATGTAACATCAGAGAGCAGGTTGAAAACAAAAAAGAAAAAGAGTTAGTTTGTAAAACATAGTTAAACTGTGGCACTCCTTGCTGGGATGTTGTAAATACTAGTAATGTCTACCGGTTTGCAAAGTTGGGGCACATGCTCATAGGGCGTTTTGAAGGGCAGAGACACCATCTGCAGATCAGGAATCTCAGAGCCATGAGATGGGGGCCTGGGAGGGTGCCCTGCAGCAGCGTCCCTCCCCGATCCCGGTCCCTTCAGCCTGCCATGGCTTCCTTTGTCGGCCGGCGTCGAACCTGCGTGCTGTGCTTTGTGGGTCTCCTGTTTTGCACTAGTGCTGCTGCCTTTGAGCCAGAGGGAGCTGGGAAGGTGTCTTGGCCTCCATGGCATCTTCTGACAAAATGTTTCATAGCTTTCAGCAGTTTCACATGTGGCATGAAAAAGGATTTTATTTGTTTCCTTCAAACTCACATTCTGGTGATTTCATGTAAAGCCCCTTGTATTGTTAGTAGTAGAAAATAATTGTTCTCCGGTGGTTTTTGTTTAGTTGTTTGGTTTTTTTCCTCCTCCATGCTATTCAGGATATTTGTCTGGCATATCCGGTACCCCCCTTTAGTCACCCTTTTCTCTGAAGTCAATATATCTAGTCTATTTTCTCTGTCCTCATTCTTAACCTGTTAATGTGTTATATGAAGAAGTCAAACCAGCACACACGGCAGGCTTTATTTACAGTTCTCCCTTACAGACAGTATCTTTCTGCTTCCACATTACAATTCAGATTGTTGTAGTATTCAGTGCACTGTGCTAATTAGAGCCCATAGTACTTCTTCTTTATAGAGGCACCGCTTCAAGAACACTCTAGTCAAGTACTGTGCTTCGGGAGTCCCAAGATCATCCAGTTGTGCATCCCAGCTGAGCAGCATATGCATCAAGTGGCACGGCATCGGTCACCACTGTCTGTGTACCCAAGGACGTTTTTGCATTTTTCTGGATTCGCCATAGGACTACCAGATCAAGTTTGTAGATGATTTGGCTTGTGATTTCATGCTGCTTTGCTGTAATAGCCACCTTTAAAACAGGTTTAGTAGTTGCGTAGTTAGCCTAAAAGGAGTGATTCCTTGTGAACATATTCGATTTAGATTCCTTTACTGTTCAGCAAAGAAGCCTGGGTTTAAGCTTGTTTATGTTGTCAAATGAGAAGGAAATACCATTAACTCTGCTTGCTTTCTTTTTCACAATTGTGTAACAGTTTTTAAAGTTATTCTCCTGAATCTGATTTGTTTGCCTTTTCCCTCTTCTCACAAAAGCCTAGTCTCAGAATGACTAGCTACCTGCAACCACGAGGTCAGATTCCTGTGAACCTACTTTACATACCTATCCATTTCTCCGCATAGCAGAAAGCATAAGGAAGAAGAGGTAAAACAAGATCGACACTAGCAAATCCAGTGATAAAGGAAGACCTTTAAAAGCATTACTGAAAATAACAGGAAGAAATGCTGAAGGTGTTAGATCCTAGGTGTGAGGCCTCTGATGTGCACATTGCAGTTTCTCTAGCTCAGAGTGATCTGTCCTCTTTAAAGGTAAATTAAGGTGTGAGGCTAAATTAAGGTATGAGGTTAAAAGTTAATTTTTTTTCCTCCTAGTGTCTGTAAAATTAATTGCAGTGCAAAATCCATTTTACTACCCATTCTTGTTCTTTGCTAGGAAATTATTTTTGCATTTAAACTCTAACATGCACAGATCAACAGTGTTTCAACAGTTTAAAAAATCATGTCAGAATTAGGAAAAAAAGAAGATTTAATATGTTCATGCTCCCTTTCCGTGCTACTGGTAGTGTGAACGAAGCTCAGCAGGCTTCAGGACGGAGTACAGGAGTGAGCAGTGCAATTAGCATCTGCTGTAAGTATGAATCCATTCTCAGACAGAATTTCAGAATGTGAAATAATGGCAAATAATATTTTGACTTTGTAACAAAGTAACTACACAGAATCACTCTACCTTCAGAGCTAGTTTGGGCAAGTGGTATATGTAATTATACTAACCCAATTTTCAGAAAGAGTGAGACAACATTTCATATTACTGCTAACCTTGCAAAACCTTTTTGCTGCTTAAGTATATAGCAAGCATTCAGTCATAGTATTTACTTCAATAGATATACCCCCAAACTTTCTGAAACTGTGGGCTGTACTCATCCAGAATGATACAGAAGTGAGTTCTGAAAACGTATGTAGCTGACTGACTACTAAAAATTACGTTGGTCCAGGTGGTGAAGGTGTGTGCTTTTCTATACTTTCACAAGAAAAGAGGGAGGTGCTGATGGGAGCAGAGTCACCAATCCCATGATGTGCTCATATTATTATCCAAATAAACTCATTTTAATGGCTATTTAATTTGTCTTTTTTACACCACCAAGAATGTGATCGCAGCGCTATAGCGTGCTGAGCGTGGTGTCGTGTATAAACACAAATGCTCTGCGATGCTTGGACTGCCCTGGCTCCAGCTGAGAGTGTATCCTTTTCTTCCCTGTGTCAGAAGTTCATTTTTCTTTGAGTAGTGTTTCAGCCTTTCTAGTGATGATTGCCGAAGAGCTTAGCATTTGTTGTTGCAAGAGATAAGTCCCTTACTCAGTAAAGCAGTAAAACATAAAGAGGGGTGTGATACTGGAAAAACACATTGTTTAGGGTGTGTCCAGTAGGTTGGGACGGAGTGCCTTGTCTTCGGCAAAGATGTAATCATGCTACCATCTCTGGAATGTGCAGAGACAAGACGTGACGAGTTAGGGTAGTCACTTCTACAGCCTTGCTGCTCTAGATACAGTAAAGAGAACGTAGTGCAAGTCCAGTAGCTGTTGCCATAATAGGTCGTGACACTTCTGATGTTTCAGCCTTTCCTTATCATGGAAGAAAATAATTTGTCTTGTCAACTGTTCTAGTTACTGGTTTTTGAGTATTACATGGGAGCCAGAAGCAGTCGTCTTCCTTCCTTTCTTCCTGATCTGATAGTTTTCTAGAAGTGCAACCTAAGCTAACAAAGCTCATCAGACTAAGAAGAAGGAACTATGAAAGATTTTTCAGCAGACCTTCGCTGGCCGTGATGACTGCCAAGGGGTTGTGGCACTGTGGAATGGGTAAAGCCAGGTTAGTGAGACAGGCAGGTTGGTATCTTTCTGATAAATAACATCACCGGACTGAAGAAAAACTCATGCTGGTGCTGCTGTCTACCCCAAGTTATAAATGCCTGGAGCTTAAAAAGCGTATGAAAAATTTCTTAAGATGAGAAGGCTGTCTATACGAACTCCTTCAGCAAGAGCATAAAGTTGTAAATATGTTGGATAATTATAGGTGTGTTGTTAGTGTCCAGACTGAACTCTGGTTCATGCAGTCTTTCATTTAACACTGAATTATTCATAAAGCAATGAGTTAAACTGCTGAAAGCAGGCAGTAATTCAGTCACTGCTTGTTTTAGTAAATTTTTCGGGGTGACTTCTTAAATGGCAGCTTTTGATCCACTGAGTAATTGCATTGATAATAGCCTAAATGCTTATACATGTCTATAAGAAGTTAATCACATTTTTAAGACTTGAAATTTTGTTTTGTAAAGTGCCCTCAGACTGCTTCTCTCTTCAAAGATAAGCAGATAAATGAGTTGCTGCAACAAATTGCCTAGTTTATGGAGCAGGTTCTGGGTAGGCTATTTGTTCTCAGCTATTTTTCGATCCACAAAGTTACATTGCACCTCCCTTTTGTTTTCAAGTAAAGATAAGTTTCTCAGTAGGATGAAGTTTCAGATACTATTTACCTTACAGACTGGTATCTTTCATGCATGTCGTTTAGTGTTCAGGAGCTTTTTAGAGTAACAACTTACCTGTTTTATCTACGACTAGAATAGTCATGTAACCTATTAATATGATCAATTTTTTTTTGAGTCATTAGGTACATCGGCGCAATTTAAAACCCATCTGGCCATCCTCTTTTGTCAAAATGTTCTCTTTGGACAGGCAGACATAATGATAGGAATACAAGGCAACAGCAATACAATGATTGATCAGCATAATAAGTGCTGGCTGCGGTGTTACTGTCTGTCTAGTCATTGCTAAATATTTTGTAGGCATGGCAGAGATGATGAGTCTGCTTCCAGGAAGTTGTCCCATCCCAGTAATGTTTTCTTCTTCATTTACTGTCTTGTGTAGCATCATCTCCTTCTGTGGGGGATTTGCAGTTCACAGTCAATAATGCAATAATTATTTGTTTCAGATGACAATTAGAGGGTAAGAGACTTCCGTATAATACTGTTTCTATTTTTCTTTAAGTTTTAATGTTGACTACGTGCTCTTTAGTAACTAAATGTCCTTTCTACTTTCTTTCTTTCTTTCTAAATTCGCTAAGGCAAATTTTGAAAGCATTGGAGACCTTTAAACCTTGCGTCCTTAGCTGCAAGTCATCTCATTTCTGTGCTCATAACACCGTTCTCCCTTAATCTGTAAGCTTGCCTCTTGCCTCCTGATACTTCTCTAGAAGCCTTTTCCCCTGAAGACTTAGTCATTGTCCTTCTTTCTTGTTTAGAGGTTTACAGTGTCAGATACACCTTTGGACAGTGGATCAGGTAATGAAGAAGAAGGGAACCATGAAGGAATAAAAATAATAAATGAAACAAAAGCAAATTACCCACCATTTTGCTAATGTGAGAATTAACTATTAGCTGTAAATGCAAATTACACTATTTTTACAAGTCATGGAAACATCTGTGGCAGCAGTTATCTGCACCTTGACAGCAGTCTGTAGGATCTTAGGGAATTATGTACTTCTCTTTCCCCTCCTCCCATTCTGCTGGCCAAACTAATCTCCATCTCTGTTACTGTTTCACCCTTTAAAAATGTTTTAGGTGGATTGCTTTATTTTTGGATGCCTTTTGAAAGGCAGGCACGCTACAGAAATTGGTTGATGCTTCTTCAGAATTTCATTACGGCAACCTAGAACTGACTTTAAAAAATGAAACTGTGTAGCACACTTTTCATTAAATTCCTTTTCTCCTGAGTCCCTTTGTGCAGTAAGTGGTGTTTGTATTGTAACTGCAGGTAGGGATTAGAGGCCAAATAGTTCCTCTTATTTTTGAAAGGCTGAGTTCTTCCAAAGCAAGTGAGAGGAAATTTTTGCTTTGAACACTTCTGGTTGTTTAAAGATTGGCTATTGTAAGTTAATTTCATTCAGATCATAGAGTTGGGAACTTGTTTAGCTAATTTTGGTGTGTGTTTTTATTTCGGTTTTGGGTTTGTTTTGGTTTTTTTTTATTTTTAAACCCTGCCTCCTGGGAGTAATTCATGCCTATTAATCTGGCTTTCATAGCAATGATTTCCAGACTTCTAGAGAAGCAAGTCGCTGGCGCCCATGGGTTTTCTTCTGAGTTGTTAGCGTAGTCACATAAGAAACAGTTCTGCTGGTTCGATAGACTACCTCCAGCCTGCTTACAGGCATGGTTTGCGGAGTCTGTGCTACAGAGAGTTGTGAAGTAACCTGTTCACATCGTTTTTTCCAGTTAGAGGCAGGTATTCTTCATCATCTTCACATTGTTCTAAGTTTCCTGTTTGCCTTCAAGGAGTAATATCCTTGCTTTAAGGTTTTCTGAATGAGTCTCATCAGTGTCCTCTTTGCACCACCACAGTTCGGTAACTGCTTCAGAAAGCACTGCGCTTACTGCTTGCTTTAGGAATTTTTCAATTATGTATTTTGATATGCTTCCCAACAGTTACAATAGCAAAGGTCAATTTGGTGGTAAAAGAGATGATATTTAATATAGCGCTTGAAATCGTTGAATATTCTTCATGATAATTTCTAGCAATGGTGATAATTTTATTTGTGTGGTATTATCCATGCGAAACTGGCATTCTGCATTATGCACTGAAGAAGCAAACTTGTACAGAGGTTTATTTGAAATACTGCCTGATATATTTTTAAAATATTTATTTTTAAAACACTTTAAAAGAGTTTATAGTATGTTCCACAGTTGAAGAGGAGTTACGCAGCGAGCGCTGAGGACCGGCGGCTCAGCAGGGCTGTCCCAGAGGGGGGTTACAGGTTCCTCCGCTTTCAAGCGGTCCGGAGAGTCCCGACGCTGAGGTGCAAAGCTGGACCTGGACTGTGTGTTCAGCATGCAATTGATATCCTTTGATGCTGATGTAATTTGACTGCTACAAGGCTGACTTTGCTCATTTTTCAGTGGGATTTACATAGCCTGACTTTATTCTTATCTCCCACCACCTTATATTTTTGCTCACTAAGTCCCTTTTCTCAGTGTTCACTGCAGCTTGATGCATCCATTGGAATTTACCCCCCGAATTTATCATATCTCTACATACAGTTCTATTTATATTTTTTAAAAAAATATTAAAAGACCTTTTAAAAACTTCGTTTATAAAGGCTTTGATTCTGTAATGTCCATGTAGTCCAGCAGCAAGGGGGAAAGTCTTGTGTTTTCGCTCACCCCCCCCCCCCAAAGGCAGAACCCTGGCTATGAAGTCTGTAGTGTCAAAGTCTTCAAGCTGCTGCCAGCAGTGAGTGACTGTCTGACTTCTGTTCAGCCCGCTGATGCTACCGTTAGGGCAACTCCCTCGTCGTTTCTGGGATAGCTGTGGCAGTTCTTCATGGAGGTCTGCAAACCGGCTGTAGTGACATGTAAAAGTCCTCAGTACTAGTGATTTCCGTCGTGAGGCAGTTGTACGTGATAATTGTAAGCAAGTTTTTAGTATTGCTATTGCTCCTCCGTTGCGGTCTCTTCAACCTCAAAAGGAAACAGAAATGTTTAATAACCTGCTGGGGAGAGACTACTTCAGTTTCTCCTCTGTGGCTGCCACATCCAAAAGCTAATGACAACCATAGATAATCTTTCAAAATTTGAATACTTGGTGTGATATGAGTCATGACTGAAACCTGTGAAGTTAGTAGCTCGCTGTCGTCATTGTTAAACTAGTAGCAGTATTCTACCGTAATTTAATTGCTGCGATAGTGGAGTCATTCTGTAGCTTTTGTCCACGTGTGACTGCAAGCACGTGTTTGCTGCTGAGCAATGTATCCTACCTCTTGGAGAGAGATGAAATTCTGCAATACTCCTGCCTTATAACAGGACTTATGTTGTGCCAAAAGCAACATGATCTTGACAAAATCTTCTCTGCTTTCTCATTAATAGGAAAAAAAATATAGCAAACTTTGAGATTCCTTCCCTGTAGATTTGAATTATTGTGAACAGTAGAACAAGAGAGCACTATATCTTTCAGTGACATTGAGTTCATCTTATTAAACCAGCTGAATCCATCCGAACAGCTTTTTTTCAGTATAGTCTTTTTTAATCATTGGTGCTATTTTTGTTCTGATTACTTAACAGTGTGAGTATTTGAGTGTGATAATGTTGAGGTCATAGTCCATAACAAGGAGATTTTTTTTTTTTTTTTTTAAATACTTTCTGTAAGGTCTGGCATCCCATGGCAAGGTTGTCTTTTTTTTTTGTGTGTGTCTGGTTTTGTTTTGTGGTTTGATGTTTTTTTTTTGTCTTTTTTTTTTTTTTTTTTTCTTTCCTTCCCCTTAGCATCAATTGCAATAACCATTTTGCTTTCTGGCTTTCATCTCAGCACTGCAGTGACAGACTTAATGAGCGATGAGAAGTGTGCACCTGCAGAGCCACTTATGTATTATCCAGTAATTTGTCTGTGTAAGGTGACTGACACTTCTTACTAACTGCCCAAACTATATTGTCATGCTCCAGTTTCTTTCCAGTTGCATACGTCAATTTTTAGACTTGATTTCATTTCATCATTCATGATCTTTCAGTAAATAAGTGAAAGCTCTTGGTTTTCTCAAACTCACTAATATCTGAAATGCCTCTTCTTGGAAGGTGTCTTTAATCTCCAAACTGCAGAGACCCTCTTTAAGCACTTCAAGCTGTATTGCTTGCTTGCTTGCTTGTTTGTAATGCAAGAGTTAAAAAGAGTCCTTATTCATAAGGTCACCTCATGCTTTGTTGTAATACTTTCTTAATTTATGTGGTTTATGGTAACTTTTGGTTGATTAATAGATGGCCTCTTTAGTTTATTCCAGGGATACGATTGAAACTGGGTATTCTGGTCTTGGAACGGACAGATGACGTGACCGGGGTGACGTTGACACACTGTGGTTTAAGCTGCATTAAAGACAGCAGTGTATTAAGTAGTATGTTGGGTAGGAAGGTTTTCCTGGCCAGTATGGACAGGTATTTTTTCTTAATCCTGTATTGTATAATTTGAATAAGTCTTTGGCACCGTTCTGCTTGAGGCAAAGGAAAACATGTTTCTTAATTAAGTCTTGGTATGGTTTGACAGTTCTTTCCTATGAGCTCTTAAGGACAACAGAGGAAAACATAAATTACTGGTTTTCAATGCTATAGTTGAAAATAAATTTTGTCATACTGCTTGCTAGTAACTGTTGAAAAAGGACTGTGTTCTGTTTGTGCAAAGTATTTACTGTAGTAGTTGAATTTTATTAGAAGTTAAAATTTTCTTTTGTTTACAGAAGCCAAAAACATTCACTGGTGTTATCTGGGTTCCATACCTGAAAGCTGTGTTACAAAATGGGTGTCAATGTATGTCAGAAAAAACGGCAGTGGCATACATCATGATTCAGTTTATCTTATCACAAAATAGTATCTCTCAGAAGGTGCCTCTGTTTAGCTTTCAAGTTGATTGCTTTTGCTATGATCTCTTCTGCATTTTCTCCCTCCTCTCTGCTAACCATTCATTCTTTTGAGGAATGTAGAGCAGCGTCTCATCGAAAGCTGTTTATTAGTTAAGGACAGTTCTTTCCCTGTAAAATATGGTTATCAACATGTAAATTCTCTGTTAAAACAATATTTTGGATGAGCTTTTAGTGAAGAACTGACTGTTCCTCAGGTGTTCGCCTCAGTTTGTTTCTAGATACTAAGTTGCCTTGATGATGACTTTAAAAATAAAAGTAATAAAAAATCCTTGCATTAATTTAGCGTAAGCAGTTGTTGCATTGCTGTAGGCATGCTGTACGCTCCCCGATAGAAGCGACTCAGAGGACAGCTTCCTTTTTAGACTATCACCATGCTGCCAAAAGATTAAAAAGAAAAAAAAAAAGGCAAGCTGCAGGAATAAACTTGGTCATCTTTCCTTCTTATTCTTGTTTTTGTCACTTTTCCTGTTCTTGAGTTGCAGCGGTTCAAACCTGTGTACCCCCCCCCGCCAATTTTGTTGTAATGAAGTTCTGTGTGTTTTAGCTTGTTCCGCTGCGCCGCAGCCTTGCCAGTGCAGGTAGCTGCTGGTGGGGGCTTCTGCAGCTGTATCGCTCAGGAGCCAGTCTTCTGCAAACCTTTCTCTAATAAAATCAAAACTTTAAATCATACTTGATTTTGCTTTCATACGAATAATGAGAAATGAGAAAGGCGTGCACTTTATTGTGGGTGCTGCACACTGTATGTTTCAGCATATACATTTCACTCATGCCTCAGTGAGGTTTGCTGCATCCTAGTAAGCTTCCGAAAGCCGTGTTTGAGCGTTAAGTTTGTGATCTTTTGTAGTTCTAATCCAGAAGCAAGTCTCTGACCGGATCTGTTTCTGCTTGTGCTCGGTGCAGAGGTTGTTAGTTCTGTGGATTTACTACAAGAGTGGATAACCAGAATAGGAATGCCGGGCACGACAGTGTCTTTTCCTGTGTGCCGTGCGTGAGGCTGCGGAAGCGCGTTGGGCACACCTCAGCACGGCTGTGGGGAGAGGGAGGGCTGGGAAGCAACTGGTGGCTGGCCCTGCTTTGTGCCTCGCGTGGCTCACCGGAGCCCCGGCCTTACTGCCCTGGCTTTTAAAAGACTCCAGTGGGTATCGCACAGTGGTTGCCGCAATTTGTCCGTCTCGTACGAGAGAAACGCAGCTGCGTTCGGACAGGTGGCGAGCGCCTGGGCGGGCGGGCTGGCTGGCTGGTTGGTTGGTAGCGGCCAGCAGCCCCACGCGGGCCGGCGGGGGCACGAACGCGGGTGGGGCCCGGGGCCGGCCCGGCCCCGCCGGGAGGCGCGGGCGGCGCTGTCCAGGGTGCTGAGGGGCCGGGCGCCGCGGGAGCAGCTGCCGCCTGGGCGACCGGCCAGTCGGTAACTTGTCTGCGGCTTTGCGGGGCTAAACTGGCCCTCCCTACAGAAATCGGCGGCTTTGGGGGTTTCGTGGTGTAGTAGCATATACAAGTTAATAGCGGGGCTGGTATGTCAAAGACAAACTTAATCAGACGCTTTAAAGAGTGTCTTTTAAGCAGTGCTTGTCCTTGAGATGGTTGCAAGCAGTTCTAGGTTTTAAAAACGGTTTATTCAAGAATATATCTGCTTCCCTGTAATCATGCTGAAATGATCCATCAGCTTTTGATGCGCAAGCGGTGGAAGGAGACGTTGTTCAGTTGTTGGATAAATCGGGAAGATGCTTGTTCAATCAAAGCAATGCATCTTTAAAATAGTGGGGTTTTAGCTCATGGTGTTGTTTCATATCTCTTGTTTTAGTGGTGTTTACATAGGTTTTAAACAGTTACTGTAGCAAAACTTAATAGCAATGGTGTTTGTAAACTGGAAAATGTTACCTCTAAAATGTTCCTGAGATGATAAAGGATTTCCTTTCCAATTTTTCCCAAGTAAGATTTAAATCTTACCCTTACATTTGATTAAATGTTTAGGGTTTTTTTAAAAAGCAGTAACATCGAAGAAGTCTTAAAGTAAATTGTTAATTTAGAAAGTCTGCTATTAGAAGCTTGTGTCTGTATAAAAAGATGGAATATCAGAAAAGGTAATTTAAAAGTTTGGTTTTGCGACTTGATTATGAGATGCTGACTGGAAGGCCATTTGGAAACTTAAGAATCAATTTATGTTCGTCATATTTGTATTCTGCATTAATGCAGACTTTTTGCTTCATCTGGAAGTATTCATCTATTTGAGGAATTTTAGTTAGACGCATGCCAGTACAATTGTTGTGCTGTAATTTAAGTAGATACTGTCTTGCACAAAAGTGTGCCGTTTGTGTCTCATAAGCACTACCTGAGACAGAAATGTTAATATAGCTGATTAATTTTTATATTTTCTTTCTGTGTTAGCTGGAGATACAGATGATCCTCCAAGAATTACTCAAAATCCTGTCATTAATGGGAATGTAGCAATGGCTGACGGACATAACAACACTGAAGAAGACATGGAAGATGGTAAGTAAATGTTTGATAAAAAACTTGTGGTTTGTCGGCTTCTTCATTTTTATGGTTTTTGAGGACAAAATGGTCCATGTCTTACCTGTGTCCTCTGAACTGCAGCTCATTTAAAAAAATGAAACCCTCTGTAGTTACGACTGCTGGTTTTCTGTATAGGCATCCTTTTAACATAGGTATACAATAGGATTAGGCATCTGAGGGCTTGGGGTTTTTTTTTCCTCGTACTCTTTCTAGGTACTCATTTAAGAAGTGCTGACAGTGCTACTGTCCATTGTTACATTTTTGTGATACGTCCCTTTAAACGTACTGCAGCTGGTGCTTTGCTGAATAGTAATTTTGTCAGTTACACAATTCGTTCAGGACATTTAGAATCCTTCTCTGTCCTACTCTGTTGTCAGGTGGCAGCTGTGATCAGTTTTTGTCTTTGTACCCACGTCAGTGGTAACTGTTCTGTTGGGGAACATTTCCCCCCCCAACTCTGATGCCCCTTTATGTGCAAATGCGAAGGAAGAAGTATGTATTGATGTCCTGTTAATAAAAGGGGACGTGTTTTTGAAGTCTTTTTTTTTGGTCTATT
Organism: Nipponia nippon; assembly: GCF_047370975.1. Classification (NCBI taxonomy): domain Eukaryota; kingdom Metazoa; phylum Chordata; class Aves; order Pelecaniformes; family Threskiornithidae; genus Nipponia; species Nipponia nippon. The sequence goes on from NW_028262369.1 coordinate 4,792,419, forward strand.
AAATGAAAATAAGGGTGTACAGTTTGTTACAGAAGAGTAAATAATTTTTAAGGAGATGTGTCTGGGCTTATTTAAAGAGAGATAATGAGTTTGTAAATCGCTTAAGTCTGTTATTTTGTGTAGCGAGGAAAATGTACAATGATATTTTCTTAGGAGAGGATGGGGGGACTGCTCTTGTTTTAAAGAACTAAATGAAATTGAATTGGGAGAAGGGAGACAAAATACGAGTGGGATTTGTTCCCCTCTGATTCCTTATTTCGTGCTGTCTTGTGAGAGTGCGTTCAGGACTAGGCTTAAACATTTATTTAGATTTGTGCAAAACGTTGAGTGATTTTTGTTTGAGAAAAGTCAGAGTTTGAGGTTAAAGGTCAAAAAAGTGGTCACTTTCATGTATCCAAGGAACATAGAATACTGATAGAAAATAGTAATGTTCCATGAAGAGAATATGGTTTAAATTCAGGACAAAAGCATCTCATGGTTGAATTGCCTCTGTATCGTTGGTGAAGATAGTTTCCTGTGATCAGATTCTCAGAATAAAGTAAAAATGAGGTCTGCTTAGCCTATGAACCTTTTTTGTCTGATTGCCTGATCTCATTCAGGGGGCTTTGATTTCTTGCTCAGAGTAACTAGCTGAGACTGAACTAGGGAATTCTGTTTTTATCAAAATCAAGTTACCTGTTATAAAACATGTTAAATGTCTTTGTTGGGCCATGATATTTGGAGGGTGGCAAGAGAAGATCATGTGGGTTGACACCGACTAGCAAGGACAGCTCTGTTGAACTTCTGTTCGCAGTAATGATATTTACAGGTAGAAAGCCTGATGGTGTTTGCTGTCAATATAGCCAGTAGATAACACGTTGGTCAATTAGTACAAACATTTGTCCAGAAGTTGTTCTGTATATACATGCACAAATTAAGCAAAAGGGACTTAAGGTGCAGAAGCAGCTGATGAAACCTAGGCCCTATCAAGGATGGCGAGTGATCAGGTGTACACCTCTTCATTCAGAAGAACGTTGACCTTTTAACTAAAAGGCCGCTGTAAAACAGTTTCTGTCATTTACCGAATATTCGACTGGTGTTAGAGAACTGGATATGGAAGTGTGGTAGGGAGAAGAAGTATCTGAAGGTGTTTCGCAAAAGGGTTGTAAGGGTTGTGAAAGCTTCTGTGTTTGTGGTAGTACTCCTGTCTTTGTGGACTTTCAGTATGGTCAGGAGCTTTGGTCCAGTCTGCTGTGGGACATCTTTCAGGGTTAAAATGTGATTATTAAGCAATACTCTAATAGTTCCTCATTATCATATTTGAATAAGGAGTGTCTGGCTACATCTTGGTACTGTGATAGCTCTGCATTGACACAGATAGAAAATAGTGTTATTGCAAAATATTATAATTGTAAAAACATTCCTGAAGACTTGCATCACGTAAGTGGATGATGCCTCTTTTCCAAGTCTTGTAAATCATATTAGTTGCTTGCTGTTGTATGATTTACACATCAGTGCAATTGCTCCCTTGCTGTTCGTTCTCTTGCTATCCTGGTTTGCAGCATGGTGTACATGTATAATGGACAGCTTGGAGATCCACAAGATAAGGAAAAATGGAGGGAGACATTGGCGTCTTTGATAAACATGCTCTGTTTTCCATTGCTGTTATTCATATCAAGTGGGATCAATCTGAGCTGATAAAGAATGCATGAAGAGAATTTAGTTCTCTCTTCAACGAAAACATTGAGTTTAATGGTTCCTGCAAAAGAGGTGAAGAGTAGGATAAAAGGTTGATGCTTCCAGCTGGACCATAGAAACCAGCTTTCTGGTGAATTTCTGAGTTCAAGAAACTTTTGAGGTGATTTTGTTCTTTCTGCTTAGCACAAAAAGAAAGGACTGATAAGATGGGAAAAAAGTGCAGCTCTCATCCCCTTTGCTAGGCAACTAACCGCAGGTGCCGTGAAGAACACGTAATGGGGGCAGCAGTGGACCACCAACAGGACTTGCAGATCAGGCTTCGTTCTCCCAGGTGGTTTCACTAGAACCTGTTGTTGCTGTCTTAGCAATTAAAAAGAACCAGCTGAAAGAATGTGCCATGCTTTGTACAGAGAATGACTCAATGAAGCAAGCTTTGTGAGCTGGAATAGCAGCTTCTGCAAATAAAAAATAATAAAAACAAGGTTCTGATCAAATTTTGTTTGCAAGTGCATTGCTATTCGAAGCAGCACATAGAATAAATTCCCTTAGAAGTTAAAGTTCAAACAGAAGGTCTCTAGCTAAACATAAACTCACAGCTTTGCAATTACCTACTGAAGTCTTATTTCTGTGAAGAATTGCAGAGGCTAGGAGGCTTTCAGAAGCATCGGTCTTAGCCATATGCTAGTACTGCATGCTGTATTTGGATCATTATTATTTGGATTATTATTATTATTATTATTATTATTATTATTATTATTATTATTATTATTATTATTAGAATATTCAGCCAGTTTCTCCATTAATAATTCAGGTTCAGAATATTTTAATAACCTCCATGTACTTTAAAGGTAGCAACATTTACTAAGAGAATAAAGAAATCTGCTTTTCTCAAAGGTTTAAACACATACATATGTGCTTCAGTCTTAAAATGGATCATGTTCTGTATTTGGATCTCTGATTTGAAGGATCTTTGTTGTATCAAGGTGCTAAATGTGACATCCCATCAGTGAAAAAATCTTTTCCACATAGCAACTATAATCCGTTGCATGTAATTTCTCCAAGCATTGTCAGCTGGGTCTGTTCTTTTTACCCAGCATGTTCAGGATCATATGTTGTGTTTGTAGTTCAGGGATTTATAGTCTTAACTTGCCAGTCACTACTAAATTATCCTGATGCCAATTGAAGTCTTTTACTGGAAACTGGTGGACGTTTGTGATGGGGAAAAAAGGTTTTATTTCTTTAAGTGCTCAGAATACTCATCACACTTACTATTTAAACTTTGCTTTTCAATATAATTCCTGTTTTAATCAATCATGCTTGCTAAAAATATGGGCTTTCTGGAAGCAAAGGAAGGTTGTTACTTCAGGGGGTTGTGTTTAGTATTTTTAAAGAAACTTCTATTTTAGGGTTGACCTTTGGTATGAGGCTGCCTTTTTGCGGAGAAGTTACTAGTGATTGCTCAAATATTTTACTGAGAAGAGTACCCTTCCCTGGTGAGCTCTCACGCACAGGCTTTCCTGAAAAGAAATCAAGAAATACAGGCAAACTTTCTCTGAAGCATCTGCAGATGCTGCGTGGGCTGCCTTTTTTAGCTGACGCCGTAGCAGCGCTGCTGCATCCTTGTGCTGAAGTGCTCTGAAAGCTGCATCAAAGGAGGCAGAAAGCAAACTCAGTCGGCTCATTTTTCAGAAGCTTAGACTAAGCCCAGAAGTACTGATCTTGATTGTGAATAGGGAGGTGTTCTCGAGCTGGTTTGAGATACACGTGAGGCAAGACTGATTTCTAAATTGTTAACTGTGTCACAGATTACTTTGATTCTGCCTTTGAATCAAGTTTGAGAGCGTACAGCTCCTTCGGCTGCAGCCTGTCTGACTCTTGGTCGTAGAATATCAGCTCTCTACACTTGTCAACAGGCAGTGAGTAGGTAAAATGGGTAGGGAACAGCTTTTGAGTAGGTGACAGACTACTGGTTAGCTACATTTACATGTAGGGAAAAAGAGGAGAGAACAATCCTTTGAACTCTCCCGTTACTGAGGTTACTGAGGAAGCTGACGGCACAGGGTAACGCGAAGGTCGTTGCGGGTCTAGAGGAGAGGGGAAGCTGGTTTCTGCTGTAGTACTATTCCTTTCAAGAGATAATTGGGAATACTTAGGGCTGTCAGGCCATACATACAAATAAGATCAACTGTGTTGCCAAGATCAATATCAGAAGTAGGACAACTGCTTGAAAAGAGAACCGTTTTGCAAGGAGAAGCATGAAATCTGTCAAAGCTCCCCGCCAGTTGCGGACATAACTTGTTCATTTTCTTTATTGACATGTATGATCTTTACATGTTGCATGTTGTAATCAAGAGAGTAAGTTTTTAAGTAAGGGAGCCACCAGGACTCACTCGGTTTTTAAAAAAAGTCCTTCAACACTGTCTCTGGTGCCATGCAAAGCTTTCTGAGTGAACGACTGCTTTGCACGTACAGAAGTAATACGTTTGTTGTATATGTGCGCCTTGTCACATAATTTCATGATCCGATTTCTGGCTTGCTGTCGTTGTACCTCAGTACTTTTGGTTTTGGGTGTCACTGCACGCGTGACACGTCTGCTTCAGTTCTGCATCACCCACGGGTGGTGTGACAGTAGCCGTCTGCCCATGGGTGCTGTCTGCTGCCTTGTACGCTGCTCAAACCTCCTTACGCCCAGTAGCAAATCTCTTCATGTTACACACGTGTTAAGTTGGAACCATGGAAAAGAAGGGGAGTGCCTTGTGCATACTCTGTACTTCGTTCCTGCCCTGTAAAATTGTTGGGATAAGTTGCAGGTTTTCCTTCCCTGTATGCAATCTGAGGCATGGCACAATAAAGAGAGCCCAGTCTTGTGCCTTCCCGAAGCTGTCGCAGTCTCCAGCACCCTGTTATAGCTGTGTACAACAGAAGCAGAACAGATTGTGGTATATGAAGAACTGGGGATGTGGGAAGAAGGCAAATTAGTTTAATTGTGTGTGTCAAAATAAGCTATTAAAAAAAAAAAAAAGTGTCTCATTTAACTTTGTTTTAGACCACTAAAACTCTCTAAAATTTTCACATGTCACAAAGAATACAAAACCCTATTCTTGAGCTATTTTTCAGCAAACTGGTATGAGATTTAAAAAAAAAAAAAACAAACCCAAGAACCAACCATGGGGTTCATCTGTTTTGAAAAGATACTGTTGCAAGCAGAAAACAACTAAATGGTGACTTGGTATCAATAGGGCAGTTGAACAGATTGTGAAAATCCTTTGCACATCTTGGTTCATGCAAGCAGCTAACTTAAACTGGGCTGTGAAGATACTACATAACATAGAAGAGAGTGGGCTGTGATTTATGTTGTAAAGCATTTGATGTCTCTGTCCTGCTGTATCTGCTGCTTTAGAAGAAACTTGAGTGGTAGCGAATTCTAGTACTAAAGAATTATTTAAGACAATAGCGTACAAAATGCGTTTCTTTCAGTGCTCTGTTTTTTCCTGAATGGTGTTGCAGTGTTTTTCAAAATGAAAAAGTTGCAACTTCAGTTGCTAAGGAGTTCAGTGCCTCTCTGGGTTTGGGGTTTTTTTTGGTTGCTTCCAATATCCTGCTACATAAAACATGCTCATGTTGCATGATTTTTGAAAATGACCGTTTGAAGAACATCAGGTTTTTCAAATAATTTTGTGTGTGTGTCTTACAGATACAAGTTGGCGATCAGAAGCGACATTTCAGTTTACAGTCGAACGCTTCAACAGATTGAGCGAGTCAGTTCTCAGTCCTCCCTGCTTTGTACGGAATTTGCCATGGAAGATCATGGTTATGCCACGACTCTACCCGGACAGACCACACCAAAAAAGCGTAGGATTCTTCCTTCAATGCAATGCTGAATCTGATTCCACGTAAGACTCTCTTAGTTATTGTACAGGTCCTCATTTGATACTAGTTAATCTGTATTACAAGAAATACAAACATCTAAAAAATTATTTTATCTAGCTTTCTGCAAGAGGAAGGAATTCCTGCAAGGGTTTGAGTCCCCTTTCCCTCACCGTTCTAAATCCCAAAGCATAAGAGTAGTCTTCTCTTTAGGAGGAGCTAAAAGTAGCTTGTGTAGCTACAAGTTTGTGGTAGAATTTAGATATATTTATGTTTGATTGTTGGGGACAAGTCTTTGACTAAGAGTTTCCTTGGCATGGGAAAAGTTCGGGGTTTATTTCAGATTGAAGTGCTACTGGAGCTTCTCTAACCTTGCTGAGCTATAAATCCTGCCCTGTAAAGCACAGGAGCAGGTAACTGCTGGAAACTGGGGCAAAGCAGTGTATGAGGTAGTCATCTCCTTAAATGGAGTTCATTGCTCATCAAGGGCGATACGAACATGTACGTGTTCTTGGAGTCCTGTGTGCAAATGAAAATTGGCTATCTTTGACCACTTTTGTAAATAATAGGGAAATTTAAAAAGATAAATACAAATTTCTGGGGCATCCCTGCAGGTTATCCAGCGAGAGTGCAGACCCCTCAGAGGTTTCCTTTCCAGTAGGGTAACTCCGTTCTTGCACCAAATCTCACACAACTTCCGTTCACTCTGAATAAGAAGTTGCTCTTTTCCATCATTTTTGTAATCTAAAAGGTGAGCGCTTGGTGCAGAAGGTAAAGAAGAAAGTTGTAAGTGTATTAGCTAGTCACGGGAGAAGTGGCTCACACCCAAGTAGTCACAGAAAAAGAATAATGTGATCTTCAAAGTATCAACCAAGGTGCAGCTGGTGGAGCTAAGCAAGCAGTAATGCCGCTGCATGGGAGAGTGACAAGGCCTTGTCTGAACTGAGATTCAGTCTGATCATATTGCACAAGCGGGCTGAATTTGAACAGGAATGGTCATAAAGAAGTGCTGCTGAGAAAATTAGAGTATCTTGTGGAAGGGAAGGTAGAACCGCCACCTCCTTGCCTTAGCCAAAGGCTGACTTTCCCACTCTGTTAGACACCAAGACTACTTTGAGTTGCCCTACCTATCTGCATTGAAGAAGATTAGAAATAGCTCACCTTAGAGAGCAGTTAGCTTCTTAAACCACTGTTACCTGCGATTGCCCCACAGTACTTTAACAACACTGTTGGCCCTAAGAAAATCTCCGTTCCAGCTTCACGTTCATAATGTGGCTTCAGAAAGCCCCGGGGATTCGTGCCCTCAATAACAATTAACCAGATCTTAACATCCAATAAGAAAAAAAAATTCCTATATGTGAAAGTAATGTACCAAAAATCCCTAACAGAAAATTATTTTAATAACTATAAAAAGCTTCGTTTTGAATGAGTTTCAAGTATTTCTTCTGTATTTATAGGTCATGGTCTTGTCATGCACAAGCAGTTCTCAAGATAATAAACTACAAGGATGATGAAAAATCATTCAGTCGTCGTATTAGTCACTTGTTCTTTCATAAGGAAAATGACTGGGGCTTTTCCAACTTCATGGCCTGGAGTGTAAGTAATTGGACATGTATTAATCTTCTACTAGATAAGAACAGTTTTGAACTTGCACTCCTGAATACTGAGCTACCTATAGAAAAGTTGGGTTTTTTTTCCCAAGCTGTTATTTTTTTCTGTCATTGCTGAAGATTCTTTTTCAATTTCTTATAAATTCCTGTACTTAGTTATTGTAGGTTGCTTTTACTTACATTGTGATTTAAATATTCTCTCATTATTATTTTCTGCATATCTGAATCCTTGCTTTTTGTTTTCACTACGTGATAGTCAATGTCATTCTGAAGCAAAATAGATTTTTCTTGCATTTCCATCTGTTCTTTGTATATGTGTACAAATATTTAATGCCCTAATAATACTACTACGGCTTATCTTGATTTGAGATTGCTTTTTAAGCATTTTCAAAGGTTGGGCCCTTAATTTTTCATCTGGCTGGAATATTGTCCAGAAGAAACAGAGCCTTTGATTACTGACTCTTATTTTCCACAGAAAATTGAAATAATACTGCAAAATCTTAAAAGCCAGGAACAAGTTTCCTGTATTGAGACATTAAAAAAGAATTAAAGTGTATTAAGCTGAAAAACAGCTTGCTTGTTTGTTTGTTTGTCAATTTTTGTTCTTCAGTTTATTATTACTGATAGCTCAGGCTTGGAAATTAAGTGATGTGTAACTGGATACAGTCATGTTGCAAGATCCAGTTTTCATGTTTGTGTATCATTCCTGTTTTACAGGAGGTTACTGATCCTGAAAAAGGCTTTATAGAAGAGGACAAAGTTACTTTTGAAGTCTATGTTCAAGCAGATGCTCCGCATGGAGTGGCGTAAGTATCTTTGTTTAGAAATAAAATTCTTAATTCCAGTATTTTTCTGTTACTTGAGATTGTTCAAATATTTTATGTAATTAATATTTGTAGCTGTCATTAGACATTCTCACTTTGTGACCATTAATTGATGAATTCTCACATGGCAATATTTTTCATTTGTCACATAGAGATTTTTGTGTAGGTTAAATTTCCATTTGCATTAGTCAGCATAATGTTGTGGAACTTTAACTTCTGTATCAATTGATTTGTGATTTAACATCTCTGCAAATCTAGCCTCAACGTTTCTGATGTTACAGCTGATAAGGGTTTCAGACGCAGTCAGGTGGCTCTGATATCTAACTTGCCTTGGTTTACAGTTGTTTTAAAACTGCCTCATCTGAGTCGTTCTACTTCATGTCAACTTTTAAACAAATTGGTTGTACTGAAATGCAGACTTAAAAGTACAGTTCTGGGTTCCAGTACGTTTTCATAGGAAATAGTTTTTCTGCCATATAGAATATATTTTAAAAAGAAACCTTAACAAAATCAGAAAGCATTTCATTGCCAAGGCTGTTGTTACTGGCAGGCAGTAGTGAAGTGTAGCCTGTTATTTGAACCTTAGTAATGAAGAGCAGCTGATATCTACCAGCAGTGCTACCTGAGAACAAATACTCTTTATTAGAGTTAATGCAAAACTATCTTTTTTTAAACTACTAACTCTTTTCTAGGTGGGATTCAAAGAAGCACACAGGATATGTTGGCTTGAAGAACCAAGGAGCAACTTGTTACATGAACAGTTTGTTACAGACTTTATTTTTCACGAATCAACTACGAAAGGTAATTAATATGTGAAAGAAAATGGGATTGCTAATTGAGATATCCAGTATGTTATATTTATAAATGCTTCAAAACAGAGCTGTCTGTTCCTTTTGCCTACTTTGTCCTCTTAGAGAAGTTATGACTTGCACGGTGATGCACATCTTATTTGAGGCTGAGCGCAGGAAGCTTCCTTTTATAGTTTGTTGAACCATAGGCTCTTGGTTTTTGTGAAAGCACACAGAGTACCTGGTGGAGATCTGAGCTTAAGGGGTGTTTCTTAGACTGTCTTGTGTTAATGTTGCTATGAATTGTTGGAATAAAAAAAAATAAAAAACAAAACAAAAAAAACCCACAAAAACAAAACCTCCACATCTTGCAGATGAGAGACGGAAGTAATTTTCCTTTCTTGAAATAGTTAAAATAGAGAAGTCAATTATGACTTCTCAGCCAATAAACAGTGTAAAAAGATAAACATATGACCTTTGTAGTTCATTTGTTCTGTCTTTTAATTTATATTATGCAGTTGAATTTTCTGTTATTATGGTTAGCATCTTTGCAGTGATAGAAAGCGTTATAATTTCAGTAGTTTAAACAACTTTATATTTGCTTCATTCATATGTTTTTTATTTGTAGATGTTATTTCTTTGCTGGAAGGAAGAACTGCTTTAAGTATCAGCTTAATAAATGTCTCATCCAAACCCAGGGGAAAATATGCTCAATGGTGTATCATTTCAAAACAGTGCAATAGCTTTAATGGGATGAAAACATAAATGCTGACTTGGTATTGGAGGTGGCTATCTGGAAGAGGGGATATACTTGGGAAAAAATGTAACTTGGCACCATTTAGTTTATTGGAGTGTCCTATTGATCCTAATTCATCCTTCTGCACATTCCTGTGCTTATTGTGTATCTCGTAGTGAAAGTGAACTATTCTGACTTCTGCTTTCTCTTGTGTATACTAGTTGTTACATTTCCATTAAGCTTTCTTTTCTCCAAAATTTCCCTTTTAAATGTACCTACTTTTCACTGTCTTAGATTTTTCCACCATCTTCTCATTATTTATATCACTGTGGCCTCTAAGTGTCCCAGTTGGGACTTCTTTTTTCTCTTTTGCAATGTGCTGCTTACTCTGAAGCATTGCAAAAAATAGCACATCGAACTCCAGTAGGCTGTAACTGAGATCTTACCAATGCCATGTACGAGAAATAAATACTTGACTTGTTTCACGTGATGCACCTGTTTCTTTTTTGCAAGAGGTATCATTTGCTCATTCAGTTTATCATTCATTATAATGCCTGTTCTTTTTGCTCAGCACTCATAATGTTTGTGCATTTTATTTTTTTGGACAACTTCACGCAGCTCTTGAAAGAAAAATGTGGTTTTTATAATAGCTACATCTAATCCAATTGAGTAGTTCCTTTCAAGACTGTCTTGTAGTCAGTAAATCAATATGTACCACGAAGTAATCTTGTTCTGTGAAGAAATTCTTTTGGTGATACAGATTTGTTTCAGCCGAACTAATCTTTTCAGGCATTCCTCCACATTTCTTCCCAGCCCCCAAAGAAATATCAGCTTTTAGGGAGCATTAGTATCGGGATAGTGACCATATGAGAAGGCTCGATTTACTAACTGGTAACTGCAGCTTCCTTTATGGAAATGTTACTGGACATCAGCTGAAATGCCCAATTCTCTGCTCATTCTTCAGGTTTTCAGAGCCCCTATAAACAGAGCAGACTACCGCGGTAGTTTTAGACAGTTTTCATACTCACTTGCTGTTATTACAGATAAGGAAGAATCGGTAGTTGTCTCATCTGAAAAAATGAATTTCTACATCATCTTTGTTTTCACTGTGAGCAAACTTGTTCCTCTTAAAAACGAGTAAAATAAAATGTCTAGTATCCTCAGTTTGCTTATCACCAATTCCATTATTTGTGTTAATCCTCCTTACTTAGAAGAAATAATGATTTCTATTGCTGTTATTTAGAGCTTTGTTAACAGAGAAGTTGCTGTCAAGAGTAGGGCTGGGAAAGCAATGAACAACGGTAAAGGCAAGCACGTACCTATGGAAAGTCAGACTCTGGTGAAGCGTGGGTGAGATTGATGGAGAGATCCTTTCTTCTTTGCTCTGTTTCCAGCCACCAGATGGGAGGTTCTTGGGTATTTGAAATGAGAGCTCCCTTCGTTAGCAACCAGGTGGCTTCAGCGGTAGGGAATAAAGCAAAGGAACTTCCTCTTCAGAGCATATCTTTTTTTTGTCTGTTCGTGATAAATGCGTGCTTCTGTATCGTCCGCCCAGGCAAGGGATGGTGGTAACTTCCCAAATAGGTCCAGGTTTGATCTCGGACCACGTCACACGAGTCTTCCTGTGTCTGTCACCAGTGCCTCCAGCCAGTCAGTACTTGCGGCTACATCCAGTCCGTTTTAAAACTCTTTGCTGCTTCCCTTGAAAAATTCCCTACAATTCATGAGAACGCTGCAGAATGTTTGTATAGCTATGCTAAAATCATAAATACTGGTCCAGTACGTTTCTCCCTGATCTGGCTCTCCTCAATTTATCTACTATGTTTTACCTTGCCTTGGAATTTCATACACAATATTTTCTTCCCTTCTTCAAGTAGTTGTCTTAAGCTTGAACGCACTGCTTAAGGTCATCTGTAGCATTCTTTTACCATGTAAATATCTAAAATTTTTCTCATATCTGTTGTGTCTGTTGCTTATAGCCATTGCCTATACATGTCCCTGTCATTCTTTTGTGTTCATTTCCTGAGGGAACTTCTCAAGTGTTAAATTAGAGATTCCGCTTTTTTCAAATGGATCAAAATGCCTCACTCCTTGATCGTGAGGTCAAGCTTTCAGAGTTGAGGAGGGTAAGGCATAAAAATAAAGGTTTGTACAGGATCATATTTGAAAAGTGGTTTGTTTTAGCTTGGAGAAACACTTAACCTTGGAGAAATGGGCTTCAGTCATAGTTATATACACAAACAGAAGGAGAAGGGATGTGTGTTAAATGTTTAGTTTGTAGTAACACATTTAGAATTTCAGAGGAAATAAAATTGGGTTTTATTCAATGGCAGCTGGAATGTAGGCATTATAAATAAATGGTAAATGTTTATTTTAATATTACTTGAGAGGTATAGGAAAGGAATTAATTGTTCAGATGGTATATGAGGAAACCAAATAGGAACTAAATGAAAAGGATCTGTTTTTGATTAATTATCGAGGTATTCTGAATTTCCATTTATACTTTTTCAACGGAGGTGGCTGTAACAAAACCCACTACATTGACTTCTAGCCTGTTATAGTATCATCTTGGTTTCTTATGAAGGGTATTGAGCATTTGAAAATCTGTAAGTAAAAAAAAAAAAAACCAAAACAAAAAACCCCACAAACAAACAAAAAAATATTTTATGAAAATGTGTCAGCACTGATTGTATTTGAATTTTTTTCATTACTTGATTTTTCATATCTCATTTCTATTTGTGTAAACATAGCAAGTAACTTACTATATTTTTGTTATTTAAAAAAACATTTACAAGATGTTAAAAACAATGAATAGGGGCTGATTATAAAGATTTGGAAGACTTGAGACTTGATCATTCAAATATTTTCTGTTTCTACCTGTAGCCAGTGAAGACCAGCTCATAAAAGGGTTCATAAAGCAGGGGCAGGCAGAGATTAAGTTGACTCTGCAAGATGCTAACTTATTTTGGTATTCATATTTTAAAGCAAAAAAATAACTTTTGCTTGTAAAATCAAAGGTAAAATTTTAGCTATTCATACTTGAATTGGAGGTTGCCCAGATCAGCATGGTTAACTGTAACTCTGCATTTGGATACTAAAAATAGAGAAGCAATTGAAAATAATTTTCTTCATTAGCTTATTAGAATTGTTTTGAAATTGTATGTTCTGATCTTGGGAAAGAAATTTTCACAATCAGGGTGGTCCAGCTTTACAATGTGATATGTGGAGAGCTTGTGGGATCTCCATTCCTGGAGATGCTCAGAACTCAACTGGATATGACCTGAGCAACTGGACCCAACTTCAAACTTGGCGCCTCTCTGAGCAGGACCTGAGTTCAGAACCTACAGAGTTATCTCCCAGACTAAATCAGTATAAGATCTAAACTCTTAAAGCAGTGCTTAGCTCAATACAAAAGTTGCTGATGAAACTGCATGAGAAAATACTATTTTTCGTTCTCTTAATTTTTCCAGGTTAGCCAGGTAGTTAGCCTAATGGATTGGCAAAAATAGTGGCATGAAGGATTATTGAGTTTCAATAGTTAAAACTTGTTGCCAATGATAAAATCAAAGATGCTGTTGTCTGCAATTTATGAAATTTGGAAAAGCACTTTAAGCAAATTTTGAAAACAAAGCAGGGCAAAGGAAGAATTTTTTTGTTTCCTTCAGGGTGGGTCTGGGCTGTTCTTAAAATTATGCGAACGTAGTAAGGGTTCTGCCGGCTGTCCTTCAACAAAAAGCTGATGAAAATGTCAGCTAATTTCTATTCATGTTTTCCCTTTTATGCGCATAAATACCACTATTAATGATGCAGCTCACAACTAAGTAGAAACATAAAACTTGGAGGCTACTAGTGTTCAGTCATGATTCTGCTTTATGTCATCTCTGTTTACTGTTAAATTTTGGAAATTAAATTTAACAGATAAAGTCATGTGAACTGTCATTGCTTTACAGTTGTGTAATTAACCAGTGTGTTTCTGTCTGAATATGTGATTTGCTTTCTTTATCAAACTCTTCAATATTTCAGTAAAACAGTTTCTTTTATGTCATCTTACTGCTGTAGCTATTCTGCCGATAGTTTCTTGTTATATTATTCTTCTAAGTGTTTATGTTTCTGTACTTCTGAAAAACCATTTTCTGGCTATTCAAAGTGGGAATAGGAAACCGGCCTGCCAGCTTCTTAAGAAATCAAAAAGGCAAAAAAAAGTTCTTCCTTTCTTTTTTTGACATTCCCTTCTGTTCTTTTTGTATCAGCCTTGTCTGTATCTGATGTCCACCTCATCTGGTTCTCATCACCTCTGCATTGAGCATTCATATAACGATGAATGCGTTTCCCCAACAATTCAGCTGTGTAGTAGAGGTACTAACCTTGCTCTGTATATAGGGAACTAAAGTACGCAGTGAGTTACTGGTGCTGGACACCCCTGAAATCTAGGCTGGTGCAGAAACCGAGTGAGAACTGCTGAGACCCAGTTCAGCGCTTCACTCACAGAAATGTAACATTCCCTCTTGTTTCGCAGGCAAAAATTCAGCTGGCAATTTTTCTGTTTCTTAGTAGGTTATTTTCTCATAAGCTACTTAATATTGGAGTCTTTATTTTTTCCATGTGTTACTACCTAGTCTCCTTCCAGAGTTGTCTATGTTTTCTTTTTGTGTTCATGCTTTCTAAATGAGCATCTCCTTGTAAATACCTTTTCTTTGCTCTTACTCTCCCCTAGTTATATTGGTATAGACTTTTCAAAAAGTAAATCTCATTTCAGCGCCTATTGAACTCTCCTAATCCCTGTTTGGTCTATTTGTGCAATTTCTTTGTTCTCAATCCTTCCCAGATCAGTATAATCAGTGAATGGAATTGTTAAGCTGTTTATTTGCTGGACAGCGAGGACGTTAAGTAGGGATGAATGCATCGGGGAATCTCAGAGCTTCCTCTGACATGGTTCTCCTCCACGTGGACCATTTCTGGTTTTGTTCACTTGTTGCACTTTCTGGTTTCATGTGGTTGTTCCCCCCCCCCCCCCCCGTGACAATATTCACAGATAGCCAAGCTACAGCACAAAACTGAAGTTATTTTCAAAAGCCTATAGTATTGATAAGTATATCTGGTCCAGCTGTGATGATTGCGTAGCCATACCAGGCAGGATAAGCTGTTTGAAGGTGTTGAATGCTTTAGGGCATTTACTTTTCTAGGGTGGAATAAGGGAACTATTTAGATAGAATAACCATGCATGGAATCTGTTGCTCACATCTTTCTAACCACTGTGCTCTAAGAAGAGCGATTCCAGACGATTAATGCTTTTGCACTACAGTATGACTTTTTTTTTTTTTTTACCAGACTTTTGGAGTGATGATTAAATGGAGTTATATGAAGGAAGTCACTGAAGAGGAAAGAATGCATTAAACAATATGAGCAATAAACTTTTCCTTAGGTACTAATTGAACTAAATGCTTTTTCAGGCTGTGTACATGATGCCCACAGAAGGAGATGATTCATCCAAAAGTGTTCCTTTAGCATTGCAAAGAGTGTTTTATGAGCTGCAACATAGTGACAAACCAGTTGGAACTAAAAAGTTAACAAAATCTTTTGGGTAAGTTTCAGAAATTTGTACTGTTTATTGGTCTATTAGAGGCTTCGTAAAGCTTTTCTTTAAAAAGGTTTTATTTAAATCAGGCTATTTTTAGAGAGGTGTAGAGAAGTGTTAATACAGCATTATGTTAAACTTTTCTTAGTTTACTTGGATATGTTTTTATTTATTGTCAGAACCAAAGAGAGCTGATCCAAAAGTCAGGTTTTTGGGGAGGGGAGCAGTGCTCAAACACAACTGTTAGTAGCAGGGTTATAATTTACCTGTTACCTGAAAATTGTGTGATGTTACTTAAGTAAAATTCAGGACAAAATATGTTGAAACGTTGCAGTTGATGCAATGTTAATGTCTTTTTAAAAGTTTAAATCTGTTTTAAATTTAGAGAAATAGCAGTAATTTGCATTTCCATATTGTTAGTTCTGCATTGATGACTGTTGTTACATTTTCTTATGACATATCAAAGATGCACGTATTTTTGCCTGTGCACATTTCAGAAGTATTTAATGCTGTATTCTGTTTCGTGATTTAAAGCTTAAGAGGAGTATCTGTTACATGAAGTAAAGGTGTCAGAGCACACGCACAAAGTAATTCTTTGCATTTTCCTCATTCTAGCACCCTTTTTTTCTCCATAAAACGTCTACAAAAAGGCTTGCTTTTTATTTTAATTTTTGCCCAGTATGCAGTTCACTGCCTGGTATTTTTTCCAGTTTGGTGGTACTTCTTGTGAGATGGTGTTACAGAGTGTAATTTTAAATCGGGAGTATCTAGACATAGAATTATACAATATAGATGCATTGAGGATGTTAAATTTTTATATTTTTTTAACTAGCTTGATGTTTCAGTTGAGCACAAGTTAGGACAGAAGATTGAGTAACATAACTGTTACAAGCCTTCTCATTGCATGTTGTGTAAGCATGGAGTAGGATTTTTATCAAAAAATTGTTCTAAAGGATTGTATTTCGCGTTATTTTGTCGCACTGTATTTGTAGACTAGTCTTTTGCAGCAATATTGACAAGCATTTTTTATTTGAAAACAGGTTAGGACGCTTATATCATCTTTTTCACATAGCTCTCATAGTGTCCCATCACATTTGTGAGGTCTCTGGTCCCGCATCTCCTGCTGAAGCTTGTAGTAGTGCTCAGTCTTGATAAGACTCTTTGTAACCTTGCGTCTTTGTAACCTTTCCTCTTCACTTTTTGGGGGAATCTTAAAATGAGATTGGTAACCTCAGTGTTGTATGTTTATCTGGTTGTATCGTCTTCCTTACTAGCACACTGTGTATTATCAGCACTACTGCTGTCCTGTTACACTGGAAAGACTTGCTGATATCGTAAATATTTCATCTTGAGTTAAGATCCCAACTGTGTCGTCTTCAGTAGCATGAAGAGATCTTTCCCGAGGGTGTTGCAGATGCTTGATTTTGTATCTGAGAGCAAGGTTTTAAAAATGTGTTCATGCCTGCCTTCATTCTTGAGAAGGAATTTTTGAGTATGTTTGAAGATTTGGTCTTTCCCCCCTGCCCCCATTAAATCAGAGAGGGGTTTCTGACCTTGTGAGACCTACCTATATGCTGTGTAGAGCGGAACTCTTTACTGGGTATTGTGAGTTTCGAAGTTTGGCTTCTTTTGGTAGAAAGTGATGCCATTGTCTGAAGGAGCCCTTTTTTTATCCTAATATTGGTATGTAACCTTTTGCTTTGATTTTTTTGTCCTTTAAGCTGGCTAGTGTTTAAAGCCTAGGGAGTCAGGAGGTTATTTTCCATTCTTAATTATCCAACAGGTCACTTAATTCAGCTTGTTTAAGTGTGGACCCCCACACAGGTGTGCTGGCCTGCTTTTGGGAGTAGCGTGCTGCCGCGTGACAGTGGCGGTGAGTCGCTGAGAAGAGAGTGGAAGGGGAAGATGAAGTTAGTATTGCTCCTGATCGCCCCTGTGCTTGTGGCTTCCAGGGCTGGGGTTGGACCTCACGCTGCAGCTAAAGCCTACAGTAAACATAGCGTATTTCATATGGTTGGGAGTGATGGCTGTTGCAAAAAGAGTTGCCAGAGACTTAAAATTTAGAAAGCATTCTGGAGTTTTAAGTTAAAGAGTTCATAGGAGAAAGTATTTCATGCTGAAACTAAACCCACTTTATGCTTCCTTTTTATTTAAGGCAGTAGCACTGAATACCCTTGTTGCAGCGTGCCGCCTTGGCTACGAGGCATTTAGAGACTGTTGCTCCCACCCCTCCTTTCCCATGAGCGTGTTTGCACATGGACAGTTCAGGAAGCTGGATGCCTCCTTGCATCCTTGGAGTTACTGTGCACCCAGGGTTGACTGTTTAGATGAGCACAAAGGAGCCAGTATTTCCTATAAATCCACTTACTTCTTTTCACGTGCCGAAATAATCCCTGAACGCTACTTGACTGCACCTGAAGGGCCCTCAGAAGAGAGGCAGCTAGAAGCATGCTGCGGAAACTGTTCTGACAGCATTGAATTGCTCCCAGGCCTTTTCTTAAGAGTTTTTTTTTTTTTTTTTTTTGATGTGAACTGAGGTTGTAGACTGGAAGAATTCTTCTGCTAGCAACAGCATGGCCCTGGCCTCTTTGGCTGGCTCCGGCTGCCTTCCCAGTCCCTGTCCCCAGATCCACAGAGGGAGAAGGCAGGTGGGCACAGAACAGCCGCCAACACGTCCCACAGGTTCACTGCCCATTCTTACTGCCAAGCAAATGCTACAGAACTAAAAAGACCTGCGCATCAGCCAGTACTAAATCTCAGTCTTTACATCTTGCTATGTGTTAAATTCTTGATCTGCAAAGAAATCACAAAAATGTCTTTTGAGCTGTAAGTTTTCTTCAAAATTTAGTAATTTTGTATTAATTTGCCTTACAAAGGTGGGAAACTTTAGACAGCTTCATGCAACATGATGTCCAGGAATTATGTCGAGTGGTATGTTTTTACTATTTCTTACTGATCTGTGATGCATAATGTCTCTTGATATCGTGTATATATAAATTAATAACACTCCTAGTAATAGTGGCACTGATTAATTTACATTAGGTGTCTAAGATGTAGAGTTTTTGCCTTGGTTTCTCTCTCTCTTTTAAGAATGGGATTGATTGTGGCCTTTTGTGGGTGAGGAATCTGTAAAGGATAGGAGGGTTGAAAAGAAATGGAACGTATGCTAGTGGTCCTTGTATAGCCACGGAGAGAAATGCAGCTTTGAAGATGCAAATGCATTTGTGAGGTTTTCCAGACTCAAAGGAATGTAGCTGGGGAAGTCCTCCACGCGGTTTTTAAGGGGAAGAGGAGGATTTAAAGGACTAGAAAGGAGATGCCAGTACGAATAGACTAACAGTTCATTTTTATGCAAGTAACTTAGAGTTTAATCAGTGAAGTAGTCATCTGTGTGTGATGTATAAATTCAAAAACTGCAAGTTTATCCTATGTAAAAACTAATTTTTCTTTCAGCTGCTTGATAATGTGGAAAATAAAATGAAAGGCACATGTGTAGAGGGCACTATTCCTAAATTGTTCAGAGGGAAGATGGTGGTATGTATTTAATATTTTCTTTCTTTTTTTTTTTTTTTTAATTTAAATTAACTGTTACTTATATACATTGAAATTCTGTGGTTTTTTGGTTTTTTTTCTTTGTTTTTTTTTTACAGTCTTATATCCAATGCAAACACGTAGACTATCGATCTGAACGAATAGAAGATTATTATGATATCCAGCTAAGTATAAAGGGAAAGAAAAATAGTAAGTGATACATTGTGATATGTACCAATCAAATACTTCAACATGTTGGACATCTTTAGTGCCTGTTGATTTCAAATGGGTTTGTTGGTGCTCAGCACTTTGAAATACCTTGCTTTAATTTCAGAGGAACGAGTCTTTGACACCTCATTGAAAACATTTTCTGCAGAAAATGTTTTTGCTTACCTTACCTTTTTTCCCTACTCCCGTTTCCCTTCCCTGCTCCCTCCTCCCTAATTCTCTCACTGATATCTTTTCCTAAAAACTCTGTGAATTTCCGGCGTTTTCCTGGTGTCGTAAAAGTGCATACTGTGCACTACTGTGCACTACTGTGATAACAGTAGTGTTGTCACAGTAGGTTATAATTTATATATGAAGATGAACTTGAAGGAAATAGATTCTTATTTAGACCTAAACATAGAAATAAGCAAATAAAAAGAACAAACTAATCAGAGCAGCGTAACAGTGGTCCCCGATCATCACTTTACCAAGTACCTGGCATACAAGACATGAAAAAGGACATGTACGAGTCCAGCAAACAGAATCATCTAGCTTGGTAGTTAACAGTTGCAAAGTGAGAATAGGAGATTTGGCAGACAGTTGGAACTATGTGATTTTAAAATCTGTTGATATTCTTATGTATGCCCTTACAATTTAGTGCATTTATTGGTGTTCTTAAGCAATAAGCAATATAATGCTTTTTTTTTTTTTTTAAACAAAGACAGAAATATTCAAACACAAGCTCTCATGTCTTAATATGTTATTTGATTAATACATTATTAAGCCCCCAGGCTAGAGCAAACTTCCATTTTTCTTCCTCCTTCCCTACAATTACCCAATCTTTTTTTCATTTAGTTTTTGAGTCCTTCATTGACTACGTTGCAGTGGAACAGTTGGATGGTGATAACAAGTATGATGCAGGAGAACATGGCTTGCAGGTATTTTTCTTTTTTTTAATTTGGTTTTAAATTTTATTTCTCTGTCCTTGGTAAAATAACTTAACAAAGCTATAGTAGCCAAAAAATGTTGCAAAACCCATTCTAGGTTGTATCAGCTCATTTTAGTGATTTTTCTCCTCAGACAAGCTTTTACGTAGCTCTTCTTAATTGCTGTTAGGTTCTTAAGGTGGAGCTTGGATTTTAAGACAGTCTAATCAGCACTGAGTTTTGCTTTTATACCTTTAAGTGTTCTAGTGACTAGAATGGTTGACTTCTCTACTGATCTCAAGACTGAGAAGTTCTTCCTCTAAGAGTAGTCTGTTCTTCTATGTGTCTAGTAAAAAAGCGGTATAGCTCTAAAAGTAACTTGAGAGGTCAGTTTTGTATCATCAACAAGAACGCCAAATGAACCTGTGGAGTTTTAAACATTTATGTGTGTGCACATGTTTCTGAGCTTTTCAGCTGCACTTCGGTGCACCCACTGGAGGAAGCTGAAGTGCTTTTTAAAAACCCTTGTTTTACTAAAGCTTATTATTGCAGCTTCCATATACCATTTTTTGTGAGTAATGTTCTATGTATTCTTTAGCTGTTCTTAGGAAGGTACAGCATGGTAGCCAAATATTTGTTGGCAGAATACAATGAGCATGAAATTCTTAATTGATCAAAAATTAGTTTTCTCCTCTGTATTCTCTTTTTAATTTTATTTGTACAGGTAACTTGCTCTTAATGCAGTGAGATGTTCACATGTGCTTGTATGAATGATTTAAATTTAAGCTCCTGGGAAGGCTGGTGCAGCATTAAGACAGTTAACTTCCACCCCAGTTCTGAACATTCTTTGGTGCACATTGTGTTGTCAAGCCTATAAAATAAAAGTCCATAGGAAGAGTCTCTGCAGCAAACAAGTATTTGGAGTTGCTAAAAATCTTGCAATTTCAACCCTCTATTTCCTTTAAAATGTCTAGGAGGCAGAGAAAGGCGTGAAGTTCCTAACATTGCCACCAGTATTACACCTACAGCTCATGAGATTTATGTATGATCCTCAGACTGACCAAAACATCAAGATAAATGATAGGTAAGGTTTTTCTCATTGTAGAATTTGGACCTGTTTTTATCGAAAATAATTTGCCAAAATCCTATTTTTGAATCAACTCCAAGAGGAAGGTGTGTGCCCTGGCACATGTTAGAGGTCCCCAAAAGGTGCACTGATTGAATATTAATGATCAGAATGACAAAATGAATACTTAAATAGTCATTTGTAGCGGTCGTTTTGGATATGAAACAAGTGAACGTGTCTTTTAACGCTTTGTGGAACATTCTTGGTGCCACGTGTGGAAAGTTGGTACAGTCCCATAGGCTTCCACAAGAGCGAGTGGGGTGAACAAGTTGGTCCTCTGCTTTCCCTCCATCTATTTCCATGCCCACTCGCTGTAAGTAGAGGCTGATAATTTCTCAAGGAGATACATTGTTGGTTGTAAACTAAATCTGTATTGCAGCGATTTCAGTCTCACCAAGAAGCTGAGACTGTAGCAGCTGAAAGACATTTCAGAATAATGTTCTAGTCCAGTGGTACCTGTGCTAGAAAAGCTGTAGTTGTGTACTAGAAAATAACAGGTTTTGAGCTTTTCCCTTGACACAGTGAATCCAAAGCAGCACTATTTCAGTAAAGTGCTCTTACCCTTCTTACTGAGGGCATGTTTTTTCTCAGGTGCTTATGAAGGTTATTTTTATTCCATATTAAAACGGTGTAAAATCTGCCACTGTATGCAATATATCCTGGCATTGTAACAACTTGTTCAATTTTTTTTTTTAACTTGCTTTAGGAGTAAGTACTGATGTCCTGCATGATTGTATGTGTCTGTCTTAACTACAAATACAACTGTCTTAATTGTTTTCAAAACTAGGTTTGAGTTTCCTGAACAGTTGCCACTAGATGAATTTTTGCAAAAAACAGATCCTAAAGATCCTGCCAATTACATTCTTCATGCAGTTCTAGTACACAGTGGAGATAACCATGGCGGACATTATGTTGTTTACTTAAATCCAAAGGGGGATGGCAAAGTGAGTATTGAAAAGCACCTAAACATATTTGTGTTTTGCAAATATATACTTGCAGTTTTCGTAATGAGCAAATCTTTGGAATTTTTGTTCCCTAACAGAAGAGCATGCTGGCACACTCACTTTATCACACAGGGATTTGATTTCTCCATGTAGTTCTTAGCTTGATACTTTTTCCATTTGATGCCTATTCTAATGTATTTGGGAAACTTACTTTGTATTTACAAAGGAAAAACAGCAGCCCTCGTGTCTAGGTTGTGCTCTTTAGGGAGGAGCCTGCATTTGAGGGCATTAAAGAATCCCTTCTCTCTTAAGAGGAGCAGCTTCATCTGCATCCAAAGCCAATAGCATCCAAAAGCTATTGGCTTTTGGCAAAAGACTTCTAACTAAGGGAATCCCTTCAGCTGTGTGTGTATGTGTGTTGGAAGGCCTACTGCAATCAAGTTCTATCCAGCATTTTTTTAGGCTGACCTTATGCTGAAGCAAATATGAATGTGTCAAATGTTTCCGTGACTCAGAAGTTCAATATCTTTGCATGTCCCCCTGTTGCAGGTTTAGGTGACTTGATTGGATTGGACGTTTATAGGTCAGGTGCCTCTTCCCTTGAGGTGACTGGTTTTGTGTGTACGTGACTGTTCACAGTAAAAGTAGAAGTCGGATTTTGCTGTGAATTTGTTGCTATTTGTCTTTCATTCTTAATTGGCTTTATTGTTTTAATTTAAAATTTGCTGTAAATTCCTTTAAATGTACAAATAATTCCTAGGTATCTTGTGTATCACTGGTTTTTATTTTATTTTACAACAAATAAGGTCAATTTTCTGAAATGCATATAGAAAAGTTAGACATTTGAACGACAGTCTTAAGAATAAATTCTTTGAATAATTATTGGGCTTTTGATGTTCAGTGTAAAATGTTCAAATATTTCAGTAAAGGTTTGGTATTTATGGCGTTCCTTATGCTGAGCGCAAGTAGCAGGTAGCACAAATTATACTGAACTAGTTTGTTTTTTTTTTTTTAAACTCATGCTGCTTGAAGAGCAATTTTAGTTACTTCAAAGAGCTGAAAGACATGCCAGAAATAGGATTAATTTATCATTCAAGAACATGTTTTTGTGTGTAAAATTATATTTATATGAAATTTTCTCTCTAGTGGTGTAAATTTGATGATGATGTTGTATCAAGATGTACAAAGGAAGAAGCGATTGAACACAACTATGGAGGTCATGATGATGACTTATCTGTACGGCACTGTACGAATGCGTACATGTTGGTTTACATCAGGGAATCAAAATTAAGTATGTATACTCTGCATGTGTTCCAAGTTAGATTTACGTCCAGGGATTTATGACTGTATTTTACTTCTGAATTGTTCAATCTTCCTATACAAAGGGGCTTCGTTAGCTGTAGTTGGAATTTATAGATTCTGTGGGACCAACCAGCCTTTCTCTCACTTTTGGAAAGTATGTGCTAATCTAGTGTCGTCTTAGCACAGTAAGGCAAGACTGTGTATGTGTATCTGCAGAGTGCTTTAGCCTTGATTTTGTTTTATAGGATGGAAAACGTAGTGAACTAACTTCAGTGATGGAAACTAGATCCAATTGATTATAAATATGTAGATATATGTATACAAAAAAAAATGTGAGGGGTGATAAATATTTTTTAATCCTGAAAATGAATATTTAATTCAGAAGTCTGATACACATTTCATGGAAGTAGTGTGTTTTGGCTTGGGATAGAAAATGCTTCTTTTGCCAAAACATGATGATATCAAACCATGGTTTTAACTAAAAGATGAAAAAAAGCTGGGTTTGACTTCAAATCAGAGGAAAGTCAAGTGTGTATGAAGAAAACCCTGTTTCATGTAAATCTTGAAATGACATCAGAAAATCTGCTTTGTAGGTGAAGTTTTGCAGCCTGTCACGGACCATGATATTCCTCAACAACTTGTAGAAAGGCTACAAGAAGAGAAAAGGATAGAAGCTCAGAAGAGGAAGGAGAGGCAGGAAGCTCACCTCTACATGCAAGTGCAGGTCAGCTTTTGAAACAGATCAGGTTGCAACTACCTTGCCGTTAAAATTCAGGATGTTGAGCCACCCAAGACAAACCTTGATTTTCAGTTTTTTGAATTTGTGTTTGGAAGTAGCGTTTGAAGTGAAATTACAATTTCAGTGCTTGTAAGTATATTTACACGTGCAACGAAATCCTAATGAAACAAACAGTACTGTATGTTATAGACATTTCTGTTTTCTCTAGAAGTTTTGTGCTTTCAAGTAAAAATAGTAAGTTCAGGTGAAAGGAAAAGGACCAGGTTATTTTAAATGGCTTCCCTGCCACTGCACTTCTATCTCCTTCAGGAATTATTTTCTAAAATTAGAATGTATCTAGCCATAGGCTGCAAGCCTGGACTACTGCCAAACTGAGCTCATCAAGTAGAAGCAGAAGGAGAGAGTGCTTATATTTGCAATTATCTTTTTGGAAAAGCCAGATGGACTAGATTGTTAGGAATTGCCTTAAGGAACCCTGTTTATGGCTCTTTCCAGAGCCCATCTGGCAGAAGAAAATAGAACCCATTTTCCATTTGCCTCCATGTTTCCTTACATCTTCTTTCTGGTGTTTATAAGTGGAGATATCAGTGAAGTTCAGCTTGTTTTACATCGCGTTTACTCTAGAGCTGTTTTCAGTGGAGAGACTGTCAGAGTTGCACCGTTTGTCTTTCTGTTAACAAAGAATGCATGGGAGCTGTGGGAGATATAGGAAGCATTTTAGGCCAGCCTCCTTGCATTACACCAGTAAAATAATTATGTAGCTTTTTTTTAAGCGCCAAGATTGTTAGAGTACATGTTTCCAAGATTGGGATCTAAGCGCAACTGGTTTTTAATTGTCTGGGCGTTGTAAGAATTAGTGTACCTTAATTACTTAGGCTGATTTGACTATCAGTTACAATTTTTAAATTTCATTATAACCTGTATACTTGCAAATTTTCTTCATGAGAACACGAATAGTGTTAGCAGTATGCCACTATCCAGAGAGCCAGTGACGTTGCATAGTAAAGTATCATGAGAAGGTATTACATTGTGCAGCTGAGTTATTATGAATAGTAACCTTTAAATGTAATTTTTCAGATAGTGGCAGAGGATCAGTTCTGTGGTCACCAAGGCAATGATATGTATGATGAAGAAAAAGTGAAATACACTGTTTTCAAAGTATTAAAAAACTCCACGCTTACAGAATTTGTTCAAAATCTCTCTCAAACGATGGTAAGTTTTCTGTAGCTGAATATCTGTATGTATTTATTTTATTACATTGTGATTGCTTCGTAGTCTTTGTCTTCTCCAAGTATTGGCAGTAGTCATAATTTAGACCTTTTAAAATAGAAGATCTGTTTGGGTTTAATAAAAGTATCTTAACCTTTTTTGTTTGTTTGTTTCCTGTCACAATTTTTATTTATTTTAGGGATTTCCCCAGGATCAAATCAGATTATGGCCAATGCAAGCTAGAAGTAATGGAACAAAAAGACCTGCAATGTTAGATAATGAAGCAGATGGCAATAAAACGGTAAATATTCATTGACCGAGGACATTATTTCTGTACAGCACCCATGATTTTTAGTTCTCTTTAGGAATGTGTAAGTTTGGAACACCAGATATTTCAAGGTTTTAATTTAACCTGTATCTGGTAAAGTTTGATCTGTGGGAAGACTTGAGATTTAGTGGATTGATTTGGACAGGAGGGAGGAGTGTGGTGCATGATTTTTCTTCCATGAAAAAAAAGCATGATCATGATTTTTATGTTAGATTTGAAACAGAAATGTCTTTTTGAGTCCTCCATTATTTGGGCAAAAATTCTGAATTTAATGAAATATGTTGCTTAAAATGTAAAACACTGTGTCTAAATACCGCCTAAAAGAGTGATTGGTTTCACTGTCCTGTTACTTCCAAAGTGAAGTAATTTTCTTGCCATAATAAAGATAGCTGTAGGTATATTTTTTAAATGAAAAAGAAATAGGTCCATTTTAAATAAAACCTATCACTTGTGCTTCATTAAAACCTTTTTGGTGTTTTTATATCTGTCATTGTTTTTCTTAATAAACTTCATTAACTTCCTGTCATTAATGCAACTAAAAATAATAATTCTTCCACTCGTAGAATATCATGAAGGTCTTGTATCTGATGAAAATGCAGGTACCAGGTTATATTCTATTCTTCAGAGACTTTATTTTCTTCTTCCACATCTTTCTACATAGATGATTGAGCTCAGTGACAATGAAAATCCGTGGACAATATTTTTGGAAACAGTAGATCCAGAGATGGCTGCTACTGGAGCAACATTACCCAAGTTTGATAAAGATCGTAAGCATATATGCTAAAACTTGAGTTAAATACAAAATACTTTTATTTTGGGTATATCTCCAAAAACATTGTGCATTCCTTTTTTCAGTGATGACATCGATGTACCCATGAAACTACAGTGCTGTAATTAGTTTTTCTCATGCAGTTTTTCCCTCATTTATCTTGGAAGTGTAAGATATGTTTCACATGTTTTTAGAATCACTGAATAATTTTTATATATATGTGTGTATATATATATATAAAATAAATAAAGTTGACTTCTAAACATTAAGTATTTAAGACTATTTTAAGGGCATTAATCAAATTAATAAATCAAAGACACGTCTTTATTACTGTTTATAGAAAATTATCTAGGTGGTCCCATCCCTGCCCCAACATGCTCAAATAAGTCTCACATAAAATTAAATCTTGTTTCTTAATTTGTAGATGATGTAATGTTGTTTCTGAAGATGTATGATCCGAAGACTCGGAGTTTGAATTATTGTGGACATATCTACACACCTATATCCTGTAAAATACGTGAGTTTTAAAATTAAATTTCATTGTTATAATTGAAATTTTTTAAAGATGAGAGATTGCATACTTTTTTCTTTTCTTTTAGTATTAGTTTTATCGCTGAAATCAAAGGTAGGCCACAGAAAGGAATTCTGATTTCTCTCAACACCACATAATTTTCTTCCCCATGTTCTGTCAGTGAAACTTTCTGCAAGGCTGAGAGTTGCCTTAATATACCGTTGGCTGTCAGTTCCTTTTTTTGGTACAAGTTTGCTGTATTCACCAGGTGTTGCTGACCATAAACAGCTGGTTCAGACTTGCTGTAAAGCTTTGTGATTTGATATTGCTCCCCAGTTTGGGTTTTTTCCTTCTATTTCAAGTTTTTTTGTGGAATGTACTTCTGCAATAGCTTTTAAAATTAACTGCTGTGTAACTTTTCACTATGGCAGCCTGAGAGCAGCCGCTCAGACTGAATTGGGTGTGAGCCTTGGTTTTCATATGGATCCATGTGAAAAATTCAGAAAATGTCCACTGAGTAAGAATACTTCGATTTGTCATTTTGAATGACTTGTACATGCTTTCTTATTTTGTATTTTAGCTGTCTTAATTTTTTCTTTTTTAAAAGAGGTTAAAATTTTTATCTGGGGAAGGGACAGCGTTAGTTCATCTCTTTGATCTTGGATGGCCTTGCACATGTTTTTTTGTTGTTGTTGTTGTTCAGATGAAGTGGAAGGAAACCTTAAAGTCTGTCTCTGGGCTGAATGTCAATAAGGGAAGCTTTAACCTGGAAGGCTGGCTTTCTTAGGCATTTTAATACTCTTTATCCAGGGTAGAAAAATAGGTTCTTTTTTTTTTTTTTTTTTTTTTTTCTCCCCAGGAGGTCTTGCTAGCAGTTGAAGTGCAACACATTTCAAATTTCTTTTCTTTTCCAATAGGTGACTTGCTTCCAGTTATGTGTGAGAGAGCAGGATTTCCACAAGAAACTAACCTTATCCTCTATGAGGTTTGGATTGATAGACTTTTTGTAACATTTTTGTCTTTTACATGTTATAACTAGAGAAAAAGAAACTTTATTGGTTAAAAAAAAAAAGTTGCTCATAAGAATGGTAATTTATAAATCATAAGCACTCTGTAACCTGTAGCTTTGAAGTCTACAGTGCTGCAAGAGAGTATCAGCAGATAGCTTCAAAACAGATTTAAAATTCAACAGCTAGAAGTGTGAGGCTTTAAAACCAAAAAATCTCTACATGAAGTTCTACACAAGCAGCTTTGCTGTGCTAAATCTGTGCATATCCTCTGAGTTGCAGTGTTAGAGGAGCTAATGCTGCTAACGTTATTGGCCATTGTAGTTTCAGTGCCCCCCTTAGCAGAGCTGAGAAAATGTTGCATCTTCTCCTTCCTCCCCTAAGTTAAAAGTCAGCAAACAAAATATTTAGACTGCTAATGTGTTTCTGCCCAAATACAGAAATAGTAAATCTTTATAACTGCTGTATTTATTGAGTGCTGAAGATGCAGATCTTGCCAAGGCAAAGTCTGTGCTGTAGTAAGAACAAGGAATTGGTTTTTTTTTTTAATTGCTGTTTTTGTTAGCAGTCATGCTGCTCTCTCTGGTGGTTCCAGGGGAGCGCGCACACTTCCATGCTAAAAAGCAGATCTGTCAGGTACTGCTACTCTGTGCAGGTCAGGGTTGCAGTTTGATCCCAGTTTGTTTAGAGAGGTGCTTTTATCCCAAGAGGTCAACCTACAAGTATAAAAACATAATATGCATGTAGATATTTTATAATAGACGCGTTTTTAACATGGGTTTATTATTTCTTTTTAAAAAGACAAGTGAATTGCTGTACAAAAGCTCTGCGCTATTAAAATCAGTGAGCATAATCAGTGTTCTCCAAGCTTCCTGGAAGCTGCATCAGTAGAAAATTAATTTGAATTTTGGAAGCTTTTCAGTGCTAACAAGATAATGCTGAATGATAAAATACTTTTGAAAATTAAGATGACTTGAGTGAGACTCCAAAGGTAAAAATGAGCAGCCAGCTTTATCAATAGCAGTTAGATGTATTGGGACCTTAGCTAAGATTACATTTAATTTACATATATATATATATATATATATATATATATATATCCATTTGTTTCAGTTGAAAGAAGATACAAGTTACCGTATCTGATGATTTCTTTACTATTTACTACTTTATTTTTGTCTTTTGTTTATTCTGTGATCAACAATTTTTGTTCTTTGTTGCAGGAAGTTAAACCCAATTTAACAGAAAGGATTCAAGACTATGATGTATCTCTTGATAAAGCTCTTGATGAACTCATGGACGGCGACATCATAGTGTTTCAGAAGTATGTATTTTAAGGGGCCAGCTTATCGTTGCAATTAAATCACCTGGTTCACTTTGAAAGCAGAACTTCCTTTAACTTAGCATTTTTAACAAGAGCAAAGTGTAATTTTCCAACAATAGACATGTTCTCAGCTGTTCTCATTTGTTTATTCAAAGGGGAAATGAAAAAATATCGGTAGTATTTTAATTATCACATGCCACATTATTTAAGGAAAAGAAGGTTTCATCCTAGTTTAGAAAACTAATAACCTAAAATACGTCTTAGTATTGCCAAAGAGTGTGGTTCAGCAATGCATCTGAGTTCTGCAGCGTTTTACTTGGAGCCGCTGTAACTCAGACACTGAAGAGCCTACCAGCATTTCAGATCTCGGGCTCTGTACCGTTACCACCGTACAAGGCTCTTGGCTTGGAGCTCCTTTCAGCCTAGAACTAAACTAAACTGCTTTCCTTTTTTTTCCTTTTACTCATGCTCATGATAAGTTCCATATTGGTCCACGGTGATGATATGCTCATGATTTGCCTGAGCATATGCAACTCATAGGTGTACTGGTGCTTCAACTGGAGTTTTCTCCAAGGCAAAAG
This sequence comes from Nipponia nippon, assembly GCF_047370975.1. Classification (NCBI taxonomy): domain Eukaryota; kingdom Metazoa; phylum Chordata; class Aves; order Pelecaniformes; family Threskiornithidae; genus Nipponia; species Nipponia nippon. The sequence continues at coordinate 4,821,997 of NW_028262369.1, forward strand.
GAGAACTCCTGCATCTTGTATCCGTTAAAGGGATCTTTCATAAGCTTGTCAGGGCTATAAATCAGCATTTCTATGCTCTCACTCCTGATGGTCACACCCAACTGTGTTGCTCTGTTTCTCTCCATGGGCTGACAGTGGGTGGAAGCCAGCTAGTCTATCTTCAGCACTCTTACCCCAGATTATGTGAGATGAATGTATTTCTCATGTCATGCCTTGGAACTCGCATTCCCTGTTGACCCAGTTGGTGTTATGCACCTTTGGCTGGCTGCTGACTCCTGGGTAAGTGCACAGCTTGTACCCTGGTGCTATTTCTCCGCTGAGAAGATATAGGGGTACCAGTCAGTAGTGACCCAAACCAGTGCCTGTGCCGACTGTTCTGTTTCTGTGGTTCAGGGAGTGCTGTTACACATCTGGCCTCTGCAAAGCAGTTAATACAGGAGTCTATGGAAAGCTGTGGCAGTGTTAAGGCAGATGTGCAGTTATGTGCCAGGGTGGGAGGGAGAGAAAGGCTACTGCTAGACCGCCGCTGTGAAACAACTGGAGTCAGAGCGTTGCCAGACTGCCAAAGGAGCGAGCACAGCGTGAGTGCGTTTGCCCTTGCGCCGCACAGAAATACTCAGGGGTGTGGGTCACTACTGACTGTATTAGTTCTACTGTGTACGAATGGCGGCTCTTTAAAAAGGTTTCTAAACTTTATTTCTGTATCTCTCAACTGTCGCTGACTTACTGTAGAACATGTTTTTAAAAGCCCTAACTGCTTGTATGTGTAACAATGTGATATGTAATGCTATTATCATTTGTTTGCTCTTGTAGGGATGACCCAGAAAATGATAACAGTGAACTACCAACAGCTAAAGAATACTTCCGAGACCTCTATCATCGCGTGGATGTCATTTTCTGTGATAAAACCATCCCCAATGACCCGGGCTTTGTTGTTACTTTATCCAATAGGATGAATTACTTTCAGGCATGTGTCCTGTTTGTTTCGTTGCTTTTGTTTCCTTGTTCTGAAAGTAACTTTTGCATTAGTTCTCAAGCATGTTATACATATTTTTAGAAAAGAGTAGATCTGTTCTTGTACGCTTTTTGCGTTGTAGTACTGAAAAATTTAAGGAAGCCCCTAGTGCTTGTGAGAAGAAAATACTCTAAAGAACCCCAGTTTTATTAATAATGAGTTATTTGGCAATAGGATTCTTTCTTGATATGCTATTCTGCTCTGTTAGGGAAATGATATTGTAGTGAAATATGCATTTGCTTTCTAAGTGACATGTAACACTTGCTCAACTTATTTAGCCATTAAAAGAAAAATACCTTGGGAATCTAGTGACACCTATTTTCTGCTTGTAATATCATCAACAATATTCATTTTGTAGACCAAACTGTATAGCTTTCTTCACACAATGCTGTTCAATGCTCAGTGGCACTAACAGGTCAAACCTGTTGTGTTCATAAAGGGTGACCAGGGGTGTTTAGAAGAGGAAAACTGGACAATGAAACTAAAAAAAAAAAAAAAAAAATTACAGTCGGTCTGATCTATTAAGAGCCTGAGTAGATTTGGCTCCCTATGATTCTCCTGCAGTCGCTTTTGCCAGTGTCAAAAAGATCACCTAAAACCAGACCAGTTTATTTTCTGTCACCAAGGCAGGAACTTTGAGCCCCTGCTTATACAGGGGAAGTCAGGGATGACTTTTGCTACCCTGCTCTCATCATCTGCTTTTTGGCAACTCGCTTTCTCTTATTTAATTTTTACTTGAAGTGTAAGGTCTTTACAGCGTATTTTGATAAGGGAAAAATAGACAGAGGATCCCCATGCTTTTTGTGAGGCAGTGACATGAAATATGCTGATGGAAATAACGTGGTCATGTTACCCAGCAAGGTAACTTCCTTGGAGTGAATTAAAGAACAGTGGGGAATTTTCAAAGAGCAGATCTTACTTATTTCCCCCATAATAGTATAATTTAAAAAAAACCCAACAGCAGAAACAAACAAACAAACAAACAAACAAAAAACCAAGAGGGGTAGAGCTATTGTGGGTTTTGTGGCCTTTTAGTGACAGTGATTTATTGTAATAAAACAGACAGTTTCCTCATTTTTTTTCCCTAGTGTATCTTATTCTGTGTCAGCTGTTCAGGAGCTAAAGCTACTAGTTTATTTTGCCTCGGGGAAGTAGACATAGTGGGTCTCTCTCAGAATTTCAGTAGCATAATGTCCTTGATGTGTAACGAATGACTGTGATTGTAGAGTAATGGCATAACTGTCTGAGATAATTCAGAACTTACAAAAAATTTTATTTCCAGGTTGCAAAGACAGTTGCGCAAAGACTTAATACGGATCCAATGCTACTACAGTTTTTCAAGTCCCAAGGGTAAGATGAATTTCCTTAGTGTTTTGTGCCTGAACTATTCTTTAAAATACTGAACCCAAATATAGATAGGTAGCAGTTACTTTGTTGCTTTTTCCAGGTTGTAAACTAATTGTTTACTTACCAGTCAAAACGTTAGTGTTCTGGCATGCACAGCAAGTGACATAGACAGTTTTCAGTATCGCAATGGCTGGCTCTAGAGCCTCAAAGAATTGCACATTTTAGAAGAGTTCTAGTAAATGTCATTGAAAAAAGGTGCATTTTAAAGATCACTGTTTAAATTTCTAAAATCATTAGTTACTTCAAAGCCTTCCTGTATGGGACAAATTATTAAGCTCATGCAAGTGCTGTTTCAGTGAATGCAGGTTTCTAGAATGGAGGTGAGCAGAAACAAGTGCACATGAAAGCAGGATTTTTGCTGATTGTACAGGTTTAAATGCAGGAGTTACTTCACTGATTTTTCCCTTCCTTCCCCAAAGTCTGCAAATGAGGTTTTATGAAGATGACGATGATCTAACAAGTTCACAGCTGCTAAAAGGGGCATTTCTGGTTAAAGTGGTGTTCTCGGGCACAGTTGTGTAAAACTTGATTTGAATCTGTATAACACTATAGCAGAAAACAGCATATTAGTAGTTATATGTATATGCTGCAGGAATAATGCGCACACAAAAATTACATCATCTTTTTGTCTTCATGTAAATGTAGGTTGCCCTTTATTAACATGTAGGCATCTCCCTCCATCGTCAATGGGCCTGTCGTAATTTGAGTAGCTCTTTCTAGTTCACAGTGCTGTGGTCACTCTGGAAGTTGCTGTGTCATACGGCTCCACAAATTAACCTTTCACAATCTAAAACTCGCGCTTCTATCCTAGTAGTTTCAGAGGAATGTAGGTCTGCCACCCTGCAGCATTAAAGGCGAGCTTGTAAACATCCAAGAGAGTTAACACGCACAGTGAATGGTATTTCTGTTCCCTACGCTCACCTGTTTTTTAAAAATCAGTAAAGCACTGAATATAATGCTGCTTAGACTGTGCTAGCAATTGTGTAAAACTGGAAGCCAGGAATAAAAATGTACTTGGTACTTCGATTTACTGAGCAGTGACGGATTGTGAAGACATATTTATGTTTTTCTTTTTCCTTCTGTAGTTATAGGGATGGCCCTGGTAATCCTCTTAGACATAATTATGAAGGTACTTTAAGAGATCTTCTGCAGTTCTTCAAGCCTAGGCAACCTAAAAAGCTTTACTATCAACAGGTAAGAGTCTTTGGTTTTTATTGATATGAATTAAAAAAAAAAAATCCTGCCCTATACAAAGTATGCCTAAAGTGTTTTTCTTTTCTTCCTTAAGCTCAAAATGAAAATAACTGATTTTGAAAACAGAAGAAGTTTTAAATGCATATGGCTAAATAGCCAGTTTAGGGAAGAGGTGAGTGAGGCTGGCTGTTACACACTTGCTGTCATTTCTGTGTCAAAGCTGGTATGGCTGTGATTATGGTGCAGTTCGCACACTCTGTTGTCCCCAAAGAACACAAAATTAGAACGAAGTTGTACCTTATGTAAAAAACCAACCAACCAACCAAAAAAACCCAACCCCCAAACACCAAAAAACCTCATAAAAAATAAATTTAGAAAAATTGTGCCGGTTTTTAACAAAACCTTTGAAGGTAACATAGCTGTTCACTTTAGTAATTGTCATCTTTTAAAGATGAATTTTTGATGAAGAATCCAGTGTATTCTGTGCTTTAATATGGTTGTTTACATTTTCAGGTTTTCTAATGATTTTTCTGTTTTAAATTCTGTAGGAAATAACAGTATATCCAGATAAGCATGGGTGTGTGCGGGACCTGTTAGAAGAATGTAAAAAAGTTGTAGAACTCTCTGAAAAAGGTTCAGGGAAATTAAGGTAAAACTGGAAGATTTTGATTTCTTTTATGCGGTCATGTGGATTTTATGCAGAAAAGTATCCATAGAATTTAAAATAATGTGGAAACCATTATTATCAAATGAAGTCTGCTACTATGTTGAAAATAAAAAGCTTCCAGATTCGCATTAAGAGAGTTTTTATTAACTACAAATACGTATTTTATATAATTATTTATTTTGTATTTCATAAAGTTACATCCTTGAGATGCAAAAGTTTTATCAATTGCTTTTGTTAACTCACAATTTAATAATTGTTTCCAATTCAAGCATTTCATGCTGTTCACTTCTCGGGAGTTAAAAGTAAGGTCATGTAAAGAGAGTTTAAAACAACAATTTAATTTAAAAACCTTTGTCTTGTAGTTGCATGTACTGGCTTTTTTGCTACGAGCCAGAAGTAATTTAACCTCTTGTAACTTTACAGCTTAATTTTTACTGAAGACTGAATTTTAAGTTCTACGAATACAGTAGTAGTACCTGTTTACATCCTGACTATACTAATCCTTCTCGAGGTTTGAGAAAGAAACATTGCATTGATTTCTTTTTTTAATTAATTTTTAACGCTTTTCCTGTTTATTTTTAAGGCTGCTAGAAATTGTAAGTTACAAAATAATTGGTGTCCATCAGGAAGATGAGCTGTTAGAGTGTTTGTCACCTGCAACAAGTCGAACGTTTCGAATAGAGGTAAATATTACTTTCTTTAAGAAACTTCGAAACTTTACTCTGAGAGAAGAAACTCTCTCAAGTGGTAATTCTCTTTTTCTGGATTCTCATTTTCAAATACTGTGTTACTTGCAGCAAGCTAGATTACCTGATAATATATATGTATTTTTAAAAATAATCCTTCTAAAATTTTTCCTTTGTTTCATCTGCTTCCCCATAACGATTTCATTCTTTAAATTTTTATGTATGTTTATTATAACAGTACAGGAAGACTTGGCAAGGGCTTGTCCATAGGACATTTGCTGCCCTAGCAATAATTCCAAGGTTTGTTTGAGGACTCATGATGTAAATGTTTATGCTTAGAACCCACTTTCATACTCTAAACTTAAGTATTCTAGAAGACTTTTTCCTTTTCTGTGAAGTTTGAGCTTCTTGAGCCGAATTTTGATACTTATCATGTGATTTTTCTAAACATTTCATCTTACAAATCTGTTAACTCGCCTCAAAGATCAGAAATAAAAAAAAAAAAAAAATCTCCAATGTAAACTGTAATGAGGAGACAACAAGAGGTCTGTGATATTCCTATCAGCTATGACTACAGCTGATAGAAGATTTCATGTCAAAAAAGCCATTCGGGGGAAGCCAGGAGAATATATACTGAGTAGGGGAAGCTGAAATGCTGTCATGCGGGGATGAATGACTCTTGTAAAAAGACTCTGTCAAACAGCATGGTTCTAATTGTTTTTAAATAGACTTGGTTTATATTAGTAACAGTACATCACTTTGTGTTTACTTACTTAATAAGTCACTTTTTGGGGAAGTTTTAGCTGATTGCAGTCATAATTTTATGTCTGGATCTAGGAAATTCCTCTGGACCAGGTAGATATAGATAAAGAAAACGAGATGCTAATCACAGTGGCACATTTCCACAAAGAGGTTTTTGGGACATTTGGAATTCCGTTCTTGCTGAGGATACACCAGGTACAGCACGCCTCCCTTTTTTTCCCCATGGGATTACATTGATAATGTTTTCTTAAAGTACTGTCAAAGAAATTGATGAGTATAAAAAGTGTATAGGAAAATACCGCTCCTGTATAAAAGGTTCTGCCCCATATATGCCTTTTTACAGTTAAATCATTTGCCATCTCAGTTCTCTCTTGCATATACAGATTGTTTAGTGTTTCAGTAAGCCTGTGTAATATCTAGAAAGTAGGCATTCAGTATCAGCCAGGGACTTAAAATACTATCAAAGCAATACTAACCCCCCCAACAAACCTAGAATCCTATTTCTAATACCATTTTAGTAATTGCAATGCAAACTTGTTGGCAAAAGTGGCTAGGCCATGGCTGCTTGGCTTCTTACTGAGACACGTAATTATGAAAAGGAATTTGCTTTCTTGAACGTTTTCTAAGATGACTTTGCATTTCATAACTTCGGTAATTTGATGTGCTTTATCTTCTAGGGCTGGAAATTAATACAAGAGTGAGAGCTAATTTTGAAAGCTTAATTTAAATTCTTAAGTTTTTATGTGGTGCTGCTCCAACTGAATGCCACACATTCTTTTAATATCAAAGTGTATTTCTGGGGACAGTTAGCAATTTGCTTCTAAACTTTTTCTGGTTCATGTATGTTAGTTTGTATGAAAATTACTTACTTTTCTAAAAGTTTTGGCATGAGAAATATGTCCACATCTCTGCATCCCATAGAATTTTACTATATTTCCATATTTTTGATCAATGTAGAGCAAAACCTGTGTGTTGATTTCTGCTGGAAACCATTTGCACTGCATTTCCCAGTCTGTGATCGTATTATTGATCTTTTAAGTTGATTGTATCCATCACTTTTTTCAGCAGTTTACATACACAGTGTGCAGAAACATACTACAAAAAGCTACTAATTGAGAGGGAGCATCACATGTGTAGAGGTTTTAAAAAGTAATATTCTTAGGAAGGATATGTAAATTTTTTTTTTCCCAAATTCCTATTTTGCTGCTAATTTTCTAACTTTGTTTCTTAACTTTAACCTGGCTTGCACAAATCACTAGCAGTGCTTGGTCGATTTATGGGACAGTTTGTGTAATGATGAATCAATAAGACTTCCAGTTGCTGAATTTATAGAAAGTTGTATGTTGTTATTCCGTATCGTAGTGGATGATGTTGACACTTGTGTAATTTTGTAAATAACTGGGAGATTAAGGAAATGTATTTCAATTAAGCTTGAAACAGGAAATATTAATAGCACCCCTTTTTTCCTAGATTTTTTTTTTTTAAACATTAAAAATCTTGTTGTAATTAATAGGGTGAACACTTCAGAGAGGTTATGAAGCGGATTCAGACAATGCTGGACATACAAGAAAAAGAATTTGAAAAGGTAATGGCAAGTTGGGAGAGTTTTTATTGCTGATTGTAGACCCTAAATGAGTTTATTTTAAGAAGTTGGAACACCACAGATTTGGGATAAGTTTAGATTTTAATCAATAGAACAGTTGCTTGATTTAATGCTGCTTCTCAGAATAATTAGGTAGGGTGTGTAGGAGTAGTATTTCTGTCCTGCATCAAAAGAGATACTCGGCAAAACATTAAAGTAACGTAGAAGAGTTTAGATGATGCGGGACCTCTAGAGGCCACCCACTTCAGGTTCCTGCTCAGAGCAGAACTAGCTTGAAGTTAAGTCAGGTTGCTCAGGGTTTTACCTAGTTGCAATTTGAAAACTCCCAAGGGTGGGAATTCTGCCATGTTCTGGATACTGAGCATCACCACTACCATTGTGAAGACGCTTGTTTTCCTTGCAGGTAATCAGAATTTTTCATTTTGTAACTGGTGATGGTTGCCTCTTGTCCTTTTGCTGTGCAGCTCTTGAGAAGAGTCTGCTTCTGTGTAACAATCTTCAGTCAGTGGAAGACTAGATGCCCCTGGTAGCCTTTTCTTTGCTGGGCTAAACAAACCGATTTCCCTTAGCTTCTTGTGCGCCATGGACTCCAGCCCCCTAACTGGGCTATTGCTGGACTTGCTGCAGTTTGTTGCCATCTCTTTTTCCCTGGAGGGCCCAAACCTGGACACAGTATGCCAGATGCAGTCTCATGATTTCCTGAGCATTCATGTTATCCCATTGTCGAGGCTGTTGATGAAGATTTTAAACATGATTGGCCTTTATCAACCCCTGAAGAATACCACTCATAACCAGCTGCGAGCTAGACTACAAAATTAGACTTGAAGGCTTTATTTTAATGTGGTATCTTACCAGTTTTTTTTTCCTTTCCTTTTCATAGTTTAAATTTGCAATTGTAATGATGGGCCGACACCAATATCTCAATGAAGATGAGTATGAAGTGAACTTGAAAGACTTTGAGCCCCAACCTGGTGAGTTGTTAGACAACCTGACTATTCATTTGACCTGCTAAAGTTGCTCTGCCAGTTGTTATTATGTGATTATCCTTAACTCAGGATGCAGAAAGAGATTGTTCTTTGTACATGAAATACATTATATGTAGTATCGAAGCAAGTATTTATATAAGCTTGTGTGCACACTTAACAGTGTTAAGTGTATATGTTAGTCTGAGAATATGTATTTTATAGGCACATAAATAAGTAACCTGTTTCCTTGTGATTTAAAAGTTTGCATTTGAGTGACCAAAAGGGTCAAATATCAGTATAACATACTTTACAGAAGAGAGTTTCAACGTCAGTTGCACCTTATCTGTATTGGCCATCTGCTCCCTTCTACGTTTGATTCTCACATTGTTATTCGAGTGTGTGCTTGTGTTATTCCTAAAAAATATTAAGGTGCGTTCTCAAAAGAGTCTTATTTTAAGTGTGCTGCAAAAAGGTATTTGAATTCTCATATTCACTGAAGACGCTTCTTGTTCATTCTTGGTATCTTCAATGAATCTGAAGAATCTAACAAGGATATTACATATGTGAATAGGGTGCTGTTTAGATTTTCTCTTCCTAAGAGGTGATTCACCAAGCTATAAATGCAGCTCTGTTCTGAATTTGTCTGTGGATGGTCTACCATCTTGTTTACTTGACTGATATTTAAAGCTCTATTCTCTGAGGAATTTACACACAGGAGAAACCAGGTTAATCCTTCAGGAGTTCCACACAGTCATCTTTTGAGAGTTTCAGTTGGGAATGGCACCTTTGAATCTGCAGTCAGGGCTCTGTTGAAAGCCTTGAATTCATCGGGATTTTTTCCCTTAGCTTAGCTGAGTGTTCCTTTTTGTGAGGTGCTCTGTCTGGTAGAAACGAGATTGAGGACAACTTGCTCTCTGCAGTTCTATTTTTCTGACAATTATGAGCTCTGTTTTTTGTTGGCAGGTTCCGTTAGAGCCAAACTTTCTGCTTTCTTTCAAGCTGTATTCTGGATTTATGTAACAGTTGTAAAGAAATCCTGTAACTGTCCATTTATTTCAAAACCCACAGAGAGTTAGACCGATACCATTAATGAGTACTTTGCAGGAACCTAGCAAAAAGTCCTCTCGTCGTGGTGTGTTACACAGCCAGGTTTATGGCTCGTGGTTGTGAACATGAGGGGACTTGCCAAAACTTTGAATGCCTGCATCTGCACAAGTCATCCGTGAGCAGAGAAGTGTGTCACTGGAGGGCCCTCTTTCTCTGCACTAGTTGTGAGGGGTCTCTGGATGACAGACTTGGAGGTGGACATTTCTCCATGGATTTCTCCATTTCTCACCTCTCTCTTGTGTGCTCAGAGCAGGCAGAGTCCTGATTTTATTCTGTGAGTCATCTTTTCTGGGGGTGGGAAGGGGAAGGCAATAGTCTGAAATGAACTGTCAGACGTTCTGAGCAAAGCAGAGCCAGTTTTGCCAAAACAACATGAAAGACTAACCAGGTAACTGGGTCAAAAGTAGAGACCATGGCAGAGATTGGAAAAGGGAGAACTTGAACTCTTTGTAGGAGTTGTAGGGAATGTGAGATTAAAGGGTTTTAATTTGAGAGTTCAGGGGAAGTTGCCCCTTTGATAGAATTCATTTCCTCCCCTGAAATTCTCTGAAGGGCTGATAACATGGTGCTCTAATGCCTTCTTATCTAAGTAGTATTTCAAGGTGTGGGGCTGACGTGTTTCTACAAATACTGAATTTTAACATGTGCTGGATTGATTGAACCATTGGCATTCTCTAATCTGATTGACGTAGCTGATGTCAATAGTGTCCCTCTGCTTTTACAAAGATGCACTCTAGCAATGTTTGTGCTGTCGCTAATGGTGTAGGACTTCATTTCTTTCTTTAAAAGACATTCAAGTGAGCTCAGGAAGAGTGGCAGTTCTTTTTTATATTTGACATTGACCATTACGTCAAACGAAAGGACAGATAATTTTGATTGAAGAAAATATGTCCAAAAATGCAGATGCAGGCAACCAAAAAGGTCAAGTGTTTCATGCTTTAGTGGTTGCAGTTGATGGCTTTGAATGTAGGAGTGTGTTTTTCTTGCTGGGGGGCTGTTTAGTTTCTGCCTTTATCATTTCACTTCAGAGAACATTTGATGGTCTGCATTGAGGACATCTTAAAAGAGAATCTCTCTCATTTGCAATAAGTATATGGACTGTGTTTTTTCCTGAAAACTAGTGGTAGATAAAACTGTATTGGGTTGAACAAGTGAAAAAATGTGTACATTTTCTTTACAATCTTAAATATAACTGAATTTTTTTCTCAGAAAATGAAGGTCAGTTACATGATTTCTTAATTAACTGATTATTTGCGTTTTACATGTATTTAACAAATATTCCCACTTCAACCAGGTGATAGGAATAAGTTAATACAGCAGAGAGAGCTTATAATACTGCAAATACTATAGGTTGTCATATTTAGATGATGGATGCCTTCCTGTTTCAAACAGGCTCAGCACTTTGGTGAAAGCTAGTACTTTGATATGCCTGTGGCCATGAATTATAAGAGCAGTTCCCTTGCTTTAGCACATGCTTCACTGCTGTAAACTCCTATAAGTGACTGAAGAGGAGAAAAACCAGCTACCTGATCCAGAAACAGCTGTAAAATGTATTATTGGAAGGAAAGCAGAGGTCAAGAAAGCTGCCTGGTTGGCTGTGGACTGTAGGACTGTTCTGCAGTCCTCTTCCGTGCCCTGCGGTTCCTAGCAAACTGTGAACAGGGCACACAGGAGTAGTTTGTGTAAAGGAAACTTTCCCATTTAATCTTAAAACTTCATTATTTTTTTTCTCTTTTCTTTTCTAGGCAACATGTCTCATCCAAGGCCATGGCTAGGGCTTGACCATTTCAATAAAGCCCCAAAGAGAAGTCGCTACACTTACCTTGAAAAAGCTATTAAAATTCATAACTGACTTACTTAACCAGATTGTCAAGGCAAGGGACAAAAATAAGTGTGTGTGTGCACCTTTTTAACAACTGTAGAACTTTGGTACACGTGCACTATATCTGAAGTCTTCAGCAAGAGGATTTGCTGCTGATGTTAATTTTATTTTGTTGAGGCTGTTCAGTTTGGCTTCTCTGTATCTATTGACTGCCCTTTTTGAGCAAAATGAAGGTGTTTTTATAAAGCTTGGATGCCAATGAGAGTTATTTTATGGTAAACGTAATGCAAGGCAATTGTCAGCATAATGAGGGAAGAGTTTAGTAAAACAGTTGACATTGGCAAAATATTTGTCTGTAGTACGTTTCTAGATGGCATAAGCTGGCTGGCTGCCCTTCCCAGTATGGTGTTCACCATCACTGCAGCTAGTAAGTCTTATGTTTAGACTCACATCAGATTTATTTCCTTCAGTTATACTTTAAATGACATTTTTGTGCATTTGTAAATGCAAAAAACTCACATCATCAATAAATAGCAATCTCTACTTCATTGTGTACATTGTTGGCACTTATTCGGGATTTTTGTCTCCTCCAGCTGCATAGAATCTTTTTTAATAAACTAGTTTTCGTTTACTTTAGTCACTACTTCGCATCCCGTTTTGCCAAGTGGATGCCCCGAGTCCTAAAAAGAGATATTTGGGTCTTTTTATTAAATTTTCAACCATTGATAAATACTGTTGCGATTTATTATGCCATCTTCTGGCAAATAGAATGACACTCAAAAGTTGGCAAAAGCAAGTGAAAGGATTATAAATATCATTAATTTAGTTAACATGGGAAGAGATGGGGAAAACACAAGAAATAGCCTTTTAGCACAGAGGGCATGCTCACTAGTGTTTAGTAAGCTGTTGACTTTGTATAAAAAAGGAGGAAAAAAAAAAGAAAAAAGAAGAAAAACAGAAAAAATGAAATTGTATATTTAATGAATGAACATGTACAATTTAACACTTGGAGGTTAATTTTGTTGGGTGAGTCTGCAAGTGAATTTCACTGATGTTGATATTCATTGTGTGTAGTTTTATTTCAGTCCCCAGACTGCTTCCTTTTATTTTGGAGCTAATGCCAGCCGCGTGTCTAGTTTTGAGTGCAGTAAAGATAGAATCAGCAATTCACACTTAATTTTACATTCTTTTCCAGTATTTTATTTTGTTTCTGTAGCCGCAGTGTACAACAACTCTTCCTGTATATTGCCTTTTTTTGCTGGAAAATGTTGTATGTTGAATAAAATTTTCTATAAAATTTTTCTTCGGTGAGTGATGACATGGACATTGAAGAAGATTTCTCCTCTCCTTGGAAATAGAGTTTTGGGAAGTGTTTTCATTTGTGAGGTTTGGGTAAAGGTGTGGGTTTTTTCTTAAGTGTTGACAATTGTATAATCCTCATATTGGTTGTTTTGGGGGAAATTTGTGGGGTTTTCTATTCAATTGTTTTAGGTTTTGGAGGCTTTTTTGGTTTTTGGTTTTTTACCTCCTAACTAGTGACATTTGAGCTTAACAAATAAAAGGTTTTCCAGGAAGGAGCCATGTACAATTAAGACAAATGGAAAAAATATTTTACTAGTTTGTTTGTAAAGCTTGTAGTAGAGTCTTTGTGGTAGACTTGACTCTGCCTGCCTGTACAAAATTTTGTGGTCCAGATTCTCAAGTCTAATATTATAAATGGTGTAAAGTGAAATCTGGAGTCTCTAAAGGTAAGCTCTCTTAATAGAGTAATAGATTCCCACCGTAATGTGTTCCCTGTATTCATAACCAAACCAGAAAGCGCTTAGAAGCTTCCCTTTCTCAGACCTATCAATAAACATGTAGTAGGGGTTGTATACATGTGATGGCCTTTATACTTTTTTCTGGGATGGATTCTGGTGATTACTGAAAACACCAGCAAGTATTTTTAAATTAAATTTTAAGATCTATTTCATTCTTTTAGCTTTAAAACTAATTAATCGCTCAAGTTCTAGGTATGTTTGGATTTCTTTTTAATTTATATCTTGCAGCGCTTTTAACTGTCTGTTATTTCCAAGCAAGGCAAACTAGTTGTTTACTTGGGGTTTTTTTGTCATCTGAGTGTGTAGGTTACAGGTAGAGGCAAGCGCTTAAATGGCCTGCCTTAAGTGGATAAAGTTGTCCTTTGATTTGTATTTGCATCAAACTGGCGAGAAATTACACCACCATCCAAGTGGTGTTTTTACTAGTACTTGGATTGTCTCTACAGGCTTTCAGTAAATGTCAGGTTTTGTATTCAAAATATTTCTGTAAAATCAGAGACTCTGGTCAGCAGTAGTAAGCCCTAATTATATTTTGTAAATTTAATGTTATGGTAGACTGATATAAAAATGAGCTTGTATCTGAATGTCACTAAGTTTTCACATTAATTTATGAGATGTTGGCAGCTTTTAGGGAATATCTGAAGAAATCACAATGCTTCCTATTTCAGAAGAAAATATCGCTAACAAAGTAAATTTTGTGTGCCTTTTGATTTTTAGATGACTAGTCTTCACATGCTTTAGTGTTTGTGCTATTCCCACGCTAGTTTTGAAAAGATGATACTTTAAGGCATTCCGTACGCACTGTTTTCAGTAACTGAAGTTTTTTATGAATTTTTTTTTGAGCACAAGTAACTTGTTATTCAAACGTGGAAACACACACACCTATGAAGGGGAAGACAGGAGGTTTTCTCAGGTGTTCAGTTCATTCTAAAAATTTACAAGAATACAGTCTTCAAAATTGCCATGCTTTCCATTTCTTATTCTGATTTTGGAATTATCTGGATAATAGACAGCGAATGCATTAAATTAAGGTAATGATAATATAAGTGTTAAGCAATAAGGATGTAATTTCGTGGTACACAGGATCAGAGCAACATGATGTTAATGGCCCATCTGAATTCTCCCTACGAAAATAGCAAGCGTTGTTCCTGTAGATTTACATAGTGCCTTTTATCCTAAAGGAGTCCAAAGCATTCTGTGAAATCTAGGCAAACCACACCAGTGAAATAGTTGCCGACTAGAGAGTGACAGCCAACAAAAACACCCTTTATACAAGAAGGCTTGCTTAGCAACACCAGGACAAATCCGTGCTGCCGCAGGACGCGTCGGAGGGATCGGGCGGATGTCGTACCGCAGGGTGCGCAGAGCGCGCAGTGCCTCCCGCGGACTGGATCTACCTCAGCTGCTGCCCCTCCGGAGCTGGTGCGCCAGCGGCCCGCCCCGGCCTCCCGCCGGAGCCTGGACCAGCCTGTCCTGCGGGCCCTGCGCTGGCTGCAGGCATCGGTGCCCAGATCTAAGCTATGTCGTGTTTTTGCTATTTAATATCCTTTGTGAGAAATCGTTTTCTGTAGGAACTGTATATAATGTAAATAAAATAGACTAGGATAAACACTGGATTGGTGTCTTGTCTGTTCATTTTAGAAAAGATTGGGAGTGAAAGGTAATGGGTTGCTCAGAAGTCAGGGTGATTTGGGGTTACATCAAAGAGAGAAATTTTGCAAAATTCAGCCAAATTGTGTGTCAGGAATGACATTCATAGTGTAGGGAGAGCTGGCCAGAAGGTAGATGCTGACTTCTGTGGCAATTTCCAGGTTTTGAATTCTTGTTTTTTCTCAGAGGACCCAAACAAGCATTTGGATATTGAGGCGGAGACTGTCAGTGCTTGGTGTGCGAGCAGTGTGGTGTCATTTATTGTTTGCTTTTAAACCAGCCTGGTATTCAGGGTCAGAAAAAGGGGAAAATGTTCATGTGTGGTATGCCTGAATCTGGCTTCAAGTCTGTGCTCAGCTAAATTTCTGTCCGAGGTGATGTTGAAGTTAGCTGCGTACCAAGCAGGGCAGGAAATTAAATTTGCCAACCACCAGGCTGTAGCTGGAAGCCTTTATTTTTTATGATATACTTGTGTAAACTATTGTGCCTCCAAATATTGGTGTAAAAATGTTCTAACTACTTCTGTTAAATGTCTCCTGCACATCTTTAAATCATATATATAACTTCTTTGTTATGTATATATTCATATGTTTTTGGTTTTTGCACCTTTCCTCCTCAATGTTACTGGCTTGATATGTTATTTACCACTACTTCAAAGCAAAGCTTGCTGTTTCACAGCCAGATTTTAAAATGCAGAAAAATCATAACATTTTAAAAAAATGTGTGAAACGGTACAAAACCTGTTGGGCTGACATCTGCTTGGCTGCTTGTGGGTTTAATCGTTGCGATGTTATTTCCCATTAGGTGAAGGTAGGTTGGGTCGCCAGCGGGTGGAGAGTTACTGACCTTGGAACGGGGTGGAAGCCGGAGCAGCTGCTCCGGGAATTGCCTCCGCTCCGCCACTGGGTTGAGCAGGCTGGGAGGGCTTGGCTGGGAGCTTCATGCAGTGAGTGTCTCAATATATAAAATATAAAAATAATTCAAACACAGACAATGGACCGTTTGTTTCCAGGTGGCTTGCTTTGACTGCCCGCTGTGCTTAGGAGGAAGGCCAGTGAAGGGGTTCGTTACGCGGGACTAAATCCCAGCTGAGGCTCAGCGAAGCTGATCAGCATCAATTTGGGCATTACAGCTGAAGATGTGCGGAAGGCTGAATCACACTGTGCTTGCTCTAAAAGCCGTTTCTGCTTTGCTGCTCGCAAACATTTTTAACAGTGTCTCTTGGTTTTGCTGTTCCCATCCTCAGTAGGGCAAGGTGTCTTTTTTCAGTTTGTGGTGTCGGGAAGGTCAGCCTGCTGCTCAGACATCACCTAGCTCTGCGCGTTGGTTTGATCTGCCTGCAAAATAGTTGCTCAACTTACATGGATGCAAGTGTACTTCTTTCACGTGTCTTATAAAGACTGGAGTTTCTGTAGTCTAAAGGCTGCATTTCTTGTACTTCTTGAAGCAAAAGACCATGCACGCGTCCAGCCTAGTTTAGCTGAGGCCATTTTCGGATGTGCTACTGGCTAAGTAGACGCTATTTGTAATAAATAAATAAAATAAAAAGACGAGCTCCAGGCAGTTTAAGATGACTGGACAGTGGGGAATGCCGTTCCTGGAACTCGTTTCTATTGCCACCTTCAAACCCACAGCGTTCAGTCCCCCTTATCCCCCTTATCCCCCTTATCCCCCTTATCCCCCTTATCCCCCTTATCCCCCTTATCCCCCTTATCCCCCTTTCCCCCTTTCCCCCTTTCCCCCTTTCCCCCTTTCCCCCTTCTTTCCCCCGTTTGTAGGAGTGCCCTCCGCCGGAGAGCCCGGGCCACTGCAGGGCGGCCGCCGCCCCTGTCCCTCCGCCCCCAGGAGGGCGGGAAGGGCGGGCGGGCTGTCGCCGCCTCAGCCGCGCTGAGGAGAAGGTACCGCGGCCGGGAGGAATTTTGGGCTGTTTCACTACTGAAAGTTTGGATTGGTCATGATTTTGTGTAAAAACTGTAGGAAGAGGCACGGGTGAAGGGTGTGTTGCTTCTGGAGAACAGCTCTGGCGGTGCTGGCCGGTTCCCCTGCGGGTCCCTTCCTAGAGCGGCTCGGGCCAGATCCGGACGGTCCCCAGCCTGCGGCAGCGCAGCCGGTGGAGCCTGCCCGGTTCGCCGGCCTCTTCCCGCAGCCTTCCGTGAGGAATTCCCTTCTGCCTGCCTCTGGCACCAACGGCGGGGTACGCAGAGCCGGCCAACCGCTCCTGGCCTTGGGAGCATCTTCAGGATTCTGGAGTCACTATTGCTAAAGAGCTGTTTAGGGACATGCTCTTCTTTTTATGGCTTAAATGGACCAAAGAGCTAAAACAAAGATTTTGGTCAAACTTAATGTCAGGCTAAGTGGGAAGTTTTAAAGTTCTTTAAACTGCGTGGCGTCTACGGATCCGGCAGAGCATGGGCAGGGTACCTCAGTCATAATAAAATGCAATGGTAGGGGAGCAGCCTGTGTGCCACACATCCCACTTGCCCACGATAATTATGGTTCTAACATTAAAATATTTATGATGTTAAAATATTGAAACACAGTGTTTTCTTCTGTTTATCTTTCCAGCCAGCAATACGCAGCAGCAGCTGCTGCTGCTGCTGTCAGTGTTGAGCAGGGTCTAGGCACCTCCTGGGCAAGTAATTATGGAGATTTGACATTACAAGATACGTGACTCTGGATGAGAACTGTAAAAGTTCTCTGTAAAGTGTAAAGCCTAGTGAGTCATAGAATCATAGAATCGTTAAGGTTGGAAAAGACCCTTAAGATCATCGAGTCCAACCGTTAACCTAGCACTGTCAAGTCCACCACTAAACCTTGCTGGGGAGATGATGCGCTGCAGCGGGAAGGCAGGGAGGTAAAATGAGGGCCTTGTGGTTTTGGTGACGTTTTTCAAGCTGTGCTTGCTGATTTTTCTTCTTTACGTGTTTGCCTTTTGGTTCTTGGTTTGTTAATGTAAACAGGATGCCTCAGTCTGACCTGCATCTCCGCTGTGGATGCAATGGGTCAGGGAAGCCATGCAGACAGGAGATGTTTTGCCAGTATTGTTAACAACAGCAGGTTTATTTTCTTACCTCATATATAACACAGTAAAGACAGTCTCATAATTTAGTGTGTCATTAATAAATAATCAGCTACACTGTACCACCCACAGCCCTGCAGGGGTAGGTCCCATATGAAGAAGAGCAGAGAGAAATGAAATCCCGACCGGTTAGTTCCAGTGCTTAGAAGGTAAGTGCTTCTATAAAATGTGCATGTCCAAACCTCTCGGTTACTGGTGGGTTGAAAAGTCCAGAAAAGTCTGGGTCCCAGCTGGGTTGGAGGTTTGAGTGGAGTAGTAGAAGCACTGAAGTACTCATTAGCTGGTCACTTCACAGCTCAGGACAACGATTCAAATGGAGCATAAATTCAAGTGACACTGTAAATTAGTCTTTGAGGCTTTTTGTTTTACAGTCATTTCAACCACGTGATGGTAAACTCCAGATGGATTCACCAGCGAGGGAGCTGCAGAACCTAAGCATACTCCCGTATGTTTCCTAGCGGTAGTTTTATATGTAGAATCTTACGCTATTAGGAAATGGAGACTTGACATCATCTGGTTGCATAAACTTTGTTTCTATAGTCTTTTGTATCTATAAATATGAAACTGGCAGCATGGGCAGTAATGGTCTGCGTCCTTGAACATCCTCACGAACAAAGGTACTAAGCAGCATCCAAAACAGCACCTACAGCCAAAGAGGAGATGGACATGCATGGAATTATTTACAGACTTTTCTTTCTGCTGGCTACATCTGTGCTTTTTCTCTGCCTTATTCTGTCTGCCTTTCCACTGCGTGAATGCACTTCTTTCCCAAGTCTCTTAATGTTTAAAGTACCTTCCAAAAAATGAATAGTCTTCACTGCTAACATCTTATGCATTAGTCTGATTCTGAGCCTGATTCTAAATTACAGTAGGAAAGTAGACAACGTTGTACTCCTTTTTGCTTGTTTTACGAAAAGTAATAACATACTTGGTTAAATTTAGCCGTGATGACTGTACCTAGAATGGACAGAATGACTTCTTATCAAGTAGAGAAGGGCAAGCTGTCTATATAAGCACTAGCTAGAACTTTTATTTTTAAATTACCCTTTTTTTAACCTTCTGCTATGAAGAATCTTCAAAGTATACATGAAAGCTTACCCAACCATACACATGGTGGTGCACAGAAGGTAAGACAGTCTGCCCAGTCTGTAGGTGACCTGTGTGGTGATGTGCTGGCGGCAGGAAGGGCATATTGTGGATGTTGGTTTGCTTGAGAAGATTCCTGCTACGATGATTGGAGGCTGAGACACCAAGTAAACTGGGTTCAAGAGGAGATGAGAAGCAGCAAAATTAGAAGCACAGGAGATCTTTTACGCGTTATAAAGATTTGGAGAATGTAGGTTCTTAACAAGGCTGATCTAGAGGCCCTTATGTTAGTATTATTGATTTCAAGTATCTTTATAAGGACAGCTATACTGCTTGTTCTGTGTATCCCAATATGTTGCCTCTACCAGCAGCCAGTATTTACTCAGGTAAGGACATATACAGGGAATTGCATACGGGGTGATCCCCATAGGCAGGCAGTCTCCACCACCCACTGGTGGACGTACTCTGACGTTGAGAATTTATCTTCTGATATTTAAAATAATATGAAAATGCATGTTCTCCCTGAAGAAGAGATTTGAAGGATATAGAGGAGCTTTCTGGATCAACATTTCAGTAGTTACAAGAAATTCATCAAAGTAGATGAATCAGTCAGATGCTGTCCCCAGTTAGTAAAGTCTGCAGCTTCCCCGGAAGGAGCACCTTGTAGGTACACAAAGGGTATTTTTTCAGAAATGTTTGCAGTGAAAAATATCATTTTAAGCATCCTAAAACAAGTTTAGGGTACATTCACACTGTAGCCTGAAGCAAAACTTCAGGAGTGGGAAGGTATTGTCTGTTAGGTAGATAGGATATAGCATATCTGAGTTTAATTGCCTTCTGGTCTTAGGGATTTTTAAAAATGTATGTGTCTCCTTCCCTCCCGTAAGAGATGTTATCTGAATGTTCTTTGAAGCCTTTCCTCAGTGTCTTCTTTGAGCTTCTCCACTTCCATAAAGGTGACTAGAGCAAGAACAACAAAATACACAGGACTTAAAATGATTTGTTCTGAAAGTCCTAACTTGTAGCTGGCTTTTAAAAACATGGGTGCTTCTGTAGATTGGCTAATGTGGGAAAAACAAGTCTGAGTCTCTCAGTTTATTTTCCAACATTTCTAGGGAAATTTTCCAGCATCTTGGATTGTGATTGGGTCTGAAAACTCCATCTGCTCTGTTGATTTTAAAACTAAAAACATTTTGCTTTTGTTAGCATGTAGAACCATGAACACTGTCAGAAACGCAGTCCCCTGGCACTTACCTGGTTGCTCAAGGGTGGCTGTTTCTCGACAGGAGTAAGGTGGGGGAGAAGGATACTCATAACCCCCTGTGCAAAGAAAAACAGGGCAAAACGTGAAAATGCATACACCTTGTGCCTCCCGAAAACCCCCTTTGCAGTCTGACGAGGAGCTGCATGGCGGGGTGCCTTGTAGGGGAGGCCTGACACGGCTCAGTGAAGTACAGGTCGGGGAAAAAAAGCTACTGAATTGATTCATGGGTTTTTAAAGCCAAAAGAGCCCGCAGTGACTAGCTAGTCTCCCTTTCTGTATAACATAAGCCAAGAAACCAAATTGTTTTTTCAACACAAAGGCAGTAACTGCATCTATTCCAGCATAACATTGGAATGATACTTGGTCTTAATTTAAGGACTCCATTGATAAAGGATCCACAGTACCTCTAACTGGTTTCAGCGATTACTACCCTTACTATTAGTACTTAAAGCCTTTTTTTCTAGTTTGAATTTTATCTGCCCTCAGCTTCCAGCCAAGTAATTTCATCACACCCTTTGTTCTAGAAAAAAGTTAGATCTTTTTCCTTTTCTTGTGGATAAGGGAGAAGGGAAGCTGGTAACTAAGGCACCTCATGCTTTTTTAGTTCTTTTACTAATCTTACAAATTAAGAATGCAGTCAGCCTACCTGAGCGTGGAATAAATGCATGTGTAAAAAAATACATTCATGAATACATTCAAAATAAATTAATGTATAAAACTTTACAGCCAGCTAGCGTGGATGTGGTATCAAACTGCCAGACTGGTCTGCAGTAGGAGGACGGTCCCTATGAGAAGTCTTGTTTGGTCAAGCCCGCACAACGTCAGAGAAGCCCTCACCCCCAAGCAGAGCAGCCCTGACGTGGGAGTCCAGCCTGCGCTGTTGAGCCTTTCAGAAACAATGTGAGTCCAACCAGGGAATAAGCCTACAGGGGTACAAAATGGGATACAAAAGTGGAATTTTCCGGAGTGAGACAAAATACAATGGCAAGGTTGAAAAAATGTTAGCAATGTTTCCTTGAATGGCTTGCCAAAAGTGGTAGAGATTTGCAACGTATTTGGGTTTAATGGTGGTGGTGGGGTTTGGTGGTTTTGGTGGTTTGTTTGTTTGGTTTTTTTAAGTTTATTTTGGTGGAAAACCAAATATGTAAAAAATTAAAGAATTTCCTTCCAATCTAGAAGAGGAACGTGCTTAGTACAAGTGAGTTATCACTTCATGTGCTTTTGTGAAGGACCTGCTTCCTGTGCAAGGACAAGATGCTGCAACTCAGTGTTGGCTGTGTTGAGTGCCTGTCCCTTGATTGAGTAAGTGAGACTTTTTCTCCCCAACCTCTTGCTAGCTCTTCTGAGTTTAGAAAGAGGCCAGAGAGGTCTTTGAAGACAAAAATGCTGTGAAAATGAGTCACGTTTAGAGGCCCAGTACTGACACATCTAGCTTTATTAGTCACCTTCTGACCTCCCATTCTGGTTTTTGCTCTGGTGCTGTCTGGTGAATGGCAATTTTCTTAATAGCAGGAAAGTAACAGAAGTAAAATCAGTGATATCTCAGTGTATCTTTCAATGAGCGTGGGCTTGAACAGGCAGAAGACAAAGGAGTGTTGTGAGATACTTGTGTAGGTGTGAGAGCAATGCCTGGTTTCAGAGGGAAAAGCCAATCCAGCAAGGCAGCAGCTGTCGGTGCCGGCTTGCAGTCGTTGAGCTGAATTGTCAGCACTTCAGTCGTGATGTTTCCCCATGAGACAGCAATGGGGAGGGGTTGTTCGTCCCTATAGAACCTGGCTGCAGAACGGACTCATCTAGGGAGGGCAGCTCTGGGCAGCAGGAGCGTTTGGGAAAAGGCCAGTTCTCTGGGAAACTAGAACACAATTTAAGCAAGACATAGCCTGTCCACATACAAAGTTTGCTGGCTGAACATTTGCTCGTTAGGAATATGAAATTATTGTAGAGCTACAGCTGTAATTCCTTTTCCAATAAAGCATGTGGTGTTTGAAAAATTATTATCTAAACCAGCAAAACGACTTTTTGCCATGTTAAGTGATGTTTCTGTTAGGAGATCCTACCAGCTTGCCTACCCCAGCCCTGGGTTTTATATGCTGGCACAGGTGCTTTCTAAACCCATCATGTCCTGGCAAAGCCGGGCCCCTTCTGAGCTGGCTCAGTTACACTCTGGAAACCAACTACCAACGTTTGCCACACAAGCACCAAGAGGGTGCTCTTTCCAAAGCCCTCCCGATGACTCCTGCTTACCCTCTTGGCTGCAGTACTCTGGTGCAGAGGGTTCTTGCATGTAGGGTTCACGGTGCGGTTCATACATAATCATAGGGATTTCCACAGGTCCCTTCTCGCTAGCCATCTCCGCAGTTCACCTGGCAAAAGTAGTGCAAAATAAAATACACTGTAAGGGACTTTCAGTGCCCTGTATTTGTCAATGAGTGCTTCTGTAATTCCTAGTTCTCACACTCAGATTTTACTTAGAGGAAAATTTGCAGTTCTCATATTCTGACTTTTTTAATAGACTGACGTGCAGTCAGTTCCTGTTACACTTCATGATGAGGAAGATGGGAAGGGAGAGCAGAAAATACCGTCTTTACATATTTCTTTGTGTTGGAAAGCTAAAAGTGTTCCCCCAGAAAACACACTATTCCAAGTGTGTAAACTCGTGACTGAAAGTGTTACCTTTGCAGAAAAGTTAACCAAATTTTTTTCTATGGATTGTCAAAATAATCAAGACGGGGAAGAGCACACTTTGGAGCACCTGTGAAAAACCTTCATGTGTCATTAAGTCAGAGCCTGCAACAGTGCAACCAGCGGTAATTCGGATCTGTCTTTCGTCTGGTTATTGTGCAACCTTATCATCATCATTACTGTGATCAGCTTTGTGCTGTGAAACTATTGTCTCATCGCTAGTGTGACAGGCTTTTGTTGGGCAAGATCATTATTAAATATGACTGCGCTGCCTGAGGCTCTGAACAAGATCAGGCCACAAAATACGTGTGTTTTGTAGGTGTTAGCAGGAACTGTTCCATGCAATAAAGGAGAGTGGGAGGAAGAGGACACAGCTGGAGATGTGTGTTTGTATTACTGTAAATGGAATGGTGTTAATTATTCCTAGCTGTCCCTTGAACCAGTACTACCTGGTAGATTTCCTACTAACGTTAACCATAGGAGTCCTTTGCAGAAGAAAGTTACAGCCTTTCGCACAGATCAGCAAGGATAAGCAAACAGAGACTGAGAAATGTAACATTTGGCAAGTTGGTACAAGCTGCCTGAATACGTGAGGTCAAACTGGAGTAGGATAGAAATTGCTGAACAAGGCAAGATGGTCTCAACAGGTCTGTTTTCAAGGTGTGTTGGAGGGCAATATGTATGGGGGAGGCCAACAGAGGGGGGATTAGTAGTGCTGAGATAAAGCATCGGTCCTTTTAGGGAGGAAGAAAAGGAGGAATTTGAAAATATCACTAGGGAAAAAGTGATGTAATTTTCACAAGTCTGGATGAATGGGAAGTGATACGGAAAATGGTAGCAGAATGAATAATAAAGGGAATAGGTAGGATGGTGTGGAGAAAAAATCAGAAATACAGCATTGGCCACATTAAGGCCAAAGATGCTGGAGAAAAATGCTAATATCTGGATTGGAGAGGAGGGATGGGGAAAGGCGCATCTCGGTATACTTGTTAGCTAAAATGGGTGATTGGGAATATCAGAGGTATTAATAGGTCATTGTAGAAGCTTCATGAGGATCCCACTGAGAAGAAAAAAGCTGAGAATCAAGAGAACTTGGGTAAGATGAAGCTATGAGAGCCAAGGGAGAGTAATGATCTACAGAGAAGACAGACAGTGTGTCAATAGGAACTGTGGGTTCAGGAGTGCGATGACAGACAATATCGCATTAGCCAGTGTTGACCAAGGGCTGTTTCCTTGGGACAAGGATCAGTGGGCAAAATTATAGGGAGTCTCTTCAAGTTTTTGGCTTATTGCTATCTCAGTACTTAAACATCGTACACTAAATACTGGGTGGTGTCAGTTCAGGTGACATTTCTGCTGAATTCATCTCACTGTGAAACAGGAAAAAGAGGAAAAGGCTTTTGAATTTCATCGAGTGACTATAGGCCCAGGTAAAAGGCCTGTCATGAGGCACAGAGTAGGAGGGAATAATAATGGTTAACATAGTGAGAGCATTGCAAGTTAACAGCAGAATGCAAGCAAACACTGACTAAAACTTGTTCCACCCAGTGAGGTGTAATATCACCAGTTAAATGTGTAGGACAAGAGATGCAGAAGTGAATCAGCAGCGGAGCCAGGAATAGTGTGGGAGTCCCACTGGATGCCGGGTTTGTGTTTGATCTACTAGAGCCGTCAAGCGCAGAAGCTGTGGGCTGTTGATAAAGTTGGTGTCCTGAATTCTCTCACTTTCAGTGTATTGTTATGTGCTTCTAATAGTGCTGCCAGCTCTGTGTGCTGTGATGGAGGACCTGCCCCAGAGCAGATGAGCTGAGAGAACTGGATGGGCAGCTGGGCTGCAGGAGCTTCTTCAGCCTACCTGTGAGAAAGTACCAGGGGGTTAGGTACCCTCTGGGCCTGAATGCTGCAAGTCCAGAGGGTGTTTTATGAAACTCAATAGACCCTTTCATTTGACATGTAAGTGGTTACTCTCAGTTCTTGGTTGCAACCATGCCTCTGATGCCAGAGAGCTCTCTGGGGCTGTGACCCCCAAACCTGTAAGTGTTATTGCCATAGATTAGAGCTTGAGACTTTCCTCTCCTCTCTCAGCTGCGATCATCTGCGGGAGAGGAAGGTATGGGAGAGAACAGACGGTATTAGTAGCCCTGTAGGAAAAAGTCGTAAGGAGAAATAACAGGCAGCAGTTCCTGAAGAGTAGAAAAATGTCCTGTAAAGTTTTTAGAAACCAGTAACTTCTAGGAGGCCCAAGCTTAATAGCTAGGGAGGTGATATAAGTTGTCTTCTCTGCAGTCACACTGAGGAAATGGAGCTCTCTGCAAGGGCAGAGCAGACCCTTGTGCACTCCTGAAGTAGGGGCTTGCTTTATCTGAAGCACTCAAGATTGACTCAAGTAACCGCAAACTGCTTGCTTTGCAGGCAGAAATGTATAGTCCCAGGGACACCAGATGGAATCTCTGCCTTCTCTCCCCTGAAGTCTGTCTCTTCTACATATGGGAATAATTGGTTTGCACTGGAAAATAAAGCTCACTTTAAGTCCTATGGAAACTAGTATTAAAAAAAAAAAAGCAAATCACAGCCCGAGGCATATACATAAAGAGCCAATTCAGGGAAAGGAAGGTGGAAATGACAAAGACTTTATGTTCCAGGAAGGACATATCCTCGGGGAGAATGGGCAACGGCAGTTTCCATCATCTTCCCCTGGATTTGCTCCAGGCACTTGTGTTCTGGTGTGAAGAGCAGTTGTCGTGCAGCTAAGCAAAGCTGCTGAACTGCGAAATTCCACGGCAGGGCCCTGCTCTCTGGCTCTCACCCACACCTCTACACGTTCCCTCCTGAACGTCCCTGATGGCTAAATAATCCCACAGATGAGAGTAGTTCGACGTGTGCCTGCAAAGAGGCACAGGCACTGTCATTTGTGCTTTGTAAAGGGGAAGCTAAGACACACGCAGGACCTGACAGAGTCCTGACGGAGTTGTCATTTGGCCTCACACGTATGGTTCAAATAGGTGCAAAGAGAACGGTGACTTTCCTCCCCTCTTTGTGGTATTTTTCAGAAAGGTTTTTTGGGTGCTGCATGTTTGCAGTGGTGGGCAGAGGACAGTCTCGTCTGTGCAAATCATTTTTCACCTTTCAGAAATACTTTTTCTAGTTTGATTTCAAGTTCATTGGAAATATGCTTTTCCCACAAACATTTCTTCAAAGGTGACATTGTGGTATTTGAAATGGAAGCATTCATGAGCCTGGAGAGTCCCATGGGATTCGTGTCTGTTTTGACCTAGGTATAGATCAACAGAATGCAAACTGGGAGCTACTTGACAGTCATTTCAGAAATCTCATTACTTGAGTGCTGGTGCACCTTTGTTTTAGTCTTATGAGCCTGTGCCAATGAAGTATTTACGATTTCATTTGAAAATTGAAGTTCACTGCAGTACTAATTCTTCTCCAGTCAGATTCAGAAATTATAGTCTGAAAAGGAGAGGAGGTAGATGGGATTTGGCAGGTGCACGTGTATCGGAGTCCAGGTAACACTTCCCTTACCTCAGTATTCTGTTCTGTTTCAGTTCTTCCTCAGGAGTAGACTGACCTAGTTAAAAAAATGATGTGGTACTTCTGTGAAAGCTGATCAAGATTCACTAGTCTTTTTTTTTTTTTTTACTTAACCGAGGCTTTTTTTAGCAAGAAGGTTAATTGTTGGTCTCGTACTGCAGACTTCAAATGAAGTTTCTAAAAAGTTTTTAAAAGTGCTCGGCACTGGCCTATCTCTATTCCAGTTGAAGCAGTGGAGACAGGGATGTAACAGCACAAAATACCTAGCACTTCTGGGAGCGGAGGAGAAAAAAGCAGGGACAACTTGGATATGTGAGAGAGGGACTAAAGTTGCCAAGGGCTGTCTCTGTGCCCTGTCTGTACTACAGCTGGCAATAAGAGCTGGGTCAGCATCATGTCATCTGGCAGGAGGTTATCATATTTGGCTATCACATCATGTACCAGGATGGCATCCAGCATCTTAGGCAGGACAGGAAGCAGGGACTTGATAAGAAAAGTGCTTAATCTCCATTTCATCTCCAGCTGACGTCAGTGTGGGGTTTGCCATTGACTTCAGTAAGAGTGGGTTCAGAGACAGAAAAAAGGGAACATGGAATTGGGGAGGAATCATGAAGTGATTCGGGTATTTGAAGATAGGGCAATATATTAAAAAGTTTTATATTTTGGAAGATTAACATTAAAACATTGTAGTAAGTGATCTTCAGATTTCATGGACATGTGGAAGCATAGCAGTTTTCACCAGTGGTCCGTTGGCTTGTAGGATACTAGTCCCAAGGCTTTCAGTTTGCTGTAAGGTGTTCTTGTTCTCCTGTCATCACTAGTTTAATGTTTTCTTGGGCATTTAGCCGTTCCAGCTGCGTTTATGAGACAATTTCAATTTCTGCTATTTTAAAGAGTGACCATAAAATGCCATTGCTGGCATGCCGTTGCATCTGTGGCTTGAACAATATCAAGTGCCTCTGTTTTACTTTATTGAAGCAGTTAATTCTAGTTTTTGGTTAGCAATGAAATACTGAATTCCTCAGTGGAGAGATCTTTTCCCTTTAGCCCTGAGTTGGTCGTTTATGGTGACATTTACAATGTGCTGAAGCTTTTCAGATGTTCAGGAAGGAATGGTTCTAGCTCTAATACAGATAAAGAAAGAGCTAGGGAGCAGCATTCAGGTATTTTTTTATTCTTAAAATAGAAGCTAAAAGAAATGACTGCTGGCAGCAGATTAAAAGTTGGACATTAAAAAGTATTCATGATGTCTGAAGTAGACAACCTTTTCAATGAGATGAAGGATGCTCTGCCAATTCCCTGTTCTTACTCCCGAATTTCATTTTTAATCCTACAGTTATTCTGGCTTTTAAGCCTGTATCTGGCTACCGGCTTCCTTTCTGAAATGGAGAGGACGTAGCTATGGGGGATTCAACTGAATATGAACTGTATTTCTTGTTGCAAACTCTTCACCTGGTTCCATTGGCTTGTCTGTTGACTGCATTGACTCACTAGCCAAGGTGTAAGGTCACTGCTTGAAGTGGTCAGTGGAAGAAGTTGGTTGTTCATCTGTTGAAGTCACCAGGATGTTTTTGTCGCTGAGCCAGGGAATGGGCAGAACCCAGAAAGTCACTGTGCAGATACTGCTTCTCCTCCTCTCATGTGGAAAGGGAGATATTTATGTGTAGTCCAAGTCCCCATGGCTTACATGGAAGTTTAGAGTAAATTGAGCATAACCATTGTTCACAAAATCAGGAGGAAGCCTGTATTGAAGAGTGAAATGCTGGTGAACTGAGCTCTACTGAGAAAGAAAGAGCTCTTTGCTTTTTCCATTTTGGAGAAAACCTTTTCTCCTTCATGGTATTGTAAATGGTGACACAGACACAAAGAGATTTGGAAGGTTTTGGGGTTTGGTTTTGTTTTGTTTTGTTTTAAAGTGCAACCCAGTGTCCCTTGGCTGTGCTGCACGCTGGGCTGGTCGCCTGGTTGCTGGGCTGGCGCAGGCAGCTGCAGCACTTGTGCATGCAGATCTGCAGCCTGACCCTGCCTACGTGAGCTCACAACGCTGCTGGATAGGCAGGGACTCCCTGGATTTTCCAGTCCTGGCCCAGGTCAGACATTTATGGTAGGTTATCCCTTTGTGAACAGAGCTCCGGTCTATAGTACATTTACAGCTCCTGTTGCTCTCACCTCTAAGGCAGTTCAAAATACTGTAAACCTTCACAAACCTTCTAGCCTAAAATTATTCATGGTAGTTTATCCCTGTTTGTTATTGTGCCAGCATCATGCTTTTATAGAAAAACCTTCTCCCCTCGAGACAGCTCAGAGAACATTCCTGTCTCTTTGCAGCCTTTTCTTCACAGGCCTAAGCAAGCTTGCTGAGTCCTCATTTCTGTACAGTGAATTCATCCTTCTTGGCCACGAGTGGCCAATGAGCTCTGTTCTCAGCCTATATAATGGTATGAATGTCATCTTATATTTAATGGAAATGCTGTCTTTAGAATAATCCAGTAGCACTTTTTCCTTTTGCACAGCCGCATCGTGCTGGTGGTTTGTATTTATGCTGTCGTTAACCAGCAGCAGGTCTTTCTCCTCCAATGTCATTTTGTACTAATGAACTCCCAGCTTGTAGCTGAAATTCCTGGTATAATTTTCTAAATGCACTGCTTTGTAGCATTATAATTCATACGAATTCTGTCACAGCAGTTCTCTAGATTTTCTCATTCTGTGTAATAGACTTTGTGCTTCCATAATTTGTTTCTTCGTTCATACGTTTTATTAGCCATTCCTATATTTCTGTCAAGGTTATTAATTAAAATACCGAATAAGCTCCGTCACTGATTTCTGAGTTAACCTTTGATGCAAACCAGATATATCTCTCAAATATTTTTCCTTAATTTACTGTTTGAGGTATAATCCCTTGCTTCCTTCAGATGACCAACTTTACTCACATTTAAAGGGCCCTTATTCTGAAGGATGAGCACAACTGGGCCCTGGGATTGCATTAAAACTTGTCCCTCCCTAATTACCATTCCAAAAATAGAGTACTAACCACTAAAAGGAAGTATTGTCCGGTGGTTTGTGCAGTAACCTGGACTGCGGGGAAAAAAAGATGAGCTCAGTTCCTGTTCTGCAACAGTGACGATGAGCAAATTAATTAGTCTTGCTTTTGCTCAGCTCTGTTGTATACAGAAACACTGTATTGGGGAGACACTGTGACCATTCTGCAGTGATGTGGTCCACATTTGGTTGTGCCTTGTCTTAAAACTTGAGCAAACAACAGAAGATAGGAAATGCCAAGTTTAGATTCAGCCTTTGTCCTCTATTGACACAATTTTGTCTTTCGCATTCCCTTCCAGCTGTCAGAATCGAGGGCAGCCTTACACAATTGTTTCCAGCACTTCATCATTACCTTAAAATTTGATGTTTGCCATCTTTTCATTTAATTCTTTTATGGATTAACATTCCCTTACCAATAGCATTGAATCATGGGTAGCCAGCATTTCATTATACCCATGTAAAAATAACGTACATAACTTGTCCTTCATTGAAAACTGATAGAACAGCTTAAGTAGCGTGTCATGTAGCATCTGGACCTGGTTTAGCAACTCTTAAAAAGTTATTATAATAAACATTCATTTGAAGAAAGCAGGTGTGTGCCCTGCTTTTATGTGTGAGCTAAGCCCTTTCCTATGGTGCATTAGTTTGACTTTCCGTTCTTATTACTGTTCTCATCTTCACCTTATCAGAAAGCTAGTTTTCCTGTTTTCCACCTCTGATCTGTTCTAGGAGAAAGTTAAAATATCCTGAGAAAAATCTTTGCTTCCAGATTTTAGGAACGTGAGAGAGAGCTTGCAGATTTTGAAAGCTTGACAATTTAATCATAAAGAGTTAACACTTACAACCAAGAGCCGCAGCTGTCATACTCCTCAGGCTCGCTGTCTCGTTTAGTCCTTGCCACCTCTCTTTCCTT
This sequence comes from Nipponia nippon, assembly GCF_047370975.1. Lineage (NCBI taxonomy): Eukaryota > Metazoa > Chordata > Aves > Pelecaniformes > Threskiornithidae > Nipponia > Nipponia nippon. Next base: position 4,852,301 of record NW_028262369.1, read on the forward strand.
ATTTCCTAAGGAGTAAACGTGGTATTGACCCCAAGTAATTTGGAAGCTCTTACCTTTAGGTAGCTCCGGCAAATCTGGGGAGCAAAAACGCTTCAAAAGTTGATCATTTCATCCATGTCTTTGCAAGGCGACTGTGTCTAGGAAGGAAAGCAGCACACATGACCAGTGACATGACCTGCTGTCATGCCTCAGTAGCATATCCAGTTGAAGACGCGAGCAAGTCAGGTTGGTAGACAGCATATAATTACCTCAGTTCGCCCACAGTCCCAGCCTACTGCTCACACCTGCTCTGCAGCAAAAGGAATGTTGTGTGACAGGCTTGCACCAGAGTGTTTTCACGGATAGTTTTCTAATATCCCAGAAATTTTACTTTGCGCTAACCTGAAAACTAGATGAAGACAATCAGAAGCAGCACAGGAATAACTTCAGGACAATGGAGAGAAAAGTATATATCCTAACCCATTGTGCCTTCTATACAAACCATCACAGAGAATGATGAAAAGCCATAGTTGTATATGGGACTCTGATATTTTATTATTGAAGTCAATGCTCACTTTAACTTTCTGACCAGTTAAGTGTTTGTGCTTAGATCAGCAAAGATATCTGTGCAGGGTGGTAACCATTGACATTATAGCTGGGATCTTCTTGGTAACTAGGTTTGTGGCTGAACTGAACTTTTTGTTAAACAGATGGTTTGTCTCTGTGGTGGGATGACCTTGGCCAGCTGCCAGATGCCCACCCAGATGCTTTTACTCTCCTCCTCAACAGGACAGGGGTGAAAATAAGATGGAAGTGTTCTTTGGTCGAGATAAAGGCAGGGAGACCACTTACGAATTACCATCACAGGCAAAACACACTCAGGGAAAATTAATTTATTGCCAATTCAAATATACTTGGATGGTGAGATGCAAAGACAAAAACTAAAATACCTACCCCAGATACCACAGATTTGGCATCTTCAACTATAACCGTGGCCACATGAACTTCTTTAGTAAGGATCATTCTCGCTTCATCCAAACCCACTGCAAAACTGTTTTGTGCAAAGACTGTTCTCCACAACCGGAGCTCATCCGCAGTGCTCCTGACAAGGAGAGCGCATGATGCATCGGGTTTTCCTGGGGGACTCGCGTCGCTGGTCCAAAACATGCTGTTTGCTCGGCTACTGGGCAAACAAAGTCTTACCCAAGAAATAACTGCAGCAGTGCAGGAAGCCCCTGACCTTGAGCTGTCAGGATTGCACAATAATTAGCAAAATAGTTTTTGAACTGAGGCATGGCTGAGAAACTGCCAATGGGTAAAGGAAGAAGAGAGTGAACAGTTGAGCACTCCAGGTTTTCATGCTCCTTTTGTCACCATAACTTGGAAAGTCTTGGAAACTGAGATTTTTTTGTTGTTAATGGATGGTGTTAATGGTGAAGGCATGTCACCTGCCTCTCTCATCCAGACTTGAAGGACCAGGTACAGAGCACTTGCTCAAATTTGCCTCACTGGCAAGAATTAAGGTTCAGCATTTTGTACACTATATGCATACTACGATTTCCATTTGACCACCATCAAAATAGTTGCAGACTCCCCTGACAAGAGCCAAATCTCTAGGCTAAACTAAAAATATGAAAGGATGGCTGACAGTAACCATGGCTGATCCTATTTTTTTCATGTCAAGTCTTTGCTCTTTCACAGGTTTCCTGTGTGATATTGGGCAAGTTATTCACTCCTCTACATTCTCTCTGTGTAAAGGGGATAATAGACCCGTCATGATATTATTACACAACTTAGTTTTAATAGAGATGTTAAAATGCTGTGTTATTTTAAACTGAAATGCTTTGAGGAGATATATTATTTTGACAACATTTCTTAGGAAAGGTTTTATTTCTCAGGGTTCACTGGTCATTTCTGATGAGGGAGAAAGAAGATCACTGCCATGTGTGTGGCTAAATATGGTAGGGGATGGAGGATATGTGGATTTAATGTGAAGACATAGATGAGGTTAAAACTCAAGAGGTATAGCTATAACATATAAATACAACAGCTAGTAAGAGGGCGTTGAAGAAGCTAAAATTTGGGATAAGTAAAAGGAATGAGACTGTACTGGGGGAGACCACGGTGGAGAAGGGGAAAATTGTGAGGAGGAAGGAGCAGCGGAGAGGAACTGCTGTGTACTGACCGTAACCCCCACTCCCCCTGCGCTGCTCAAGGTGTGTAGATGAGTCAGGAGTGAAGCAAAGCTTGGGAGAGCGGGGAGGAAAGGTGTTGTTTTAATGTTTGCCTTTTTGTTTCCCACTACCTGAAATTATTTATTTTAATTGTCAATAAATTAAGTTAATTTTCCCCATGTTAAGTCTGTTTTGCCTGTGGTGGTAATCGGTAAGTGATCCCTCTGTCTTTATCTTGATCCATGAGCTTTCTCATTCCTGTTACTCCTGTTTTTTCTCCCCATCCCACAGTGAGCGAGTGGCTGGGTGGGAGTTTGGCTTTTAGTGAAGGTTAACCCACCACAGACTCTTACTCTGTGTGTGTCTTTACTCGTTCTGTTCCTTGCAGATGCAGTCATCAATAACTCATGGGTTCCTGTGAGATACAAATACCAGCTTAAGTTTTTCAATCAACAGTTGCCTCAAATTCTTCAACAACAAATCCATCCATAAAGATGTGACCCTCTCCTAGCACGTTAGAGATGTTTGTAAGTTTTTCTTGGAAACGTCTTATCTATGTTCATTCATGACATGCTTTGCACTGGTGAAAATCAAGAATGAAGTAATGATGTTGAGTTAACCTCAGCAATAGGTTTGTGGGCGTGTATGTGCGCATGGGGAAAAAAGCCATGGATACCAAAAAGTGCATATGTTTCTCTCTGTTTTCACGTTAAGTGTCCATAGTGTGTGAGATGAGGGAAGAGGAACGGCTACCAAGGTGTGTGCTGCAGGGGCTGTCTGCGCAGGATTGCCTCCTTCCTCTTCCAGCTCCATGGGGAACCAGGTGGATACACAGCACAGGTGGATTTTCTTTTCTTCATGGAAACACCTGATAAAGTAGGTTAAAGATAGATTTTAGGATGGCTGTGGTTGCATATCAAATTAATATTTCTTTGTGGCAGGATACTGTGAGACTATATCTTTTATGAAATATTTTTTTCTCTGAACATATACAGGGTGTTCTGGATGGCACAGAGTTTAGACTCAGGCACAGTTCCCCTCTTCTATGTTGACATATAAAAATGTTAGTTTAGTAATTATATGTATTCTTCATGTTTATATTGTGAAGAGGGTAATCACTAGCCCTGAAATCTTTCACTCCTTGCTTTTCAGTGACTGTAACACTGCAATCAGAGACACTACCATTAAGCAGGAAATGAATCTGTGGGAGAAAGGGCCCATTTCTTTGGGGAGGAGAGTCTTTTTTTCCTGAAGAGTAGAGGAAAAAAAGTGATGAAACCATGAGTGCATCAAAACATGCTCATGCACAAGACATTCTTACTGCGGTGTAGGGTGGCTTAAGTGCTTAAATATTTAGAACAGCTTTAATATGCTTAACGTACTGCCAAGCTGATGCTCATAAAAGAACCTTAAGCTGTTTAAGCTCTCAGGGCTGCTTATGGGCGTACAAGAGGCAGGCGCTCACTTGAGAGCAAGATCTGTTTCGCCTGTTCCAAGTGGCATGGGGCATGCACGTGTTCTCACATCTTCAGCCTTTAATACCGGTGAGGTGAGAGGACGCAAAGATCCTCTTGCCTCCTGCCATACACGCTTCCCTCCCTGCTGTGGTCACTCACAAACTTCACTGTGATTCTTCAGCCTATGGGGGAAGCGAGTGATTTTAAACTTCTCTTTCCATGTGTGTCACTGGCTTTCTTTTGCAATCTTAATTACACTGTTTGCTTTAAGAGGAATAGTGTGATACTTAGCAAAGAGAAAGATAATATCAGTCCTCTTGAATAATTATATCAATCCCCTGAATATCATGTATGCTATCAGAGACAAACAAGGGTGTAATAATCACTATAAATGAGTCCATCAGAGCTCATTGCTTTTCCTGTCATCACAAAAGATAGATAGCCTCTTGTTGCATGTGGGAGCTATATTGACAATTACTTGGGGGCTTCTCTCCTATCATCTCATATGATAGGACAACTGGATTCGAGATTTTTTTTTTTTTTCTGCGCGTATTTGATTGCCCTAGTTCTGACTGCGGATGTTGTAACCATGGAGTTAAGATCAGAAGGATCATTGTGTATGATACAGGCTGTAAAACCTCACCCAGGGATTCCTGCATAGCTGCTGGTGGAGCCAGAGCACTTCGGGATATCGAGCCCTACACAGGCCCACGTATAAGGCAGTATCATGGGGAAGCTGCCCCAGTGAAGGCTCTGGGAGGTTTGGAGCCTGGCCCAGGACTAAGAGCATCCCGAGGATGCACACAGGACAGAGCACACAGCAGCGCAGCGAGCCCCTGCTAGGGCAGAGCTGCTCTCCTCCTTGGCCAGCCCTTGCTCACGCCACGTATGAGGGTGGAACGGAGCACAGTGGAGTTTTCTGTGTCTCTCCATTGACTTCAGGGGGCCCTCAGCCAACTGGCTCACGCTGTGCTCCTAACTTGCAGGTAGATGAAATTGTGAGATGTGTTCCTCCCTTTGCACCCTTTTAAATAGTTCCTGTGTTCTTTGAAGCACGATTGTATCTTTCTTGCTGTTTTGTGTTCAGGGTCTAGCCCCGTTGACTGAAACCTTTGTTAAAGCATGACAAAAATAAAGTTGAATAGAGATCTTATTACAGATAACCCATCTTTTGATATAGCTTCTCTATTACTGGAAAGCTAACAATGAATAAAGGTCCTTTCCTAGTAAAGCTTGGAGAAAAATCTGAACCATCTTTCCAGTTACAAAAACCAGAGACCTTGTGCATACAATTCCCCTCCTGTTTACACCAGCAGGTATTTGTTTGCAGTCAGTGCTATCTGGAGCTGGAAGTGTTTTGTAATTCAAGAAATCTCAATGTCTGTGAATATCCTTGCTATTGTCTACCATAAATATAGTGCCTTATATAAAAAATATATTTTTTTAAGAAATAAAATTCCTCTCCTAATTAAAATGCAAGTTTACTATTGCTGAGCATGCATCCTATTGACTGGGAACTTGCCTGTCCTGTTTGGTATCTGAATACAATTTATTTCTTGGAACACTGATTACACAAGAGGGATAAAAGTGACTCAAATACGAAACATCATTCTTTTCAGATAAGATCTAGAGATGAGTTGCTTTAATGGGCAAATATTTGAGTGACACGTGGCACATAGCTCAAAACAAAGCAGAAACCACTTATATGCGATTGTTTCCAAATGAAAAATGATCTCTAATATGAAAAATTATACATAGGCTTTTTCTAGTAATTTGCCTATTAAAATAAAATGTAGAAAAGAGAACCAGCCACATGCCATGCAGGAATCTCTGCAACTAATCTGATCTGAACCCCCAGCCTGCTTTAGCTGGATGGTATGTCTAGCCACAGTGGGGACCATTACTTAGTTTTGTTAGTAGCACAAAAGTAATGATTTTCCATTCTTTTCTTCTTCCCTTTAATACAACAGTTCTAAAAGCTCTGAGCCTCATGTCAGAAAGATGGTTGTAGCATTCACACAGTCTTACTCAGAAAAAAGCTTAACAGTTTAATTCAAAGTTAATCATGGAATCATAGGAAAATCAGTGAACATTTGCCTTGGTTTGCAAGGAATACCTTTATGAAAAATGTTTTATTGTTTTCTTTTTTATTTTGGATGTTGAAAAATATCCACAATCCTATCTTGGTATTTGAAAATCATATTTTTGAAACAGTACATGGAAAGAGTCAATGAGAACATTTCAAAATTGATGGAAAGTTATTTGAAGCATGTTGTTAATTTTTGTTCTTTTTGACCAGCTTTGCTCCCTTTTGACCAGGGAGACTCTGCTCTGTTATCTGAGAAGTCAAGTCCTCACATTCACAGCAAATTCTACTTTCATGCTAATACATCCCTGCTACCAGGAGTAATATTTGTGCTTCCAACCTGGCACCACACAGTTTGGCTTGGTCAAGGCAGGCAAGGTTCCAGGAAGCCAGCTGGGAGCTGCGAGATTACTACTGAGTTCTTCAGGTTTTGGAGTAATGGACCACAGCGTGAAACACTACAACAGAGAAATCCTGCTATAAGAATGAAATTACATCTACTGATTATTATCACACCTTCACAACTGCTAGAGCCAGAACCGCGAAGGAGTAGACTCAGACTGGAAAAAATACAGAACTGAGAAATTTCATGCAGAGAGGACAAAGCCCATTCTGCTGCCGTGACCGTGGTGCTGACACCAGTGATTATACAGTTGGGCTGTGTTTGGCATGTCCAAGAGTTGTAAAATTTTCTACTTGAATTAATGGGCTTTCTGACTTTACTAGACAATGGGAATCAACAGGATTTCCATCTATGTGATGCCTATGACAAAACCACCTTATATATCATCATTCTGATCTCAGAAGGAAGAGGACTGGACCATTAGCCCTCAGGGTCATTTTGGAAAGTTCATTATCCACAGCCAAGTAATTAACTTCAATGGTAAGGGCTGAGACGCTGGAAAGAGCTGATCACTAGAGCTGGCTTGCAAGCCAGGGATGTTTCTGATGTAAGAAAGAGTATGTGGTCAGATGACTGAATTACTGTCTAATTACAAACGCTGGTGCAGTCAGAAGAATAAGTATTTCAGTATTTCAGTTGTCCCTAGAACTCAACTTTGTTTTAATTATAAAAGCAGACAATATGGAAAGGAGATTGAAAGTAGTTTAAATAGGCCAAAAATATCGGTTCCTTTGCAAAGACTGTGCTGACTTTGCACAGGCGTTGCAAAGACTAGTTGCAAGTGCAATCAAAATATTTTAGAGGTTGCTTCCCCTCCAGGTGACCCTGCCATGCACAAAAAGACCAATGCACACCTATCTGGTACCACAAAGGTACCATGAAAGGCACAAATACACAGAATCCCATTGTCTGCTGCCTCTCATGAAGAGGGGCTTCAGGTCCCTGCAGCCGGGAGGAGTCCGACGGTAAGGGAGGTGCTGCAGGGTCCAGTGCCTGCCTGGGGGAGGCTCCCAGAGGCTCTTGAGCCCCCTAATTAACTGGGACAGTAATTAACCTTAGTCCCAGTGTGGGGCGCTGCACTGACAAATTCACCCTTTTGTTAATTTTGAGCATACATAGCTTATGAGCATATGTGGATTTTATTATTCTTCTTTTTTTAGACCTGTGTTTTTTAAGTTTAGTTTTAGGTAGTCCTGTGAGGAGCAGGGAGTTGGATTCGATGATCTTTATGGGTCCTTTCCAACTTGAGATATTCTATGGTTCTATGACACTAATGGTTTCAGCTTCTGGAAGCAAACACAATGATCTGAAACTGATTTTTTTTTTTTTTTTTTCCTTTCCAAGAGAAGAATATAACTTTAAATCTTGAACTCCTGGATCTTCCTTCCATTTCTTCACTTGAAAGAAGCGGTATGTTAGATCATCATATCTAAAAGAGAGAAGACGGAGAGAGCTCAGCACAGCTTCTATTAGTTGTGGCTGGTTTACGACTGAACTACTAACATAATCAAAGATACAAATCCCAATCAGTTAACTAGTGGAAATACTAAGCTTTTTTGAAATTCCTATGCTGAGACTTTCTTGGAAGATTACTTCAACTGCTTGGTAAGAAAAGAATAACATTGTATAAGAGAACATACTTTCCCTTTTTACAGTAGATGATCGCATCTTTTTTTAGCCCTTTCCCTTGATTGAGCTTCCAGAGCACTTAAAAGTCTGCCAGGAAAGAGGTTCCACTTAGGGAGAACAGCATTCCCTGTACCTCTGTACTTGGCAGGAAGGACAAAGCAGCTTTTCTGGGTGGCTGGTGGGTTGATGAAGATGGCGTTAGTCAAACAGTAATTTGTGCAAGTTACCTGTGAAGTATGTAACTACAGTTCTATGAGAATGTGACAATAATATGTAGAAAGCAAAGTCATAAAGGTCAAAAACTAAAATACAGATTAAGGATATATTAATTAGTAGAGTCAATATTGTATTAAAATGGAAAAGGCAGACTGAAACTGTACGGATAGCAAAGCACTTGCAGTATAGGACATGGATTCAAAACCAGCAAAACCCCGTATTGAGTTTCATCTGGGCTCAGCTCACCCTGCATCTGGGTTACTGGATGCTGCCACCTGCAGTCTGCATTGGTCCAGATCTCTCTGATTCAGTGACTGACAAAACAAATACAAATCTGTCAGGTCTCCTTCTCACTTCTAGAAGCCTCAGATTTAACTGTATTCATATTTGCTATCCTGAAATATCCGCTTCTAAGTGATTTTACAGAATAATTAACAAAATTACAGAATTACAAAACCAACCAAACAAGCAAAACTCCAAAAACCCCACAAAAACCCAGAGCCATCTACTTAGATCTTTTACCATCCATTCCATCAAAAATATTAGAAGGAAGAGTATTGCCTATTAATGGTCACTCACAAATAGTCTTTAATCCAGTATCTTGTCTCACTATGTGTTACATGAAGACTACTATTTAAAAGCTAAAATGGCATTTAAAAAGCCATTTAAAAGTGATCCTTTCCATCGCTGAGTTCAAAATAGGCCGTTCAAAGACCTGTGTAGGGACAGGATGAGGGTTTTCTTTCTGTAACTGAAGTTGGGGCCAGAACCTACAGTCCTCTGTAATCCTGTTCCTTATAATTTAGGTACCTTTAAAGTTATTTTTGGACTTGCTCCTAGAGCCCTCTCACATCTGAATGACCTTATTGTTGAGCCTTGAGCAGCAGCTGAGGTATCAAGTCCTTACTAATTAAAATGATTCCATCTACTTTATATGCAGTGCTTTTCTTGATGGAAACAAAAGACATGATAGGTCACTGTAGAGGCAGTTAAGAGTCCTCTGCCTGAAACAATTCCCTGAAACTGTTGTCCAGCAATGTTCAAATGTTTATCAGTCTGTATCTGGAACTATGCCGAGAGGGACTTGCAGAGAGTTAAAGGTGTGCAATAGTACAGGAGATCAGAGAGGAAATTATCCTGAAATCAGCTGTAAGTAGGATGGTTGTTAAGGTACTTACTGTACTGTAGAACTTGCTTAACGCTGTCCTGTCAGGCTGTGAAAACACATCCTTACGTTGGTGTATGTCCCTTCTGAATTTACAAGTCATTTGTGCTCAGTGTAGTAGTTTAAAGAAATTTTCTGCTATTTCGGGTTTCAATCCTATTTAACTGCTGAAATTCTACCCTTTTTAATGCAGTCCTTATTCTGCAGGCACTGTGACATGGAAAAGCAGCCACGTACCCTGGAGATGTTGCTAGTTGTGATCACCATGGTCAAGTGAAAACCAGACTGATCCACTTTCTTTTTTGGCATGAAGAGACAGGTATTCCACCCGTGCATAGTGTACCGTCGTCGGTACCTGGCTGGCTGGGCTACCATGCCATTCACTGGGACAGTAAACTGTTCTGGCTTACTGAGAGAGCCATTAAACACCCCTTTTTTTGGTGATGGTAAAATAATTGAAAACCACCACCCAAAGACCAGAAATTATACACCCTTAAGAACTGACCAAGCTGTCTGTGTGTGTGCATTTGTATAGAAAGAAAAAAGAGAAGACAAAAAATAGGCCAAGAAAGAGTCCTTGTGCTCTAAACTCCTTGGTTTTTTCCAGGAAGGACCTTCAAATGTTGACCCCAGCAGATGGAGATAACGCCAGCATAGCACAACCAAAACCAATTGGTTTGCATGAGTGTCGTTAGGAGGCAGTATCAGAGAGATGAAGATGTCTTTGTGCCAGCATAGGGTGTCTCCAACACAAGCTGAGTATTCCAGTTATGCAGTTTAGCTTAGTTTTGAAGTCTCTGAAGCTCTGTAATGCCATTTTTAATTTTTAAGTGTTTTTGAGTTATGTTAGGCTGAAAAAAGACAATACAGGGAACGGCTTCAGCATGAAACTCTGACATGAGTCAGCTGCAGCAAGTTGTGCTATGCCGGAGGTTGGAGCTGTTACTCAGGAGTGATTTGAGCTGAAGCAGAGTCCTGAGAAGGGCTCCTTGGCTTTGAATCACCGCTGAGCAGCCCAGTCCCACTCTTCAGTCCTCTTCTGGACTCTTCAGGCAAAAAGGAAATGCTTATGTGGTGGTACCATTATACACACACCTGCCTCCTACTTTAACTGGGAAGTAGGTACTATATCATCACAATATATTTTTACTTAAAGATCATTCCAGAGAGCAGTATTTTCTATGCAGAAAATTAATCAGGAATGTCTCTGCTGCCTGCCTTGCATCTGTGGGCAAATAAGGATTGTGAGCAGAGAGATGGGGCAAAATCTGTCCCTGGTAAGAGAGGTTCGTCATTTGTTTGCCTTTCATCAAAGACAACATGCTACTGACACGAGCAGTCCTTCCTTCAAGGACTGAAATCACGAGCACTCAGTCACAGTGCGATTACTGTGACACTGTGGCACCAAGCGCATCGTTATTACCAGAGCCCAGCCAGCCTCATCCATTCCCAGATCTTTCCTGTCTTTTACTAGGCCCTGTTTTTAGGAGGATTTCACTGCTGTACGTGAGGTGCTCTATTTGCTTCTCAGATGTTGCTGACAGACAAGACACCCAGTGATTATGTCCTGAAGGATCAAAAGACACACTGGTGCTCCTAACCAAATGGTTTCACTTCTGGAGCATAAGGAATTCATGCAAGTGACAGATCAGAAAGCAGGTTAATTTGAACATAGCATGCTTCTCTCAAGCAGCCCTGCTTAGAGGGGGGGAGTGTTTCTTCTCAAAAAAAAAAAAAAAAAGAAAAAAAAAAAAAGAGTAAGTTAGATTATGTACCTCTGGAAATGCTTTGCACTGCTCTGTCTCATTAACTCTTGCAAAAATACCGGTCAGAGCAATATGTTATAATGCATCTGCTTCCTGGTGCCTCTATCAGTTAGGAACATAACAAAGATGTTATGCAAGAAATCAAAAGATAATAAAACCTTTTGTTGCCGAACCGAGTCTTCTTCCCCCTGACCCTTTTGTCCCTGGCATCCAATTCATTTTATTTCTCAGGAAATGGTCAAATGAATGATTAATCGATCAGCCAGTGGCATTGTTGTGAAGTACATAGTCTTTTCTGCAGAGCAGATAAAAGTATTTCTCTTGCTCCGCTGTTGTTTGAGTGCTGCTCTCAATGGCTTATCGGAAAATGGCTAATAGTTTCCCCTGTAGCAGTCAGGCCAGTGTGTTGAGAAGCTCAGAGATCCTGCTTTTTTTTTTTTTTTGCTTTTTTTGTTTGTTTTTTTTTTCCCATCTGTCAGCTGTGACACTTTCCCATCTGCCCTTGCAACCTGTCTCTGGATTGTTGTAACAGCATTAATCAGCAGAATTGACAAAAACCAAATTACATGACTGACAGCAGAGAAAGACCCAGATGTTACCTCATCAGTGCTTTTGCATGGGCTGATCAGCCACATTCTGCCTGATCTTGTCAGCTCGCTGCTCTGCTCTTAAACAGTGTTCTTGCACGGGGGCATAGCGTGGGGCTTTGCTAGGGTGAAGCAGAGGATGGAGAGCAGGAAGAGAGAGAGACTGAGAAAATGAAGAGTAGCTTTACAGATCCAAACAACCTACTGTCAGATCTCCCTGTTTACGGTTTTGGAAGGTACTTCTGCGTGGATCAATAATTCTGTGAGGGAGGAGACACCCGAGCGATCCAGAGTTGGAGGGTTCAGATTTGGATCCTCCCTCTCATTCTCTCATGAGGAGAGACTGCAACGAGGTCTGTTGGAAGGAGGTGTGTTCGTAGCATATGTCCATCTCTGCAACACGCCTTTTGCAGAGGAAGCAGTGAAACTAAACCAGTGTGTACTCAAACACACACACACACAAGTGTGAAAAATTATACCCTTCCCAGTTAATCTGGCAGGATAGTTTATCAGTACTCTGTCCTGCTGGCATCCTCTGAGAGCGAAAGTCACTTTCAGGACAAAGCCAAGAAATGTTCATTTAGGCCTTTTACACGTACTCCTGACAAAGTCACCCACCCTGACCATAAAAACAAGGCTGATGCAGAAGGAAAATACAAAGATGGGTTTCTACATTGCTGGGAACCCTGTACCACCATCCTGTCCCCCTTCTGAGCCAGCTTGGTGTGCCAGCTAGCAGTAGTACAGCCTTTCCGGCTTAAATTTGGAACAGGATTTAAAATCTTTTGGAGTAATTTTTGAGTAACGTCATTGTACTGTGATTTAGAGCCTGCAGCATCTAATCCTGTCCACCGCTTAAACTTAAAAAGGGCTTTAAGGTGCAGAGGTGCAGCATCCTAATCACTGAGGTATGGCTTGTGTCTAGAACAGACTACACCCAAAGACACAGCTAAAAGCAAAAGGCAATTTCTAATGATGATATACAGTAGATAATGTGTTTAGCCTTAATTGTGTTTACTGTAAGTGGAACCCTTGAGGGAAAACCAATATAAGCAGTTTCTCAGTCAAGAAAGGAGCCACAAGATAGGCGTGTTGTTTAAACAAAATTCACTGTCTGCTAGTGAGCTTTTAAATCTTTTAGAAGGCAGGAACATGGTGTGTGATAGTTGCAGAGTAAATGTTTACCTGTTCCAGTGATGCTGACTACAAAAGGCCTGACAATAGGGCACAGCATCGGCAGAAATGGAGACATCCTGGCCTGGCAGCTTCCCAGTTCTTGTGACTGGAAGATCACTGAGCTCATGGCCCTGGGACATTGAATTTGCACTAACTGACAATATCTTAATTTTCTGTGTTACCTTAAGAAATAGTCCATAGTATCCCAAATATTCCATATTCCAATATCCCAAATTAAGAAATGGTCCATAGTATCTCTGCAGATCACAGACTGAAGAACACTGGTATAGCCTAGACTTACATAGCAACATGAGAAGCCCAAAAATAATACCAAGGTTGCTCCAGTGCAAGAGTGTATTTCAGGCTCTGTGGGAAAAGCAGCCATGTAGTTAATTAAAAAGAGAAAAGGAGAGGACACATCAAAGCTGTGAAGCTGCCTTGTCAAAAGGACATTACTCCTGTGCTCGCTCTCACTCTCCTTTTGCTCTACGGAAAACACGCTGATTCTTTTACTGTCTGTGCCAGACAACTGGCTGCCCCTAGATCTTCTGCTCGAGAGACAGCACAGTACTTAAAGAGCAGAGAAATGTGTGTAGTTTGAGGAGATGGAAAAACTGCATCAGTCTGTGGCCTGGGATGTGCAGAGAGGGAGTCGTCTTGTATGTTCAGCATGGCTGTTCCTCAGATAACAAGCTGTGAGCTGGCCAATTCAAACCCTTCTGCTATTTAAGCTGAAAGAGCTTCCTTCTGAGTTCTCCCACATGGTGGTCTGAAAAGCTGGGATAAAGACTGAATATCTTTACCAAATGAAGGAAAATTGGGAGAGTGAATGCTGCAACCCACGACCATGCGATGTTTCTGTTGATTCCTAGTTTTAAAGAACAGGCGTTGCTGGGCTATCTAAACGCCGTCCAGTTTAAATATCCTTATTTGCAAGTCAGTTTTGTCAGCACATTTTCCTTTGTCACGAAAGCACCTGAGTAAATCATTGTGAACTTGAAAATGTAATTAATATCTGTGTTTTTTTTTCTTTTTGACATGAATAGATTGTGAATAACTTCAAACAAGAGTGAGATCTGAGACTGACCAATTTCTTCAAAAGAATAACTGAGTCTGTAAGTCATCACTGAACAATTTGGTACCTGGCAACAGAGTGGTAAGGCTGAAGGACTGTTTTTTCAATTGCATGGCCAAAGTGAAAAACTGAAAGCAATTTCACTTTGAATTGGCTCAAAACAAAACACGAACTGAATTGAAAAATATAGATTGCACCAAATGGATCGTTGTATTTGGCATAAAGCATCTATGCCATGATGCAGAATTCAAGATATTCACAAACTAATAAAATAATTAAACTAAGCTGTTTAAGCCTATTACTGAGGTGCTATTGCCAGAGGCTGTTGAATGATAGCATTGGTGGAATTGCAGCAGATTTAACATCAGAGTGGGGAATCACCTCATTGCTCACTGTAACGACTTCAGCGAGTACTTCTTTCTGTTTCAGCCTTAAGATTTTATTTCTCTCAGGCCCACTGAAACGTTTATGTGTCTGGGCTAAGTATTGCACCACATACAAAGATTTCTATGATAAATAAAATCATCCTTCATACAGCAAATTCTAGTCCGTCAGTCTGGAATTTGAGGCTGCAGGTGGAGGATTAATGGAAAAACATAAGGCTACTGTCCTTAACAGGAGAAAATTTTAAAACGAGAGACAGAGGAGTACCGCATTATTGCAGTCACCTGGCTACACCTCTGATACATAGAGAAACCCTAGAGAAGAACAGGAGCCCTCTTCTTACTTCGGTGCTTATTACACGTGACGTTGATTCCCCTGGTGAGAACACTCCTATTTATTTCAGCTGAAACTGGAGTAAGTCCTGGGATCATCCTAATCTGTAATGGAACTGAATACGGTGTCATTCTGAAAAAATCAGAGCTGGTAAGTGTTTCCGCTTCATGTGTATTCTCTCTGTTTTCAAGAGGCTTAAGGATGTAAAACACCTCTCAAATCTGTCTTAGTCATTAATACATGCAAAACTGAGTATGTATGCCTATGGGGTTATTGTTCTTGAACGTTATTGTACAGGAGTGGCTATCTATAGACTTACTGTGAAATCTTTTCCAGGGTGTCAAAAGATATTTAGAGATTAGGGGAAAGGAATTAAGCACCTGAAGACAGCTATGTGGCTGTAAAATGAGAGAGAGATGGGTGAGGTGGAAACTGACCTGATGAACTAGTAGGAAGTGTTCAACTGATTTCCTTTTAAAAATATAATTTAATTCAAACAATGTATCTGGGAATTTCTTATACTTTCCCTGTTATTTTTTTTTGCCCCCCCTGAGGAAATATGACTGGTGGAAGGAGAATAAGTATAGAAAATTCCCTGATCGGAGCACCCTTATCTTGACCTTTCCTTGTCAGCTGCTATGATGTTGGCATAAAAAAATGCAATACTCTCTATGACAACAACAAAGATGTGACATTTCTGCACCACAGTTTCCAGCTCCCTGAAGCTCATCATAAGCAGAAACCACAACCATTTTTAGGCTACCATCTCTGTGCAAAGATCTATCTTATGCTCCCATTCTTTTCTTTTCCTGTTTCATACACTAGTGTGATACAAACACAAAATCCTACTATCCTTACATTTATCATACAAACAGGAATTCCACTTTTTTTTTTTTTGCCATGTTGCATTAATGCTTCCAAATTTCCTGAAAACAACAGGAAATTATTGGGCTGCATGAAATTCTTTGATTTTTTTTTTTTTTTTTTTTCAAAAATACAGAGCCAGAGGTTAACTCTCCTTAAATAACTAATGGAATCAGACATCTGGACTTGTCACTTTAAAGAGTGAAAAAAATACTGTGATGCCTGCTCCTGCATGCTCAGTTCCCACTGTCAAAGGATGCCAGACTGTCACTACAGAGAGAATATTCACGAACCATTTCTCTGTCCTATGAAAAGTAGCCCTTAGTTAAAAGGAAGGAAAGGCAATAACTAAAAGAAGCAGATGTTGTGAACACTCCTGTTTTAATCCTCCTTTTGCCCCTGCCTTTTCCCCCACCGTGAGGGTAGGAGGAGGGAGAAGCCAGTGAGACGCTGAAGGCTCAAGCTGCCTGTGTAAGTGAAACCTGAACTTTTAAAGAAGTGATTTTCTTAAACAATTCTCTCCCAAAATAGACATAGGCAGGAAGTAGTGAAATGGATGGCAAAAGGCTGGGAGCAAGGTAGCTGAGTATTTCCTTTTTGCTTTATCTGTTCGAAACAAAAGGGTTGGAAAGTATTTCCTCTTGATGATGAGATCAGGGCCGTTGTTGGGAAATGTGGTATGTTTACCATCATCGCAAGGGCCTTGCTGGCTAATCAGAGCTGAGAATAACTGTAACCAGCCCACTCTGCTGTGCAAAATATTCCAGTAGCTCATTGGTGCTGTAATAGCTTCTGCAGAAACAAGGTCACACTAACACAATGAAACTTAGAAAGCACGGACCTTAGCAGGCACGAATTCAAGTAACTGATCAGTTTGCTGGACGAACTATAGCACCCTCACAGTTGTTCTCCAGATCCTTCCCCCAGTAACGACTACGACTACGGGGCAGTCTCAATACACATTCATCTAATGGAGATGGCACTGCCTGAAAATTTTACATCTTATTCGCTTGTTTACTTAATGCAACATTTAGTCCCTTTCTCCTTCAAATTTGTACAGGAGACTGCCTTGTCCTTGACACCCCCACCCCCAACATTTTAGAGCAGTTTTTCCAATATTTGATTTCCCAACGAAGATTCAAAATCAGATGAACGCTTTTTATTCAGTTTTCTAATTGTCAAGTTCTTTGTCAGCGTTTGGTCTTACCTTGTACACAGGCTTGCAGAAAGTACATTGAAGTCTTTGCATCAAGGATTGTTTACATTTTCCTGTACCTTATGTGAATGTTTCTGCTGATAGAAAATACAGAAAGTGAGCACAGCTGTACCCACTCGGTGCAGTACCTGTGCAGTGCGGTGCTCCCAGGCGTTCAACTAAATATTGACTTACAAGCTTAAATGGTTTGTTGTATTGGGACCCTCTTTATACAATGATTGGAAGGATTTCCTCCAAGGTTGATGCAGCAGCAGTTTAAGTGGAGAAGTATGCAGTTATACAAGAACATGACTGCTAATGTCCCTGTGCATTTTCCATCCCTTATAAACTAATATCTACTTTCTTATCAGGCATCTGATCTATAAAAGCACTCTGAGAACTGTACAATCATATTTAAGCATGTTCACCTTTATCAGCTCATCCTATTCATCTCCTTGCAAGTCTATCCTGGACTTCACCCAAAGGACTGTACAATGGTCTGTATTGTGCAGCACTTTGAAATAAATCACAGCTACGATTTTTTCCTAGTCTCTATTCTGTTGTGCAGTGGAGAAATATGAAGTGCCATAAAAAGAACCTGTGAACATTGTGGAAAGCATAAACAAGTTTCTTTTGTAAGGACAAGCTGCAGTTAAAAAAACAACAGCACTACTGTTTATTATTATTTGGTGGGTATAGTAAGTCAGATCAATCCTGCTGCTCTGTAAGGAGAGTTTTTTATCCTTGTATACATCATTCCACTCTCTGCAAACCAGAATTCTCGCTGAATCTCTTTCAAGCCAATTTTTGATGCCCATTGAGTCATCACATAATAAATCCCTTCTATTGTTTAGACATGAGTATTTGCATCATGATTTAAGTGTCAAATGCAAAGTATAAAACTCTGGGCCCAAAGGAAAGCTGTGCTAATGAACTATCACAGTTTAACTTACATCCATGAGGCCCATAAGAGAAACACAAGGGTAGAGAGCACTATTATCTGTTAACATTGCCATCCTCACAATGTTTTTCTCTAGCTGTTGAATGCATTATGAGCCTTACTCGGATCACATTGGGAGCCAATAGAAATCTTATTATTGGCTTCAGTCAGAGCAAAATAATTTCCTAGGAACTATTCTCTGCAATAAAAGATATCATAAAACTCAACACTTCACTAAAGATAGGGGAGAAGTGGGGTTTAGTCCATTCTTCTGTCTGAATGGATTTGAGCCTACATCTGGCATGTGTATCTCTTCTGGATCTATGTGGTCTTTAGTCTTGAAGCTCTTTGTTGATGCAGTTCCTTTTGCTAAGAATAATCCAATTTTTATTAATCCAGTTGTGAAGGAATTACAGTATCGACTATTGATGAGGGGAATCTTCTGGATGAGGACAGTCCAGTACTCAAGACCCATTTCAGATGACCTGCTCAGTCTATTTGGGTCAATAGAAACCAGTGGAGAGACAGACACTGAAAGAACAGTCTTGTCTCCCCTGGGGATCGCCTTAGTTAGAGGTTCCCATGTACATCTTGAGTGTCCTTTCCCTTCAGCTAGTAAATAAGGGAAAAAGCACCAACCCTCCTCTGGCTATTGTTTTGCAGAGAGGAATGGGATAAATATTTGGCTCCTGAGGGGAGGGAGGGTTAGGAATCCCAATCAGAGAAGGAGGAGCATTTGCCTGAAAGTACCTAAGTTCTTTTCACAAGGTGACTTAAGACACGCTTTTCTGACTTTCTGTCACTTACATTTCTTATATTACCTCAGCCCACGCATACTCCACGTGGTTCTGAACCAAAGGGTGTAACCTACTCCCTGGCCAAACCCAAAGCCCATGCCTACTCTTGCATGCACCCACTGCATGGTTTGCCCGTGCCAGGTCTGTAAGCGGACATCTCTTAGATGTTCTTCTGCACGTGTGGAACTTATACCTGTCCACCGCCTTCCAAGAAAGAAATTCGCCTATTTCAACTTTGTAAAGGTTTCCGTTTAATTTAATTCTAAGGAAAAAATGCCACCAGCATGAAGGATCTAAAGAAAAGGCTTTATAAAAACCCATTTATTTCACGGCATTCTACCCCTTTTATGGCTTCAATGTCCCTCTAATGGAACAGGGTAGAGAATTCTGCCTCCCCTATTCGTTTTCTAGCAAGTGTAGCTATTTACTGTTTGGTGTGAGAAGCTTCTGCAGGTCTCCAGCACTGCCTGATTGCACTTTCTGAGACTCTTCAGACTCTCATCTAAAAAAAGAATTGATTAGAAGGATGAATGCCATGTCTGATCATTAAATATTTAAACCTGGCAGGCTTTCAACGGAGGCAGGCTTGCTAGCCTGTGAAAACACCCTTGTTTTGCCAGGTCTAACTTGCCATTGTTAGTTTTCAGAAGACTTGAGGTAATGTGTACCTGAAATTTTATATCCAGTGGTTTTTAAGAGAAAATGAGGACAGAGATGCAAAAAAGGAGTGTGCCTTTAATTGTGTCTTATAGATGGGAACAAGTAATCATACATTAAGAAATGTAGCTGGGAGAATGCATTTTTCTCTCCCTGGTGTGTGAGTGAATGCTAATGGGATCAGTGCCCAAAATGAAACAAACACAAATATTCTAACCCGTATATCACCGCGATCACAAACACGGGAAATAGTATCTTGTTACATGGACTGCGAACGCCGTTTCTGCTACAAACTTCTGGATACCTAAGTACAGAGAATCCTCTAGATGCTAGGACACTGGAGTCTTGTACTGATCTCTCTCCATCATATTCTTTTCCATCTCTGTTTTCTTTTACTTAATAGTTCTAGCACCATGGGAATTTTTATTTAATCCTTTTTTCAAGAGCAAAATTCCAGTTGTTGACAGTTTTTTCTTTCTGTGCAGAATGTTGCATTTACAAGCGTTTTGGAAGAATCTAGCTGCCCGGTCAAGTTATGCTGCTAGTAAGAGCCAGTCTTTTTCCAAAAGAAATAGTAATCTCAGCCCTAGGGATGTAAAGATATTTATACCACTTTAATTACAGCTATCACAAAGAATCAACTGATAATGAACAGAGCTCTTTGCAGGATGTAAAGGTTAAGCGCAGACATGACCTCTGTGTGCAGTTTGGGATCTGAACAGAATAGACAAGCTGGGAAAAGAGGGCAACGGTGCATATTCTGAAGATGGCCAGATAGCGAGGGAATAAGAAACATTTCACCATAAGCTGTCCATGAAAATCGCCAGCCTTTGTATTTCAGTTCCTAACAGCTGCAGCTGTCATACGTTCAAGTGATGCTGCTATCTACACGCTTGGTGTTTGTGGTTTTCCTCCAGGCAGTTGCCATCTATCGAGGCAGGTCATAAAAACAACCCAGCCCACTTGTGTGATAGGATTGTTTTGTAGGCTCTTTTTCACGATAAAGATTTTGCTATGTGTTCATTTGGACGGAGTTGGGGTTTTTTTGCTATAATTAACTATCAGCATGTCATGATTATGAATTATGAGATCATTATCATCATTATTCATCATTGTGAATTGTGAATATTATCATCCAGTGTGTGGTAAAACAAATGTATTTAAATAACTACAGATAACACAACGTGATCTATATGCTACATTTGTCAGCTGACATCCTCAAGCTGACGCGGCCTGAGGGTGTGTCTCCACAGAGCAGCTGGGCAAGCAAGTGGCCAGCGAGGCAACTTGTGATAATGATTGAGAGTAAATATAAACAACAGGAGTAAGGGAGAGAAGATGCTAACTGAAGAGGGAGATATTTTATTTCTGACAAGTAGTATTTACGAAATAAAAAGCAAATGGAGAGTAAACAGTTCTTCTTTAAAGCCTTGTTTTGCTACTAGAATGGGGTTTGGATTATTTTAAGGATGCCTATTTCATGTGAAGTAAAAACACAGAGAAGACAAGGCACATTGGTCTTAAACCACCACAGTTGCCCTGGAGCTTACCTTGCTGAAAAGCTCAGCTTTTCTGGGTTTCTACTTCAGCACAATCCATTTACATTATTTTTCCTGAAGTAAAAAACTGTATCCTTTTGACTGTGAAGACAAGCAATCTCAAAGAACAGGTTTGAGAGCTGAATATTAGGTGACTGCCTCGGCACCAACAGACAGACAACCTGACTGGTAGCTGTGTGGCTTCTGTCTGATTCCATGCATTAAAAGATTCCTTTGCTCATGATAAACATAACCTTTCTTTTGAAGGAGCGGAACCTGAAGACGTGCTAGCCAAGAGAAAAAATGATCTGCAGCGACTAGGTGGACTATGCCTCCTGCCAAGCTGTTCACTGACGACTCCTGCACCGGTATGAAGTCCCTTGTTTCCTAATAAAGACAACTAAATTTCACCTATGTGCAAACCATGGGAGGAAGAGCCTGAACTGTTTTAGTATAAGAAAAGGAAGAATGAATATAAGAAGATCAGCCTGCTAAAGGCCAGCTCATGCCAGCTCTCACTATTTCACTAGCCGAGTGAAATAGCCAACTGGCCAAATTAAGAGTTAAGCAATACCTGTTCGGTAGGGTTTTGGTACACCTTTCAGGAGTACAAAATGGGAGGTGATTACAACCTGGAGCTGACTTACTCCTTGTCCATGACATAGTGTCCCAAGTTTGGCTGTGAGGCTCTGGAACTCATTTCTCACCCTGCTATTAAGAACGCTCTGGATTTGGTGACTAAGTTTGGGGGCTAAATCCTCCCCCTGAGGGAAAGGTGGAAAGATGTTTCACTAAGTTCTTGTTGAGAAGGTTGTGTTAGTGCTACTTTTACTATACTGTGTTATTGATGACTATATGGTGATGTGGGACTTTGTTTTCATTATTTTGAATCTCTGTAAAGTATTTGCAAGGTTATTTGTATCTGTAATTAGCATTAACTGACTCCCTAACCACAGAGGGAGATTTCTTTCTTTATGACCATTTTTTTCCCTGCTATGATTTATCTGAGAGCAGCAAAGATGTCCTCAATTCCTACGCTTTGCAAACTGAACAGAACTCATCTGAAGCATGATTCAAAATTACAGATGATTAAGATAGTGAGAGCACACAATAACTTGTCAGATACCTGGTATGAAAAAATTTATCTTATAAAATGGAATGACTGTATCCTGTTGTATAGTAAACAGCTTTAAGTGAAAGGCAGATCACATGCTTTTGGTTTGGCACACTGGTGTTGCATTGCTCAATTTCCAGTTGGCATTGCGACTGGACATGAGAACATGAAGTGCAATGGAGCATTCTAGACTGAAGTGTACTTATTATGCCACATATTCAAGGAGTTAAGGGTATTTTTCCTCCTATTTTTCCCTTCTACAATCTGATTGCTCCAATCATTAAGACCCTGCTTCTAATTTCCAGGCGCAGTTCATTCATGTCCAGGCTACACTCTCTGTGCTCACGCCAACCTTATCTTTTAGATTAAATAGTTCCAAAAACCAGTCCAGAAGCTGGAATTTGAAATCAGGATTGCATTTGCGATGTGTGGAGCTGTCCTAGCCTAATTCATGCCTTTCTGATAGAGGTGGACAGTGTTTGCCCTATGTCGAGTACCAGCACCCATCTAATTATTTAAGAGCTGTTCAAGCCGCCTCATCCTTGCTGCTGCGCAGGGATGTATATCACCCACCTTTACTAATGAATCACATTGGCTGATACATTTTCCCCCTACACACTCATTTCCTTGACTCAAATTGTGTAAGTAATTGCACTTTGAATACTTTAAATGAATGAAAAGTGGTATAATGATGCCACGCTATCAAGAAACCCTTCTGTTTTCTCTCTGTCAGGACTGCTGAGGGGAGTGCTCAGTCCCGGCAACAGCCCAGAGCTGTGCCTGAGTAAGCAGGGGACCAGCCAGCAGGAAAGGAGAGAGGCAGGGGAGCCCTGCAGCTCTGGACCACCTCCTGCTCTCCTCCCAGCTGTGAGGTGCCCCTTGCTGGCCCAACCCAACAGCAGTGGCCTTGGGGAGGGTTCCCGACCCTGCCTGCATCCTGGGAAGGAGCCGCCGCCACCCCGCACCAGGGACAGAGGGAGCAAGGTAGGCACGTGTGCTGAAGATGATTAACCAGTCGTTAGTAATTGTGCTGAGGGAAAGGAGACGGGCAGGGAGACAGCCTGGAGTTTAGGGGGAAGCTGGAACCTCTCTTGTCTCCAGCAGCTGGTGGAAAAAGCAGCAGGCAGAATCACATTTCCTAACTGTGATAGTTGGGGGGACACACAGGCACACTGACATGGAAGGCCCCCGAAGCCCGCAGTCGTCTTGAAAACCAGCCTCACGACTGTGGACATACGCTGTCACGGGTCTCCCACAGTGCATTTCTGTTCGGGAAGAGGAGGGAGAGAGGGGAAAGGAAGAGGGATGACTCACGGTGCTGAACTTTTGAGGAAAGCACAGCTGTAATCCCAGGTGGTGTGACCGGGGAGATTGCTCTGAACAGCGCTTACTGATGTAGTGCTTTCCTTTCACCCTCCTCCACCTTGAAAAAATCAGTCAGTTTTGCCACACAGAGCAGAAGAGAAAAGATTTCCAGGAATAAAATGAATGCTTTAAGCAAGAGAAGTCATCAGTCCCATTACTATGCATCTTACAGAGGGGTAAGATCTTGTGCGGAACAGAAGTGGACAGAGAAGTAAGACACTTTGGAAGACGACCGTGTGGTTGACACGTGAAGCTGGTTACTTCATATTGTGCGACCTCTTCTAGATCCCCTGTCTTAGATCAAACGCTGTATGTTATAGGACTTCTGTTTATTTTTCCTCGTGAAAAAAAGCCCTGCTCAAATCTGTTTGTGGCAGTTTTATTTCTGTTTCTTATGTGATTCTGCTTGGCTAAAGGAGCATATACTTCTATCTCCTATAAATCTTACCTGTGTAATGATATGAGGACATGCTGGGTCTGGTGCCTGTAAGTGGAAAAGAGCCAGAAAGAATTCAGTGCCTAAGCTATCTTTTTAAAACCATGTTCTAAAATACTGTGGTTTATTATCAGCTAGGAAAATTGTGCACGAATGAAAGCATTGCTAAAATTCTGGTGACTGAACACTGGGTGAAGACAGCTCTCTCTGCCCTAACATCTTCCCGTGACCCTTGTGTTCCTAGTAAAGTCCGCAGCAATTAACTGCGAGTTTCTCCTCGTCGCTCTCCTGCGCTGCCTCATCACTTGTCCTGCTGCAGCTTCCACTTCGGGCCCTGTTGTGGCAGCTCTGGTTCACGCAGGAGACGCCAAACACATGCAAACCATGCTACTACGGAGCACACGCGTGGCCTTTCTCATCAGCTTGCACCGCAGCTCGGTTCCTCGTCCTTCGTCATTGCAAAATTCGGGAAAACGTACCAGGATTATTCTTCTGCAACTTCAGCTGGTTTTACTGAGCTCTCCGGCCCTGTCATCCCTTCTTTCACAGCGTTTTCACTTCACTGGTGTACTTCTGCTTTTTGACAAACAGGCTGGGGGCCGAGCGTGGGGGTCCCCGTGGCGGCCACCCGGGGACAAGCCCGCCGGCGTGGCGAGGCGCCCCGGCTGCGTGCCCCCCGCCGGCGGAATGGCGCGGCCCGCGGCAATAAAAGGTAAAACCCCAAAGCTCTCAGGCTGGCAACGCGCACCTGAGGACGCCGACTTGCGGCTGTGCTTCCCGAGCCGCCCGGGCCGGGGGCAGGCCGGCGGGGCGGCCCGGGGAGGCGGCGGCCGGGGCGGAGCGGGGCGGCCCGGCCCTCCCGCCTCACCCGCCTCACCGCCTCATAGCGCGGCCCGCGCCGCGCCAGCGCCAGCGCCGCCCGCCAGCCCGGCCCGCCGCGGCCGCCGCGCCTTCTCCCCGAGGTGAGGGGGGCTTGGGGGGTTTCTTCGGTTTTTTTGTTGCTGTTTGTGGTGTTTCCCGAGCGAGGGGCGAACCGGGGGGCGAGGGGGGAAGGTGCTGTCCGGACCTGCCGGCTCGGGCAGCCCGTCTCGGGGCTGAAGCACCTGGCGGGGGAGCGGGGCCGGGCCGGCTCTGCCTGCGGGCGGTGCGCCGCGCTCGCCTCGTCGCTGGATTTATTTCGCTTAAGATACTACGGCTAGTTTGCTTTCTTTCCCCTTTTTTCTTTTTCTTTGTCACTTATTTGTGCTTTTTTTGCACGTAGGAACTGGGGGTGTGTCATTGTTACGCTCAGAATTGCCTTTTTTATAAATGACGGGAAAGACAAAGCATGCGAAATCAGAGATTTCTCCCCCTGGGAAGAACAAGGTCTAACAGCACTGCTTGCTTAGGGGGATACTTCAAAACTTCTTAGAGAGTCTTGCTAGAGAGTGTGTTGCTGTGGCATGAACGGTTCGCTCTTACGGTCAGCACCTCTATTCGTTAAAACTGGGGAAAACAACCCTTATTTCGTGTTCCCCTTGCATGTCGGATGTGTACGCGTGTCACTTGCCCTTGTAGAGAAGCCTCGGAGCTTAATTTTGGATCTGTGCCTCTGAATTTGGCTTTCAGGGAGGGGATTTCAAGTTCTTTTCTGACACTGTTTTTGCTGGAACTGCAGAGCTGCTTCTGAGAAATGTTTGCAAAACCTTCTGTGGTGACACATTTGATTTCTTGGAGAGTCTGGAGAAAATTTTAAGGCTGGTTTGACGTGACCTTCCTGACATTATTTTTTGTGAGGTTGAGAGGGTTTTTTTGGACTGCTGTTCTTAACCTTCGCCTTCTGATTATGATGTTACTTTGTAATTATATTACAAATATAATTATTATTATATTTGGCAAATATGTTTTGTTTCCTTCTGTTGATTACTAATAATGAAAGACAGCAAGTCCTGTGAACGTAGCTGCAGAGGGCTTGCACTTTCATAAATGCAGCTTAGTATCTTCTTAAATCTAAAGAGGCTTAACTAACACATAGTAAGGATTTTTTTTCATATATGCAAGTATGCATATATGATGACTTTGTGTGTTTACAGAAGAAAATTGTGTGCGCCAAAGAAAATGTAGGAAAGATGTGACTGTTCCCTGGCACCGGGTATATTTTCACATGCTACGTTGGGGTGTAAAAGGAGGGAGGACATGGTTCTTGTGAGTGGCCCTTTGCAGGGGCAAAGCTGAGGCTGGAGCTCATCCCACAGCCCTGTGTGCATCGTGACACCCACGTGTGACAAGACCAACCGTGTGGCTGTGCTGCCTCTCTGTCCCCCCATGTCCTGGGCACTTGCTTCTGGCTACAGCTACCCTCTCCGCTGCCCTGAGCTTCTGTCACTGTGGTTTGCCCATGGTTGTAAATATTTTGACCGGCATCATCCCCACCTTTACTTGCATGCACGTAAGCACAGAAATATTTGCATACAAGTAATTTGAAAGTAGCCCGATAAGGCCAGGTAATGCTCACTTCTGCCTTCTCTTATGACTGTTGCTTTTTGGGTAGTAGTGTACTTTTGGTGAATCCAGTCTTTATATACACTTGCAGAATTAAATGCACCATGAATATGAATGTATCTACTGCTAGTGAAGCTCCCTGATGGCAAACTGCCAGACCATGTTGGTATTACACTACACGCAATGTAGTTCTTCGGATGAAGTGGGGTTTGGGGGGTTATTTCTAGGTGATAGGACCAGCAGGCAATGGGCCAGGTTGTTCTTGGTGCTAAGCCTGGCGGTGGCAGAAGAAATCCTGCTTCCATTTCACCGTGAGTGGGCTGTGGGGTGCAGAAGCAGCTGGGGCCTGCTGGTTGTGGCTAGGGTGGCTTCAGGGTGAAAGCTGTTGCTGATTTCACCTTTTTGTCTGGTTTTGTCTCAAGTTTCTATCAGGAACCGCTTTTGGATCACTTCCCATTGGGTAGACTCAGCAGGGATTGATAGCAACTGCTTGAAACTTGGAAGAAGCCTGTTGAGGATCATCGTTAGCAAAATTTAATGAGATTGTAACTGTTCAAGTATATGTTGATAAATATTCTGGATGTTGGTGGTGAGAGCTGATGGTTAATGTGCGCCTCATCTGGAAGGTTTTTGACAGAGACTAAGGAGAGGAATTGAGTTTGAAAAGTGCCAAACCCATCAACTTCCACCTTGGAGCAGGGGAGGGGAGCGAGTTGGTGCCAGTGGGGATCACATCCCTCCCCTGGGGCTGGGAGCTGCCTTCTCCCGGGGCCGGCAGGCAGCGGGGCTGGGAGCAGCGCTCTGCACAGCAGAGGGGTGGCAATCTTTGAGGAGGAAAAAAGGAATGAAATGGCATGTTTGGGTTTTTTTTCTCCACAACAGTTTTAAAAAAAAACAAAACTCAAATCATGCTTTTTGCAACAGGTTGATGTGGAGAACTAAACAAAAAGAAACAACTGAAACACTGTAGAGAAACGAGCGATGCAGAGTGGTGATTTGGGTTTGCATGATGTGTCACTCCCCGGCGTAGCACAGATAAAATGAAAAATAGAAAGCATTCATCTGACTAACCGCTCTCCCTTTTCTCTCAGGGCAGGGTAGAGACGGTTGTTTTGCTTCCTTCTGTCTCAGTCTCATATCGCCTTTTCCTCGTGTCCAAGGCAGCCCCCTGGACAGACGGTAATCTTCATTTCCTCTGCCTCCCGCGCTGATCTCGGCTCATTTCCGCTCATCGCTGCCTGCCCGGATGGTCCCTGGGGGCTGCAGGGGGTAACTCAGAGCCCGGGGGAAGCAGCCGTAGCCTTGCGCTGCTCTCTGCTCTTTCGGTTCTGTAATTTTGTTCCTCTGAGCCGACCTCTGCTAGCTAGGTAGCAGTTTCAGGATTTTTCTTTGTGCCTGTTCTCCTTTTTCATGATGTGTGTGGATATAGCTTGTGTGATACAACCCATGTTATCAGGAAGAGCGCTGAACGATGCAATGAATGGTGTCTGTGCAGCTAACAAAGACCGCCGCACACGCGGCGTTGAACTCTCCCTGTTGCAGCACTGCCTCTTGCACAGTCTTCCCTTTCTGAGAATAAACAGCTGCCTCTTGGTTTTTGTAAACAGGCGCAAGCAAGATTGCTGTGGAGGAAGACTTCGCTTTTTTGCCCTCAGCCAGTTACTAAGAAAAAAAAGACATTAAGAAACAGAAGATGCAGGGATGGGAACCGCTCTGTCATGAGGTGGCACCTCAGAGCACCATCCCCACCTCGGTGGCAGCTGTGAGGTGCGTCTTGGAGGCGAACCGAATCGACGCTTTCTTTGTCACTGCCTGGTGCAGAAAGACACTTAGCTTCCGTTTCTGTCATTTTTGGGGCATGTGGAGCACATTAAAGTGGTGCTTCTATTGTTCATTCTCCCCCAGGGAAGCTGTAAAATACCATGCAAGTCAAGTCCTATCTTCTCAGGCTTGGCCGTAGGGCTTATGGCTAAATGGGGCGAGGGCTCTGCCCTGCGAGCCTGACCTCGCGCTAATGGACAGGGAGGGCTTCAAAAGCCTGGAGAACCCCCTCCTGCTTCAGTGAAATCAGGTTTCCTTTGAGTGCTTCCTCCAATGCTACAATATTACTGACTGTTTTCAGAGGTTTCCTGGTTACTTGCTGTTGCACACCTGCTTTTTTCATTGGGTCAATTTAAAATATGGATAAATAATGAAGTAACCTAAGAAATCCTTTTTAAATAACGATTGAGTGTCTTTGGGGTAGTGACACTTGCATTAAGAGGTTGCTGCATTATTAATGCAATTTGGAAACTGAATAGTAGTCTAAAGGAAGTTAACATTAAATTTTTGACCCATTATCCACGGTGTGAGTGTTAGGCTCTGCAGGCTAATCTAACACTTGCCACGAATTCTGCATTTCTTCAGGGAGGAGCTGGAGATAGGGTGAAGGTCTCGACAGATGTTTAAATACTAGGGTGTTTCAAGGACAGCAAATGTGAATTTGGCCTTTGGGTTCTTGCTGGGCTGTTGGCGTCATAATTCTGTTTGGTGCCCTGTGACCACGTTTCGCCTAGCAGCAGGGTCTGGGAAGGTAAACTTGGGGTTGAGCTGCCGCCGCCCTTTGAAAGGTGATCAGATAGTGGAGGGATAAAGGCACAGAGAAAACAAAATAACCTGCAGTTAAATCCCTGGGTGGTTTTCCACTGAGGGCAGCGCTGCAGGGAAGGGCTCTATTACAGTTTTCTGGAAAAAGCAAGTAAGCCTGTGG
Source organism: Nipponia nippon (assembly GCF_047370975.1). Classification (NCBI taxonomy): domain Eukaryota; kingdom Metazoa; phylum Chordata; class Aves; order Pelecaniformes; family Threskiornithidae; genus Nipponia; species Nipponia nippon. The sequence continues at coordinate 4,880,867 of NW_028262369.1, forward strand.
GCGCCACGTCGCACAGCCGTGTTCTTTACCCCGATGGCTCTGTGCCTGATCTGATCACAGACCGCTTTGTGAGGGACGAAGGAAAACAGAGAACCTTGACCTGATAGTTTCTCTTGAATATTAAACCACGCTGGTCCTTTGCCATGCCTCATGAGCAGCATATGACTTCGAAGTGGCAGAGCATTAAGAGCTAAGGCTGATCCCAAGAAGGAAAGCAAGGTACGCGTTGGTGCTACTTTGAGTGGGAGCTTGTGAGCTAACGCACTGGGGACTGCTGCAAAACTGGGGTGGGAAGCCAAGGTGGGTTGAGCGTTGATGATGCTGCAGCCGTGAGACACCAGCGGAGCGTGGCCAGTGTGAGGAGCGCTCCCACGCTGCGCTGCTGGAGCCTGTAGCAGTGGGTCTCTGTCTTGCTCAGCCATGTGTAGTGTGCTGCATGTCACATCAGCAGTGGTGTGCGTGTCCCGTGATGGAGGACAGACTGCCAGTTGGTGTGGAGGCACAGCTGCCTGCTGCAATTGCAGCTTTTTGGTGACTAACAGTTAAAAAAAAAAAAAGTATTTCTGAGAATCGGAGTGTGAACCTCTGCTTCCAAAAGGCTGTTGGCGCAGTTGACTGTTGGGATAAGGAGTAGGGAGGTTTGTAGCCAACCCAGCATCTGAGGTTCACCTTGCCTTCCCAGCGCTGGTTTTGGGCAGGCTGGGAGGGATGGTGTATTCTGTCGTGGCAGCTCTGCCATGGGGAGTCACGCTGCTTTCCTTCAGGCACAACTCTGCATCTTAAGGCTTTTCCAGGAGCGGTGCTTTTCCGAAGCTTTCAAATTCTTTGCCACTTGCTGTTCAAGAGACTGCCCAGACAAAGAGCAGCCTGTGTCCAGGAAATAAACATTTAATCTTGCCTGTCTCATTGGGGAGGAATTTTTTTTTCACGTTAGTACTTGTTTAATGTTTGGTTTGTTTACATTGTGCAGCCAGTCGGGTTGACCAAGGCACTGTAGCGTTATGGACTATATTGTTTTATGAGCTCCTGCCTTCTCAGTGATTATTGTTTTGTGGCTTTCTCTTCGTGGTATCATTTCAGAAGGCTGGTCGAAGGCATTTGCCTGTTCTCAGTTACGTCAGTTACTTGATTAAAGTAAACCAGGGTCATGATTGCAACTTCTTGACAATTACTTAAAAGGGTAAATGAAACTGCCAAAGGTAAAAAAAAAATCCTGTTTACAAAATTTGCACCTGTTACTGAGGTGTAAATAAATGATTTGGATTTTTCCATGCAGCTCAGCAAGGCAGTGCCTGTTGTGCAGTGACATGTCCAGGCCAGGAGCTCTGCTGACAGCAGCCAGGAAAGGCAGAATTTACTCGGCTGTGTAGATTGTGACTCTGTTTCCTCCAATATTTGGAGAAAATCTAGCAATGGGGATTATGAAATGTGGTGATAGCCTTTTCATAGAGCCTTTTTGTGATGGAGACTGGTAGAAGGAGTTCTTAAAGTATTTAAAGGTATTTCATGTGGTGGGTTTTTCATTTTACTGGTAGGGGAGAGAGTAAATAGAGTGAATATTTGTATTCACTTTCTGCTTTATGGTGTTACGGAAAGTGTGTCTGAAAAGTGATCTTACACAAGTCTCAGTTTCTAAATAAACACGCACTTTGTTTCCATGCAGAAAGACTGCTTTTCCCTATCCCAGGAACTCTGGCAGAGTCCTAAAAATTACTGTCACTGATGTTTAGAACACAGGTTCTAGAGGAGAAAATGTATCTTCATATATATATATGTGCAGCTCTACCGTCTTCTGATATATTATTTTTTAAAATTTTATTTTTACTTTTCTCTGGCGCCAGGTTCAGGCAAGGAAGGCCTCTCTCCCTGGGGACAAGATGCACTGCAGTGTTTTTTACCCACAGTAGCAGGGACTTCAGAAAGAAACTCACTGCTGGAGCCAGGCCAGGCTGAATCTGGCAGAGCTGCTGCACAGGCGCTGCCGGCAGCATCCCAGGGTCACGGTGTCATCATACTGATGCCTGCACTGTCAGTTTTTCACAGGCTGACCTTTCCCACCCTTCCATCCCTCAGGCTTTTTATGGAGACAAACCTCTCCTGAAAATCTTCCTAGAGGAATAAAATAAGAAACAAAGGTAGTGCAGAGCTGTCTTGGTATATATCACAGCCCTGTGGGGAGAAAAGTGTTTTTGCTGGACACTCAGTAGGCTGCTGGCACTGAGGTCTGGGATCCTAATCGAATTTGTTCTTAAACGTTTTAGTGTGTCTGGGCTGCAGTGCTGCCCCTTCCCTGGCACAGATCCTGAGGATGAACTCTCTCTCTGGTACCCCACCGATGTGGAGCCATGCAGCCTTGCATCTCCTGGCCACCAAGACCAGGGTGAACCCACCAGAGGTGCATGCACCTGGTTTCCCAGTGCCATGACATGACTCGTTCTGGACTTACGGCTTGCTTCTGAGGCAGGTGGACGTGCAAGCTTGCCTGAGGTTTCTTACGTGTGTAACACCATGTTCCATGCAAAACATTGGTCTAGATAAAAATAACAAAGGCACTGTTACACGTTTCCCTGCCTCCGTTTTCTCGCTGATCTTGAATCTCTCTTGGTTGTGAGCCTGTTTCAGCTTTATGTTACTCCTGTGCAGACCCTTTGTGCACTGTGTTAAACCCTCGCGGGAAGGACCGCACCCCAGTGCTGTGTGCATGGGGCTGCTGTCGGAAAGAGCACGCCAGCAGCCCGTTCCTCTCGGCTGCAGGCGTGACTCCTGCCTGCTTTTGGCAGGAGAGGCGGTGCGTCCCAGCTCGCAGGGTAGGGTGTTGGGCTGCAAATCTTGGATATACGAAAATGCTTCCCAGAGAGCCCTGTGTGAGGGGGTGCCTTGAAGATGCATCTCCATCCTTGGCGCGTCCCGTGGTGTGTGTGCGGGGCTTGTTCCCAGCTGGGCTGCTTGACCTGCGCTCTGGGTGTGCGTGGCAGGCAGAAGCCCAGCTTGCTTTTGGGTTTCATCTGTCCCTGTCAAGACTGCCAGCTGGCTGTCAGAGCCCCCCCTGCTTGCCTGCACCCTGCCCTCACATATGGTTTTCTAGGTTTGGCCGTTTTCTTGGCTCCTTCCACCAGGCTTGGTGCAGGAGCCCTGGCACTGGATAGTAGGTCTGGTTACCCTGTTGTGCTGCTGGTGTGTGGCTACGTGCACGTGGGAGGCTGCTATCAGCTCCCAGTGAGCAAATCTGGAAGATGTTAACTTCTTAAGGTCATGTAACTGTTAGCACATGGCCAAACAGGTAAATCGAATCAAAATTATCTTTCATAAAGGCACTCACTGCCGTTGCTGTGTGCAGTGTTTGCTCTGCTTGTGTCCCCCATTCCCTCTGCGCTTGCAGTTGAAGTAGATACAGCTCTTCGGGGTAGTGACTGCTGTAATACAATGCTTAGTACGATTTTCTATTAAACATGTGCTTCTATATTGATTTTTAGTTTTATACCTGAGGAACATACATGCCTTAAAATTCATCTGCTTTTTTTCAGCTATAACAGTTGATTTTTACCTTCCCTGAAAAGTATATGTCGCCTGTTCCCTTGCTTTGGTCTGTGTTGGCTTTTGAGCATTAACACAGTAGACATAAATAATAGCGACAGCATCTGTGATTCTGGACAGCTCTGTCCTGTTCCATACACTTCCAGCACATTGCTGGAGCCACGGCGCTCAAAATCACAGCGTGGTAAATAGTTTTGTTGATGTGTAAGTAGGCACAAAATCCAGCCTCGCACACGTGCCTGTGCTGGCGCTGCGGTTTTGCAAGCGGTAAAACACAATACGACTCCTTTTGCTGTTTAACTGGCTCTGAACGCAGAGAGTGGATGTGCTGAGCAAGAAAGACAAGTTTGTGCACACGTGGTAACTGGGGAAAGCAATCAAACTCTCTGTAAGTCCCATTTTCTCATTAGTTGGCTAAGAGCGATGCATTGCCTACAGTCGACTTGCTGGACTATTGGTATTGTAAGCCATTTTTGAGACTTAAAAGAATTTTTTCCTGGAAGTCTAAAGGGTATTATCAGTGATGTTTTCCAAGCTGGAAAACAGGCCAAGGGGATGCGATGGAGGTTTTGTATAACGTGTAGTTTCCAGAGGGCTCAGGGTGTTTATTGAAGTGGCTGCTGTCCCTGAAGCGGTTCCGGAGGCTGCGAGCCGTGGGTGTGTGCTTTGGCTCTATTGCTGTTCACGCAATCACGGATTTGATTACACTGTATAGGGACTACCTGTTTCTCGGTGCAGTAGACCACACAGAGCTACCTAAAGCAGCAGCTCGCAGTGGGGATAGTTGTGCTGCCAAGGCTGAGCTGAGGAGAGGTCTAACGAGACGTAAGGTAAAATGGCAACATTTTCTGTTTTGCGAGTGGTTTGGTTGTGTGTTTGGTTATGCAGTCTCTGTTTTGCAAGTAGTTTGGTTACATAAGAAAAAACAGATTTGTGCAATATGTATATTTATGTAGTGCTTGTCCTATACACTTTAGTTAAACAAATTAAGACAATTTCAGCTTGAGAGTCAAGAACTAAGCATTACTTTTATAGTGTTGATGAAGCACTTGCCTCCCGGTGGAGCGTGAGTATGACTTTTGCTTGCGAACGGCGCTCGTGAATGCAGAGCGTGAAGATAAACTGCCTCAGTCTCCTTCTCACCAAAAGCAGAATGGAATTTCTCGTAGGGAGGTTTTTTGGTCTTGGGACAGGCACCTTGGCAGTGGGCGTGCTGCATTCCGCTTGCTGCTGCGGGGCAGAGACGTGGGCCGCAGGAGGGGCGGGTGCTGGGGAGGGCTCAGCAGTAGCGAAGCCTTGCCACGGTGGAGACGCCCGCTGAGGAGGCACGGCACAGTTGCCCACTGGCAGAGGCAAGCGATGGAGTGTTATGTCCCTCTATTAACCTGGTTTGCAAGAAGTCTGTTTTCAGGTCTCGTTCCTCTGCAGCGGTATGATCCAGACTGGAGTGAGACCGACTCTGGATTTGAGCAGGGAACCAAGGCTTGCTATCGTCCGCCTGATGAACCTCTGCAGCTCAGTCAGGGTTTTGTATCCAAAGGTACGGACACAGCTGGTCCTCACCATGCTGTTGCCAAGGAGGTTGTTATCTCCACTTTAGACCTGAGGAAATGAGGACACTCAGGGTCACAAGCACAAGCTTGAGTACAGCATGGTGAGATATACTGTAAATTGGCTTGAGAAATATGGTGGAGCGAAAAACAGAATTGCAATTGTTAAATGGGCCAGTGATCTGTAAGCATATATATATGAACTTTCTCCATTAAAATTAGGTCTGTCATCCCATCTCCTATCTTAAGTGTGCATGTGTGAAAATGTTCCCTTTTGTTTGATTTTAATGGAATGTGCCTTTCTACACCTCTGAGTGCTCTGTCAATTAGCATAGGCTGAATATGCGTTTCATCAAGCTGTCTTTGCTGGAGTGATGAGGCCAGTCGCTAACCTTTTGAGCAGGTGAAATGTCGTTTCAAGACTTCTGCTGTGGTAGAAAAACCTATTGTGGGTGCAGCCACTTGTGTAGGGAGCCGTTGTGCCACTGGAGCCTGGGAAGTAGGATGCAGGTAGGAAACTGTGGGACGTGATAGGACAGGAGGAGGCTTTAATGGAAATCAAGAGCATTTCTTTGTTGCTCAACAAAAATCACTCTTGTGTCAGATGCAGAGGATTTTCTGTTTCCTAAAGTATTTCAGTAAACTGTATATCTGTTGGTCATTAATTGATATTGATGCAGGTTCCTAATGACATCTCAATCACAAACCTTTTGTTTAGTTGATTTCTGAGAGATCTAATTGAAATATACTCAGGTTATTAGACTAAGATGCTTTAAAGTACATATAGGAGGTGTCAGGCAGTGAGACTGGGAGATGGCCTGTGCATTGGGACAGCCAGAAAATAGAGCCAGGCCTGGCAAAACGGAGTCTGGGGTCTGCGGGTGCCTCACGGTACCAGCGTGAGGATCAAGTTATTTGTGAGTGGTTTCTGACTCTGCACCCTGCCATCTGCCTCTTGCTGTAATGCTGGCAGATGAAATATCCTCAGAGGATTATTTTTTCCTTTGCCAATACTTGTATGCCTCATAAATTTCCATGGTTATAGATCTTTATAATGTGAACTGTTTTCCCCTATTGAAAATGTTGATTAGGGAGGAAACACAGTGAACTAATTGTTCTGAGTAACACTTCAGCCACATAAATATTTCAGGGGATTTCAGTAGCCTTAAAAGGCTCAAAGTTGTGCATGAACAAATTTACCCGTAATAGTGGCTGAAGTGTTGTGATGTGAGAGGAGGCTGAAAAAGGGAGAACTTTTCAAAAGTGCCTTGGGATTTACATACGTATAACTACTCTTTATAATAGTATGACACTGTATAAGCCCATTTGCCTTGTAGATTAGCCCTGAGACGCTTAGACACAAGATACATGAGAGATTTCTCATGTTTTGGTATAAATATTTTCTGCGAAAATGAAATAAATCCTGGAATAAATTCACTTGGGATGTGCCAGCATGGAAGTAATGGAAGAGGGAGAGCTTCAGACTTGCAAAAGCACTGAAGGAGGAGCTGAGTTGCGGAGCTTGAGAGCAAGCGCTGGAAGGGACAGCTTGTTCCCTGTTCAGCCGTATATTATATTTCATCTGGGAAATAGGGAAGTTTACTGTGATTGAGTCGGTTTAACAAGAATAGGATGAGATGTATTAAATGTTGCCTTTGCTATCCAAGAACAGAGTTCTCAGGCTTGACTAATGGAGGCGTGATGAAGGGAGCAGGAATCTGGAGTGATCAGTACAATGGTTCTGTGCTGGAGACCATAAAACATTGAATAGATAATATCTGGTTTCTGGCCAAAACCAGCTAACTTGTTGACAAGCTAAATATTTAGAAATATTTGATACTAGTAGGGTTTATTGTCTAAGAAAGAGTAATGGCAGCCATTCAAGTGACAAATCAGCGGAGTGATTTAGAAGTACTAAGATGTGTTTTAAAAAGGCATAAGGTTTTTCTTTGGTACTTAGAAATTTAAAAGGGGGAGGGATGTGTAAACACCAGAAAGAAGCTTCTAGCTCCTTGTGCTCTCTATCCCATTTATGTCACTTCTGGTGGAAAATTTGAGGTTTGGTTTACGAATAAGCCTGCACCCTTCCCGGTGTGCTCCTCTGAGCTAATGCTTCTTTCCCATTCGGTCGCTTGCATATTATGCCCTTCCCTTTCCTTTTCTTACCTTATTTGCTATGCTCTGTCTTTTGATCTCGCTGCTCTTTCTTAATTTCTCTGTAAAAAGGGCTACTCCTCACTGCCCACTAGAAGGAGATGCTTTTTTTCACATGGCAGTTAAGCTGTGGGACTCCTTGCCACAGGATATTGCGGGTGCTAAAAGATGATATGAGCTCAGGAAGGGCCTGGAAAAAACTCATAGGAGGTTATTAAATACCACTATGCAACCTTTACTTTGGCATTTATTTTAACTGTACATCCAGGATGCTGGAAAGACATTGAGGGTAAGCACTACTGTGTACTCACCTTATACTTAACTCTGACCTAGGCAGCCACACCTGGCTACCAGCGTCAGACTGAGTAAAGTCATCCTCACTGAAAAATTCCTTTTGTGGTCTCCCTTCACACTTCCCTGTCCCTTTATTACAGCCTGTATGGGACATGTGAAGACTGACATATCTGGGGAAACCAACACTTGCTACTGGAGGTGATGTGTTGTGTACTTGGCTCCAGGGAAAGCTCCTCCTTGGAGCAGGGCTTTGGGAGTTGGCGTATGTGCTTCTGCTCCTGGTGGTTCTGGCAGCGTGGGTGTTGCTGGCAGTGGTTTTGCAGCAGCTGGGCAGTGCTGCGACACAGTGTCACTGTGCTGCTACAGAAACAGCCACGTTTGTAGACTGGCAGTTCGTGCAGAAAGCAGTTGGCAGCCTGAAAGCAAGGCAAGACGCCGGGTGTTACACCCCAGGCTTGTGCTGGCTCAGCATCGTGATCTTCCTAGTCCAGGAGTGATGATTCACGATCTCTCTGCAGCTGTGCCTTGGACTGGCTCAGGTCTGGGCCGTCAGCTGCCCCAGCAGCACATGGATGGGTGTCACAGCTCGTCCCCACCATGGTGGCTCCCACCTGGGCCCGCCGTATTGGGTTGGTGAGAGGCTGCTGTGTCCTGCTCAGGTGCAGGCAATGCAAGGGCTGATGTGCAGGTCTGTCTCCCGCACTTACTTCATCATGGTGCTCTGTAACCTGCGGATTTGCATGAGCAGGTTACAGATGAAGCTGTATGCATGATCTTTAGACTTATCGTGGGCTTACCTTTCAGGTAATGTTACATCTTCACTGTACGATGCAGCTTGGCGCTGGAGATGCCCACACTCGCCGCACGGGAGTGGGTTTCAGTGCAAAGGACAGGCTGACGCCATACAGACAGCAGCTCCAGTGCAGAGCACGGCTCGGTCTGTTCCAGCCTTGCCTTGGCAATGCCATGGGCCCACTCTTTGCAGCACCGCAGCCTTCTCTCCTGGCTGATAAGGCAGAGTTTCCCAGAGCTGCTGCAACAGCACTTTTCCCTTGCTGTTTCTATGCCCTTCTCATGCTGTTCTCATGGCCTTGTGCCTGCAGTCAGGACAGCGTGGGCATGGCGGGTGCTCATGAGAATTCCCCTTCTTCCTGCCAGCCCTGCCTTGTTGTGGACTTTTTGGTTTGTACTAGAGATAACCAGAGCAAAGTGAACAGCATTGCAGGTGACTGTCATTTAAATACTTGATGATGCTAGCCAATAATATATGTGCACAGGAACTTAAGTCACTGGGCGACACTTGCACTTGGTTAGCATGCACTAATTATCACCATCATCTTCACCCATCATCTTCACCCTTGCTTGGGAAGAGGAGGAGGATGCGTGCCTGTCATTGCTCGTCCAGGCTCGCCATGAGCTGGGGAGAGTTTTCCATCTCTTTTAATCTGTTCTTTAAACCAAAAGAGTTAGATAAGTGAGATTTTGTAAGCAGGCTGAAGTCTTGGACTTGTGCTGTAAGAGTGAGGGGAGGTGTGCTGATCTCGGGAGAGCTCTGTGCCGTTCCCAGCTCGGTGACTGCTGCCTGGCATCGTCCCGAGGAAGTTACCTTACTGCTGGGCGCTGTTGTGTTCTGTTCCCACTGAAATACTTCTTGACAAGATGTGGGATGAAATCTGGTTCTCCTCATATTACTGTGGACGCTCTCCCTTTAGGCAAATCCTAGCGAGCCCTGTCACCTTTGGCAGCCGACACGCTGCAGCTGGTTACGTCCTCCTGTGTTTGCTTACAAGCAAAGGACGCTGGCTAACTCTGTTCTGGGCAATTGGGAGCAAGAAGTTTATGCACCATCAATCATGGCAAATGCTGGATTTCCAGCGAGAGGGGATCTTGATTCCTCTGTATTTTTGATAGAATGAGCCACAGGGTATCACCATATAGCCTTCGGTGTAACCATAAACCAGTTGAAACATGTACCTAACGTAACTATCCACTCCATTCCCTAACCTAAATGCATTTTTTAAGTGCATCTGTCAGCTTACATGAACAGTGGAAAATACTGGACTGTAAGAAGTCCTCATCTTTATCAATATACTTTACAGGCTGCTGATGACTTGGCTCCTCTCCCACCCTGTTCTGTGGTCTCTGCTGTGCGGGGCTGGTTTGTGCTGCTCGGGCAGCGTTGCTTTCAGACGCAGCAAGCTGCTCGCTAGAGGAGCGGAAGGGCAGCCACAGTGTTTGGGGAAAAGGTGCTTGCCGCTGAGACTGCTTGGAAACAGCTGTTGCTGCTTAAACTCAACCTTGTTTTAATCCAAATAAATTGTATGCACAGACCAGCAATAGGAATTTTCCTTGTTGTATTTTGCCTACCTTATAATTAGGCTTTTACTGGACATGGGGATGGTTGGGCAACGTCCTGGTCCCCATTAACTGCCAAATCACTGCAGTATGTGGCCACTCCTCTGCGGCCTCTAAGAGCGTAATGTTTATACCATAATCCTTTGTGTTGACAGGTCACATGCGTGTTGCAACTCCTCTGAATTTCAGTGTTAATTGAAATACCAGCATTAATTGTGGAAGGTTAGTCATGCAAACTAAGCTGGAAGGGGAAGCTTTTTGAACCAGCTGTTTTGTAATTGTGTGTGTTTTGTAAGCGCTTAACTCTGTGACGCAGGAGGAGTGCTGTGACGCTCTGTGGCGCTGCGATCCTTGCGTGCACTGGGGTCCGAGTGCCTTAAAGTGCTTTGGAAAGAATCTGCAGGTGGGAGCCGTGCTGTGGCCTGGTGCTCAGGGTGAGTGGGTGCTCAGGCGCCTCGGAGAGGTGCCAGGGAGCTGCTTTAGCTGGGGGCACACTTGGGAGCCAAGCACCCCCGGTTCCTCTCCTTCATCAGTGCAAGGTAGTGCGGGGAGCAGAGGGTCCCGGTGCCTTCACTCTTTGAGAGCAAGGGACATACTGTTGGGAAAGGGCACTTTGGAGCAGAATCAGTTTCTGTGTGGCTCACCGTGTGCCATTGAGCTGTGTTTTTTCTCTTGCTGAGAAGAGCTTGTAGCTGTCAGCAGAAAAGCAGGCAAAGCTCAGGGCTTTATCCACACGGCTTCCTTACAGAAGGAAAGAAATGCAGATGTGTAGAATAAATTTGGAAACCAGGACGTTTAAAAGGAAGTCACTTAAAAAGAGTTCTTGGCGTTTCTAAATCCAAGGAAAGCCCAGAAAACAAACAAATTTTCAGATGTCCACATTCCTCTTAGAGGTTGAAATGAAAGAGCTAACTTCCAGCAAAAGCCAGCTGAAAGCAGCTGCTCTTGGGGTACAGAAACCTTGCTCCCTCTTTGAGGAAAGGCCTGGTTTTCCAGGCGTGTGTGGCCAGTGCTGTGCTGTTCATAGGCCATCGTGGTACCTTCTGAAAGCAGCTCCTCCAGACAGTGTCGTTTCCAGGGCTAAGGAGGCTAGAAAGAGCTTTTTCTCTGTGCTGGGGCACTGAAGCATGCAGAGCAATGCTTCCTGGGGATGAGCTCTGTGCCCACCGGAGGTTCTGCAGTATCTGTTGTGTGAAAAAGAAACCATTCATAGATGGAGAGATTTCCTCGAGTCTGTCACCCTGCCCTATCTGTTTTGACTTTTTTCCAGGCATTGCCTTTAATTAAAAGTGAGACTAGATTTCCACGATAGTGTTGTGCTGGTCAGAATGGGTAACTTCCCCAAAACTGCTATTTTTAGGGTATTTTTAGAGGTATGGGGTAGACTTAAAGAAGAATAGAAAAAAGATGTATAGATATATAGAGAAATGATGGTGGCACTTACATACCCCCAAGCTTAATTACTTCAATAGATTCTTTTGGTAGTATTTTATGGAGAATTTCAGAAATTTCTGCAGCATGTATTGCACTCTGTGCTTTGTTAGGTCACCTGTTACAGATGACATTTTGGGTCTCTGTGTACACATTGGCCAATTGTTCTGAAAAAAAGTGTGGTTAAAAAAAATTTGCTTTGAAATGTTAAATTCGTCTATTGTTTCCATGATGCTTCTATGATTTATTTTATTTATATTTTAGTTTGGTGCATACCTAGAGTCTAAAAAAAATTATTTAAAAATCATGTTGGTGAAAGATAAATGGTGCATGTTGAAATATGGGCAGATTTAAGGGTAAGGCGGCACATGGTTGGAGTTTCCTAAAGAGCCTGAAAATGTCACCACCTTGCATCGTGTTACATTTATTCTCTAAATACCCAAAGGCAAATATTTTGCTGGCTCAAGCAGAAGAGAGATAGTGTCTGTATTGTCCCTCATCTCTGTCGTAGCTGGAATCTCACGCTGCTGGGCTTTTTGTAGCTATGATTTGCTGCTGTGAAGTCCTGGCTGCCTTCACAAGGCACAGCAAGCGGGATGCTCGTGGGGAGCTGGGGCAGGGTGCTCCGTTAGTGCTGTCTGGGGTTCGTGCGATGGCCTCCTTGCCATGAGGAGGTGGAGAGTGGTGGCTGACAGAGGAAAACTAATGGAAACAGGGTGGGAGGGGTAAGAAAGTATGTTTGTTCAGCTGGTCACAAAGAGGGGAAGGCATTCGTGGCTGCTGAGGACGGGCTGGTAGGCAGCTGTCTGAGTCCCAAGGGTGATTCTTGATTTGCAGAGGGTCAGTTCAGAACCCAGGGTAACATCTGAAAAGCATCTTTGAAGACTACCAGTAACTGCATTTGGAAGGCCAAACTTGTGCGTAGAGGAGGGCTGGGGGCATGGGGTTTTGGTTTGAGTGTTTGCTGTAGGCTTCCTGCGCAAACACTGCCCAGCCTCGGAGTGCCTCCAGCTGTGCGTGCGAGTGGGGGTAGCGTTTCTGCTCCTTCGAGAATGCTGCCAATGGAAATGAGTTAATCCCAGTACGAACAACGTCAAGACAGTGGCCACACCAGAACAAACGGAAATAGCTAAACTCCACCTTTGTCTTCAAAAAGGTTCAGATGAAGTGATCTTCTTCACCGAGGAAGCCGAGAGGAGGTTTGCAGGAGGCAGGAGCTGCTGTCATCCCACTGTATGCAGGGCACGTGGTAAAACTTGGTAATTTAGCGTCCGATCCTTTTCATCGTGTCCGATTTTTACGATTGCCGGAGAAGCCCAAGGGGCAAACAGATGTGCCGGTGTACTTGCACATGCAGTGATACAACATACATGCCAATACAGAATGTTCCTGAGCTGTAGCGTAGCCACAGGCTTCCTATTGCTGCTCGCTGGCATCCCCTCCTCTTCTGTGCTGTACTTGCTTGCTGCAGCGGGTGTGAAGTCGAGCGTAGCTGCTCCTGGCTGCCTCCAGCTGCGTGCATTTGTGTATCAGCTCTCACCGAGCTCTGATCACAATTTAGGACTTGTGTAATAGAAATTATGAGAGTTGAGGCCATTCATCTACTTTGGCCGTGGGCAAAGAACAAAAAGGGTATTTGTACAGTGGAATGGCACTGAATGTTCTACGTCACTGTTTTATTTTATGTTTACAGAGCAGAGGGCACAAAAATAACATAAACGGGAACAATAACGTACATTAGCACACTTCTAACTCCATTTAGCCTTCTTTGTAAATATTTCTGTGGTTCATCTGTGTTTTAAAGAAAGAAGGGAAAATTCTCCTGCCTCTCTACCCTTGTTTGAGGAAGGGGACGGGCAGTACTTTGTGGTTGGCCCTACTGTATTGCTGTGGATGGATGAATAGCTCTGCATTTTGCCTGTCACCTGACAAGCTGGTTTATATTCAGATTAGGAGAGAAAGTGTGCGATTCTGAAAGCTGCATTTTCACTCGTGCGAAGGCCAGACCATGTGTGCTGAGTTATCAGAATGAGGTTTCAATTGTTTGCTCCTATTTTTCCTGTGACTTATTATAGTCCTGCTATGTCAAACATGAATTCCTTGAAAGCAAGGCACCCAAAGGAGAGGTCTTTCAATCTGAGGAGACTTTCCTCAGTACCCGCCTGCACAGCAGGCCTCTTTGGAGGAAGAGGAACTTTGGAAAATCCTGTCCCTTTGGTGTTACCATCTCGGTCTCAGCTGAACGCTGTGCCATGACGCTGGGCAGGGCATTAGCTCGTGGGTGGCAAACGCCATCCGTAAAGCTGTAGTTTTGTTTTCAGCTGAGTTGTTGCTCTTGAGAACAGCGTGGAAAGCTCAAGCTGGTACACGAGGGAACATGACTATCCACTTCTACCTTCTCAGCACCCTGAGCAATTAAACACAAAAGCCTTTGTTCCCCGGTGACTTCATTCTTAAGAGGCCTTTTTAATTTTAGTCCTTACTTTCGGGAAGAAATAATGGGAATTTGTCATTGACAAGAAGGCTGCATCTCTCAAATGTCATGTGAAGGATCCACTCCATAATTCATGGGCTAGGGAGTGTGGGTGTCGAAAGGAGGGTGCATAATGGATATGAGATTTCAGTTCAATGAAACTATGGGTCTTAAAGTCAGCTTTTCTTGCCTTCATGATATTTTCTTGACCCAAATTGCCACACTTCTTGCTAACTCATCCAGATATCCAGATAATTTTAGATTTTTTTAAGTAAGAGTGTGGTGGGTTATTGGTTATTTTCATACAGCTTATTCCCCTTCCAGTGTGGACGGGGACTTGTACAGTAATACCAGAGTAGTGCTGACTGATTTCTCTTCTTTCTGTCACTGCTGCACCTGTAAGCCATGCATTCGTGTATGTAGAAGTGCTGCTGTTTGTTATCAGTCCTTCTCTTTCCCTGGATTCCGTGAGTTTTGTTTGTTGTGTGACGAGATGTGTATTGCTGGTGGTGTGCTGAGAAAGGGACCTTCTCCTTTCTCTGCTGTCAGATGTGGATAAGAGCAAGTCTGATGTGGGCTGCTGAGGGTCTGAATGCAGATGTGGACTACTGGCTTCCCAGTTGCTGGCAGATTGTGGCAGACTCAGACCTAGCAAAGGGGACTGCTGGCTCTGCCAGATCTCTGCAGCCTGGAGGGGCTACCTCCTCACAGCCAGCCACTGCCTCCTGGCTTTGTCCGTGTTCCTGTCCTTGGCAGAGAAAATTAACTGTCTGACTCTGAATCAAGGAGCATTTGTATGATTTTCTTCTTGCAGTCAAGCCGAAGGTGTCACGGGCTCTGACAGAGCTGTGCTAATAGCTGAAGCAGCAGCAATGAAGTTGGCATCGGTGATTGCACAGCAAAACTAACCTCCAGCAGTGGAGGTGCAGCCTTTATTTCAGCATTTCTTCTTCTAGCGTTTCTTCCTTGTAACTTGTGTTTGTGTGCAGATGCAGGAGGCTCCTCTGTCGTCAAACCCCGTCTGTCTGGGAGCCGCGTGGGGCACCCCAATACCTAGTGCTGGGGCTGAGCTCTGCCTCAGGAGCCATTGCCTGTGAGCGAGGCAGGAGTAAGCAAATACATGGTAGTTGTTGAGTAATCTGTGTTCAGTGGTGCTTCCTAGTAGAGCTTACAAAAGCCATGAGATTTAAAAAGAAATAAACTTTAAAAAAATGAACTCACTGACACAGTGAGCAGGAGCTTTTGGTGCAACTGTGTCCGTGTGTACGTCTGCAGGAAGTGAGTCATATTCTTACCAAATCATCAGCTGAAGAATTTGTGACTTTTAAGACAATTCCCATGTTGGGCTAAGTCAGATCTCTTCGTCTCTCTAGGTTTTTCTCAGACATCAGGAATGTCTTCTGAGCCCACTTCATCTGCCTCGCAGCAGTCCCCCACCTCTGCACCCTCAGCCAGTTCTCTCCATCTGCCTGAAAACCGCAGGGTGAGAGATCGCTCCCCGTCGCCCATGAGAGGGTACCTCATCCCCAGTCCGCTGCCCACCCGACGGACCAGGACGTTTTCAGCGTGAGTACTGGGAAGCCTGTGTTTCATAGACACAACCTTTGGGCAGAATGATTGGCCCTCTGCTGAGGTGAAGGGAGCCAGGGGGGACGGTTGTATCTGGAAGATGCTTTGGTATTTTACTGTTATCTCTTCTCCAATAAATTCTGATGCCACTAGACTTTTAGTCCAAATTGCCTGTAGTTTTTCAATGCTTTGTTTGCGTAAAGGATGTTCAAAGTCTTTTCTTTAAGACCAGGGTTTTACAGGAAGGGGAAAATACACTGAGATTTTTCAAAACAGAGGTTCTTGTCTGAAGCTTTGCTTCACTTCAGACACTGGGTTGTGGCTCTCGGGACCAGTTCCTGTTGGTGTTTCTCCTTTGGCACGACCTCTCTTCTCACCACCCCTGAAGCACTGGACCAGACCTCACTGGAGGTTTTAGTTCTTTCAGTCCTGACACCTGTGCTGCAATCAGCCAGGTTACATTTTAGGGATGGTCCATGACCCTGTCACTTTTCAGAGGGCTTATTTCCTTTTCCTATTCAGCTTTCGTATCTCCATCTTAATATTGCTCAAATAGACCTGTAAAAGAATATGTTGCTTTTCAAGATATGAACCCTGATCTCTGATTCTCTAAGATTCTATGAGGTTTTCCATAAAATGAGATGGGGTTTGTTGCCATTTGTAGTTATTTCAGGTAATGATCCTACAGCAGAGCTGGCTTTCTCTGAGCTTTCCTGTGGCCCCGTAGTGCCGTGCCAGGCTCCTGGGAGCCCCCTGCCCGAAGGGGACTCCTCTGCAGCACAGCAGCAGAGGATGGTGTTGCAAGGTTTGGCCATTGCAAAAAATTCCCAGTGCCTGCGATGGGTCTCCCAGTGAGGTGCGGACCTGCAGAAGGCAATGTGGGCTTCTTTGTTAATCACAGTGGTTTTTGAATCAGGGTCTGAGGGTAATAACATGAAGCTGTGGTCAATCCATTGCGCTTCTGCCACAGTCTGGCAGTTACTTCTGTGTAAGGGAGGTCTGGCAATGCCAAGTGAAACGCTGTGGAAGTAAGATCTCAAAACTCGCAGCGAGCCTATTTTGTGCTGCTTAATCTAGTTGGCATGCTTTTTCCTTTTTGCTTCTTGCAGTGTTACCCAGCTCTTTTCTTCAAGAGTTATCCATGCGGATTTAAACAGCATCAATCTCAATGATGCTTTGTATTATTACTTCTGTATTCAAAATGAGGCAAAAAAGAAACACGTGTCTAAAAGAAACTTTGGCAGGGTGATACAGCAGATAGATTCAAGATGACAACTGATGGATTCTAATGCTAGCAAACACCTTCATCATCTTTACCTCCCTTAAAAAGGCTACAGGCAAAACATGTGCAGTGTATGAAACTGAGTATTAAGCAGTTGTTACAAAGGAGTATACTCACCAGGAGTGAGTATTTGGACCATTGTGCCCATTTGCGTGGTGTGCTCTGGCTGACACACCTGGGAGCTGTCACACCCATGCTCAGCGATGAACCGCTCTTTTTGTGCTTTCTTTTGCAGAACTGTGAGAGCATCAGAGGGTCCCATCTACAAAGGCGTCTGTAAATGCTTCTGTCGCTCCAAAGGCCATGGCTTCATTACCCCTGCGGATGGAGGGCCCGACATCTTTGTACACATCTCTGAGTAAGTCATCTGGGTGCCTGAGGAAGGCTGGAGCTTTGGTTTGCCTTAATTACTGAATGCTTTTGGCATTTCAGATACAAGAATGGTTTATAATCTGTCACCCTTACCTCATCAAAGAGGAGTTATGCAGATGTTACTGGCAGCGACAGATTATTTTCGTGTATTACTATAAATATGTTGAGTTAAAAACCAGAAGATGATCCTGTCATATCTCTTAGAATAAGCTGTGCAGTTTCACCCAGACCCAGAAACTTGCATTTACCTGAAGCAAATCATCTATGCAGTATCGAGTTTTAATTTAAAGATTTATAGCACTGAACATTCACTACTTTTACTTTGCACTGCTTGTACCATTATTAATCTAAAGGTTAATTACCTTTACTGTTAAGAAAAGTCATACTTTATTACTTCCTTGAATTTGTCTACCTTCAGTTTTGAGCAGTTTATAGCTGAAGCTTTCTCTGTTAAAGGGTTCATTAGTAGCTTCACTTTTTTGCCTTGAACACGCTGAAAACCATCATGCCTGAATCTACCTTTTGATAAACTAAACACATTAAGCTTTTCAAGTCCCTCACTGAGAATTTTTTCTCCAGTCTAAAACAGTTTTTCCAGTCTCTTTTCTAAGTGTCCTGTAGAATTTAAATATTTTAAAACAATACACTGTACACATACTTTCAATATACGGGATAAAATCTCCTCCAGACTCCTGCTCTGTTTCTCTTCCTGTATATCCCGTAATCGCATTAGCCCTCTCGTCCCTAGTCTTTTGCTGAGTTGCTTATCTGCTCTGACCTCGGCATCCTTTGCAGCGTCAGAGTTTGGTGCAGTCCCAGGTACAGTCTGGCATCCCCGACAGCAGTGTTTGCATTCCTTGTTCCTAGATGTACGACTTCGTATTTGGTTGCACTGCAGTGCACCTTACCTGAATAGGCCCTGCCAGCCAAGGGATCCAGAGCATGCTCCGTGGCTGCACCTTGTTATTTATTGCTTGGCTAATCTGCAAGGTTTAATAAACGATCTTGTGTTTGTTTCTAGATTGAGATGTTGACCAGAATGGGGGCTGAAACTGATCTCTGAGGTTGTGTATTAAGATTGCTCAATGTTTATTCTCTCTTTTAGATCTATCACCAGTTTTTAGTCTACATATTGTTTACAGTGTTGAAGCTGTGTAATCCTTATTTGTTGTTTGGAGTGGTTGTCCGGTGACAAGTCAACAAAAGCCTTACCAAAGTTACTCACATTGCCCCAGCTGTCTTTGCTGCTTGTGCGTGTAGCATGTGTCCTTGGAGAAGGAGCCCGCTGGCCTTCTTCCAGTTTTCTGAAATGTTGCTGCATGACGGGCGTTGGCAAGCCAAAGCTTTTTAGGACTCATGGATGCAAATGGACTGAGTGGTCTGACTTGTGTTCAGCCCAAGGAAATGCTATTTAATATCTTTGTTTTCTTTCATCTAATACAAATGCACAGTTTCTCCTTATTTCCTGAATAACTTAAAAATAACATTTCTTATATCACAATTTAAAAATTTTACTGTGAGCATCTAGTCTGACCTATACAGTTACTGATCAGCAAGGGTTTAGTTAAAACAGCCCTCTCACAGAAACATGAATTCTCAGCCCTCTAACGAATTCTTTTTAAAGAACTGTCTATTTTCAGTCCTGTTTTTATCCTCTACATTTTCTCTTCCAATTAGTTTGGTAAAATTTTCTTCAGTTATGTGAAATTAACCCTTTTAAAACCCTAGAGATAACTTTTTGATTGGGGCTACCCTTTGTTTATCTATATAAAATGTGAACTAACCTTTCAAGTGTTCCCCAGTTCCTATCCTATGGCCCAACACATCGTTGTCTCTGGGCCCGAACCCCAGTACTTGATTCTGGGTATGCTAACTGCTCCTACCCTCAATCCCCCTCCAATCAGCTATAGTTCTTAGATACTCCAGTGATGTTTTTCTGTTTGACTATTTAAGACTCCCATATGTCTCCTATACTGAAATCCTTTATGACATTATGAAAAACATTTTTCGGCTGCTGTGATTTTGGTGGTCTGTGTGAGAGGCCCCCTCTCACAGGAGTCCCCTCTTCGTGGGCTGTGCTGGTTGGCATATCGATCCCGTATGCTTTCAAAATGCTTTGACTGTGAGCCATTAATAAGCTATATTTGAGTAATTGTACCCTGAATGTGGTGTGCCACCCTCCCCTTTCTTCCACCCACTCGCTCTATCCTAAAAACACTATTGAACGAGTCACCAAGGTTGTAAAAGTTTGTGGGCAACCACGCTTCTTGATGTATTATCAGCGTGTTTATTTTGCTGATGCGTGTCCAGTTCTCTGCTTGCTCTCACCCTCACCCAGCCGTGCCCTCAGACCGCCCCTGCGCAGGAAAGCTGGAGCAGATAAAGGATAAAGAGCCGCTGCGTGGGCAGGGGGTGACGGGCTCTGGCCCGCTCAGGTACAACCTTCAGCCTGAGCTCCGGCTTCTCAGGTCTCAACTTAGTGCCCTACCTGCTGGACCAGGCTGCTTCTCTTCATTTTTAGTTACTTCATTTCACTTTAATGCTCGTGCGAGTGGGGAACTGTCTCCGTATGCCGTGCTGCGGTGTGCTGCAGTCTTTCTCCAGCATGGCAGCTCTCCTAAGTTTACTGTAGATGAGAAGATTGGAGGGGACCTCCTCTACCCTCTCCGCTGCTGGAAGGCGTCTGTGCCTTTCTTGCAGATGCTTTACCCAACGCTCTGTTAACAATTCAAGTGCTGGGGATCCACTGCCTCCCTGGGTGACCTCTTCCTCTAATTAACAGACCTGGCTCTTAATTGTTACTGGTATTTAACTGACATCTCCCTTGCTTTCAATATGGCCCTTCACTCCTCCTTCCATCTCCACAGCAGGTAAATGATGCCTTTCCTCTTTAAGCCTATAATTTACGTGTTCAAAGACTGTTTTCCTTGCTCTTTCAGAAACATTTTAGCAAGGTTAGTTCATATGAATTTTGTAGGACTGAAGGATGTGTTTTGTGCAACTTTTCTAGGCTCAATCTGCCCCTTTGAAGCCAACAGGATTTTTTTTTCTGTTGAACCAGGACTGGGCCACTGTTTTAAATGTTTTTTATGTAGGTACTGTGTCAGAACTTAAATGGAAAAATAGCTGATGTTTCTGCCTCAACCTGTTAGTAAAAAGTGCTATTATTGAAGTACTGAAGGTTTCAGCACATTGCGTTCTTTAATTACTCTGAGTGTATTTGAATTGTTGGAAACAGCTTTTAGTGCTAGAGGGTGATGGTATCACTGTCTTAATTCCGATGCAAGGCAGCATTGGAAAGACGAATTAATAATGCCTTTCATTTCAGTTTATTTCACAGTGAAATAGAAATGTTGTCCTTTATTAATGGGAATTGCTTATTGCAGCAGCATTCTGTAACCATCGCTGTGGCTCAAGGGACTGCAGTGACTCTGATTTGCGTAGCGTGAGTTTTGAGATACTGCTTATGTTTATCACACGATTCTTTTCTACCTCTTTTGCTCTAGTTAAACCTGAATGTGAGAGAGACATCAATCTGTTCACTGTCTCAGTGCGATATAGGCATCTACTTGTGAAATGAGAGAGGATTGTTTCTCCTCAATCAGTTCTGCCTGAAAGCTAGGATTTCAGGAACTTGGATAAAATGGTACGCCTGTTTGGATTCGGCAAGGTAGACTGTTCCTCTGTGTTCATCACTAAGCTGTGATGATTAGTGAAGGTTTTGAGCATTGGGACCAGCCGTCTATCTTGCAGATTAATATGATTTTAAACATAAAAATTTAATTTGCGGAATTAAATTTTTTTCTTCCCTAAGCTTGGGGAGCTGTAAGGTTACACTTCAATGAAAATGTCTTCCATAAAATGGGATGCCTGTTTCCCATAGCTTTCCATTTATTTTTGTAAGATAACAACACTTAGCGTGGCGGTTTCATTTCCATAGTGAGCATTAGCCTAAAAATAAGGTCAAATATATGTGGCGTTCAAAAGCTCCTTCACTTAGCATCCGGAAAATTTTAAATTTCAGTATCTGTGCGAGGGTTTAAGGTGAATGTGGGCATATGGACATGTTTTATGAGTGGAACTTGCAGCAAAGCTGCATTACTGTGAAATTGGACTTGTCAGGTGTGGGCAGATATACAGTATAAGAAATGCCAGTTTAAAATGCAGGTTTTAAAGGTGTGTTTTGTCTGTGTGGCTTTGTCTGTTTTAACGAGTGGCTCTGAAGACTGCAGAGAAGGTTTGGTTTGGGTTTTGATAACACTTGTGCAGAGCCAGTTCTCCTTTTTAACTGATTACATACAAATGTACAAAACTGTACAATTAACCACGGCAGCCTGGAGTTCTCTGGAAATGCTGATGCTGGTAGGTGGTAGCGTTTCCTTTTGAGCCATTCTCGTGTGGCACGTAGAGGCATGGCGGTGGCTCTGGTGGCAGTCACTGCAGGTGGTGGCAGCTTCCTGGCAGCACCCATGGCCCCTTCTTGGGTCCGTCTGCGGGTAAAGCATCTGTGGCTGAAACCCTGTACCGCAACTGCAACACCGTCGGGACCCGAGATGGACAGGTTAGAGCCAGCTCACGCACCCTGACCTCAGCGGCCGTTCCTGCCCGCAGACGCGTGGCCTGGCGCAACGAGAAAGCTGTCGCATCCCTGCCACCCAGCCAAAGGCGCCAGGCACAGGCTCGCTGCTGCTTTCTGCATCGCGTGCACGGCGAGTCCTGCTTCCTTGTGTTTGTTGGAAACACTTCTCAAGTTGGTATAAACAGTCGTACTAGGAAAATGTTATGGCTTGTTGAATGTGGCGAGATTTTGTTTTTCTCAGTTTAATACTTCGCCCTTCTCCAGAACAGAGAACAAAATGTGCTTGCTAGTAGTGAGTGTAAAACCCTAGCTGGCGAGCATGGGGATGGAGGAGTTGCTGAGATGGTAATGCCAGATAATGGCTCTGGAAAGCTGGAAGCAGAGGCAAACTCATTTGCCTGGAGTGAAATTTTTAAAAAGCCCTTAATTATATTTTTAATAGTGACATGTACTGTTAATGCTTTCATTTCCCCCAGCCTGTATGATGATTCACTGTCACCAAATTGATGGTGTTATTGTAGCATCAGTGCTGAGAACTGTATCCTTCTCGGTATCTTACCTCATGTGCTGTTCTTTCATAGCGGGAGTAAGTCAGCTCTGACAAACACGAGCCGGTTGGGTTGTTGCTGAACTGTAACGGCTCTGGTGGCTTCGGTTTCACTCTCCTGCCACTCTTCCCGTAGACGTGGCACGTTTCCGGAGAGCAGATGGGGAACCCCTGCAGTGCTGGCTGTTGAGGTCCCCCGCCTTGTGCTGGGGCGGCTGCTTGTACGTGCAGGTTCGTATCAGCTCGCCTTCCAGAGGGGGGTCCTGGGGGCACGGAGCAAGGGGCGTGGGGGAGGTGGGGTGCGGGTGCCTGTAGCAGCAGATCAAATTATGTGCTTCAGAGCACTGTATAAGAATCCCACTCTTCTGCTTTCCCAGTGTATGTGGGAGCGGGCAGATGATGGGTACTCGTTTGCTCTCCAGGCTTTTGCATTTCATTGGGGTTTGGCCTGAAGCCTGTGTAGCTGCAAGGGCAAGGCAAGGAGGCAGTTCACCAGAGAGCAGTGACGAATGAACGACCACACTCTTGGTTTTTTAAAGATTTTATTTTGCAAAAGCAGCTGATTTAATGGAACAGAAAGAACATGTGCTGCGCTTGTGGGTTTTCTGCAGTTTGCTAGTACTAGGTTCTGAAGGGGAAAATGCTGCATTGCAGAGAGGCCTTCAGGCTGTCCTTCAGGCTGGATTCCTGACCCCATGCTTGACGATGCCTTTGGAGAATTCACCCTATACTTCCCCTGGGATGTTGACACACAGCACCCTTGGGTCCCTGGAGAGATCCTGGGCTTGCTGTGCTTTGCTTGTGCATTGTGTTGTGATCTCAGGAGATTATGCTTATAGTGCCTGTAACTCAGGAGTACTGGACAGAACAAAGTGGTCTCTCAGTGGGCTCCCATGTGGGGATATGGTCCCGTTCTGCTGTTGCATCTCAGTTTCTGGCTACGCCGGCGATGTACCATCAGCCGCACCTTCCTGCAGGGAGGAACCCAGCTGCGTCCCTGCTGCTATCCTGCCGCATTGAGGAGCTGGCTTTGAGCTTTTCGTGTCTATGGAGAGATCATCTTTTCACGCTCCTTTCTTTCCTCTGATTTTCTGGCAGATCACTTTGTTTAATGCCAAGCATTAATGCCATATCTCTTCTTCTGGCTCTTCTGTGATGCTGTTCTTCTGGTGGAGTGTAACAATATGGGTTGGAAATTAACTGGTAATTATAAACAAACTGAGAGCTGAATCTGAACTGAGAGAACGAACCTTTCCGGCCTCCCTGCCTTTTCTGTGAACTAGCAGCAAAACAGTTTCTGCTGGCTGCAACCGACTGCTCGGGGCCTGCTGGGAAGCCAAATCTGAGCTTTCTGATTTCCTGCAAAATACTTAAAGCACTTGATGGCTGCACACTTCCTTCCTGACATGCTCCCTTTCTGGTGCCTTGCTACATCTGTTGAAGTGTCTGAAATAAGTAGATTATCTGGGGCGGGGAGGAGAGGCAGCAGAATACCAGATCTTACTTGAGAGGGGTTTAGAAATGAATAGAACATGGATAGCCTTTTCCTAAGAGTTCCCCACACCCCCCCAGTTGGTTCAGAAAACTCACGTGTTGCACTGGTGCATGCAGGAGAACCAGCTTGCTGCCGTCATGATTGCAGCGAAACCTTCCCAGAATCTCCACCTAAATGATATAAACTGTAATAGGTCAAAGCCAAGACTTATACTCTGCCTGCAAGCCAGGCAGTGGGCACTGAAGAAGACTCTTGCCCCCCGAGGATGGGAGGTTCTTTGGTGAGCACAGAATATAACTGCCCTGGGCTTTGGTTTCCAGATGCAAACAGTAGGTATTATTGTGACAGGATCCAAGCTGGATGCTTGCAGGAACAGGCATCTTCTGTACCTCTGGCTGAGTCCGTGTAGGCATCCCTGGAAAGCTCTGCCTCTTGTGATCGCCAGTTTCTTCCTCATGGGGTGTGGTGTGCTGCCTGGTGTTGAATTAGCTGCTGAAAGTAGATATAGAGCCATAACTATCCCTGAACGTGCATTCAGAAACCACAACTAGAGATCTCAGTAGAGAACCGGGCAAGAGGATGATGCATCTGCTGTCCTGGGAGGGAGGTGCAGCTTCTGTCCTGGACAAGGCAGCTTCTGGGAAGATCTCTCTGCAATGGCACAGAGACCGGAGCAATCCCGTAGCAGAGACCTTGGATATTAACAGCTGGGATTCTTCAGTGTCTGGACCTCTTTCACACTTGTCTGTCCCAGTTACGAGTGTGACTGGTGGGTGAGAGGCAGCCCTGCTTCTGCTTTGCCTGCCAGCTGGCTCGGTAAGGTCATCGCTGGCTTTGCTGATGAATGCTGGAGCTGTCGGCTTACCCTGGGACTGCATGGGACGGCATTCGGGATTAGTAACTCATACTAGTTCATTACTCTGTCATCTCCTGCCGTTTAATAAAAATATGCATTTCCTGGGAGGTGTGTTGAGGTGTTAAATGAGCTTTAAGAAGCCCACAAGATAGTACTGCCCGTTGATCCGTGGGAAGCGGCCATGTGGTGCGATCCATGGCAGGCTTGTTGACCAGCAAGGCTCTGAATTCGCTGAAAATTCTTATTGAAAAATGTTTCCATGTGACTTAGTCTTTGTCCCAAGAGGTTTAACTAGAGCCCTGGAATATGAATAGCAGCTGTGAGAAGGAAGAACGAGAACATTCCTTATTTAGGTAATTTCCTAATAACCTCCCAGTTCCCTAAAAATAGTGCAGGATAAAATGCTCCACCGTACCAAACTGGCGCTGAGCTGGGAAATGGGAGTTGCTGGATAGTATAAAACTCAGTCTATTGTGTCTCACTCTGACACTAACATCAGGAAAGGATTTCCTATTTTTAGCTTAATTTGTTGAAGTGTCTTGAAGTTCCTGGATACATAGATATTCATTATTTTGAATAGAACATGCATGCTAATCTCTTACATAGCAGTGAAAATCTCCACCTTCCTCCAGATCAACATTTAATATATAGTTAGGCTAAAAGTAAAAAAATACAGATCTAAAAATATTTAATCAATATATAACATCCAAAAAGTCCACATTTAACTTCCTCTACCAAATTATCCAGGTAACTTATATTGTATATAGAGTGGCTGTTGCAGGCTGAATCTGTTCCAAGATTTACTTTCTCTGATGTTCTCCAGTTCGTTTCCCTCCCAGTGCTTACGGTAATTGCTTCCTGATGGAGGATCTTCCTGCAGCGTTGTGTAGGGCTACTCCTCCAGTGCTATACCATCTCATCACCTTTCAAGTGCCATTATATTGTTCTTTCTTGACACCACCAGAAGTACTGTGCAGTCTGGATGTTGTTTGTTCGTGCTTCTAAGCATCACGTAGCAAAAACAACGCTAGAGTAAGTCTGCATCTATCCCAGAAGCATTTGGTGGGCAAACACTGTGCTGGGAACGCTGTTCACAAACAGGTTTGCTCAGGCTGCAAACGAAGACCTTTGTGCTCTCGCTTTTCATGTGCACTGGGGCAATGAGTTAATAATCTCATATTCGGTAGGCACCAAGAGTAACTGGTAATCAGAAAGCTGGAGGAAAGAAAATAATATCTGATCTGTGGGAGAAAAGTTTAAAGGCCAAAAGCAGAAAATGAAATCTGAGCTGTTTGTGTGGCCACAAGCTGTTTAGACAGCTGTGCAAAGGACAGACCTGGTCTTGATTAGGTAAGGGCACCTCAACAAGCAAGGAAAGAAATAAGACGGACTAGGGGATGAGAAGAAGCCGTGTTGGGGTTGAATGAGGTTTTATCATGAGCTTCAGTGGCTTGTAGCGTCAGTTTGGATAAGGAAAGAAACCAAAAAAGGATCTGATGCTGTCAGCATAGTGCTTGGTCCTGTAAGAAGCGCTTCCTGGTGGAGAAAAGTGTGCCTTTCTGGGTAATGCTTAGGGCTGTGCGGATTTGGGGGCCAATGTGATCTGTTTAGAAGAAGGAACGGGAGTAATTAACCTCATGATTCAAGTGTAAGAAATTTGGGTCAGCAAATGTTTTGGTTTTTTTTCCTGTGCAGACCAGAGGCTGTAGGCAGTATTCCAACCAGTCATCTACAAGTGCTGCGGGATGCAGTGGCTCTCAGGGATAGCTGAGAGCGTGTCCTTCAGTCTGGGTCAGTCCCTTTGCTTCTCCTCTCCCTGACTGCAGCCCATCGTACGTTAGGCGTACCGTTTCTGCATGCGTACTGATTCACTCGTTCTTAATTTCCTGAAAGAACAGGACCACTTTGGTTACCGGTACACCTACAATCCCTTTCTTACCAGAACCCATCCTGGTATATATTCATATTGCAATTTTAAACCAAACTCACCCCAACAAAACCCCCATCTTTTTTAGCACTCAAGCTGTACTTCTTCCTCACTTAAATTTGAAGATTCAAGTGATAAGTAATTTATCTCTCTTTTTCAGGAGTTTAAAACACTGCCTTCGTGTATTGGCACATCTTTGGTGCTTGAGGAGATGGTGTGAATCCACTTTCCTTCTGCATTAACCATACCTACTGATATCTTTTGCAGATTTCAAATGTTTATTTTGCTAACTGCACCTCATCCTGTTTTACACGAGCTTTTAAAGAACATGTAAGGTTCCTGTTCATTAAAAAAACCTTTCAGCCAAACATGAGATCCCTTCCTGGGCAGGGCATCCGTTTCATTTGATGCCTGCAAAGCGGTGACTCTGAGCTCACTGCTCGCTGTGCACGTTCATCCTCTGTGCAGGAATCAAAGGCAAGACCTGGGGCTGTGGAGTGGGCGGCTGTAATGTCAGGAGATGCTGCTTTAGTTCCAGCCCCACGTAACTGCTCTGCCTGTGCTCCCCGAAACAGTCTGCAGCTGGTCCCGGTGCTCGAGGCTGCATGAAGAAACATGTTTTACGACTTGTTCCAGGCGCTCAGCTGTACTTGAGTCAGTGTAAACTTTCCGCTTCAGCTCGTACTGTCTACATTCATTACATCTGAGCCGGGAAATGTTTCTGCTCACTGTGTTTTGCTAGTCCTGTGTTCCTTCGTACAGATAAAATGTCTGTGCTGTGTTGCCTTCCAAAGATGCTGCCTTCCTCAGGTGGGACTGGCATCCTGCATGGGTTGTGTTGTGAGTTACTGCTCATGGCAATGTGGTTTTAGCTCAACAGCAACATTTTTTTTGGCAACAAGGGATCATTCAACAGATTCAAGTGGGCAAGATGATGTCATTTCTTACATGGCATTCCTCTTTTCACTCGTGGTTTGACCCTCTGTCGTGGTTTAACCCCAGCCAGCAATTAAGCCCCACACAGCCACTCGCTCGCTCCCCCCCCAGTGGGATGGGGGAGAGAATTGGAAGAGTAAAAGTGAGAAAACTCGTGGGTGGAGATAAAGACAGTTTAACAGGTAAAGCAAAAGCCACACACGCAAGCAAAGCAAACGAAGGAATTCATTCACTCCTTCCCATCGGCAGGCAGGTGTTCAGCCATCTCCAGGAAAGCAGGGCTCCGTCACACGTAACGGTTACTTGGGAAGACAAACGCCATCACTCCGAACGTTCTCCTCTTTCTCGTTCTTCCCCCAGTTTAAATACTGGGCATGACGCCATACGGTATGGAATAGCCCTTTGGCCAGTTGGGGTCAGCTGTCTTGGCTGTGCCCCCTCCCAGCTTCTTGTGCACCAGGCAGAGCATGGGAAGCTGAAAAGTCCTTGACTGGTGTAAGCACTGCTTAGCAACAACTAAACCATCAGTGTGTTATCAACATTATTCTCATCCTAAATCCAAACCACAGCACTATACCAGCTACTAAGAAGAAAATTAACTCTATCCCAGCTGAAACCAGGACGCCCTCTCTCGTGTCTCCTCTTGGGGCTTCATGTCCACTTGTCAGGCTCTGAGATGGTACAAGTAGCATCTTCTCACCCTTGCTTGAAACCCTGTTTCAAAGTCAGGATAAGCTGCAGAGAATTTGGTGGCAAATTCCTTTGGCAGTAAAAAAGGTAAACTAAGCTCTGCTCCTGAAAGGGCAATAAGTATTGAGTGTGCAACCCCTTCACACCTGAAGAAATCTTAAACCTGTTAGAAATGGGGGAGGCAGGGTATAAATGAAGGCAGTAACTGAAGAGGACAGCCACAGCAAGAGTCCAGATGTGGGAGCTTGAACGTAGTCTGTCCAGTGTGATAGGGCTGGGCTGACAGGTCGGTTTGGAGGCTTTAGAAGTAAATAAAGGTCCGTCGGATCAGCCTGCATGGGGAGGAAAGGGCTGTCAGGTCTGATGAAGGCGGCTTTATCTTGACTTTTCTGTAAATATTTTTTCTGTTTTCAATTTACTGCCATTTTCCCAGGCGCTGCTCTGAAGAGTTGGGCTCAGGACATGCCCTCTCAGCTGATTCCCGCAGTCACAAGCGGCTCTGGACCAGGGGTTTAGCCTAGGGAAATAAAGTCTGAAGGACACATGTTTCAAGCCACAGGCCTTGGGAATGCCTTTAACTCCTCCTAGCAGGTTTTAGATCCATATTTAGATACAGGAGCATTTTCAATATCATGTTGATACAATCAGTTAGCAAACAATGACTTTTCTTCTGAATTTCCCATGGGAGAAGTTACAATTTATGGGTCAGTTTTAGCTTCCCCTGTACATGCCTGCTTACCCCGTCTCATCCCTGACTACAGGCTGCTTCTGCTCAGCCCCAGCCCGGTGCACCAGCTCCCTGAGCAGCTGTCGCGATGCAGGAGTCAGAGGGGAGCAGGAGCCGAGGCAGCCCTTCAAGGGGGAAGGGCGGGGAAGAGGCAGTGCAGGAGATGAAGCTGAAGCAGTTTTGCAGAACTGGGGAGAGAGGCAAAATCTGATGTGAAGTTAGAACTGGCAGTAAGTGACAGTATATTTACCTGCTGTCAGTCCTTCCAGTCTTTCCTGCAATAGAAAAGCCATAACGATAACGGGTCACAAGATGAGAGTGGATACGAAGGGCACTACGAAAATCTTAGGTCTCTGCAATAAGAGAAACATTGTGGGGTAAAATTCCTGGGTGGTGTGCGTGTGCTCCCAGTGTGGTCTCGGTGAAGGCAAATAACAAACTCGGTGGCGGTTCTCTGTTCACAAATACAAATGCTGCTGAGATACACTGAAAAAGCCCACAAGCAACAAGAAATCTAGAGCCTAGGTTGTCAGAGAAGGGGAACCTGAGCATGGGATCGTGTGGGTGTGTTTAAAGAAAGCTGCAGTAGCATCCTTTCTACTGTCAGAGAATTGTGGCGACGCAGGTTGGAAGGCATCTCTGCCTGTCTTTGCTGGCGCACGCTGGGATTTTTATTGACAAGCTCTCATCGTGAGCACAGCGGTAGAAGCGAGGAAGGCTGCTACCCTTTGCAGTTCTCCGTTCCATCAGTGCATAGTTCCGGACGGAAGGTGACAGGCCTTTTGCCATTTCCCACTGGTCCCAGCTAAGGACTCTCATGCAGCAACAAATGTACGGTGCGAATCGTCCAGCATCCCACGTCATCGTGCTGCTAGCGGCTGGGTAGGAGTGAGCGACTCTTGGAAATCTTTTTAAGTGCTGGATGCTGGAGGAGAATTTCTGCGGTGTAACACATCGGGGTCACAGAACTCTCTTTTTTTCACAGCAAGTAATTTTGAAGCATCCCACACCGTGTCTTAATTGGGCTCTTTTTTTTCTTTTCATACCTCAGATGAACTGTGTTATGGTGGAGTAACCTAGGGTAAAATCAATGACTGATATGGTACAATCCTTCTTTAAAAAGAGAAAAAAAAACACTTCAGAAGCGTGAGAGAAGGGAAAAAAAAATCAACTTCCCATAGTTTACAGAAACAACCCCCCAAACGAAGTGCCAAACAGCGTCAGCCCTGCCCTCTAGTGCTGCCAGCGAGTAAGAGGTGGTTGTGTGGTTCACAGCGATGTTGTCCAAGGCGGCGCTCAGCTGGGTATTTTTTAAGGCATAGTAGAGTGTGTTTTCTTCTGTTTGTTTTTTTCAGAGTGGTGGCGGTGTTTATAGTGTTTATAGTGTTTTCATAGGATTTTGCTGCAAGACAACCGAAATCAACATCAAGCCTTGGTGGATGATGGGCTCTATAAAAAAACCTGAAGTATCTCAAGCACCTAAGATAATCATTATGATAAAAATTTAAATAAGCTGCAAAAGGCTAAGAGTGTTTATGTGATTTATGATTAACTGAAGCTTCCCCTCCACAGTATCGAAGGCGAGTATGTTCCCGTGGCAGGCGACGAGGTCACCTACAAGATGTGCACCATCCCCCCGAAGAACGAGAAGCTTCAGGCGGTGGAGGTGGTGATTACCCATCTAGCTCCGGGAACCAAGCACGAGACCTGGTCGGGGCACGTCATCAGCTCCTGAGGCGTCCCGGAGGGAGCGCGGCCGCTGCCTGCGTGGTCACTGCTCAACAACTGGCTGCAGGGGACCTGTCCTGAGAATATTCTACCTATTGTGTGGGAGGAAATACTGCCTGGTCAATAAAGCAGAAGTAGGCCAAAATTACCATTTTTACAGCTGGCCTAAAAAAAAAAAAAAAAAAAAAAGGCGATGCTAATGGAAAAAATCTATTGTAATATGTTTACAAAAACCATGTTTTAAAGACACCTAGTTTGTGTGCTTGGTGGAAGGGGGGAGGTTTGGTTTTTCTTT
Source organism: Nipponia nippon (assembly GCF_047370975.1). Classification (NCBI taxonomy): domain Eukaryota; kingdom Metazoa; phylum Chordata; class Aves; order Pelecaniformes; family Threskiornithidae; genus Nipponia; species Nipponia nippon. The sequence goes on from NW_028262369.1 coordinate 4,911,661, forward strand.
TATCTTGTGAACTGATTCCAGTAAAAGCCCAGGGGAATCGGGGAGGGGTTTGAAGGGGAGCTCTTCTAGCGCAGGCGGCCATAGCAGAGGCACGGCTCCGGGGCCCTCTGTTCCCTCCAGCTGCTCTCCTGTAAGGGCCGGAGTCCGCTTATTGCTGATGGCGGTGCCTGAGCGCCTTGGCCTGGGAGGGGCGGTCATTGCTGCGATTTGTTTGCCTCGTGGAAGGAAGTTCACAAACAGAGCGGCTGCCGCAGGGTGGAAAATCTCCATCTGGTGGTTACGCTCCGATGGCCTCGGCTGGGTGCCCTTCAGGTGCACCCTCTGCGAGCGGCAGGTCTGCCGGCCTGCGGAATATTGCGGTTTTACGGCCTGGATTGTCTGTGAATTTACTTAGGTGCCTTGATGGTTGATTAGCAACAGATTTTATTGGTCAGTATTAAAAGAAACAAAAAAAACCAACCCAAAATTTAAAAAAATTTGCTTCGAGGTAAGTGGTAGAAAGCTGTAGAGTAGCGGATACTTCATAGCCTCTGATTGTGCCCGAAGTTAGACAACGCTGAAGGTTGCCGCCTTGATTGCATGGAGTTGAATGTCTGCCACGGTATTTCACTGGGCAGGCAGACTAACCCTACTTCTGGAAGGCAAGTTACACGCTCTTCAGATGGCCGTGTATAAAATACTGTGCGAGTTACGTACTTAATACGTAGGCTCAGCTGTCTCGGTGAAGTAGATTGTGCAGCCGCTTCCCTGGAAAACTTGCTTGGTGGGATGGGATGCGGTCACCCTTGCCCTGACTCCCCTCTGCCTGCAAGAGTTCACGTAGTTGTGCGCCGAAGTTAGTTCTGTTCCTGTTTGCCTTCCACCTCTTTTTTTCAAATGAAGCATTTTTCTCTATTATGTTCCTAACAGTGGATTTTTATTGACTTTGCAAATAAAAAAAAATAAAATAAAAAAGGCACGATACTCTTGTTTGTTAGTTGTGTGAAACAGCGTCACGGCCGTTGCCTGTTGGCAGTTTTGGCAATAGGCGCTCGCTGTTGGATCATGACCAGCCTGTAGCGGGGTTTTGGGGTTTGGTTTGGTTTTTTATTAACCCTAAGACTTAGTAGTTCTGGTTTTAACGCTGTCCAGCTTGTTGGAATATCACACGCCGCTTCCTTTACAATAAATGCGACCATTACGATGCTTGAACAGGTGTCTTCCGTCTGCTCTCTGCGTAGCTGGCGTTGAAGATGATTCGCAGTAAAGACAGGAGTGTGCAGGTGCCTGCATGCGCACGCCTCTGTGGTGAGATCTAAAAGTTTTTTAAAAAGCGTTGTAATATCAACTGACTGGCATTACCAGAACAGTCAGGGAGTAATGTAGCGAGTTTTCTGGCTCGTTCATTGGTGCAGAATATATACTCCTGCTGTTAATACATTCATTTTCATTATACAACATTTAGTATTGGCAGTTATCTATATTGCGGTACAGCAGGGGTGACGGGGCGGGATAGCGCAGCCTGGTCGCTTCACCCGGGCGGTGGGGCAGGCCGGCCGGCGCGCTCCGGAGGGGCTCCGCGGGCAGGGCGGCCCAGAAACGCTGCGGCCAAGCCGTGGCCAGGCTGCGGGGCCCCGGGGGAGCTGGCGGCGGCGGGGAGGGCTGTGCCTGCCCCCTCCCTTCCGCCTCGCGCCGCAGCAAGCACAATGATCGAAGCAAGGGCCCAGGCGCTGCGCGTTGCTCTGCTTGCCGTTTGCTCTCCCCTCAGAGAGACAGGACGTCGGCACGAGAGGCAGGAGAGAGAGCTTAGCTGTGGGCGACGGCCGCGCAAGGCTGACCAGCAAGCCGTTAGGATTTGAACGTACGCAGGTACGCGCGCACTGGTGATTGTATTTGAGGCTGGAAACAAACCGGGGTTCGGTCCTGCGCAGGATGTTTTGCACAGGTAACTTTCTGCAAATACAGGGAACCACCGTGCGTTAAGTGACCACGTAATCGGATACGCGGCCCGCGCGTACGTGCGGAGCAGCAGCTAGTAAAATCCGGCCGTCTTTGAAGAGCCTTCCTGCGCTGCGGAGGGCTCTGGTGCAAAGCCTGCTCCCGCTGACGCGGCTGAGGCGGAACGGCCCTACGGCAGCGGGCGTTGGAAGACGAGGTCGTTCTGATGCGCGAGGGCATCACAGCTCCCCTCCCTTTCTTTGTAAGCCCTTCTGGGGATTTTGGTTTGTCCACAAAGATTGTGTTCTCCCCTTTTTACTGTGTCAGTATCACGTAAACTTGGAATCGGCAAGCCTCAAGTCACTCATTTCTTTGTACAGACAGGCAGCGTACAACAGGTCTGCTTTACATATTTTATTTGCCAAAATGACAAATTGAAATAGTAATTTTTCATGATAAAAATGAGATTTTATTCTCCTTTACTAAATTAAACTGTTCGTACGCAATATTACTTTCCTAATGCCAGATGAGAAAAGTAATATTACCAGTTACACTGACTGTCATGCTTCAACTTGAATTTTAACAGAAACATAGTTTAGGTCATTTTTCTTAGTTCTAAAATCTCTTACCATTATCCTCTTAATGTCTTACCAGGAAAATCAGAAATGTAATTAGTGACAGAAATACATTTTGCTACTATGCTCAAGTTGTTTTAATTAAGTAAGTTTTATGAATTTTTTTTTATTTTTTAGATTTAAAAACAGTCTGCACAAAGCGTAGGTACCGTGAGCTGTACCGTGCATTGGCACCGCGGCTGCAGGGAGGAGGGTGACCTCCAGCACCAGTTGGCCCAGCCGTTCCAGGGGCGGTAGACTCGACGCACCGGCTGACCACGAGAGCGGGGACTTCTGGCTCAGCTCTGCCTTCCCACCCCCAGCAAGAAATAAACCCCCTCTCTTTCCCTCATCTTCCAGTTTTGAACAGGAAAATCCCAACTGTCTTAGAATTTGTGTCTTTGTACCACAAGGTAGGAGTTTAAAAAAACAACTCTGAAACGTTCATCTTTTAAATAGCAGCTTCAAAATAAAAACTAGGGATAAAGCCTTGCAGGCCAATTTTGAGACCATAAATCAACCACAGGCAGATTATTCCCCCCCAAAGGTAACGAATGAGCTAAGGAAGTTTACTGATGACTTAAAAAACGACAACAAAAAACAACAAAAAAGTTAAAAAACCCCCAACCCAAACCCCACAACCAACCAAAAAGAAAACAAAGTACTTGTGTGAACAGAACGAGCAAAGGATGGGGCTGAATGCGCTCTGCGGTACTCCGCCAGGCAGCAAGGTTCCCCAGTTACACCACCTCCCGTCGGCAATGCCTGACCCGCAAAGCCCTCGCTGTTCATCCCCAGTTACGAAAACCAATACAGAATGGACGAAGATGCTCTGAGTTATGAAGCCGCCTTAATCGTTTTGTAAGTGTGAACTCTAAAAGTCTTTCATTTAAAAAACAGCTCTTCGCAGATTCTTCTTGTATCCTGCGGGGATGTGACGCTGTGGCCTTCTGTTCTGGAGTCTGTGAAAATTTCGTAGTCATTCCCTCCCTGAAAACAGAAAACAGCACAAGAGGATTTAACCTTATTTAACTTAACACATAGTCACAGTCTTGGGGTGGAAAAGGGACACATACTGGGAATTATGGAAAGAAGGGACGTAACGTATTCATGTCTCGGATGTCTTCAGAAAGCTAAAAAACGGCAATCCACCGTTGTGAGATTTTGCGTAATGTGTTTATAGCGCACCTGGGCTGAAGCTTCTGCGGACCACCGGGCACTCGGGTGAGAGCTCCCTGACCCGCACGTTCGCACGGGTAAGGACAGAGCAGAAGGCTCAGCATACGCTCAGCCCTGGGTTTAGTGTGGTATAGCAGCCCAGTACTGGCTTTTTAACCTTGCAGACTTGCTAATATTAAGGCGTAAAGCTTGTTACAGAACACGGTACCAGCACACGGTATTTGTGACTTACTGGCATTATCCCAACTTGGTTTCCTTTCCTTTTAGTTAAATCATCGTTAAGACCCTTCGCTATTGCCGTAGTGTTTTGGCCTTGCTAGCTACCGGCCTGATGAGACGTTTGCAACGGGTTTCTCGTCAGAGGAGAGCGATGAAAAGATCCTTTCACAGCTGGCTCGGGGAACAACGGCGCTGCCACCTGCACGAGCAGAGATCCCCGAAAGCCGCAGCTTCGCGCGCCACAGGAAGCAGTGCCTCATTTTTGTACGTCGTTTGCCACGCTGCTCTCCAGTGGGCCAGCAGCCACTCCTGCTACTTCAAAACTCTGGAAATGCTGCACTGCCAATTACGGGGTTTCAAATCAACTGTCCCTCAAGTCTGTGCCAGAGGGACAGGTGGCGATTGCTCTCGCAGCTGGTGTCAAGGGGGGGGGAAAAAACCCCCTTTCATTTAAAGCTTGTCTTCTTACAAAACTTGGCCTTTTTAAGTTTATAAAACTATAAAGCTCTTTGTAACTTGTAGTTATGAAACTGTAAGTTTTTAGAAAACTAAGCCTTTTCTGACAAAACTTAGCCTGACACTGTCCCTTGGCCACGTCAGCCTTAATTTCATCCAAGCCCTTGCGCGTGCCGTTGCCCTGGCTAGCTCCGGTCAGGTCTCTGCTCAGTCACCCTGCAGTTGTTCAGCTCTCTCCAATGACAGGGACAGGGATTACAGGTAATTTCAGTTCCTCAGCGTGGAGCCAGACAGAGTGGGTAGCAAAGGAACAGTATTAAATTCAACAGAAAATAAATAAGTTTAATAATCACCAGCCAACAAGCAGCATCCATCTCCAATAACCAAACAGGATAAGGAGTTCTATAGAGCCACGTCACCTAGGTTTTTAACGTAATTACAGAAGTTCAATTTAAAAACATATTCCCGTATGAAGTCTGTCAAGAACACTGTGTTCACCTCAGGAAACAGGGGAAGAATCCCTGCTCAGGGCTACCTCCCAGCGTTACGCTGAGCGGTAGCGCACAGCCAGTCACACGTGGACGTGTGCTCACATTTACGTTCCGACCTCAGTTCTTGTCAGGCATATGGCAATTGCTTAGAACCGAGAATGCTTGGGGTTTAAAACAGCAGCTCCGAAATGTCTGTGCAGAGCAATATACTCACTGGCATAGTCTTGTCTCCAAAGAAATAAATAGTCTTGTATCCATCGTCGGCAATGATTCCTAAGCAGTACCTCTTATCCCAGCCATCTGGGAACACATCGAAGCTTATCTGGCCTCCTAGGACAGACACGAACCAAGCAAACTTGCTTTTATTAAAAGAACAGGTTTCTGAGGGCAGAGTAAGTGAGGAAAAACTAAACTGGGTAAGATTTTTAGTAGAGGGAGCTTTGCAGAAGGCACATATGTGTTATGAGACCCTGGAGTTAAGTCTCACAAGTGCAGAAAGTGGTTTTTAGGGTATCAGTTATTACAGTTGTGGTTTACAGATTATTATTTACCCATTAAACAAATATGAAAGTCTCAGCCTGTTCCCAAACACTGACTGCTCTCAAACAAACGGAACTTTTTAAAAATTCCATTTAATCTTTTTACTTTTAGAAAGAAACTACATGAACGAATACAGCCATCGGTGTACGTACGGCCATAAAGGCGTAAGCGAAAGCCCTTCTAACGCTTTCAGAATAGAAAAAGGAGGCAATCAGCCTTTTTAACACAGCCTAACAGGACAACAACGGTTCCAGTTCCAAATCCTTGGACTTTACCAATACATAAAAGCGTGATTCCCAGTCGAAGTGGGTGTCAAAAAGGTATTTACAGCATGCTTTAGGAGAGCTATATTGGCCCTTCATTTCTGCCTTCGTGTTTTAACACCGCAGCTCTAATGGCAACAGACTTCCTTGTAATTCTGAAAAATAATAATGTGGTAATATACTGGGGGAGGGGGGAAAAATGAAGAAATGCTGGGAAAATTAATTCCCCCTTATTACCACTTTTCTCTTTAAGCTTTTGGATTTTCTTTCCTCTCCTTCCTCCCACACAATGCAGCTACAGAACTGCAGAACCAAGGGCGACTGGAACCGTACTGATGGAGTATTTCTGATCAAAATTGATTTGCAGAAACAACTCTGACTAATCAGAAGCATGTAATATGTTTCAAAACGAGCAGAATCAATCACACAACTGACATGAAAAGACAATGAACTGATGACAAGCAATGACGTTCTCTTTGTTGATGGATTTCAATTAAAATGTACCACACGAAAGCCTAAGAGGAAAAAGAGGCTTAGTCGCGCATGCAGTGCCTGCAACCACCCCCAGAGAGAGAGCTGTCACACGAATGAGACAGGGCATGCCATACCCATAAGAGGATATGATTTAAGGGAAATTTAAATTAAATGATGTTTTAAATGGAATTCTTTTAAATGGAATACCTATAGAAAACGTGAGGCCTTTTCCTGCAAATTCTCTTCGTAAATCAGCTACAAATTTCTCTCTTATATGTTCCTTCTGTTTAAAAGAACAAAACCAAACATCAGTTACATGCTGTGTTAATTCATCAGTAAAAAGATAACCCATAAAACCACCCTAAAAAAATCCAAAGGTCTGAGTGCCAGGACTAGTGCGATGTAGCTGTATTTTATTATTCCCGAAAGCATGCTGAGATATTTCCACTGTAATCTGTTACCAACTTTTAAACAATGAGAGCAAAACTTCACATACATGCTGTGATATTTGCTTTTCTATCTGACAATCTTAGAACGCCAAGGAAGCACGCTTCAACTCCCGGTAAAATTCAGTGTTACAAACGGGGAGACTGAGGCATAGGAAGAGTCTCAAAATGGTACTGATCTCCTGATGCCATCTACTCCAGAAAGGGGATTTTCAGAGTGCCTTGGGCTTAGGTATCTTTCAGCATCCATTTACTGAGTCACAGGCAAAGACTGCTCTTGAGGAAACGGATGCAGTTTTTGCACTGGGTCAGAAACAGTTGCTAGGGTGTAGCACGGAACAGAACTCTGATATCATGGCTCAGACTCATTTCAGCCTCGTGCATTTAGCTGTGTACGAAGGAAAATAAATGGTGAATAGTTTGACCTCAGCTTTTAAATTCTGCTTTAAAAGGCTTTACAGAGTTGACAAGAAAAGTAATAGTTTTATTGATTTGAATGGATATGGGCTGGTATCCTAAGGAGCACTCCAGAGAAGTATGGTTTTGTCTGTGACAGGGTTTCTCGGGAGCCCTGTGTGCAGAGGTGCTCTGGACACAGGGTTAAAAGAAACATGAGCCAAACCCAACTCTTCTGCAAGTAAACGCTGTTAACGATTGCAACAAAAAACCCTACTGTCTATTTCCTGAAGTCTGAACTAAGAAGTTAGTTAAACCTCACGGAAAGGATTAAAATGAAAAAAATTGCACAAAGGATAGAAGCTTTTTAAAAATCATAACCTGGCCATAAACTGCCTCTTCCAGAAGAGCTGGATATTTTTCAAGAGTTGGAACTCACTTTATCAAGTTCATAGAACTCAACTCGTTCTTCCTGGCTGCAGCTTCTTCCAATGGGGGACACATTTAACATCCCGTTTCGGAACTCAATAAAAGTGCCCCTGAAAAAGAATTGATTAACGAGACAGAACATAGACGAAAAAAATGCTCAAAATACTAAAGATCATAAAGAACTTTTGTTTAATTCTGAAGACAATGGGAATCAGATGTCTCCCTTCAGCCTCTCATTGTATGCATAAACCCGATGTGTAGGAACCAATCCCTCTGGCGTCAAGGAGTCTTTTGGACTTTTATTTCCACCTGGCAACCTCAACATCATCCTTGGTGACTTTTAAAAGTATGATTTGGTTTTAAAATTTCATACGAGCATCCTGTCAACCCAGTTCTCAGATGCTGACAGGCCAGTCCGTCAGCTTTGGGGTGAAGCGGCAAAACTCAGCGCAGTCTTGGCAGTGTTTCTGGCCAGCCTCCCCTATGGTGTGCATTAACGTCGTGAGCGGCTGCACCCTCACCTGTCACACAACTGATCTTACTGCACGCTTCCAATCTCTGGAAAACATTGTGCTGCTGAATTCCAAACACATCCAGGAAATGCTCCTACTTCCAAACTGAATTTCCACCCCTTTTAAATAAAAACACTCAATCAGTATTTCAAACCCTGTGCTCCAGTTGGGACCTTGTCTTTGTATGTATGGATCGAGCTCTGTTTCATGTATACAGCGTTCCTAAACCACAAATTGTTCATTTTTTGCTGAGCAGCCTGCTTCAGGTATTGATGCTCAACACTCTAACGTGAAGAATACGGCGACGCTGAGATGCCTGCATGCGCTTACCTTTTCTTTGGCAGTTTAATCTTCGCAATATAACTCAGGCAGTAGTTGATTAGATCTTGAAGTATGTCCTCGCCCAGGTGACCCTGAATGTTCTAACAAAATAAATAAATACCATTCGACCAAGGGTCCAGAATGTGAGATTCTAAAAACAGGTCACACGGCCAACACATTGGATAATCAGGCGTGGTTAATACCACAAAGAAACATGCCTTCAATGACTAACTCTCAGTTGATGCACACACGCTACTGACTAAAGGCTCTCATTTTTCTTTTTGTTTACTTTGGTTTTTTAAAACCATAACACCAAACTCTCATTTTATACGCTCCCTACTGGTACTTGCTTCAGAAGGAAACGGTGTGGGCCAAAGGCAGCAGACCTAAACAAAAAGTTGCAGCTAACGTCTGCTGCAGCCAAGCGTGAAGAAACGGAGATCGTTACTGCAGTAAACTGGGAACCACTGCTCAAGTCAGCAATTTCAGCCAGGATCTCTTTTACATTTTTAATCTCCATTACTTATGTTGAACAGACAAAGGTGATGAGGGTATCTAGAATCAGACGTACGTTTATATTAGAGTATTTACCTTCTGTCTTATGCAACATATCAGAATGCGCACTCTGAATTAATGCTACAAAGCAGCTACAAGAGATCTACAAGAAACTTTCTGAACCCTAAGGCCCAACAGACGCCAGCTATGAAACGCCCACCACATTCCACAGCACCTCCAGAGCAGGGGCTTGGCCACGTTTCCTGTGGATAAGCTGAGGGAAAGGCTGCGCCAGGATTTTCAGTGTTATTCGACCAGACACGCCAGACTCCAATTGCTTTTGGTTTTGAGAATACCCCAAAGAATAAAGCTTAAGGTGCAGACTGTCATTACATGATCCAGAGCGCCAAATGAACGATCTGTTGCAGAAGTAACGCGTGAAAATAGCAGCAATTTTGGCCTTGGGCAGAAGGGTGATTATAGAGGACTGCACTGTAGCAACAAAGCAAAATCTTGTTTAGAAAACTTCTCTTTCACGTTACTGGCCATTTCACGCTTACCTGCTTGCTCAAGAATTTCCCATCTTTGTAAGCTACAAGACCGTTTTCTGGAAAAACGTAGTCAAATTTTTCAACCACTACAACCAAACAAAAAAAGACAGTAACTTATAATGTCCCCTGTATGTCTAATGCAGAGTTGTCTTACACATTAAATAGGTTACAATACAGCAAACGTTAGATCATAAAGCATGAACGAGTCGGCAGCATAACATCGAGCACACGATCAAAACCACTCTCATTTCTCTCCAAGACTAACACACACCTCAAATGACATGAAGTCTCTCAGTTAAGTTACCTGTATTTTTGCTTAAAGGCTCCTCCTCTCCTGCAAATACGTCTCTCTGCATTAAACGTAAGGCGGTGACCGAACACCTCAAATATTACAAAACCCTGGCACGCAGCCTGGCTAGAGCGCAAATCGAGTACTACTATTTTGGGTTTGTTTTCTCAATGTTACTAACCTACAGTAGATGTCCAAGAGTTGTGAGAATCTTACTGCAATGGACGATGACGTGGCTTACTGGAGAGCACTTGTAAGCCAAATTCTGACTTATCTGGGCATTACAGAACGCTGTCAGTGCCATCAATTAAGAAAAGACCATTAAAGATGGTCTTTTATACAGAAAAGGAAATGCCTCTCAAAAGACTAAAGCAAGAATCCATCTCTGCATCGTAACCCCCCCAGTTAACGAAATCAGGTCCTTCAGGGATGAGGTAGACACCTGAGCAGCCTGCACACGTATATGCTAGGTACGTAATTCCATTTTAAAAAGACAACGTTAAAATGCCCTCCTAAGGTACTATCACAAAGTCAGGATTTCACGATTAGTAACTACCCCTTAAGAAGATACCGAGATATCTGTAAAATGCAAACGCGGGCTGCAGTTTCCAAATGCCTGCAAATTGCTTTTCACAGACTGAGTGCAACACAACAAAAATAGGAAAAAAGTCTAAAGCAAGGAGGAGAATGAAAAGAGTTTAACCTACACTTAACCTTCACAACTTCCTTGTAAGCAACTGAGTGCGGGGGATTGCGTCAGCCGCTATCCTTACCGTCATCGCCAAGCTGCTCCTTAATCTTTTCGAAGTCTGAACCACCCACAACTCCCACTTTCACCTTCTGACGCAACTTCTGCAGGAACGCGGCCATCTCCGCTGTGATTTTCTAGGTTCCACAATAAAAGGATTAGGTTTGTCAGTATTCTTATCACGAGACCAGCATCTCTATTTCGCAATAACTATTAAAAACCAGCAGTACTGTGCAGAGCTTTAAGGAAAAGGGAGGATTTTTTTTTTTTTTCCTTAAACGACAAATTGAGTTCGCACATCAAGCACCACGGAAGCGGCTGCAGAACCCGGCGTGCCTACACATTCTGTTCCCTAGCAGCCCTTAAACAAACGCCCGTGTCCATCCAGAGCCGCGATGCTCTCGGCGCCAACGCCCGGGCTGACAGCACCCACAAACCCCCTCGGCCCCTCAGGCAGCCCCGCGCCGCGGCGCGGCGCCCAGCGAGGGCAGAGCCGGCCCCGCCGCCCCGTCCCCGTCCCCGTCCCCGTCCCGCCGCCCCCGGGGCTCGCCTGCCGCGGGGCGGTGAGGGTGCCGTCCACATCGAAGAGGCAGAGGGCGGCGGGCTGCGGCGGGGCCGCCATGGCGCCCGGCCGGGGCAGCGGAACCGGGGCCGCGCGCTCCCGCCGCGGGGGACGCCGGGAAGCGGGGGGCACCGCCCCGCCCGCCCCTTGGAGGTTTGCGGCGCAGCCGCGCTCTCGGACGGCGGAGCCATGGCGGCGGTGAGCGGCGCGGCCGGGCTCCGCGGGGGCTCTGCCGCCGGGGCGGGCTTGTCCCTTCCCCTCCCCTTCGCCTTCCCCGGGGCCGGGCGCGGCGTGAGCGGTGCCGCCCGTGAGGCGCCGGCAGCGCGTCTGGGCCGCGAGCGGCTGCGGCCGCCTCAGGGGGGAGCGGGAGGCGTCTGCGCGCGGCGCCCAACGGCCGAGTAACGGCCGGCCGCGGGGCAGGCCGCCCCCCGCCGGAGCGCCGCGCGGGGCCGGGGCCGGGGCCGGGGCCGGGCAGGGAGCAGGCGCCGCCGCCGCAGGGGCTGGAGGCCGGGAGGGCGCCGGGGGGAAGCGGCGCCTTCGCCGGCCGCGTTGATCTGCCGGCGGCGGCTCCGGTGGGCAGCCCGGAGGCAGGCTCCGGAGCGGCGGCGGCCCGGGGGCCGGGGCTGTCCGCTTAGGTAGGCGCCTTGCACGGGCAGGGACGCCAGCGCCTGTGTTGCAGCATGAGGGCAGCACAGAAGTTCCCTTCTTCCCTTTATCTTGTGTTGTCCCGCACGTTCCTAATGCCTGGTCCTGCTTTCAGTGTTACTCATGCTCTCCTCCCCTTTGCCGTGCTGTGTCCGCTTTTTTCTGTTTCCCTAACATTGTTATTTTGGTGGTTATTTAACGTTTCACTGATTCCACTGCCCCAGGTTCTCGTACCCTCTTCTCGTAGAAGCAGCCCGTGGTGCTGGTGTTTCCACGTTGATGCTGCTCAAAACCAGAGAGAGGCAGGGGATGCCGTAAGGTGACGCTCAGCAAGCTAACTTTGGTCTCAGCTATGGTATAGCAAAAGCATTTTCCCTCTTCGCCCACGGGGAGGGATGCGAGCACGAATGCCGGTTTCCTAACATAACACTAGTTTTGAGTCAGGTTACGGCGAGCTGGGGCGGGGAGGCTTATGCTAACTGTCTTCAGGTGCCCAAGGAACAGATGTTGAGCTAAATGTGGTTCGGTTCTAAAGAAGACTCAAATGATGACCTGTGGGAATATTCCCTTGTAGGCAAGGCTCTGCAGAATTAGGATTAAAGTCTGCGCGGCTCCAGCTTTTGGGAGATGTCTACAAAACGAGCTCTGGACAAGGCCGTGGAAGAAGGAAGACGCTCGCCCACCCTGGTGTTTTGGTACATGGCAGTGTTTGCAGTCACAAAACTGGCGAGTTAATGGTGTTAATCGTTTTCTTGGGAGCCAGCGAGAGCCAGCTCTGTGTCTGTGCCATTTGGCCCCTGCTGCTGCGGTCCGACAGAAGGCTGCGGCTGAGAAAACGGAAGAGTTCAAACTGGTCTACAGGTTTCCGGGGATTAAGTACTGCAGGGTGCTGTCCCGACTGAAGCTGCTGCAGACTGCCACCACCGTGGTCGCGCTGCCGCCCATCTGCTACCTCTATCTGCAAGAGCAGGTTTCTCAGAATATCCTCGTGTATACAACTGGCATCGCGCTCTTTGCTGGTGCGATGTTGTACGGTATGAGCTACTTCTTCAGAAGAATTATTGGATTAATCTACTTAAATGAAACCGGCCGTACTGTCAGAGTGGCCCACTTGACGTTCTGGGGAGGACGGAATGACGTTTACTGTCCCATAGAGACAGTGATGACTTTGGATGAAGTTGGAGATAGCAAGGGGGAGCTGCTTCTCCAGTTCAAACGGTATAATAGCGCAGATGTGTTATATTTTACGATCAAGTTTGGCCAGATTGTAGACAGACAGAAGTTTACTCAAATATTTGGAAAACTGGAGTGATACAGCCAGTAATTTCCAGTGACTTTCCTTGTTGCGTCTTCATTGTGCTTACTGTTCTGTGAAGTTTCATTAGTTTACCGAACTGACATACTTGTGTCATTTTCCTGTGCAAAGCCCGCTGGTAGGTGCACTCAGTGTGAAATCCACAGGATTAAATGTCTTTGCAGTGTGTTCAGGGCGTGAGCAGTGTCTCTTCTATGCTGGATACGGTGGTGCGCACAGTCGGTCACCAGCAGTTGTACGTCTGAGCCGTCCTGCTTGGGACGTGCAGTAGGAGGCCGAATTACTGGTGCTGACCCTGACTGTTTCAGCTGGCCTCTTAGATTGTTTTTAAACAGGAAAAAACACTTGAAGTGAAAGGCAGTAACTCTGCCAGAGCATCCTTACTTTAAATTCATTGTGATTTTAGCAAATGTTGGGTTGACTGGGAAGCCTCTTGAAATTAAAACTTGTCTCGTACATACATATGATAAATAACGCTGGATGTCAGAGGCACGCTCAGGCAGTAATGAAATGGAGGTACCTGGAAAGAGCGGCGTGTAACGCTGCGTAAGGTGTGCAGGGGCTCTTGGCAGGGTCTTCAGGGTGTGAACATAGCTGGGCAAAACAAGGGTGCATGTTGGAAGCCACGTTGATGGTTCAGCTGTTAAGACTGGGGCAGCATTTCAGGAGCTTCTCCGAGAAATTGCTTTCCCATTGGAGTAAAGCAAAAACATGCCTGGACTGCGATGCTGTGAATTACAGGCACAGCCTGTGATCCTTTGCTCAGCTGGGATCCTCATCATCATCTGAAAATTTGGAACTACTTGTCCTTCTTCGTATGTGTTCACGTTTGTTTTGTATGTGTGAATGACATTTAATCAGTGCTGTAACACCTGAGTTGCAAAAACTTCAGTAAACGTTACCAGAATTTTCTTAGACTGTGTGAATTAAGCAGTCGTCTGTGAAGATTGCCACACAGCCTGGGAACAAGTCGTCTGTATCCCTTGATGTGCTGACTGATTTGGGCGTATTTTACCATCAGAGGCTCCGTTGCCAAGTACCCTTTCCACCCCCAACTCCCCCAGTCTGGGTCTACCCAAAATGAAAAGAAAAAAGGTAAGACACCCGAAAGCCGTGTCAAATTAAGGCTGAAAATACGGGTACTTTGTATTCTGTTGAACTTGCAGGGTTGATCACCTCAGCACCTGTGTCCGTGAAGGACGGTGGTCTTACTCTGTGGTGTTAGTATGGTTCCTCCTTTTCCAACCCCAAAACCTCCGCAGGAATGAGGAGCAGGATTTAAACCCAAGAAAGAATCAAACCTGATGACTTGTAACATGTAGAACGTTTTTTGAATTGTCAGAAGCAAGTTAGGGCCTTACGCCGCTCTTCGGGCTGCTATTTCATTGGAAACAATGGCAAATAAAGTGGCCCTCGCCAACAGAGAAACGGGGAGTGTTCTTTTCCCGGTTTCTTCCTCTCACGTATTGAAACCTCTGTCTCTGGGTGGATCGGCAGATGCAGGTAAGTAAAATTGCCCTTTAAGTCCATGGGGTAACCCTGATTTATTATTTATTTGTGTTGAACTTTTCCTAATGGGGGCTCCATTATTTTAAATTTTGGCTGATGCCGTGTGGTACAGCAGTATCAAAAGGAAAAGAGAAATGCTCCTTGGCTTAAACACCACGGCAGCAGACTACAGGGGGCCGTATGCACACAGCGTGGTTTTTGGAGGCTTATCTTCGCAAGAACGTATTTAATACGCACTAATGATTCAGGTTGGTGCTAGGTGTAAAATAAAAAGCCCTGGAGAAGTTCAATTATAAATATTTTATTTAAGAATATTGATTACACATGAGATGTCATTTTTTATGAATCTGTGTACAGTTACTAGTTACACCATGAAGTGTAGGTAAGGATTTGTTTAAACATTTATTTGGCACTGTCCACAGTATGCTGTAAACAATATTAACTTCATATGCTTCAGCTGCAGTGCTTTCTATGTATTCTCTACCATGATTTCATCAACATGTTGTACACAATTATACAGTTACTGAGTGTCAGTAAAAATTATAAAAACACCTAGAGTATTCATAATAAAAGTGAAGATGTGGTAAGACTTCAAATTACTGGACCTTTGCTTCTGTAAAAGTACAAGACTTGCTAGAGACATTTACTAAAACTACGGCACTGATATGTTGAACAGCCCAATTCCCAAAATGCCGTCAAATACAGTTCCTGCTTTGCCTTTCCTCTTGCTGACAATACGCTCACAAGGACAGCGATGACCGTGAGGTTTTGTTGAACACCAATTCACCAGTCCTTCCCCCAGGTTTCTACAACCTCTGCTCAAAAACCTGCTCAGCTTCTGACCAGCTGGAACCAGAATTCTGGTTTCTGCAGAGAGGCGTACAGAAATCCCGTTATTTTTCAGCTAGCAGAAGTGAGTGTACTTGAGTTTCCCAATACCAGCACTCAAAAAAAATAAAATGGGAAAACCGTGATTAACGCTTCTCAAAGCAGGTAAGAAACCATTTTGGTAGCTGTACTAAACCCGTGGGTCTTTTAACTGCTCTGTCTCTTATTACGTACTGAAAAATTGTGGTCAGATTGTAACAGGGCAGCTGTACAGTCTGCTGTGGTCCCTGGTTTTTGGCGCACAACAGAAAGTTAAACTTCATAAGCAAAATCCAGATGCTTGCTAGCCAAGAAAAAGAAAAAAAAAAAAGGCACCGGACCTAGTTCAAGTCAGCCTTAAGCAAAGAACACATAGTAAAGAGACGTCCAAAACACTCCTCTGAAGAGAAACAAATGAACTGTTGACACTTTTTGATCTTGTGGCTTTCTAGAAGATCTCTGAGTATCAATGACTTAGAATTAACTATTAGAACAAAAATAGAATTACTTTGCATTATAAATGTGCACTTAGGACTAGGCCTTCACTGTAGTGGCTCTGATGTCAGGTAATGGCTAAGGACAAGCAATTCTGCTGTAGTTTTACAAAATACCTCAAGTACTGATGTAGAACTTGTAATAGACAAACTAATGGCTATTTTCTGCTATGGGTAGACGGTAAAATCATCTCCTGTCATTCTAGATTGCTGACAGAGATGGAAATAACGTCCTTCACGTGATTCCCTGAGCTCTGTCAAATTACACACTTCAGGGTATCGTTTTCGCTGCAAGTCTGATTGTAAGAGAAGTCACACGGTTTAAAATCCAGGATGAGGAAAACAAGTACAAGTACTTCGGTTCCACTTACAGCGCTGCGCCTGTGGCTGAGGGCACTAGTGCCTCTGAAGCAGAATGTGTAGGCTGGGCATAGAGTAGCTGACGGCATCCTGACCCACTTGGTGTGGCAGACACAGCTGCATTCAGGGGAACAAAGCTGGAAATTATTCTGTAAAATACTGTGCTTGGCAGTGGCGGAAAGCAGAGCTTTCCTTGAAACACCGATTTCATTCCAGCTACCATTAGAGAATGGCACTTTCCGTATGGCAGGCGCGCGGCTCTAAGCGTTACGCCACACTGGCTGCTTCTGGACGCAAATCTGCTGGGACTACCTGCGGGCACGGACTGCGCCAGGTCCCGTTTGGACAATCAGACGGTCAGGGCCGTGAGAGCAGAGAGGACTCCGCAGTTACCACCCCAGCCAGAAGATGGAGGGAGGGCCACAGCTTCTACAAACGCACGGTGTGGGACAGCTGCATGTACCTGCTGGTGACCAGGACCCATGCTCTGCCCGGGCGAGTGTGCATGGAGCAGCTTGCCTTGGGCAGGATTACAGACAGAACACAAACCTTAGTTTATGACTTTACACTTATCTTGTAAGTAGAGAAGACATGAATTAATGCAAACTAATTTCATAATCAGCTGTTCAGTGTGAGGGAGCGGCTTTTTACTTGAAGTTTGCTAAGATGTCACTGAAAATGTTCAGAAAGAGGTGCGCGTGATGATCCTTGAAGATCAGCGTTGGACGAAAACGAATCGATCTGTCGCCACAGCCTCCCAGCACGACACCTAAAACGAGAACAGAACAGGTCCTCTACTCATCTCCATCTTGGCCACCTCCCCAGACAATGCAGGTCTCCCAATGAGCTTCACCTCCCTGCGGAGGGCCAAGAGAGGCTCCCCAAATGGCTGCTGACCACACAAGGATACAGCGCTGCAAAGGGGCCTCAAGCTTCCCAGCAGCTCAGAACACTGGGGGTGCCTGCCGCTGATCTGTGAAACACCTGGAATGCCGGGACTAATCCCAGCATCAGTGGAAAGACTGCCTCCAGCGCAGAGCTCCGACGGCACCTGACACTTCAAAGCTGCGATGCTCTGCTGGTCAGGTGCCTCAATGCCAGAACGAGACACAGTAGGTTTCTTTGCAATGTTGTTTTTAAACCACTTCGTTTTTAATTATAAAAAGTTAAAATATCTCAGTGCTGGCAAACTTCTTCCTGCAGTACTTTAAATGCACGGTAGTTTTTTTTTTTTACCCCCAAATCAATTCATTCTTTGAAATGTTTGTGGGCAATGAAAATCCGTACCATTGAGCTGAGCTTATCTTGCCTGTAAGCATAGCCTTGGTTTACCACGAAGCAAACCGCTTGCCTTCTCTCCCTGCTGGTTTAGTTTCCAAGAACAAAAAACATCAACGTCTTTTACACTCTAAGATTCTGGTTTCACAATAGTTTAGCTGCATCATGCCTGCTTCTTTCAAGAGAGATGAGTAAGAGTGAAAACTGACAGCAGCAAAGCCAGGGTAGGCTTCAGATCACGAGGCTCCCCTCCTGTGATACCTGGGCTTGTCTACAGCTGGGCAAGAGCTCTGTACTAGAAGAGGGATGTAGCTGTAGACCTGCGCCCATTTTAGGCAACTCATGATATTGCACGATTAGGTATTCCATAAAATTCATAGTTTTTCCTCCCTGTGTTTTCCTGAGCGACAGTCATATTTACTTTCTTCTAACTTTCCTGACCTGCTTCTAGAAGTAAGCCGTGCCTAGGTGCACCGGAGGTCACTGCAGAGGAATATGACAACGATGTCACAAAAACTCATGCCCTACACAGATCTCTTCCGGTAACGTTAGACCTACAGAGCAAGGTAAGCGTACACACCATGCAACGGACTGGTCTGATGTCTCTGAAAACACAGGTATTTCCAGAGAACTCTAAACACAGCTTTGTTGATAATTTCACTCTGTCCTCTGATACTGTAGTACACATACACCATACGAAAAAGGAAAATTTAAAGCGTTACATATGCCACTGTTTGTCATTTGAAGCTAATCCACACACAAGCTTTCTTACCTTTGTTTCTGGCTATTGTAATTAACTTGTTTCTAGTTGCATCATTTGGAGTGTCAAACGAACAGAATGTTCCTCTTCCTCTCACTCTGCTGATAAGATGGGGGTAACGAGCCTGCAAAGAGAGGTGAGCAGCACGCGCGGCAGCTGCTGCGGCAGGGGGCACCTGGTGGCACGCTCTGCTCCGCCGGGCGTTCTGCCACAGGGAAACCCTGCTGCCTCCCGCCTCCCTTCTGCTGGCGTGGAGCCACGGCACAGCCGGGATGGCTCAGAACCTCGTGTCCTGGCCACCCCTTCCCGACAACGGGCTGAAGGGCTGCAGACTGCAGAGCCCAACAGCAGGCAGGGGCTCTCCTCACAAAGCAGACAAACGTCTGAGCAGGCAGTGAGAAGGAATTTGCACCCCAAGCTGGGCCAAGGAAAACCTACTTGGGGCCTCCTGAAGCGAGTGTAAAGCACCTTACGCCTAAAATGCGCTCCAGGAAAACCTGAGCATAAATAATGTGGAATGGGGCTAGGAATCAGCTCATTCTCGTTCTGCTGCACTAAGACGCTTGCTTCACTTACTGTCAGTAACAATCCTCATCTTTTACGAAAGTAACCTTTTTTGGATAGTACTAGTTGTATTCTGGCCCTCCAAAGTAGGAAGAAGATAATTTTTTTGTGTTCTCCTGCCTGCTATGCCTTGAAGCTGTGGAGAGAGCAGAGACTCTATTTGGGCTTATCCTGCCCTACCGGTGCCCAAAGTGCCTTCTGAGAGGCGAGCATCTGCAAGCCTGCCCTCAAATGCCTGGCCGATTTTCCTTCTCATGGGGGGCTCCATCGTTGAAGCTGTGAATGAATTTCTCTTAGTCAAGGGAAGGAAAGCTACCATTTTCTTGTTTCAGCAGCCCAACGGAATCATAACAAAATAGGAAGGCGCTTTCCTTTAGAAAGAACTTTGGGACAATGAAATGCTAGCTGCTTGTGATAACAGAGACTTCTAGCAAAATAGTTTAACTAGCTGCAGTTCATACCTTCAGATATTTTGGGGGGGTCACCCCTTATTTTGGATTAAGCTACATAAACCCAGCATTCTTAAGCCAGTAAAAGAAGGTTTACTTCAATTCAAAATGGGACACAGTTGTTCAGGCGTGCCTTCAAGTACCTAAACCGGCAAGTTATGATTATGGCCTGCTCCCCAGTCCAAGTGTTTAAACTGGATTGGGTCAGATCCTACCCGATCAGCAAATTTCTCCTTCTTATCTGTAATCCTGCCAGCTGTGTACCTGTAAATCCAGCAGCCCAGTCAGTAGCGCTTTCCCGGCGTGGGTTGCGTTGTTTAGAAGGTCTTCCCTTTTAATAACCTTAATGACTTCAGCAAGCATAAGGTTCTTGGATGGATCTCCAAGCCAGGTGTTAAAAATCCGATAGGGCTTGGGAAAGGGTGGAGAGAGAGTTGTGAACATGTTAACAGGCAACTCACTATAATAAAGAAAAGCAAGCCATCAAACTGGCAATGCAAACCTCTGGTGTATGAAAAAGCATGCACTAATCCCACCAACCCCCCCTTTTTTTTTGTTGTAAGAGCAAAATACAGCTGCCCTGCTGAGCAGAAACAAAGGGCAAACGACTTTATGCTACAAATTTAGTGTGTTCTGTCTTGCTGCTCTGACATCTCATTGAAACATGGCTATAGATGGCACGGAAATGACCATCATCTATACAGGTTTTACATTCAAGTTTTATATTCTCCCCCCCTTTTGTCTTTCATTTATTCCATCTAAAATGTCATTAATGCGAAGAAATGTTGCTGACAGAATCCATAACGCTGACATACAAGCTCTGAAGACACCAAGTTGCCCTACGGAAAAACCTGTCAGTCTGTGGTTGGATTTTGTACTGAAGGCTGGTTCCTTAGGCTAAACCCAGCTCACTCCTCCCTCCCACCACCTTTGTGACCTACAGCAACTGGAATAAAAGCGAAGAAGTGACAACAACTGTTGTGTAAGCGCAAAGCAAGTATCTACGGCACAGCAGCTCCATCTAGCTGCCCCTGCGTGACTGAAGGAAAGCTGCTCTCCTCCATGGACATTGCAGGTACTCATGAACGGGCCACCAACTAGCACAGAGTTTGAGTTTCATGGAAAATCTTACAGCATTTGGCCTGAACTCCTCTTTGTGGAAAAATCCTCCTGTCATCATCTTCTTACTGAATGTCACCACATCAGCTGGGTCATCCAGGCCCCAGTGTTCATGTGCCCAGAATTTTCCTGTGCAGCCACCTCCCGTCTGCACCTCGTCCACCAAGAAGGCACAGCCATGCTGCGGAGACAGATGGAAAGCGCAGGGAACTGAGTCCGCATCTCCGAAACAACAATACCGCCCTTAGCGAACAGATAAATACAAGCCAATTACATGCAACACCCCCCATACCAATGCACTGTGCATCGGATTTCACAATTAAAAATTCAGCTATTGTTTTCAGAAAGGCACTAGAAATAGATTTTCTACCTAAATTCACAAAGTACGTGTTTTTATATAGTCTTGAACATTTCTAGAGGTTACCTGAAAACACCTGGGAGGAGCCTGGGTGGCATTTGCAAAGCCTCTGAGGGAAGCAGAACGTCATTTCTAGGAGTTTTGTTTGTTTTAAATAGGAAGTCTCTGCCTCCCATCTGAGTCAGGCATTTGTGGCAATACCAGCAGCATGATCCATCCAGCCTGGGGGCCTGCAATGACGCTGGAAGAGCTGCCTTTTCAGATGAGTCTGCTGAGAGCGCTACTCATTTTAGCGGGCAACGTGGTTTTTTTTATGCGAAGGACTACTTTGTTGAAACTTTGGGACAGTGAGATCAAGCTATATCATGATATCGTAATTAAAACCAATTGGTAAGTAGTTTTGGCAGCATCTCATTTTAGACAAGGCAAACCTTTTCATTTCACCTTATTTCCTACACGAGCCTTGCCTGAGCAGCTCTTAACAATGGGAAAAGCTGCTTTTTCTCGTGGCGGAACAGAATTCTCCAAATGTCACCCGTGCTCTTCTCTGTAAGCACACAAGTGTTCTGAGGGTGAAAAAAGCATGGAGTAGGTCTTATTGAGGGTCATCACTTCCAAACAGGTACCTTCACATTCCAGGTATCAAGATGTATGTCCTTTTCATTGTTTTATCGGAACACCAGCACTTACAGTTGGACTCAATTTGTGTTTCATCTTTTTTTGCCATTAAAAACAAGTACGTCAACAA
The DNA here is from genome assembly GCF_047370975.1 of Nipponia nippon. Classification (NCBI taxonomy): domain Eukaryota; kingdom Metazoa; phylum Chordata; class Aves; order Pelecaniformes; family Threskiornithidae; genus Nipponia; species Nipponia nippon. The sequence goes on from NW_028262369.1 coordinate 4,933,029, forward strand.
CAAATTACCCTGTTCCAAACCTGCCTTTTCTGCAATTGTTTGAACCCCCATCAACAAATGGGCATTACCATTTAAAGAACACTACTGTGAAATCCATAGTTAACGAACCAGAGTAATTTCTCTCTCACTTAGACATTAGAGGAGAATTTATTGGACCGAGGAAACCACGAGGTGTGCATCAAATGGAAGAGAAAATGCTGTGCTGACAAGGGGTTGCTTGTATCTGAACACGCTCCCGGCTGCTACGAAGGAGGCCTGTGAAGCTCTGGAAGTGCCTGGGGCAGGGGGGAAGGCCGCCAACGGCAAACAGTGAAATATTTGATTACCTTTCTGGCAATATCTCGTAGCTTTCTGAAGAAGTCATCTGAAGCATGATTGTCCCCGCCCTCGGACTGTATTGGTTCTACAATGATTCCAGCCACAATCTTCTTCTTTTTCCTGTACTTTACAATCAGGTCTTCCACCTGTAAATCAAACATTTACGGTACGTCCTCCTTTCAGGACATTTGAACATTTCCTCCCAGAAAGATTAAATCTCAGCAACAGAACTTCAACTTTTCATAGACGTTCCTGGCTATAAAGGTGTCAGGAAGCGTAAGGAATTACCAAGTAGTCCCTCCAGGATTTAACACTGCCCTCTTGTTCCTGAATAACGCTTAAGTTTAAATCCTATCCTAACCACGTTGTAACCAGTTGCACATTTCTCTACAACGGTGTGAAAGCCCTAGCAAATTTCAGCTGGAAGCACGGCGGAAACCCCTGCGGCTTGCTCTGCCATTGCTGTCGTGCCACCTAGGCAATACAGAAAACAAAACTCAGCTAACGTATTAAAGAAGATAATCTGGTAAATTTGCTTTTTCTAGTCACCCACGTCAGACACTTTAAAATTAATCAGATGAAATAGTGCAGCAATCCTGTTGCTGATAAGGGGCTTACAGAGAAGTTTTAATTAACCTCATTGTGCTAGCTGCTGCGATTAGTAGTGTCACTTGTACTTGAAATGCCACTTACGGCTTCCAGGGCCACAGCCTCCGCAGGCTGTATAAAGCAACGGCTTCCAAAGGGCGCCAGTAAGCCAATTCACAGACTTTCAAAGAAAGCGTTCGGCTTTTTATTTCGTTTTTTGAAACAGCAGCTTCAAGTCTGTGCGCTGATTTTTTGCATCACAATTCCCCCCCGCCCCTCCCCAGCTATTGCGGAGCAAACACAGGGGGGCAATTTGCTGTGCTTTCCGCTTTCTCTGAAGTTAGGCGGGCTTGCCTAAGAAGCCTCTTCCATCCAGCTCTGCTGGGTGCAGAGCGCTGCTGTGCTGCCTTCAGCGCGCCACAGCGTCACTGCCTCTGTGGGCGGTTGTGACGCTGCAGATCGCGCGCTCTTTTGGCTCCAGCCACAGGGCACGCTGCGCCTTGCTCCCCATCACCGCCTCGCAGCAAGCCCCTGCGAGCGACAGATCCTGGATCCCAGGGAGCCCAACAGGGAATCCCGTGGTTCTGGCACCTGGAGACGGTTTGCCTCCTTAGGCTCTGTTCTGCTCACCTTTCCTTTCTCCTGGGCTAGGGAAGGCACAGGCTCCCTGGCCCCTCAGGCACAGGTAGCAGCAGAGCTTTGTGCCAGAAGGCTACCGCAGAAAAGCTGAAAAACCTGGAATATTGTTACAGGTTCTCTTTGCAGAGGATTATACGCGCTGTGCTCTCTCTGAGTCCGTGTCCCGTTGCAAGGTCTGGCAGACAAGGCCGCTGTGATATAACAAACTCCTCCTGCACGTGAAATTTCACTCCGGTATGATTCATGGAGACCTCCACCTCCCAGTAAGCTGGCTCTTCTGCTGAAAGGCAGGGCCAAACTTCTGACCGTAAACAACAGTGAATGCTGTTTTAATCACATGCTGTTCCAATCCCTGAAAACATTCTTTTAGTGAAAAGCAGCTAATCCTACTAACGCTATTCGTTATTTCAAACCAAAAACAACAGAAAGCTGCCAGTGAATTTTTTACCTCCTCTAAACAACGGGCTTCTTCCTGTTGATTCTCTTTGACAAAGTCTTCCAGAGGATACTTTAGCCTTGGAAAAGGAGCAATAGGCCAGTCCAGCGATGGAATGTCCAATTTGTGAATTGCTTTAGAGTGAGTTGTAGCTAAGCAACCTAAACCCAGAAAAGCAAAAATTAAAATAATACCTGTCGAGGAACAATACAGGAGAAAAGCTACCGAGAGGTGAAAAATTGCCTGACGCCAGGACTATAGAATTCTCTTAATTGCTCTATGTTTTTACTTTATTTTCTGAACTACTGGGTAATTGGATTTAGTCAAGCTGAAGTGGATTGCTCTAGCTTTTAAGCATCAGTTTCCACATGCACTGTTCCAGAAGAACAGGAGAACCTCTGTCAACCCGAACAGGTTGCTCAGTTGAGATGGGTTTCGCTATCCAAAGACAACTGCTCGCAAAGCTCAGAATTACAGCACTCTTGGGTAACACGTTTAGAACAGCGATCGAGACGATATAAAATGGTAAAAGTGAGTGACATCTCGTATATATTGTGGCGATTTTACCCGAGGAGTTAGATTTTTACTAGTATAGACAGGAAACCTTGGATTCAGAATTAAAATAAGAGACCTTCTGAAAATACATTTTAAAAAAATATAAAATTAATTCCCACTGTCACTCAAATATTCTGTTTCAGTAGCGGTGGGGCTTCCAAGGCAAACCTTCAATAAACCTACAGCTTCTCCACTGGTCCTATTTGTCTAAAGAAAAAAACCCCTTTTCAGAACCTACAGTGAAATGACAGCTTACTGCAGCGGCTGGGGGGGAAGGAGAGGGGAGGGAGGTGTTGCGGCGGTGCTTTGCTTACCCAGGGTCCTGCCGTGGAAGCCGCCCATGAAGGAGAGCATGGCGTAGTCGGGGCAGCCGGGGGGCTGCAAGCAGAGCAGACAGGCGGGCGGTCAGCGTGCGGTGCCGCGGGCGGGTGGCCCTGCCGCCCGCTGCTGCGGGCGCCTGACGCAGCCCAGACACAAACCCCTGGCCAGAGCGCCGCGGGGCGGCTGGATCCGAGCTGCTGCCTCTCGCAGCGTGCTGATCGGTTTCCCCTTCATCCGTCAGGCACCGCAAATTGTTATCTTTACCCATTTAAACAAATACATTTGTCGTCCCCTAAAAACTGCCTGACCTCCTAAAGTACATCATTAATACTAATGAATACTTGGCAATTTATACGGTATCATAATACCGCGTCACAGGTGAGCTCACACGCAGGCTGAGCACCCAGCGCAATCGGCCCCTTTTTGTACGACGCAGGAGCCCGCGTGTACGGGGTGGCCGTGCCCAGGCGTGGCACCGGGGGCGCTGCCAGGAGAGGCGGGGGCTGCCCCGTGCAGGACACCCCGCGCTTTCCTGACAACTCGCTCTACCAAGAAGCAGAAGGAACCATGACAAAAGACATGCAAACCGCATACTACCTGGAATTTAATAAAAGGATAGACTTGGGCTAACCCCCCCATCCCCTCTAAAAATACAAATTCTCTTTGTTTATGCCCCTCTCTTATCCTGCAAGTGAGAGGATTGTCACCACTTACGCGCTCAGTTTACACCTTCAGTCTTGTACCCCACACTCAGCTCCAGGGGCAAGGCTCCAATATTTGTAACTGGATTCTGGAGGATCCCCCCCCCCCTCAACTCCCTCCCCTCCCCCAACTGCAAAGAGAACTCAGACAATTAGCTCGAAGAGGAATCCCAATGTTTAGATAGCCAAACTTGGACAAAAAGCCATCATTAGTTTTGCAAGTCTTTGGTCATCTTATAAAATTCCTGCTCCTTCGGGTCATGATGTGCCATCCTCTTATTTGCATTGGCACAGCCATCTGTCTGACCACGCTGTGAGCAGCATCACAGAACTTAAAAAATAATTCTGAAGACAAACAAAACAAAACAAAACCAAACCCCTATAAGAACCCTCCACATTTTTAAAGCCAAATGAGTTCCCTAATCCCCTGTGAATGAATTGAATGCTCGTCACTACAGAAGTGCTAAAGATCAGGCTGGGACCAGCAGGTTATTAATTTCTAACGTGTTTATCTCAAAGAAGAGATTAAATACTCCGGTTTTTGCTGTTGTGGCATGTTAAGATTTGTGACTGGCAAGAGCAAGACCACCTCGGTTGAAGGTGAATAGGACTTCAGAGGTTTATCGGCTGCATCTCAATTTCCTCATCCTGCCTGTTGTTAACATTTAGTCAGTCAAATTTTAACCTGATCAGTTTTAAGCCATAAAATCACAACTTCTGGAAAAAAAAGTAGAAGGTCTGTTGTTACTATTTGTAAACTTTTGCATGTATTCATGATCTCCATGGACCCATCCATCAGGTGGGCCCCTCTCTAGCAAATTTTATGTCGTGAAAAAAGGGAGATCTTCCCAAGATTCGGAACTGGGAAGGATGCAAAAGAATACAAGCAGCAGGTCTTGATATTTGTTGGGAGCAGTTCATATTTCACCATTTCCTGAATTCACAAAACCGTGATTCCACTTCAGAGAGAGTAAAGGCCATTTCTCTTCCCAGTCCTCCCTTATAAACCCAAGCCAATGGAACATCTGTAGGTGTGGTAAAGAACAAATGTTACCTGGTTAATCATGCAAGATTCCAGTTCCTCTTTTGTGACATTATTATGGCCCCTCTCCTTGTTCTGAAAAAACAAACCAACACAACCCAACAGAGAGTTTTCCTGTAGTTATAACCAATGCATTTACGGCTGAACCACAAATTAGTAACGCTGGTATTCCAAAGTAGAGCTGATGAGGACTGTGACTGTGGCTCTTACATACTGACGGCAATCTGCATTTTCTTTATTTCCTTTTCTTTATAATTTCTAAAATTGTGTCAATATAAAGTGAGAGCTTAGATGAAGACTTTTTAATAAAGATTTTATACTAGGTTGAATATAAGTAACATCACGAACAAGACAACCTCCAAGCCCTACTTTCATAGAATCATAGAATCATTAAGGTTGGAAAAGACCCTTAAGATCATCAAGTCCAACCGTTAACCCAGCACTGCCAAGTCCACCACTAAACCATGTCCTCAAGCACCACGTCTACCCGTCTTTTAAATACCTCCAGGGATGGAGACTCAACCACTTCCCTGGGCAGCCTGTGCCAGTGCCTGACTACCCTTTCGGTGAAGAAGTTTTTCCTAATATCCAACCTAAACCTGCCCTGGCGCAGCTTGAGGCCGTTTCCTCTTCTCCTATCACTTGTTACTTGGGAGAAGAGACTGACCCCCACCTCGCTACAACCTCCTTTCAGGGAGTTGTAGAGATCAATAAGGTCTCCCCTCAGCCTCCTCTTCTCCAGACTAAACAACCCCAGCTCCCTCAGCCGTTCCTCTCCTCCTGTACTTTGTTTTACAGTAACAGTTCTGACGATGAATAAATACTCATTTCTACATCTAAACCTACAAAAAAATCTTAATATTTTACTCACTCTGTACCACATAAATATTGCTTTAAAGGCATTTTCATTAGAGCAGGATCCGCAAGACATGGTGATCACCTGTGGCAGGCCCTTCGGAGCCACCTGTCAACGGAGACAGAAAATCACTCCAAAATATTAAGCACAAGTACAGCGCAAAGCGATGGTAACAGTGATCAGTCCTTAATGTCATGAGCTTCAGTATAACGGGAGACCAACCGTGCCTAGGGTGAGGAAAGCCACTTTCAACTGCAGCTGAGAGGGCTCGACTCAGTTTCAGTCCCAAGGATCTTCAAATTTAAATCAAGACAAACAGAAGCCACTTACTCCACTATCGCTTATGAGAGCACAGTGAACAGAAGCTAGTGAAAACGCGTTTTCTCATCAGTTCTTGAAACCAGAATGAAAGAGGCAGTATCTGTGCAGAGCAGACACGCCACCCGCTCGCATTCAGCTGTCAAGTCGGGGGAAAAGGTTAGGTTCGATCTCATTACTTGCAGCGGGAAGGCAGGTGGACAAACGGCTAATCTGTAATGTTCCCTGTTAAAATCCACAACATCCCTTGATACGCCCACGTCCCTGAACACAGAACACGGTAACTCATCACTGCTATCTCAAACTTACCGATAACAAAGATTCCTTCAGTCTTTCTGCAAAGTTCTCTGGAGGTAAAATCCCTAGGGCAGGCCTGTTGATAAAAGTGCTCTACAAAGACAAAGAGAGAGAAATTGTTAGGCTTTCCTATCACATGAAAAATATCACGTTATCAAGGCAGTTACATTTTATTCTAATTACAAATACCAGCCAGAAATTTGTAGTCATGGCACAAGGAATTTTAGAACCAGGGAACAATATTTATGTCTTCGAATATGTTTTTCTATCTAATCCTTAATACGTCATTCTTGCAGGACACCTTAGAAAAGGTGCATGCTAACTGATACTGACATTTCCTCTTCGATACTGCCATTTTTGTTGCTCCATCTCAATTTCCCTTATACACAGGAAATACACTTTAAAATCTTAATTACTTGCCTTCAGTTTAAGTAGCTAAAGCTAAATTCAATCAGGATAGCAGCACTTTCTTCCTTACTGAGTTTCAAGACAGACCCTTTCAGACCGCTGTGGTTATAAACACCCTCCAGATATTATTACAATGGGATTTGGGAGGACAAGGCAAAGGTGAACTTAAAGGATAGGGGCTGCAGCTGAGAAAGACAACACACATGCAAGGATCAGCAACACAACACTACAATAAAACAGATTCCTGACAAAAAACCTGTGCACACAGGCATGCTATCTCCATTCTAGACTCCTCTGGCACGTACAGCGATGGGCAGGGCAGCGAGGAGATCGGTGAGAAGCTACCCTGCATGTTATTACCTCACTACTTGGCAACATGCGTTTAATCAAGCTCAAGAACGCTGACCGTGATATAACCAGACACGTTGGTGAAATTCCTTTCCAGCCACGTACTGTTTTCATGAAGCTTGCTGATTTGCAGGTAAATATTCCCTGTTCTAGGGCCTTCAGTGGGCACAGTCACCCTTCTCAGTGCCTCCGCTGAATTACAGGTACGTTCTTTACAGTGCATGGCCACAGCAGGTTTCTAGCTTCCCAGTTTTCTCCTTTCCATTTCCTGATTGAGGTCTGACATGGACCAGGAGCCACTCATGCTGAAATCATCTTCATGGATGCAACGCGGTCTCTCCTAACACTGGAATTCCATAGCCTACCAGGAAACCGCCTGGCTGAACTCATGTCTGCTTCCCAGAAGTCTTTTCTCCAACCGTTCCCTTTCCCTGTCTGTCAGCAGAACTGAACCTGCGTTGCTCCAAAAGCCCTTGTGATCACAGAAGTGACTACAGGAACGCAGCCTTCCCATACCTGTGTGGAGGTTACTGAGAAGACGGAGCCGGCTCCAGGCTCTTCAACGGGAAGGCAAGAAGCCATGGGCATAAATCAAAACACGAGAGGTACTGGTTTGGGTATAAGGAGAAGCTTTTTCACCAAGAGAACAGCGAAGCAGTGGAACAGGTTGCCCAAAGGGGCTGTGCAGTCTCCCTCCTTGGGGGTTTTCAAGACCCTTGATAAAGCCCTGAGCAACCTGGTCTGATCTCACAGCCGACCCTCTTTGAGCAGGAGGTTGGGCAAGAGGCCACCTGAGGCCCCTTCCAACCTCAATTGTCCCCTTGGTCCTACGAACTGGCCAAATCACAATTCACACCTTTGAGAAAGGTAATTTCGGTGTCAGTGACCAGGAGCGGGTGGGAAAGCTGAGCCTGCTGCCCACGCAGGCCTTCCTAAAGAGCAGCTCTGGAAAAAACCCCTCAGTCTCCCCAGCCCACTAATGGAGATGAATTTGTCATATTTATGCAATTAATTTAAATTAAGTGTCATGGATTAAAATTGATTGATCGTTGCTTTTAGCCTTTGTAGGTAATCTTATTTGATTCACAATGTCCTACGTTTTATTTTAAATTAAATTTGCTCAGAAAAGGACAAGCTTAATAAATTTACAAAGCAGTATTATTTGCCTTTTGTTTTTGTTTGTTTGTTGTTTTTCTCGTTGTGGTAACAAGTCATCGTTGAAATCAAAGGCTGAGCTTCGATGACTTAATTCTTTACGGGTCTCCAGAGGGGACAGACTGCCTCCCCCAAAACATTCGTATTTTCAGTGCAACTCAAGCTTGCACATTTATCAGCAACCTTCCGTCTTTTCCTCAATACAAGTACTCGTTTATTCAGACGTGGGGGCCACAGCAAGAGATGCAAGTCTCACACCGTACCTGTAAGGACACTTCATCAGAATTCTTAGGGAAAACCAAGCATCACACAAGACACAACAGAGTATGAGCTCGGACCTCGTAACTTGGACAAGCGTGTTACTTCCAAAACAATGTTTGTTTCAACAGACTCAAGCTTTAAAAAAACCCAAACAACTAAGCAAGGATGTTACTGACAGATTAACACAAAGTTTTTGTTTAGTATGTATGAGAAATCTTACTTGGCTTTTTATCTCAGTTTAGAAGTAAATTTTCGTATAAAGTTAGAGATACGAGACCATAAATTTGTTGTGAATTTGATTATGGGCTGTCACAGTCAACTGACAGCATTTGCCATTAAGCAGAAAAGTGTGTTTTTCTTTTGTTGTTAATGAGATACTCAGTACTGAGAAAAACAGAACATCGACATCAAGCTGCTATGGTCTCAGATGAACGCATGCATATTCTGTTCTTAGAGCTGGCTGTAAAGAGGGTACATGGAGCACTACAAACAAACCAGACAAAAAAATCCCTACAAGAAAACACCGATCCCATCGTTAACATTAAATGAGGGCCCTACCTCGGTGTCTGTTGCTCAAAAAAAGTACTTTTGCAATCAAACTGGCACTGTATCGGCGGTCAGACGCCAGCACACGCTCCTGTCTGCAGCGAGGTTTCCACAAGCTGTGGCTCTGCACAGCTCTCTCGCCTTGGCACTGCAAAACCGACGTCCTGCCGACACCGGGCCCAGGCTAAAGCCTGCCAGAAATCCTAAGCGCGCAGTCAGGCGCAGCCGAACAGGTTTAGTGCCGCCCTCTCCACCGCACTAGGGCAGGTTTCAGGAATCGGAACAGGGTACCAGTAACACCTTTGATGCTCAGACGTGGGAAAGAGGGCTCCTGGTTGCGCCATTCATGCTGGACTTTGGAGGCAGTTCTTCTTACTGCAGGCTTCTAGCTGGCAGCCTGCTAACTTCCCTGTTCCAGTGGGCAAATGGGCAGCTGCCACCAGACACCAGGGTTTTCTGGGTTTGGTTTTGGGTTTTTTGGGGGTCTTTGTTTTTTGTTTTTTAAATCTGACTGCCTACTGCTGCATTATAATGAAGGCATTGTTATCTCCTCAGAAATCATTCTTACGAGTTAATATAAGTTTTCAGAAATATTAGTGCTTCCATGATATCCAGATCTGCCTTTGATAACTCCAGCACTTCCAGCTCTGCTGTTTTTTTAAAAACTTGATGTATTTTAGTTCTGGGGAAGGCAGAACCTCTCATCCTGAACAAATGAGAACTCCAAAAAGCAAATCAGCTCAGGGAACTCAAACGTCTGCACTCTGAAGTGCTGGCTCAGGACCTACACTCCGCTGGAGTGAGCCAGCAGGTCTTTAGGAAGGGCAGCGCAGGTAGGAGAGGGAACGGGCCCACACGTGAGCTGTGCCCCTGCAGGCAGCCTGGGCACCTGTTACCGGTTTGCAGAACCAGAGACTCAATCACTAAAGGCAGTAAAACCAACAAGGATCTACTGAGGTGCAGTCAAACGCCAGTGAGCTCAGTTTATCCACGTACTATGTGCCTAAGCTATTGTGCCAAAAGAAGTTACAATTTAAAAAACCGCACAAAACCATTATGGAATCCAAAACTTCTGTCCAAGCAGTGAAAAAACGAAGCTTGAAATAGAACACAACTTCATTTCAGCAACTTCCATAATTTAATCCAGGTTATTTCCAATCACTATCAGTATACTGTTAGGGAAGGAAGATACTTTATTTAAGAAGCAGTTACTCTGTTTTAAAATAATCCTGTTGCTCTAGTCTAATAATTTTAATTTTTCAAGGACGTGTCAGTGGTTTCATCAACTTAGTACTTAGGAGATGGGAACCAGCCACCCCCCTTCCTCCCCTCCTCCTCCCAAAAACCAACCACCCACAGCATTTGCGATTTAAGGCACCATTTTCATATTCAAAATACCATATTCTCTCTGAAGGACTTGTGCTTGCTTTCAGGCTCTAAATCTTCACTCAAGAACATTGCTAAAATGATTAATTGGAAACACTATGCTTGAACTGTGACTTAAAACTGGCTGCAAACATATCAAGTGCTGGCATCACCCAAATGTTTACTTCTTGTAAAGCTTCACAGACGTTTTGGTGTCTTCTTAAACACTACCAAGCTCTTGTCATCTAGTGAGAAATAAAGGCGGCAGATCCTACCATACTTTAAATTGAGTCATTAAGCATTCATTATCAGTTTAATAAAAAATAAGACAGACCGCCACAAGGAGGGAGAAGACTCTTTCAAGTACTTAATGTTTTAATTCACTTACCAAGTTCTGTGGCTGCTGTAGAAGCTTTATCAGAGAGGGATGGCTGTAACCTAATTAAAAAGAACAAAGAAAGAAAACAGTTATTTCTATCTGGTTTCATTAAACTAATGTAAAGCATAACGTAGAGAATAACCTTAACTTAATGCTTAACTGTTTCTGTGCAACTTGTGTATGTTTTAACTACTAATAATAGAACTTTGTTCAAAGTAGGACAAACCTCTCTTCTTTTACAAAATATATTATCTGGAACTTTGGTATAAACTTTGTGTCAGGCAACAGCAAAATGTATTTTATTACTGAAAGTTAAAAATTGAACACAGAAATACATGAACATGACATGGATCTTTTGTCTGATAGGGCCTGACTGAAACATCACAGTTTCTACCAAGTACTGCGGGACCAACATTATTAAATGCTTGCTCGCTCTCCTTTCTAGGTTCCCCACGTATATTTGGTTTCCCTACAGCACGGCGTGTGAACCTCTCCCTCAATTAAGAGCCGAGACCACTTTCTGCCAGCGCAGCCCACCAGCCGCTGTTTGTCAGTCGTCGTTTCGCTGCGGTATCGGAGCATCTCCAGTTTCCCCTGCCTGGAGCAGGCTGCTTACAGCTCCCGCTCCCCATAACCCCGACCTGCTGGACTTAGGTGGCTCTCACTGAGCACTGCCGACCCGACACGCGTTTCAGAAAGGGCTTCTGACGCTGAACCACAGAGGGAAGCTCCCCATGCACCCGGGTCCATTTACAGTATCTGCTGCTAGGCTTCTAGTCTCATAGCAATTTTTACCCTCCTTGAATATCAGACTGATTATTCCTGGCACAATAAGAGAGCTTTTTCCCCCCACACACTGTGCTTTTTAACTGACTGGATTTTTCCTCATTGTAAAATCAACTTAGAAACATATATTCCGCCCTTTATGCTTTTCTTCCATGCAGTTTCCCAGTCTTTGGCAGCTGACCATAAGAAATAGATAAGCAAAAATCCACATATTTACCCATTTCCCAAAGAAAGCCCATTTAGCAATTATAATTTCAGTGCGTTATAACGTACTAACAAAATATCACCAGGGGCTTTTTGTCCCTCAGCAGGTACAGCCGGATGGTGCAGGGTAAGAGATGGCTGTTCACTGCTGATGCGTGCAATGAGCACATGTGATGGCAGACCCAGCAGGGATAAGCCCTGGGACTCCAGCAGCATTTTGCCAATGGCTTGACAGCGCTCCTTGACATCTGTCGCAGTTGGATGGCATTCATCACCGCTATCCTCCACAATGCTACCCAAACACTCTGCGCGAGATGCTGCCAAACTTGTTTGGAGACGTGCATGTACTGGCCTCCACATTATCTAGGCTTTCACTTACATATACACACTCACATTTATTTGCACGCATGAAGATGCACATTCTGCCCCTGCATACTGCAGATGTTCGTGCGTGATCATGAACGATCCTACCAGAAGGAAGAGGCTGTCTACACAGACAGCCACACACCTGAAATCACGGACTAATAAGCACCCAAATCTCTAACCCGCCACAACCCGTTAGTTATTCCACGACATCTGTCTGGAAATCTTTCCTTCTCAGTCATAGATTTACATACCTCAGCTGTGCATCACCATAAAAAAACCCTGTTTGATAAATTGCTGTCTCGTATTAAAGAAGGAGATTCTGCACTTTTCACTTTCTCTCATGACCATTTTTTTTCCCCCCCTGTTTTCCTTACTTTGACAAGCTTTTAGTTGGAAAAAGATGCAACAATCTGTCCTCTTTATCCAGAAACATCAAGATACTAAGGATGCTTCAGATTTAACACAACAAAGGCACTTAATTTATACCCATTGACGTTCTGTGAGTAACTTGCTTGCTTACAGGCAAACCAATGTATCTGATGCTAAAAAAAAAATCTTCACCAAAGGAGCCCAGAAAATTTCATTTTAAGCCTGATTTCTAATGTATGAAATGCCAAAGACAGAGATTAACATCATCTTTTATATTCCCTTGTAGAAACAGTTGGAAACCTCATCTTCCCTACTGCTCAAGAAGTCAGACCGCTCTAATTTTATTACAAAAGCTTATCATGCCCCTGAACTCCTCATTCTCGTTGAATGACAATAGCCCTGATTATCCTGTCTGAGCAATGGAGCATTAGGCTACTGCGTTAACAAATTAATTTTAAATTCTGCTTTGAATATTTTAGTTCAAAACAAGGAAACATCCAGATTGTTTTAACTGCATGTCATGCTGCAAAGAATCTGTTAAAATTATTATGAAGATAATACAAGCAGTTATTTGGGACACAGACAACTAAATCTGCATTGCATCTGCTGTCATGGGAAGAACTGATGTTAGGCTGGAGGGAATGACACAGCTGAAAGCTGTGTCACTGAGAGCTGTAGCTGTGGCTGCTGCTGAGAGCACTCTTCAGAGTACATATATTGTTTCAGAAATCCCCAAACTAAAACTTAGAGAAGTTTATTATAAATAGCTACCATTGCTTAGGAAGCTTAACCATTAACTCTGGTATTGCCTGTAAAAACGTGCAATTCTGTTGCTGGTGTTAAGACGCATGAAGAACGCAGAGATCTTTGCATCTTCTCTTAGGTAACAAATTCAAGGCTTCTATTACCCATAACTTATCCTTTCCCACCCACACAAGATGTCTTTCCCGTTCTCTTCTCTTCAGGCCGAGTGGCCCAGTCTTCTTCCCAACACCCCCTGTCCCGCTGGTGCATCCTCAAACAGGCCCCCGTGAAAGAAGAGAGAATCCTTAAAGCCCAGCTCTTTCTGAAAGAGTAGGTCTGCCCGTAGAAAGATGTGAACTAGTACAGGGGTTCATAGTCGTAAAACTAACACCAGGAAGAACTAAATGGTTAAATAACTATGGTAGGCAAAGTCAAAAAGCTCTAGGCTCAGACAGCAAACAGACAGTAACTTGTTTCATTGCCATGACTAAGGCAAGGGTTTGTAGCTTTATGAATCCACTCTGAAATACGTTCATATAAGAAGTGACAGAGCTGGCTCTTAAGAGAAGGGCACCTGCTCCATCACTCTTGCTGTGTGTCTAGATCAACGTGACAGGAACGTACATGTCCTCCAGGCTCATGAAAGTGCCTGTCTGCAAAAGGAAAAAAAAAACGGGAGGCTGCTAAAATAATGAAATGGAGAAAGCTGAAATAATCCATTTGAACTAAGCAGCAAGCTGCTGTCAATAATACCAAACTACACCTCTCCACATCTCCCCAAACAAAAACAGACCTTCCCAGCACTGAAAAACAGACGGTTCCCTTTGCTGTTCCAGGATGTTTGCCAGTAAACACATCGATGGAACCCCCTCTTGCATTTGGCTCCATGGGGTTTCTAACTCTGTTAGGCAGATTAGATACAGGTTTAAAGGAGTGTGTTCCGCTACAACTTCCCAAAACCCATGTGGTAAAAAACTGTTTTAGTTTTTGTTTTTCAGCAAGAAGCAGCCCAGAACATCCTTACCTAGAGGTTTCTTTATACTTCAATTCTTATCTCTCTGCACAGGCACTTATTACCTCTCAACCACTGCTGATAAATATATTCTAGTGTAGCAGATCATTATTAAATCTTGGGGAGTCCTGACAGATTCATAAAAGGTTTTATTGGATTTACTTGCAGAGAGATAAGCACAGACGACTAGCAAGCACCTTGTGATCTTGCTTTGGTGTCCCAGTCTAGAACTTAACTCTGTCACCAAGAGGGACATTATTAGCAGGGGACACTCTCTGCAGCTTCAGACAGTCAGTCTTGTCATTCACTACAGCTTAAAAAAAAGTAAATTAATGCTGTGTGTTCAGTTAGATTTAGGTCTGCCTGTAAGTACTAAATTTCCACTTACTTCTTGTTGCTACATATCACAGAGCCATTATCTGAGAAGCTGTACGAAGCACTGTACTATAGTTCCTTCGTGACTGAGGAACACGTCCTCTAGGACAAAAAAAACCAACTTATCCTCAAGAAGGCACTGCCACACATGAAGAAGGAACTCGATGCCTTAGCTGAGGATCAGTTACAGGTACTGGAGTCTTATCTATGTCACCAGTTTCAATCAACCAGAGAAAATAAACTGGAGAAGCCCCTGCTATTATATCCCATGACTAGTATATATATCTGAAGAGAGTTAATAGACCACAGTTAAGTTATGGCCACACCTGACATTACGAGCACATCTAATAGTGCTACAGATATGAACAATCACGTTTTTAAACAATTTTAACCCAATCAGGCATTATTGCAGATGGTTCCAAGAAACTAAGTGATCTCTTAGACCAACTGCAATTGATTGCAGGTTCAATTTAAATGTTGAAGGGTTATATTAACTATCTTGCAGGCAATATATTCATATGCTTTTGAAATTCACTCTTACTGAATTCACCATTATAAGCTAAGAGCTGCATTCTCATTTCCATGGCTTGGGAAGAGCTGTCTGTGAAGGAATGTATGCCGACAGTACAAATTCAGCCCCTCTCTGATTCACAGCTGAAGCAAATGTTAGCAGGAATTGCAATTTTGCTGCCTATGCTGCACTTATGCTGTAAGCAGAGGTTCTCTCAACATCTAGCATAAAGCAGCATAAAGCATCTTTTCTCCAACACTTAATTCACTTATAAGTTACATTATATTATCAGCAGCAGCTGACAAGACGACTGCATATTGCGTTCCTGAGAATTTCCCTTTTTACCTGTCAGCATCCAGAATGTATTTCAAGTAGCTTTTCCACTCCAGACTGCATCTTATTTCTTGAATATTTGCTTTGATAAAAGCTTAGCTAGCATTGGGAGGGAAGGAATTGGGCTAAAAGAGAACTGTCAAAATCCTATTTTAAATCACAGGATTTAAGAAAAATGCACGCGCACAACTAGCTAAATAGCCTGGAAAAAATTATTTCAAAACATGAATTTTGTTTACTTAATTTTCCACTCCTTTCAAACCCTGAAGCTCACCACTGTCCCATGCCTTAATATGCAATAGGATGTTAGAGTGAGTGTATCAATCAGCTTCACTTCTTGGTTTGAATGAACAGATCATGAAATCTCATTCCTTTTTCCAACCAAGACTGTTAGCAAGAGCTGGCTACAGTTCATATTTGTGGCTGGCATCCATTCAGTCAACACATGTTTTCCATCATTACAAAGCTCCAATGAGCTAAGAAATAAGTCACTTCATGATTGCTGTCAGAGCCAATATAATGGTGGAGGGGTTCCCAGAAAGGTGATGTGAATACGTCCAAACCCCAACAGGAGATGCTGTCACAGAACCTACAAAGAAGAGCAAACCTTTGGCACAAGGGTGGCAGTCAACAGGAGCTAGAGAAGAAATGAGAAAGGCCAAATGAAACAGAGGCGGCTGCCCAAGAGTCTATGTTGCTTTGATTCTGGTCATAACATAGACCCCGTTAACAGACAACTGCAGTATATGTTAACTGTTGTTTAGACAACAGGAGAAAAATGTGGAAAAAACCCCACAAGGTTAGCCATCAGCTCCTTTAACTTACCATTATGCTAAAAAAGGTCAGAAAAAGCTATATGACATTTTGGATGCATAAACACTGAAGCTGTTCAGCTGTTTATAAATAGCTGAACATTTTTTTAAGAATTCCTGCCCTTTAAGAAAATATTACCCACCTAATACTTAAATATTTTGTACACAAAACCTATATTAAAACAGGTATGCTTGCACCATCAAGCACTAGAAGGTCAGAAAGTCTCCGTGCACTCTCCGTACAACCTTTATTTCATTCTTTTGGAATACGCACTGACTTTCTTTTGACTACACAATCACGCGCTGGTCTCTCCAAATCAGCACTTCTTGTGTGAAGAATGGGGGGTCTTGAACACTAAATGCACTTCCTTTCCTAGAAACCTAAAATCCAATCCCACTTAAAGTTAGATGAGCACTGGCATACAAGCATTGTGCTCCTTTGTCTCACCCTTATTTCCACATTAGCGGTGACAAAGTTATCTCAGTGCAGCTTCTAAAAGATAAAAAACTATCTAGAACTTGTGTTGATGAAAATAAGCTCAAACATTGAAGAGTTCTGGAACGATTACACATTTACTGAGGTGCTACATGAGAGCAAAAATATTAACTGTCTGCAAAGAAGACTGGGATAACTGAAAACCCACTGCATTCACAAGGTCTTAGATGCCAGAGATTTGATAATGACCTGAACATCACTAAATTCTGTTTCCCAGTAGAAGAGGCCTGTAGGTATGATTTTGAGTCATCACTGCTTCTATACATAGCACAGCATCTACCTTTTAAATTACCCCAGCACTTCTGCTCTTTTTGCTTCTGCAGAAATTTTTAAGCAACTGAGAGGAACCACGGACGAGGCACAAACTGAAGACCTACTGAAACCTATATTCCTTGCCGTTGGGGCCTACATCTCTGCCTTGCTGCTTCTACTTCCTGAAATGCTTCACAAAAAAATCAACTGACTTTCCCAAGCCCTTGACAAGTCCATTGCTTGGTCCCTCAGCCCAACTGACCTGCCACCTTTGCTTTCACTCAGCACCACAGTTCAGTGGTTGGTCTTGTTTCATCCTACTGGAGCCCACAGGGCCAACTCCTTTTTTCAGTTCTTTTGAGACAGAAATGTTAACTAAAGCACATAATTTAATGTTAAAATGTTTAAGTTATGTTTGTTAATGTTTAAAACAGTAACATACTGTTACAGAATCACAGAGTACCCAAATCCAAGCAAACAAAGACAACCTAAATTGTGGAACTTGCATATTCAAATTAAGATTAATACTAGAGCTTCTCCCAGGTACCACTACGTACTTCAAGTGAGCTGTAAGTATTGAATTTGTAGTTTCTTCAGCTTTTCAAAAACACCATTACATAATACGCAGCAGCGAGGTGTACCCTGGTCGCAACAAGGCATACATTATGTCAGCTTTGTTTTTTTTAGTTAATTAACCAACTTCTCTGGTAGTGGCTGAGATAAGAAAACGACAGCTGGAGGACAAAGCAAAACATTTTGGTACAATTGTCTCCTACCTATTGGGATGGATGAAATCTGAGAGTAGAGATCCAGCATGCGATTGCCATCTACATCTACCAGGTAGTTCCCTCGGCTCTCTTCGTAATTGCAAAAAAAGTGTACAGCTTCTGCATTCTTAAAAGAAAAAACAAACAATGAATGCTTTAAAAAGTAGCAGTGTGTAGGAAGGTGCAACTAATGGTTATACAGCAAAATCTGATAAAAATATCTAATGATAAGATACAAAGACACATTGCCCAGAGAGGTGGTAGATGCCCCATCCCTGGAAACATTCAAGGCCAGGTTGGACGGGGCTCTGAGCAACCTGATCTGGTTGACGCTGTCCCTGCTCATTGCCGGGGCGTTGGAGTAGATGGCCTTTGAAGGTCCCTTCCAACCCAAACTATTCTATGATTATATTAATTGCATGGGAATTAACTGCAGAGCTATCTTTATAAAAAGAGGGACTGTTAAAGGGGCAAATATGTACTTTTTCTACAGAAATGAAGCACAGACTTTGAGGAATTCCTCATCTTGGGAAGGCAATATGCACTTAGGTTGACATACTTTTAAGCTCAATTATACCTATGTTTTCACTGGCCACTTCATAACAACTCAAAAGGCACACACAGCGTTTAAAGAAAAATCACTGACTCTAGCAAAATAATGCTGCACTATTCAAAATTCAGTAAAAAGTATTTTATTCAAATGCACATATATACCATACGTAATAGACTCAGCATACAAACCCAGAGTCACTGTTTCACCTTTTTTTTGGTATGGAATTCAACATACAAAACAGGATTTTAAAACAAGTTCTGATATCACAGTATTAACACTCCCCAAACTCAGAAAACTTGACAAATTACCTGAATTCCATTCAGCTGCTTCATTAATTCCTGTAGAAAAACAAACATTGAAGAGTCTCAGGTGTGTAATTACCAAATACTGAAGGATATAAGTTTCTTTTTTATGATCACATAAATCATATGCAAAACTTGCAGTCCTATGTGCTTACCAGGCAACTCTACTTGCCACATGAACTTTCATAGTGCATCTTGCAAATATGACAGTCAAAACTACTAACTGTGGTATGCAGAGGTTGCCAGTTTAATTGTAAATCTTCAAAAAGGGAAAGCTGCCTTTTCTATATTGATCAACTGAACTAAGAAAACAAGAGTGAAATCAGAAAATAAGAGAAGCCAGAGACACACAGAAGGGATACTGGCACATTGGTTCTAGAAAGACAGCTCCTTTTTTTTTTTAAAAAAAAAAAACAACAAAACAAAAAACACCAAACAAACCAAACAAAAAAACCCAGAACATCACCACACATAAATACTGACTGCCAGAGTAAAACAATGTCCAGGAAATTGAAACTCTTGCTTCATTTCAAAACCAAAGCACTATTTCACATACTAAAAAGCCAGCTAAGTTTCTGCTTTAGCAGGCGCACAAGCAACCAAGCCTGATGCGATGTTTCATCAAACTGATGCTCTTCTGCTTTCAGTTACTTCATATGGGAAGCTGGCAGTTGAGATTCAGATCTCTCTCTCTCAGAGGGGCATTTCATTCATGAGCTTTTCATTCTCAGCATCTTGATAAAAGTGGGCCTAGACTGTTGTGAAATGATGTTTATTCATATCAGATTTAAGGTCTGGAATGAAATTTGTTTTCTAGCAAGTTAAACACAGCTACAGAAGAAAAAATACAAGCCGTTATACTTTGGGAACTTACTCTAGATCGTGGTCCAGGAACTTCTGTCTTCATTAGAGGTCCATCATAATCAAAATCCACATCAATTTTAGCTGCAGCTTGACTGATATATCTGTGTCCTGTAAAAAATAATGAAAACCTGAGTACAGACCATATTTTCTGTGCTCTCCTCTCAGAATAAATATCCATACCTCACCTGACAGATGAGACCAATTACATTGTACTGTCTGAAGTGAATTAAATATCTCATCTTTGACAAGTGTTAAAATAAAACTAATACCAGTGAAATGGCTTTAAAAAAAAATTCAAGTGAAATGACAAGGCAACCCTAGAGAAACAGGCAAATCCTACTGTCAAGGACAGGAGGACTAAGAGCACATCTATTTCCATCTCTGTTGCTGAGCCCATCCATTATGCCTTGAGCATGCCTTTGCCGTGAATTCCCCACTCCTATGCAGAGCTGGTTTTGTTCGCTACCAGTAATAACCGAGAAGCCCGATGGAGTCCACAGGTAACAAACACTGTGATGTCCTGCAGTAGCTCAAAGAACACTGTTTGGGAAAGATTTGTGTCTCACACGTAAATGGCTGTGTCTAAAATAAATTCAGAATCTCACATGAATCCAGCATCTTGCACTGCAGCTCTGAAATCTGGGTGAAAAACAGTGACAGTTTTTCCTCTGATCCTGCCTCTGACCTTGCTGTTCTTTATCCATGCGTGTAATTGAGGAATCATAATAAACTCGACGTTTTCCCAAAAGGCACAAATCTCCCGTGCTTCATCACTTACAGGCTCTGCTCCCATTTCTGAAGTAACTGTTCAAAATACAGGGCTTAGGCATAGCTGATAGGACAGAGACAGTTCTGGTAACCGTATATTCCAAATATGTATATATGCCATTAAGGGGATTACAGGATAATATGGGAATTGTACATTTGCAACAAAGGAAGCACAGACTCAAGAGCTCTACCAAGGTGACCAGCGAGAGCTTGCTCTGAGCACTGTGGTGAAGTCTTGAACTAAATTAATGTTCTTAACAATTACATTTTTGTCATGAAGCACTTGCAAGCCTTTACCCAGCATGATATCATCAACAAATTAATCTTAGTAAGTGTAACTTAGGGTATCACACTTGTACCAGATCAACACCCGAAAGATGAGGGCATAACTTGTTTTATAGTCTGTGATAGGCATTTTAAGTGGGTGCAATGTGGAAAACCCAAAATGAAGATCCTTAGCTCCCCTTCTCATCAGCGAAAAGCCCAGCTGCAGTTCAGAACGCCTCGCTCACCACTGGTCTCGCCTGGGGGGATTCGGAGCAGCGCAGCAGCACAGTTTGACGTTACCGTTCCCAGCGTCACGCTGCGCCAGGGCAGCACTGCCAAGTGTTAAAATGGTATCATGCACCCCAATCCGTCAGAGGTCCAGAAAGGGAGACGCATGGGGAGGCAGGCCAGCAGCCACGCAGACGAAAAGCACCGGGGTGCAGCAGTGCCAGCAGCAATCCCAGGCAGCACCGGCCCCTCTGCGCTTCCATCCATAACCACCTCTCACTGCCAGTTTTATTTCAGAAATGTACCAAAATCATTTTTTGTTTGGAAACAACGGTTGCCAAATAAAACAAATATTTATCAAGAAAAACAGAAGGTATACTATGATACTGCTCGGCAGTGTTTTGAATACAGCCATTTGGCCCAAATTTCCAACAGTGATGAGAGACGTTTGCCTCAGTTTGTGTCAGCCCAAGTTGAGATGTCTGAAGCAAGCCTGATTTTGAGAAACTTTATCTGAAAAATCACAGCCCTTTGAAAGCATCTCTAACTGAGCACTTAAATTCACTGCTCATTTTGGGAAAACTTAGTCTGCAAAGATGGTTATTCTCCTCAGGCTTTAATTCCAAGTGTTATATCTGAGATGCGTCAGTGCCTCTCCGCAAAGCTATTAATAGGTTTCGTTACAGCAACGCCACTTCATTTTTGTGTCATTCTGTTTAGCGTTCATGTAAATTGGGGATCGCATGACAACTGCTCCACTGGAAAAAAAAAGCTGCTGCATATAAAAGATCAAAAGCTACACAACTCATAGCCAATGAAGCTGCACATTTAGTAGACACGCTATGAAGTCTAAAAGGGGAAGAGACCAAACTAACCCTTTTGTGCACCCTGCTCCTTCCCTGATGGAGACTGCAGCGAACGTTTCTCCATCTCCTGCGTCCTCTTCTCTCCCTGCCCCCAGGCTCTGGGTGCTACTTGATGGGATGAAGGGGAAGGCACCAAGAGAGGCACAGAATGCACAGGACATTTTGGTAGTCAGCAGTAACAGGAAAGATACGGAAACCCAGCAGCGTACTTGGAATCGCTTGACACAGCTGCGAGTTTAAGGCAGGTGAAGTACAACCGGCACGCACGGTCCCGCTCCTCCCCAGCCCTGCCTGGTGCTCTGCTGCCGGAGACCCTGTGCCGCCGCGGCCCCGCCGTCCATCGCCCAGGGCCCTCCCGCCCCGAGCAGCAGCCTATGCTGGCACGCTGCCCTCCTCAGTCTTTTAACTGAGTTCTCATAAAAATGCACTTGTTTGGACAGTGATTAAAGATTTCCTTTTCTGTTAACAACCAAGCCACTCCTGCAAATGTGCAAGATGCCGGACTGCCAGGCTCTAGAACTGAGACCAAGAGTCAAAGATTTCCTGGCCATCACCTGCGAGGCGTGGATAACATTTCCCTCTTCCACTTCCCTGAAGGATGATCTGTGAAATATTTTAACAGATGAGGATTCTACATTAAATGCAAATTTAATTATTTCTCTAAGAAAGTTCTGTTGTGGATATTGCAAAGGGCACAGTCTCCCCTACAAAAACACACACATTTACAGAGCCGGGAATTCATTCGGAGAATATTTTACTGCTGTCCTAACTTGTTTAACACCACAAGTCACGAGGAGGTTGCTTCCATCAGCCAGGCTGTGTAACAAAGACCAAAACTGGCCAGCTTGCTTCACAGATCATCACCACCTTTTTGCTACCGTTTATGCCGCAGCCTCTTTTGCATAGGTATGTTGAACTGGGTATTTGCTCAGGGCACATATGAGCCATTAAAAACAAACAGTACTTAGCAGAGCGGTGCTGCACTAATTCACGCTGGCACAGCTCCTGTCTATCAATAGACAGGTTTTCATACATAGCAAAGATTGGTCAAGTGAAACTAAAACACACAGATCTTCCCAGAAGAGGAGTTGCTTTAAAGATCATTTTTATCACATTAGTAATTTTTTTTTAAACAACAGCTTCAGGAGCCGCTTATCCAAACCACAATCATTTTCAGTAAGTCAGCAAACCAGAGCCATCTAAAAAAAGAGCAACACAAGTGACAGGTCACTCTTCATTTGCTTGGTATCTCCTAAAGCACACTACATGTTATCAGGCTCTACGAGAAAGTGATTTCTAGGCTGATTCACTGTTACAAATTTAATTTTATATTCTTGTTTTCAGGAGCCCACGGAGTATCTCACTTTATTAACACCAGTATAATGGCAGCTATACCAATTTATTGGTCCTTATACTTGCCAAAGAGTTGTTCGACCTCCTAGCTCAGGCAAACGCTATGGTTTGAATTTGAAGGAACAGCTTGCTGTAAATAAAATGCAAATGCCCTGTGACACCAGATCAAAGGATTTTGAAAATTATTTTTTTTTCTTCCCCTTAGGTAGAGGATGAAGAACGCAGGCTAGAACAGAACCCTCAAAAAACCAGAACCTCAACATACTAACAAAGCCTTTGATAGCAAAAGCTAAAACCAAAGTGGAGTTAATCCTCAGCCTTTTTATTTTTTAATGAAGCTCTCCTCCCTTTGAGAGTGTAACATAAATGATTGGCACAAACTCACAGAATTTCTAGCAAGGTCAACAGGTTTATTCCAAATAGCCCACTTCACCCACTACTCATCAGATACGCATACTTGTTCACAGGGTTGGTTAAAAATAAACAAAACAACCCAAATTTTAAGAACACAAAACCATGGTTCCCCTGCTTCCCCTGTTTTAACTCTTTTTTTAATTCCCCTACTCTTATTCAAGTACACTGGGGCTCTGATCAGAGATTTTAATGACAGGCTAAATGGCCAGCTCCTGCAAGAGCTCAGTCTGTGTGACTTGTACTGGCACACCCAGGTTGTGCAAGTCACTGGCACGCACACGTGAAGAGCTCTCCTCATCTAAGAGCATCTTAACAGCAAGAAAACAAACTGCCTTCTTGCCACACAGCTGAAGACTTTTGAAGCCTAATGCTCCATCAGCGCCCAGGGACCTGTCCAAAATGAAACGAAAGGAAGCACAGCAGTTTTTACCAGCTAAGGACTCCTGCCCAGCTTAACGCTGGGGAGTTTAACGAACAGTGAGGTTCTCTGCTCCACAGCACTGCTCCCCTTCAGACGGCCCGTTTCATTACGGTCTCACAGGCTGCCCTTACTGGAGCTCAGACCACTCTCAAAAGGCACAGACATCAGAGCCCTGGTGAAAGATGGCCTGGCCACCCCCTGCATGAAGACTCACCAGCTTTTTGGCATCCCTCGCTCTGGATACTCTGCAACGCTTTGTCCTCTGGGCCCCAAATAACCGCAGGGCACTGGGTTCTGCCTCTGGCTTCCAGGCGCCTGAGGCCCTGCACACAGAGCACAGCTCTGGGAGATGGCTCGCTCTCCTGCAAAGGCTTTTCCAAGCACTTGGACACTGTGTGATGGACAGCCCCATCAATACCTGCTTTGTTTTGCCTTGAGGAGGATTTCAGCCCAGAGGCCATGCTCTGTCTCTCTTGCTTCCCCCCACCACAAGCATCAGTATCACTTTCTCCTAATGATGCAAGTTAATGCAAGTAAATCAGATCACTCACTGTAGTGTTTCATCCCCCAGTACACTGCAGCGTGCTCTGCGCATCTGGCATCTCTGTCTTGAAGGTAATCAATGTACTTTACAACTTAGCCCAAATTATTTCTTTTTGACTTTTTAATATCAACTTACCCTGCAATAGAAACCCTGAAGTCACCCTGTAACTCAGGCTACTCCAATTTGATACTGATGACTTTAGACATTTGCACATCAGGTCTTGGTTTCGAACACTGCACTTTGCTCCTCCAAAAGACAGTAGAGATGGGACAGATAAAAATGGAGATTCTTATTATGTCCAAGCAAGGTGTTTTCAAGAATTAAGAATCCCTGGTGGCTGGTCCTTCAGTGAACTACCAGCATTACCTTTGCAATAAAAGATCTAGAACACATTAAATGCCACAAAGATCAAGAGAAACCCCTATTTTGCCAAACAGGGGAGCTGAAACTCTCTCTGTGTGGCTTTTTTTTTTTTTAATTTCTTCAAAAGAAAAGGTGAAAGCTCAACAAAAATGTATTATTGGCCTAAACATCCTCACACATTTAAAAAAAACCCAACTATATAATTTTATGTTAATATTCTTAAATTCATATTGTACTGTAACTTGTTTGTAAATCAGAACCTAGATGTTTAATTAAAGTTATGCTCTTGAGCCAATGGACCAAGTCAATCCACTGACCTTCTGTTGAGGTCTATGATCAAACTGCAACAGAAAAAGGGTTTCTTGTGTTATATTAACTCAACTTAAGAACAGGACCAAATAACATGACCTCAGCTCTCATCTTGCAAGTGTGCAGAGGTAATGGGCTACAGCACAGTAGCATCTGAACAAGCATTAGGAAAGCCCTTAAATTACATTTAGCTAATATGACTGAGAACAGCACCTTCTTCCCTGGTAAACAAAGCTATCTCTTCACATCACGGCAAAAGTCAAAGCACAAACGTATGTACTATTAATGAACCTAAATACCAGAGAGCACATCAGCTGAACGATTTGCAGAGAATTTTATACCCATTCCATTTAAAGAGGGCGGGTACAATAAGTTAGATTCTACTTTTCTTGCTCCTTGCAGACTTCTCAAAGCTCTGTACAACACACGTCGTCGTTCTAAACACCTGAGTTACATCAGCAAATTATCACATCCTTCCTTTCCATCTAACAGGATGTCACCATTTGCTAGCAGACAGAAAAGCTCATTTTCCAACTTCTCTTTTCTATGCTACCCTCATCACTCACCAGGTCTCTCACTCAGCAATTTTTAACAAAGTACCACATTGCTATAGCAACATAATTAATATAAGTACACCCTTCTAACATTTTGTGACGTTGGCAGTCACAAAGAGCACTACTGTTAGCAGGTCTCTGTACTGAGTAGTGATCTCTGCTAACAAGAGCTAGGTTCAACATAGGCCTAGAAAAAAAGTGCTTAAACCTCTGATATGTTTGACCACAAATAACACTCTAATCACAGTTCCTGAGCGTACAACAACTGGATATTACCTGGGAGAAACACCAGCGGAGGCACTGAAATTACATCAGTGTAATTAAGAGGAAAAGAAAGAAAAGAAGACAGGCGAAAAGAAATGCTGGCATGCCAGATCTCTCAAATGGAAGCATTCTGCGGTGAAAGAGCATAAAGTGAAAGCCCCCCGGTCCCCAGGGAGGCACGTTACATGTGCGGTAGCACTGCTGCCCTGCGCAAGTGCAGCAAGGCAATCTCCCATGCATGCCCCTAACTTCCACTCCACGGTGTCTATCAAACCACCTTCCAGACAGAATTTTTAGCGTGTGGAGGCCCTGACAGCCAAAAGTAGGAGGACTGCAATTTCCCCCAAGTCCTGTTTTAGTAACAGATTCTACTTGCAACACCTAACAGATCTTGAAACAGAATGGCAAAAGGCCAGGCTAGCTAGAGATGTTTGGAAAACGAACATCGCTATTGCATAATATTGGGAAAACTGAGATTGCTATTTACAGAGTGCTTATGCTGTAAGACCAGAAGCTGTTCCACAGGAGATTATCTGTGTTTCAGTACTCCCACTTACACACTGGAGATTTTATTGGAACAGGATTCTCCAAAGACGAAGAAAAAATCCGATACCAAACAGGCCGTATGGAAGTGGAAGCTCCAGTAAGAAAAAGTAAGAACAGTCCTCCCTCCCCACCACAGCATAATCCCAAATCAACTCTTCAGCAGAGTTACAGGAGCATCCAACTCTTAGTTTCCGTGTAGATCTTGTGATCTGAATCAGTCGTAACATCCTTCCTCATTTGCAGCACAACAGGCCAGAGTACCAGCTATGAGAGCTCTTCAGGACGCCTCTACGGATGAACAGACAGGAGGAACGCCCAGGTGGGAAAGCACAGCCAGCACTGCCACAGCCACCCTTTGTGGCACAGAAAGAACAATTAGACGGGAACATCAGTGGCCTTACATTTGCTCAAGGAACTGAGAAGTGAAGTCCAAACTTAGCCTTGTGGCTTCCTTCCAGCAACAGATTTTTATATGAACACTTCTATACATCTCAGCTTTTTGTGGGAACGTTTGTTCAGACAGAAAAGTAGAGGTTCCTCAGTGCAGTGGGAGAGGCTGCACCCCAGTCACCAATGGCCCGTTCCCAGGGCATCAGCTGAAGCTGACCTCAAGTCTATGTTCTCTACAATCCAGTGAAGGGAGTTGATCCTTGCTTCTCCCACACATCCCTCACGCATATCCAGGTTGTTCTCTCTGATTTCCCAGGGAAGCTCCTAATGTACAAACTGAATAAAAGAAGTAAAAAGTCTTAGCAAGGATTAATACTGGAGACAAAAGTAGGACTGAGAGTAAACACTTCTCATGGCTTTCCAACCTCTTTCCAGTTAACTGTGATGGGGACAAGTCAATAATTAGTATGAACATCTCTCAGCCCTTACTGCAGCACACCTGTGAGATAAAACATTATTATCCTCTGTAGAGAGATAGGAAACAGACTGAGATAGGTGAAGTACAGCCTCAACCAGAGTTAGTCCATTTAGGGCACGGCAATAAAAGTGCAGAGAATAAATAATAAAACTGGACCTACGAGGAGAGACTGAAACAGTATTTAAACCAGTTGAGAAAAAAGTATGAGGTCTTGGGGGTGGTAATAGGTTTCAAATACGTAAAAGGCTGCTGCAAAGAAAAAATAAACATTCCAGCTTCCAGGTCCTTTGAGGGCAGGACAGTAAGTAAGGATTTTTTTCCTGTTTTGAAACTTAGGTTAAATATTAGAAAAAAGTTTTAAAGGTAAAGTCAGTTCAGCAATACAGCGGATTGCCTGGGGAGGCTGCAGAAGCCACACTGCTGGGGGCCTTTAAGAACAGGTCAGCATCCTACAAGGGCATGGGCATGCACTAATGCAAATTGATGTTACCTTCAGGCAGAAGACTGACCTTTTGGCATGCTTTCCAGTTCAAGATTCAAAGACGAATTCAACTCAGTGGGGTAATCAGTAGCAAACTGAACCTAGATCTCTGGAGTCTCATCCTAACCTCGTAATTACGGTACTACCCTACCAGCTAACAACCGACTGCATCTTCATCTGCCTCCAAAGCATGGAAATGGAACAGCTTTCCTGCTACAGTGGCACAGCCGATAAAACCAGAGCTCACACAAAGCAGAATACGTATTTACATTCAGACTATCAGTTGTGATCACCTTGCAGCACACTGGCTGGCAGTAGCAACAGAACTCAATTCAGGCAAGACGTAACGCGGAGGTACGTCGTCATTTCTCCAACATCAGCTGCCTCTCCTGGATTTGTCTGGCTGTTACCGCACTGACAGCACTACGCAGGAGTCTTTATAAAAAAAGATTAGGCTACCTACTCAGTCTATTCTCATTCTTCTGCCATCCTTCAGATTCGAGTGAACTTCATCTTCAAGGCCAAACTATCAAGTAGATCAAATACATAAGGAAAATGAAAACATACCTGATTAAGGCTTATTTTTAAGGAAGGTGTAAGGACTCCAAATACTTACAGGCTTCACATTTTTAGGGAAGATTTCAGTTACATACTACTTTCATAAATTTTGCTTAGTTTTTGCATTTTGATCAACTTAAATGATTTTCGTTTTCCCTGTCTGGTTAGCTTGCCACGGGCTAGCACTGTGTTAGTAATGAGAACACTACAAGCAACGGTTAAGTAAAAAAAAAATTCTCCAACCAGATGCTTACCTCTTGTCCCATGTTCCTTAAAAGATTGAGGGCTTGAAATCCATCTTAATTAGAATTAACCACTATCTCCCACAAACAACTAGAGAAAAGCTTTCTAGAAATACTTTCATTAATATAAAGCTTAGTTATCTTTGTTCCCACGTTTTACAACAGTGAATGTGCATGTAATTTTTTGTTGCAGTGAATGCAAACTTGCCAACATCGTTCCTTTCCACATGCCCCTTTTTTGTCAGTAACCAGTTTACTTCATGCCCAGGGTCAGCACAATACTGACTCCCACGTTTGCTTTAAAAATCAGGAACAATCAAGGATGAGAAAAACTCTTTCTGTAAATAAATTTATCATAGATTCAAGCTGAACAGGATTATTGCGCTTAATGCACACATAGAAGTGAAACATGACAGCCCACAGACGTAGAGACTTCTACCAAGAGGCAATCTATTCTCTCCTCCTCTCCACCTCCATCCCCTCCTTGCAAACCCTGTCATTTCAGTATCCACAGCAAAAAAATCAGTAGACCAAATGGCACTGCAGGATTTTTGTGGGAGTAATGTACAAGTCTCTTTTTTAGTCTGTAAAGCTCTGAACTTGAGTGCTCAAAAACACCTTGGAGGAGAGCACTCTGGAGCAGAGAGCTCCTGGATGTCACCCTCAGCATTTCCCTAAAAGCCAGCAGAGACCAGTGGCACTGCAACCTTAGCCTGGGCTCTCCAGAAAAATGGCCTGAAGCTCTGATTTTTGCTATAAGTGTCAGAGCCTCCTGACTATTCTGTCAGCCAGGAATGTTGCAGGCTAAAAAACTGCCAGGATACAGTTCCTTCTGGTGAGGGGCTCTCCTCTTGCTCCATCTTTTCTAATCTCTAGACACACACACAAAGCATTCAGTCTCAAAGGCCACAGGTCTGTTATACAACCTGCAGCCAAGGCCCTCTATTCTTTGCTTCAATATTTTAGCAGGCTTTCCCACTTACAAGTTTCCTGAAAGCAAGGATGGATTAACGGAGCCCAGAGTTACGCTCCTGTCTTATTGAAGATCTACACCCCAATGTGAGAAGCAATGGTGAGAAAGGAAGTGTGAGTTCGTGCATCTGCCCTCCAGTGACCTGAAGTATCTTGCACAACTGCAATATATGTGTCTTTGTGGTTGGGAAGCCGCATAGAAGCATGCAAGACGCTGGGAGGGACCGGGAGCATTAAGTGATACTGAGATGACAGATTAGCTCAAAGGACTGACAACTAATGAACGCCCCGTTGCTGCAAGCACTTTCCATTGTCCACTATCGACCAAACGATCACTCCTCTCGCACAGCGCAGATAATCAGTGCGTCACTCCCGTAAATAGAAGCGCATCCTGTACTGAAACACTGACCTAATACTTTTCCAATAGTTACAAGACCAGACTTTGTGTTCTTCAGCCAAAGGTCAGTTGATCCCCAAAGTGTATTCTTTAAAAGGAAATCAATCGTGTTTAAGTTTCTGAGCAAATGGAAGGGTTCTGTGTTTGCCTGGCAGTGGCAGAAGGAGCACAGTGGCACTGCAGAAGAAGGGCTAGAGGAGAGAAGAAACATTAATATTTACTCGGTCACAGAAACAGCCATCCAGCCATACTGTGTTCAGTATACGAGCACATGAAATGGATGCTAGATCTTACATTCTACACTGCTTTGTCCAACAAGGCCAACAGAAATTTAGTTTTTATATCTATTTCACAGAGATTGCAGGCTTGCTATACACATACACATTCTAAATTACAAGCAAGAACTTGTTGTTACGCACTTAGGAGAAAGTAGCTTGGTGCTGTGTGGTAGGTTTTTATTTCACACTAGAGCTAAGTACAGGCAGAAACACACATCCCCAGTGAGAGCCACCTCTTCATGTCAGTCACACGAAACCTCCCCACAAGGGCAGGGTCACGCTACATAGCACAAAGACAAAAAAGGCTAATTTTGGTGGATGGTTGTTTCATCTCTGCACCACGTAGCACCAGAAAGTAGCTCTGCAAGAGCGGAGTTCCACGGGCTGAAGAGCTTCCTTTCAATTCACAGCGCGAATTATTAACTGAGTTCTTGTTTGCAGAATAAAAAAAACCCAACACAACAAAAAACCACAGCACCTTTGTGGGCCACTTCTGGACTACAACTGCATCATTATCTAAGATGCAGAACATCGTATTCTTCAAGTTTTGAAAGACTCAACACCACCAGACAAATCCCAGCAATGTTCACACTGGAATTTTCTCCACCAGCATAAAGTGAACACTTACCAAATCCAAACCAAGAAATATAAAAAAAAACCACTTACCAAATACAAGCAGCCTGGAGTTTTGCTGCAGGCAACAGGTCAGCTGTCGACTAAGCAACATTGACGCCATTTTATCTTTTCTTTACTCAAAAAGACTCAATCTTGAGAGATTCCTTTCTGGCTGACGTTCTGAAAAAAAGAAAAGCAAATACTTGTTCATGTCCCTACGGATGCAGCCACTATTACTGTGCCATCCATTTCACTTTCTCCTTTCACTAATTCCAATCCAAAGAAATGGAAAGCATGCTTTGATGGATTACTGCTGATGTTCAGAGCAGTCTCATGATTGAGACCCAAGTCTGATGCTACTTTCTCTACTTTCTCTATGTATGTGGACTAAGTCCTCTACTTTCTCTATGTATGTGGACTACAATAAAGTTTTAAAAAATTGTTTCCAGTCAGTCTCTCAAGCCAATCTGTTACTTTGATTCAACCTAAGTTTATGAGAAAAACCTCATCTAATACAAGAAGACAGCATGACAAGCACTAGGAAATAAAAGAAAAATCAATCCCCTGAAAAAACAGTTTCTACCAATTAATCACGTCTCTGCGAAGAGAGACTGTGAGAGCTGGAACTGTTCAGCCCGAAGAAGGCTCAGGTTGCATCCCATTAATGTGTAATAAATACCTGACGGGAGGGAGTATAGAAGGAGCCAGGATCTTCTCCGTGGTGTCCAGTGACTGGGTAAGAAAGAGGCAACGGGCACAAACTGAAGTACAGAAAGCTCCATCTAAACACAGAAAAACCCTGGACAGGTTGCCCAGAGAGGGTGTGGAGTTATTCAAAACCCAACTGGACATTGTCCTGAGCAGCCTGCTTTGGGTGACGCCGCTTGAGTAGAGGGCTGGACCAGATGACCTCCAGAGGTCCCTTCCAACCTCAACCGTTCTGTGATTCTACCTCAGCTAGTTAAATATAAATGACCTTGTAAAGTCAAGTAGCATGAACGTTAACATGACTCCTTTCTCACTCTGGATCACCTGTGCAGAAAGCCTGGCTGGAAGTCATAAACAGATAAAACACATCATGGAATTATTATCCAGGACACAGGTTAAAGTCAAACTTTACACTCAGAAGTGTGGTACCCTGTGTTCTATGCGGGACACTAGAGGTCTCTTTTGCCTGTACAGAGACCAAGCTGGCATTTTTCACCTCACTGGATGTCCCTCCATCCCCAGTGGGTATAGACCATCTAGTAGCAATGGACGGAGGCTTGCACTCCAAATGAAACGTCACTATTACCCGTAAACCTCCTGGGAAGAACTCTATTTAACAAGTACGTTCTGAGAACGAAGCTGATCTTCCAGCAGAAAGAGATCACAGCTTACTGCTTACATCATGTCTTTGCCATCAATAAAATACACAAACATGTTGATGACTAGATGCAGGGAAGCAGTTGATCTATTGCTACCGTGATAGGAAGTATCTCTTACCCAACACTAATATATCAGATATTTAATTTCTGTATTGTCTTTAGCCAAGATACTCTTTGCTTTCCTTCTCGCTTGAGCTCTTTCAAAATTGGCAAAAGGAAACAAAAACCTCCTTGCCTACAGAGATCTATTAATTCATGGACCTATTAATACTCAGGTACAAAGAAAATTCCCTATGCCTTCCCAGACAATTGACATAGCACTTGGTTTCACTTAGTTTGCTCCGAGTTCAATTTAAAATTCAAGGTATTTTGAAATCTGCCAAGGCGAGCAAACGCTTGCACAACATTCGTGCGCACACTGGAAAAAGCTAGGTTAGCTTTGTAAGGTTTTGGGTCAGAAGTGTAGAGGGGACTAGTTAATTTTTTTCAGAAAAGAGTAACTTCACTTATAAGACAAAATTTAGTTCTTTCATTAATTTCTCATTCTCAGCTTCTTTCTTTAGTTGTGCTAACTTTTGCATAATCAATGTGTAAACAAATATCCCAATACCTTAAGTTTCTTATCTCATGATCATCCTCTAGGAAAAAAGAAATGCGAATCTAAGTCAGTGAGACTACCACTGTGGAAAAATGCTGTTAAAGGGTGAATCAGCCCAGCAGCTCTCACAACGATTAACCACCTTGATTGATGTCCTCTGCTCAGAGTTATTTATCTGGTCTGTACTTCTGCAACCTACAATTCCCTCCTTAAGTTTGCTCTGCAAAGTATTTCTTTTTAAAAGTCTCTAGGAGCCTGTTAAAAGCTAACGTGAACATAGCATTACAGGAACCAGCAAATGGAGCAGTGCAAACGGACCTGACAGAAGGCTAAAACAACCCACTGAGATTTGCTTCGTCGTTCTAGTCCCCGTCAGTCATCTCCCGTGGGCGTTCTGCTACAAACGGCCTAACCTACCTTCCCCACAATGATGAGATGCCTCTTCACAAACAAATCAAACATACCTTCAAATCATGCTACATAGTCCTACCCACCAGTGTCCAGGTTTCCCTTCAGGTTTTCCTACTCTTCTTTCCCACTCCTTTTACTTATATTTACTGTTCATCTTAAGTCCTTTAATGGTTGAAATACAATATTCATAAAAGGCTCAAAATATATCTGGAAATGGTATTGACTTTCTGAAATACTCGTAGAAAAAAATTATTGCAAGAGGTTTAAAATAAAGTAGCTTAGCCCTAATTTTCCTTGACAGTTGTTATATAAAACGTTTTACCACTTTCTAGTCCAGAGTCAGAATAAATCATGTAATATCACATTTGAGTATAACTAAAATCAACTTCTTTTCCATCTCCATTATGCACACAAATACTCGCAGGAGATCAGCTGATGTGACTGGTGTATTTGTCTAAGCGCACGTTATTTGGTTATCATCATAACCCATTGAATTTTGCCTCCATAATGCATCTCTTGATCAATTCCCACAGGCCTAGCTTGTCCGAGCACTGCAAGCAGCAGCGGCACAGTTTGCAAGCCAGCAGAAATCAGCTCGCGCACATGTCAAAACCGCAGCAAAGCCACGCTCCATCACCACTGCTGCTTCGGAGCAACTGCCTACAGTTTCAGATTCTTTAAAATCTAGGCAAAATACATCCACCAACTGCAGATATCAGACTGTAAAGAGGATGTGAAGGACAATGTTTGGATTAGATTTGTGATTAAATGCTAGCTACCTTAGACCTCAAAGAAGTGAGGCTTTTTCAGAAACAGAGATTCATAAAGTCTTCTCTAAATAATTTTCCTCTAATGGCAACTGTCTGAGCTGTCAAAGGCCATCGTTTCAGATAACTGTACGAAACAGCTATATTTGCATATATTTTTTTGTATGTAATTTTGCATTACATAAACACATGCACTGGCAAATACAGTCTAAGTCACAGTCACATTATTTTAGTAAGAAAAATTATTTTCAAAGAGGAAGCTCAGTATAGTTTATTGAGCACATGAAACATAAGGATACGTGGATTTTTTAAATGCACACAATGTGAAATTGGATGTATTTTTTTCAACAGCAGCTCTTAAAATTCTGTACTGAGTGATTATTTCTGACAGGCAAAATTAGTTACTAGGAACGACAACAGTCATTCAGCAGCAGTAGCCTACTGTGAACATATAAAGACGCATTGTTTCTGTCCGCTAACAAGATCATGTCTCTTAGGGGGAACCCCTGGAAAAATATAAAACAATAGACAGGGACCCCAACATTCAGGGGGGCTTGATCCAGATACAAGAGCGAAAATGTACAAACTAGGAGTTTGTATAACATTCTCGCTTGCTAGAAGAGAAGCTAATGCAGCACGATGTCCGTGTTTCAGGCCACAGCTTGCAAAAACCTGCCTCTTGAAAGCATCCTCGGGATAGATGCAAAGGTAAGAGGTGAAACAGAGACACTGCAAGACACAGATGATAAGTCAGCACTGCAGATTTGCATCTCTTTCTTGCAACTCTCACCAAAGACAGAGAAGCCTGTTTTAAATTCATGGGGGCACTTTCATCTGTCCCTCAGCTGCTCCAAACCCATTTAACCAGAACAATTAAGCGGTTTAGAAACAGCAGTGCAAGCTGCACACTGCGATTACTCCACAAGTCTTCACAATACGTATTTCGGGGGCAAGGGAGCAGGGAGGTAAACAAAAATTAATTCCTTCTTTGCTGTTTTCCTTTGCTTGACTTTTCTATGTTGCACAGCAGCGAGCGAGGGTATCGTCATGCTACGTGTTAATTGTTATGAAATTTTAAACATCTCGAACTATCTTTTACTCCTGTTTGCTTGGATCCATCTCAATGTGAAAACAGCGCAAGGCTTATGGGCTTTGGGAGCTGCGCGGGGTCTGGCGGTGGGCGCAGGGGCAGCAGCCCAAGGTCCTGAAGCTCTGCCATCCCGCAGGCGGTGGCGACCGCTTCCCCTCTCTGTTGGGAGCCCCCCCGGCAGCACCAGCATTACGCCTCAAAGCAAACCCACCCTCTCCACACCCCAGCCTGCCCCGGCATCCTGGAGGCGAGCTGGTGTAGACAGTTTGCAAGGAGGGTGCTTCCCAAAGCGGGGAGAAGGCTCTTCAGTTCACAGCTCAACATGCTTTGACACCGCATTTTCTGCATCTGTTTTTTAACAGTGGAAGAAACTGCAAATTGAGAGGCCAAGTCAGCTATGGTTCCTGTGACTAAAACAAAAGAACAACATTGAAAAGCCTTGCAGTACTCAGGTAGCTGTGCTGAAAGTGGGAAAATACTGCAAAGCGGATTTTCCTTTGGAAAGAAGAGGTAATTTCCTTGGCTTCACAGGACAGAGAGTCCAACTACTGTTACAAAGACTCACAATGTGATAAAGCGTTAGTAGTCCAGTTTTTTGTGTTGTTTATCTTCCATGAGCTCTTGTTTCTCCTTTCCTAACCTCCACAATGCTCCCACACCAGCACACCAGGGCTCTTCAAACAGCTTTTCTGGAAGAGAATCAGACTGGAATATATCAGAGGGAAGCTGGAAAGAGTTTGGATAATGGGGCCAGGACATGGGCACTCAGAAGAGGGAGTCACAGGCCCCATCACATAGGTAGTGACTACCGTACAGTAAGTCAGAGATGAGATAAGCAGTTCTGAAAGAGGGAAAGGATAGAAAGGCTGCCAAAACCAGAGCTGGATGGGACTGCAGCTTCTGAGCTGAACAGGGACAAGCTTTCCAGCCTCTTTCTTGCTGCCCAAGCCCTATCATCTCTTAGTCTGCAACAGCGTGACAAGTTAGAAGGAAAAATCTTAACTAGTCCTTCTACATTCTGCACCCCATAAACTCATGAAAATCCCTCATTACTCATTTTTTATTATTTTCACCAACTTCTGGCAGATAGCGTTGTGTGTCTGGGGCCCACAAAACAGAGAGTTGAAGGGCCCTGCCTTAAAAGAATAACAACAAACAGCCTTGGATTTTTAAAGCGGGACAAGTCTCCTGGTTTGCAGTGTTCACAAACAAGCATCTTTCATGACTTAGGTGATGCAGTTCAAATGTTTTACTTCCAAAAACAGCTCAAGGAGATCCCAGAGTCTGGCATATCCCTGCAATTTCACAAGGAAATACAAGCATGGGAAATGTAAGAATGGGGCAACTTAATGGGATTGTGGTATCTACATAAACAGATTCCATGTATACAGCACCCGCTGTTTGAAAATGCACTGCAGTCATTAAGCACTATCTCACCCTCCCTTGGGGAGATGGGCAATGTCCACATCCAATAGATTGAAGCAGGAAAAAATTGAATGACTTAACCAGTTGTTATTGACAGAGCGCAGGGTGACATTAGAAATCCTGACTTACTGCTTTAGCCACTTAAATGTAGTAAACAACAAAGTAAATAAATAAAGCAGCCTGCCAGCATGTTGATGTATTTAACTGCAATTCACTTGGTCCCAGAAGCAGAGCTAAGAGTTCAATATAGACTATGTAGTTAAGAAAGCCTGAGTGCCCACAATGAAATACAACAGGTGCTTTTATACCTTTGGAAAAAAACCTGTTGAGGTAGTTCTGAAAAAAAAAAATGAATTGGCTTACAACAGCATTTGCAAGAGAAGTTTGTTAGAGTAACATCAAGAATTTCTAGTGATAGCTAGACTAAGGCTATCTCAAATCATCACAGGAACAGGAAAGTCCTGTTAAGAGGTAGTTGCAAGAACATTTATGTCTAGTGTTCATATAAGGCTGGCATCAGATTTTCCATCCAGCATCTATATAAACCCAGCACAAAACAGAGCTGAAACCCTCAACTTCAGGAAGAACAGTACCTAGCACCATCCTCATGAGACGGCACAGAAAAGAGAAAGAAGCTGCTCCTCATCCAGCGTGGTCAACCAAAGGCCACAGCCTCATACTTCAAAAGCAAAGGTGGTTACAGGTGCCCCACGACACCAAGGACACGTATCAGGATCACGACAGCGACCGAGACACTTTGCGGAAGAGTCCTGCTGGGTCTACGGGACAACGACGCATCAGAAAAGAGACCCCTGAGCGCTCTGAAGCTCAACACTCATCTGGCGCAATTTCACAGGCAGCAGCCGAAAAAGTCAGCGCGAAGAGTGATGCTCACCAACGAACAGCCGGTTTGTCCTGGGCGAGCACAGCTCACCCAGGCACTTCCCACCAGGCAACACTGACGACAAAACAAGCGACAGCTATCTGCACATGGAAACGTGTATCTACCACCAAAGTGGATTTTGCCAGAAAACACTTCACAAGCTGACAAGTTGCTTTTGCTGTTTATTCCTCTAATAACCTTAACGGCTTTGTCTAGAACAGGATGTAATTGGAAACTCCATGATTGTACTTGAGTTGTCAAGGACACAGTTGTCATAGTTACAAGGAAAGCTCAAGTGTCTGTTATTCACGATTGCTTATTTATTTATTGACACCAACAGGATCAAACACTCCCACTACTCTTCAGAAGAACAGAAATGGGGAAACTGGTTTTGTCTTTCAAGTCTTGACAAAACAGTAAATATTGCACACGACAGCACAAGTCTTCCCCTAATAAACGGGCTTTTTGCACAGCTACCTTATCTCACTCCACACTCAGCTGGCATTCAAGTCAGTCTGTTTTGAAAACTGCCGCAAAGGACCAAAGCAAGATGCAACGCACAAGACAAAAACCTCACGTTTATAGCTTGAAAGTACTGTGCAGTATCCATCAGGACATGGCAATAACCACCGGCCTAACAAGACCAACAATTAGGCCAGAGCTGAACCAGCAGCGAAGCTACAACAGAAACCTTCAGACCTTCCATCAAGTTTTAAAACTCATCTACAGCCAGAAGCGTCACTGCACTCACGTGTCCCAGGTCTTCTCTTTAGATGTCTTCTAAGCAGGGTTTGGTGGTTGGATATGAATACATCTTTTTTGCCTTTTTTTTTTTTTTTTAATCTTTCTGCCCTTGTCTCTCTTTGTTTCCCCTCTCTCCAACAAATACTGGATGAAGAAAAGACTCCTGGTCCCTAATCCAATGAATAAGAGCAGGCGGGAATGTTGTTATTATGGCACACTAGGATTCAGGTGACTGACCAAACTTTTGAGTAGCTCATTTTTGATTCAAGAACTATTGGAACAGCTAAGCCGGCATGAAATGTGCCCACACCTTCCCTGTGAAAGGAATACATTGTCTCAGGAAAAGAAAAAAATGGGGTCTAAAAAGCATGTTAGAAATTGGGCAAGTTTCAGATCCACAGCTAAACATACCTATGTAAATGGCATAACTCTACATAAGTGTTGGTAAAAACCAAGCACAACTGAACCAATGTTAGCTGAAAAATTTTAATTTTTTTTAGTTTGTCATTCCTTAATAGTTTCCACTGAAAAAAACTGCACTTTGATATTTCAGTGAACTTTACTAGTGAGTTACCTGTAAGAACCTCTCTTCAAGCCTGCCTATTTTGAATCCATTATTTTAAATGCAGATAGCAACAACATATCCAAACCATGCCTGCTAATTTCCACACATTTCCCACACCAAAACAGTCCAGCTCTCAACGGGTTAAACAGCTGAAATTATGACACAGTTGCGCTTTTTAGATTAGTTGCTCCACAAGCATTCTGTAGTTTTTGAAAAATTAAAGTATTGCAAAATACCCTCAAGTGGAGCTGCCTCCAAGGAAATCCAGTTATATTCCTTGTAATAATTTATTCCTCAGCATCCTACCACTGCCTCCTCAGAGGTCATGAAAACAGATAGATAAATAGCATCAAATAAAATGTCCTGTAAAAGCACAATTTATTCTTCTGCTTCCTGAAGTCATAAAATAGCTCACTTGGAGGCAGCCTGCAGCAAACCAAGGGAAATGTCTTAAACGGGAGCGAGCGCTCTGCCTTCTCAAGGTGACCCCCATTTCAGCTGAAAACACACAAAAGCAGACGCATGCAGGAGATTTCTCTTACAAGGGGTCCAGCAAACAAACAGGGGAACAGCTCACCATGACAGGGACGTTTTAACATCACACATGCCTGCACATGCAGAGAGACACGCATTCACCTCTGAGCAGAAAGCAGGGGAGCGCAGCCCTTGCAGGCTCAGCCGGACTCTGCACTAACCCCTACCGCACGCAGACACAAGGCAAAGGCACTTACACGACTTGGATGAAAACTCCCCCCAGCCAGCTTGCTGGTTGAAAACGCCGCTCTCTCCTTCACTTTAGAGTAGGCTGCTGCAGGCTGCATTGGTGAGAAATGCCATTGCTGTCAGCTCCCTCCAGCAGCCGCTCGTGACTGCCGGCAGTGAGGGCAGGCATCACCCAGAGGAAACCCTGAGCTGCGACCCTGCAGCTTAGCTGGAGGGAATGCCCCAGTTAATGAAGGTTAATGAAACCAGCTCCTGCAAGCTATGCCCCGTGCTCAGCCAAACCCAGTGGAGAGTAACACCCAACTCGCCTCAACCTGAGCTCATCTGGCTCTGCCCATTGCCACTCCAGTACCTCTGGCATGTGGGTGTAGCCCATCAGCTCGAACCCCTGGGAGTCTGAGTTCACCTGAATGCCTTCTCGGCAGGTTTCCGAAAACAAATTCCTGAGATGCAGAGCTAGACTGTATTAACGTTTGAAACGGCCCCTTAGTTTTCAAGAATTGTGGAAGCCGAAGAACAGGTTTTGTCCTTAAAACCTTTCATTTTACTCTCATTTGCAAATATCCCGAGGGTGACACCCAGGCACGCAACTGCCATAAAATAACCTTTGTTCGGTTCAGTTCCTTCAGGCCGTGCACAGGTGCAGGGAGTACAACAGTCAGCACGCATCCTAACGCCACCTCCCGCCGCGCACTGCTCGCGACGGGGAATGGGAGAGACGCCGATATGCACAGAGAATAACAGCAGCATCCCTTCAGGCCTGCGGATGCAGGGAAAGCGAGCACAGGGTGCCATCGCCGAGGCAGGAATGCCATCGCCAGGTTGCCATGGTGCCGGGGGGCAAGAGGGAAGATGCACCAGAGCGCAGGAAAAGGCTGAGCCACTTCAGATTTAAATGCCTGTGACAGCATTTCGGCCGAGCCACTGCACGGTTGCTGTGGCAACCGACAAATGAAAAATCACAGAGGAAATCTGTAATTATTACAAGTGAGATGGTGACTTACCCACTTCAGTAATCAAGGCATTAAAACGACTCGAGCAGAGGAGGGGGTGCTCCGTGCCCCCCAACAGGCAGGGCTGCACTGCAGCAGGGAGCCAGGGGCCGGATCCTGGCTGCGGGACCTGCTTTACGCCCTGTCTCCCGTAGGCTCCAGCTGCAGGTCGCGACGTTTCGGCAGGATGCTTTCCTAAGCGCAGGGTTTGAAGCCTGCCCGAGGGGCTGCGACTGAAGCGCCTGCACCCATGTGCTGCAAGGAGGGAGACGAGGGAGCAGCCTGGTCTCAGGGAACCAGAGCGAGCCTGAGACTTGTGCTGCCTTGGCTCAGCCCAAGCACAGAGCAGTGTAAGGAAGGGTCTAAGACAGACAGAGGGAAGGACAGATATCGGAAGCAAGCGGCAAAGATAGAAGATGCAATGCTTATAGGAAGCGGCTCAGGTGCCTGGCAATTTAGTGACTCCCGTTTGGGCTGCTGTTACAGCACCGTGTTTTCTTCTTCCGCCTTCGCTCGGTGCAGTAACAGCAGCAGTATTTATTTGGTTGGGGTGGATGTTGTGATGATTACCGTGCTAACACCAGAATGACGAGGGACAGAAATTCGTTCGGGTAGACCAGACACACTCCGCAGTCTCCCTTCATTGCAACATTACCCTGACACAGATAATTTACACACCAACAGATGCGATACCAGTATCCACACAACCGATTTATATCCATTGCAGGAGTACGTGTTTTAAAGTCACAATGTTGCTCTCAAGAGCTCTTCTACGCAAAATGGACAATTGATCATCACCCAGACAAACTGCTAAGGAAAACACCATTAACACCAATAAGGAAGGGAATCAGACGTGGCTAACTGTTTCAGCTCCCTTCTCCTTTGCCGTAAGACTGTGGCCTGGGATCCCATGTGAGCACTGGCAGCTGTCAAGAAAGGAGCTCAGACTGCAGTCATTTGTAAGACAGATACCATACTACTCCTAAGTAACAAGCTGTTGATTTGATCCAAATTAAAGATGGAAGATGATCCCTCACCTTCTTCATAATTTAAAATCTGTTATTAATTACATACACAGACTGTAAATGACATATTTAAACTGGCCTGTACCGGTTGCCAGACAGTAAAACAAACTGCTGACGCTAAACTGAACTTGTTAACTAGCTAATCTACTGCAGAAAGTGCAATAATCCTATTCAGACAGATGGTTAGCGCAGGGACACATCAAAGTAGAGGGGGAAGGACTGAGAAAAGTTGCAGGTATTTACACTGACCACATGTAAAACATTGGATTCAAAGGCAATGCTTTGTATCAGCAATTTATTACTTCACTTATTCAGTGAATAATCAGGATTACAGCTCCTAAGGGTGCACTCTGGGGAGACTGAGGTACGACAAAGAAATTGTTGTGCCTTTGCTGAGTGCTACATCACAGGATGTGAGGCTAAACTCATTAAACAAAATTA
This sequence comes from Nipponia nippon, assembly GCF_047370975.1. Lineage (NCBI taxonomy): Eukaryota > Metazoa > Chordata > Aves > Pelecaniformes > Threskiornithidae > Nipponia > Nipponia nippon. The sequence goes on from NW_028262369.1 coordinate 4,974,647, forward strand.
TCTCGGATGAAAAGTACTTCTTATTGTGAAGCGCTACAGTGGTGCTAACAATTTATATGACAACATCATCTAGATACTCCAGTCAGCATCCTGCCCCATCACGCTATGCCATGTCCTGTCCAGCTGCTTGGAAACTCATCCTCCAGGGAGAGAGTAATTCAGTAGCAGGCTTTTATTTGCAGTGGATTTTTTTTTTTGTTTTAACGCTTGCATCAAATGGCTTGACACTGAACTGCGGCTTCCTAGGTGCAATGTAAGTTCTTGCTGTTACGTACGGCTGCTTTCAGCCTCTTCACCCACAGTGCAGCCCCTCCATATCCATAATTACCCTCCCTGGCAGGCTGGATGCACAAAGAGGATGACAATGACTCGTCTAAGTCCTGCTGCAGGGCAAAGAACGCAGAAGTCCCAGTCATTCTTATGTCAGCGATTTGAAGCAACTATAATGGCTAAACACTTATTTAAGATGTATTAAAAATGTGCAGTTCACAAAACTGTGGATTGTAACAAGAAAGCCATGGACTTCCATTTGGTTTAATCAAGAGAACACTGGCAAAAGAGATCTAGCTGAATAGTCTGTCATTGGAAAGGACATCGCCAACCACCCACAGTAAGTATACAATCTGCACTGATATGCAGTTTTCCAAGGAAGACTCACTCATTACACAATCTTTCACCGTTAGAAAGCAATCTCCTGCTTTAGCAGAATCAAAAGCATGTCTTTCCACTGTTGGATGTATTTTTATGTGTCAATACTACATACATCCTTCTGAAATATATTATGATGATACAAGGCAAAATGGGGATCAGATTCTGGCCAGGCTGGTCCACAAGACCAAGTAAAAGCACAAGGTTAGTATAAAGGATATTTTGTTTTCATGGAAAATATCAGAAGGTTTCACTATGTTATCAGCTGCTGGATTTCACTGCAAATGATGGCAAATTCCTCCAGAAGCAAGTCTATAGCCCTCCTTAATCCCCGCCTCACACTCCAGAAAGCATCTACTACAATTTGTTGGGAAAAACAAAGCGTTTCAAACAACACAGAGCCACAATACTTGAGGAAAATTCACCATCCAGAAATAGCAGCTCTAGGGTAGAGACAAGATGTCAAAATCCTAAACATCACCTACGCCTGCACGAAATGGGAACAAAACACATTAGTATCACAAGGCATGCCAGGATACTCAGCACCAAGTCCTAGTCCTCCTTCAAACAACAGAGTTGCCACAGGACTAAAAAGCAGGGTCTCAGGACCCCAAACTTGCATGAAGAGAAAAAGCAACACGCCTCTGAAGGGCTTGCCATCTTCAGAGAAGGAATAAAGCACTAACTGGAGTGCCAAATCAACTTTTAGGTACTGAGAACAGTAATTACTGGGTTCACTTTAAAATACATCAAAAAAATCTTTCAATGTAGTTGGAAGAAAACATAAAGTAAGACTATATAAATGTTGACCCCAAGTTAATTGTAAAAATCTGAGCAAACAATTTGCAGACAGAAGGATAAGAATCTTATTTGGATGAAGAGCACTATCACAAAGCGCAAAACAGAAAATAAAGGGAAAGACTGGGATTGCTTAGCTTTGCAGGAAACCCAACACACTGCAGCTTTCCCAACCCGCGGCTAGTCAAAAGACTGCTTCATACCCTAGCACATTCAATAACACTACACAAAGTGTACAGAGGTAGTTTTTCTTCTTTGAAAGAAGTAAAAAGCCTGACGAACAGAGTGGGTTCACTGCAGTCTATACCGCTGACATCCAGAGATTTCTTTCGGTGGGGAGATGCTCAGCTTAAAAAAAAAAAAATCAGAGGTTGCATGTGTGCAAAGGCACACCTGAACTGCACCTGCACTACTTACAAATCACTAACTGGTATAGCTTACACTGACACAGGGAGAGTGGGATTACCCCTCTCTGTTCTTCAGATGCCAACTACTTTAATTCCCATTAAACATGAGAACTTCATATTCAGGAGGAGGAGAAGGAAAGGGATATAGCACAATTACTACGAATTTCTACTATTCAAAAGTCCTATTATTGCCTGTTTATTCAGGCAATAGGTTAAAAAGAACAGCAGTTGGGCAGTTTTCAAAACAATTTAGGGAACATAAGATACGTGCGCAGTGTTAATCAATAGACTCTGCGGCTAAATTCCCTAGTATGTTTTAAAAATTATTTTTGGGCTCCAGATGGACAAAGAAACTAGTGCCAATCTGATTCAGCAAGATACATATTTCTCAAGTGGTCCCTTTTACTTCACTGGGCCCATTCACAAAACTGTAGTTGTGAATGAGCCAAAACACTCTGTTGAATTAAAAGCAAGGTAGAAAAACTGGTAAGTGGAAGACTCACCGAAGGTTACCAAAATCTGAAAGTTACCCACTAGGGAAAAAAACCCACATGGCTACTGCATAAACAGCGCTTATTTACTCCTTATATATTGCCTATTTGACAAAAATAACGAAGCTGTTGCACTACAACATTTCACACAAGTACTAAGTACTAAATACCTGGACACAAATTTGAGGAGGTAAATTAGACCTTGCTAAGTGTGCTAATGGCTAAACTCACTGGTAAAGTCTCATCCAGGTACATCTATACTGCACCCTCTACTCTCACGATAACACTGACACCCGCATAAGAGACTGAGCTCTGTTTTTCAGTCTGGTACATACAAGCTATGAGTCACAGGAATGTGAAGATTTGATACATCACATTTAGGTATTTAAAAAGTGTTGGACAGTTTCGGGAAGGCTGCTAGTACCGGGCAAAGTTTCTATGATGAGTTGAGCAAGTCCAGCTTAGTTGCTGGGGTCAGAGAAGACGGACCTGGAATCAAGAAACTGTTGAAGGAATCCTTGTGTAACTGCGATGCTCAGAGAGGCTGCACAAGTTGGGAGTGGGGACACAACCCAAGACATTATGCCAGCTGCTTCTGGAATCACAGAAGATATCCACTATTTCCATTTCATAAAGGAGAAGGCCCAATGGACTGGAACTACAGACATGCTAAAAGCAGGAATGGAAAAGAACTGATTTTTAAGGATTTGGGAGATAACCTTTCTGGAATATCTACTTGCACCCACACTCCAAGTATGTTTTGAAATCTTGTGAGAAGTACCTGAAGCCAGCATCCATGCTGCCAGCAGCCACCGTCAGTGCCGCACACCTCACCTCCCACACCAACAGTTTCAGAGCAGCTCTGTGCTGGCTCTATTCATTTCCAGCAACCAAGAGAGCCAGTGGACATCCTGCAGCTCCGCAAATATCCCACGAGGAACATCCATGGGTGCTGCAAGGAAATATCTTGCAAATATAGGCTGTAACGATGAATATTAATTAACAAATCAGCTGGCAATACCACTAGCCTTAGTGTGGTGGGACAGGTAAGAGATTGCACTTTTTGTCAAATACCACAAAAATGCTGTAACAAGGGCAGAGAAGGCATCTTAATGTAAGCTGTCCAGTGGCATGGGGCAGCAGCTATCCTCCCTTTCTGCACTATCAGACAAGCCTGCCTCTGTAATTACAATATTGCCAGAAAGGCACTAATAAACACTAGGAATGACTGCCATATAAAAAAGAAATCAATCTAAGTCTATTGCCAGTGTAATTTTAAGCAGCTCCCCCTAGGTACTCCAGGATGAAGACAGTCAGTATGGAATAAGGAGCTAGTAGCCAGGTTAAACAGCTTGTTTATTTATTTAACAAAAATCTGTTAAGGGAAATATTTATCTTTCTAAGGATAGCTCATGAACATAAGCAGTGCTAGCACAATGGAACAGCGGAGCATGTCCCTTCAGAGCACTGTTCTCCATCCTCCTTCAGTGGTACTTAACCTCTCCCTCTCAAGAGGCCCCAAGAGAGCACTGTCATGGCAGCTCAGAAAAATGGGAAAAAAATAGGCAAATTTTTCTTCTCCTTCATAAAACCAAGGTTTCACCAAATGGATGCAACTGCAGGATTTATCAATAATCAGATAATTCTTCATAGAAGTTACTAAATCACGTGCTTTGTTAGCCTTTGCTTAGCACTCTGTCAGTGTTATCTCAAGCTGCCCCTTTTCCCTTTTTGCTGTTAACCAGTGACAGTAGCTGAAAGAGGTAATCAGAGGTTGAACTTTCGCAACAGATGAGAGGAATGCGGCTGCAAGCCTGCAAAGTTTGCTGACCAGCCACAGCAGAGGATCAGTTATGCAAGGCTGCATGTGGATTTTGACCAGATGTAACAAACAGTCCCTTTCTCCTCCCTTTTCCATTCAGAACAATAAAACTGGACCCGTGAGCTGTTTCCCATTGTTTATCAGATCACTCTGGAACATGATTTTCCCTGCGTATTTTCTGCAAAAAAAAATACAATTTATGCAAGTGTTGCATCCACAAATTATGTATGGTGTCACCCAACCAACCTTGGGTTTGCAAGGGTAGCAGCGCCTTCTTAGCTTCTTTTCTGAAGAACTCCACTTTCATCTAGCTCTCCTGTCACCTGCATGGCTCAGTCTCCCATCCACACCAGAGAGATTCCCAGTTTGGAGAAGAAACATCACCAAACCCTTCACAGCATCCAGTGTAGTCACAAGTTCAGCTCAGGGAAAACGAGGTACACCAGTGAAAGGAAACAACTGAGCAGTTTGAGGAAGAAGAGGTCCAACGAGAGCAGCCACCACGCTTGACTCACTGTTGAAACATCACCTATCCATGAACCCATGTTTGTCACCAGTCCTACCATTTTGACCGAACAAAGTCCCACTACACCAAAACCTACAGCGAAGCAAAAGAACAAAGTCTGAACTCATTCATGATCATGTAATGGTCCAATTCTTATGAATAAACTAACACCAGGAATCGTACAGGTTGCATCAGAAAAGGTATTTTCCAATCACCTTCTTGGTGAATCCCAAGATTACTAAGAATTTAAGCAAGTAGTCACAGTTCTCCTGCTACTGCTAAAAGGCACCTGTAAAAGAACTGGCATTTTGGATTTCACAATTAGAAGAAAAGAAGCACGAGATTTGTTAGCTATAGTTACTGCAACGCACAGATGGTTGCTGGGATCACGAAAGTTCTTCCCTGTCAAAGGCCCCACAACATCATGAATCCAGCCCCTAGCACTACTTGTCATTATCTCCATTTGCCTCTACTCCCTCTCTTAATAACACAAGCTAGCCCTTTTCATGTTTTTCTTCAGCTGCTTTTTACGTTTTTCTTTAGCTGCTTTTTACAACAGCTAAGGCAGAAGCATCACATTACAGTGGTTACACCAGCCTCTTACTATACCCCGCTGCCCAAACCATGGAACAAACTGAAGACTTTCACCCCCGTAACTCCATTACCTGGTAAAACTGCACTGCAAACAAGGAGCGCGAAGTTCATCTGAGCCAAGCTCATCCTCCGCTTTCCTACCTCCATCAGCACACTCTGATTGTGTAATCCTATTTCCCTCTCCAGGAAGCTGCATTGCAGCAATAGCCGTGGAGCAAAAAACAAGGTTTGCTTTATACTGGAGCCAGGATGAGAGAACATTGAGGTGGATGACATTATGGTCCATAGAGGTACAACACATCCCTCATGCCTGCCGTTTGGGGACCGCCGCTGTCAGTACGCTCAGCAGCGTGCTTCGCCTGAAAGGATGAAATGGGTAAGGGTTCAGAAGCCGTGGCCTCTAGCCTGTCCGCAGCCCTGCGTGGTTGGATTACGCTCTGGCCTGTTGCCAGGAAGCATCTTATTCCTGAAATCTGTCCTGTCATGCCAGAGCAGCATGTTTTCGTTTCTAAACAGCTTTTTAACCTGCCATATTCTCTAATTCCCACTGAGGCAATCATTTATATCATCAGATTTATACAGTAAGCTGCTAAAAATGCTTCAATACAAACTTACTCCCTCCATCCTACTCCCAGTGTCCTAATTTTTTTTGGTGTACATCGTGACACTAGTATCAAGCAAGCACCTGGCAAAAAATGTGTCATTCGTGCCAGATGCTGAAAGAGAGGTGACGGAGAAGAACAAGATGGCTGGTTCCCATTTTTTGGCATCTAACATGAAGAAAGCCTGGCGGACAGATTTGGAGGAAACATAATACAAACAAAAAATATGGCTGTTATTAAGTTACACCAAGCTTATTTAAAATACTTAATTTTTATGTTATTTATGTTACTTATTCACGTTTTTGTATTATTGCCAGACCAATTTAAAACATATGAGTTGATTTCAGTTGTGTTTACTGTCAAGGGATGCTGCCAAGAACCTCTGCACACTCTATCCTTTGCTAAAAGAGGAAGCCAAAATTGGCACGCTGTTGTGATGTTCAAAGTCTTTAATCAAGATTGAGCCTGATGCTATACAAATACAAATGAGGGATATTATTCTTTCCTTTCCCTGCAAACTGCTTTTTTCCCCCTTGTTTTCCTCAGTGGCTTCTGCAAGCCTATATTCTTGCATTACTTCATTCAGAAAGGAAAAGAGCTGGAAGGGCAAGAGGTGGCATCTCTTATGAAAAAATCTGTAGGGTTGTGCATTTGCTGGGTAGGAAGGAGGAAGAGGAAGGCGTGATTTAATACCAAGATTACAGGCAAGAAAGCTAGCATGAAATCATCCAGCCCTAGGGTACGTATTTCCATGAAGAGCTTGCTGCCTTGTGCTTTGCCTGATACAAGGCTTACAGACGGAAGCTGGATACTTTAAAATTGAGCCAAACATCAAAAATAGGATATCCTGAAAACATCACCACTAATTTATGTCTTCTCCCAACACCCACTGTTTTGTTCTGTGAGAAACCAGTAATGAAACCAAGGTTACAAGGGGAGGAAAAAAATAAAAGCCCTCAAAAAAAACCAAACAAACCAACAACCAACCAAACAACCCAAGGAGCAACTAGAAAGAAAACCTTGTGCTGGAAATCCACGCTCTTTGGTAACACTCTCCCACACCCATAAATATATCACAGTGCTTTCCAGCCAGCCAGCTGACCCACTGGTAACGCATGTACTCCAGGCCGAGATGCCCACTAACATCGCTGGCAGGACAGCACCTCTCCTCACTTTTTCTTTCCGTTTACCCTGGCCACGCTTCCAGCCTCCCTTTCCCCACCAGCAGGTCTTTTACCCAACAGGCTAGCCTATGTTCTGCTACACCTCCTACAGAGGTCTTCTAGTCACAAGCATTTGTTTTTAGAGCTGACAGGTAGGACTAAGAGTCCTTAAAACAGATCTGAGACGCAGTAAACACAAGGGCTGGAAAGCTATGTGGGAAAACCAGTAGAGAGTGCATCATGCAGACACTGCGGGCAGGCTAAAAGGCTTCAGGAAAGAAAATCTGGTGCTCATGACACGCAGATGGCAGAAGAGATGAAAGGAAAGGCGAGGAAGACGTGCTGATCCTGATGCCAGGATCCATGCTCACAAACATGGCCAATACAGCTGTGAAAGTGGCACTGCCAGTGGGTTATGGAGAGCAGACTTTGACACGGGAACCTGAATCCAAATCTCTCAGCTGACTCAGCGAAAGGTATCATAAGGGAGTCAGCACAAAACGCGAACGTGCTGTAAACCAAAGGAAGCGTGTGCAGCAGGTTTCTCCCACAACAGCTGCCTCCTCCTGTGGCTAACGAAGAGCTTTCTGCTTGGGAAGCCCCCATCTCGGTGCCGCACTCCCAGTACCGTCAGCCTTCTGCAGAGGCTCCCACCAGCGGCCCGTGCCCGCCAGGCTGGGCTGGGAAAGGGTACGTTCTCATCTCCCAAACGGGCCAAGGCTAAACTGGATTCTACTGGTGTATTTTCACAGGTGCCAGGTAAGAATTGCTCAAAGAGTGATTACTCAGTCTCTTTGCTGTTATCCAGCCAATTTTCTGCCCCAGATCCAGCTAGGAATAGTATTCCAAAAGAAAAAAAAAAAAAAAAAAAAAAAAAAGGTGCTTGAACTATGCCAGGTTTCAAACTCCAGGCATTTTGAGGACATTGCTAAAAAATTCTTATGTAAAATAGAATTAAATATGGGTACAACAAAGCAACATATTTTCACTTGTAAAATTAAAACTGAACTTTGCTTGGGGATGGTAAGGAAAATTCCCACTGGAGTAAGGAATACTTTTAAGTGTTCAAGATAAGGAAAGCTGGCGACAGGTTTAGAAGTTGTTTTACTCTCAGAATTACAGCTGTACCGCTAAACCAGTAGTTTGGCACTTCATTCTGTCACCCAGAGAGTACTTGAGACATACTGACCTTTTCCCATGAAATCTTTAGCAAGCTGCATTACTCTTAATTGCCCCCAGAAAAACCATCAGGATTAGATTTTAATTTTTAAACTACTGAGTTTCACAAGAGTCACAAGAAGATAAACACTTCTTAGAGAGCTCCGCTCCCTGCCAATGCTGAGTTGTATTTCAGTGAAATCATAAAATCTAAATGGGAAGCTCACCAAGTCTGAAGCTTTATTGCCTAAAGTGCCTTGTACCTTGCCACAGAAAGTTATATAGTACACTGCCTTTCAGCTGGAGGCCAAAATAAGAGTTTGATACAATACAATATAAGCACTCATCTACACAAATGCTTTTTTCCTGCATTAAAGTGGAGAAATTCACTGAAATAATTGCAGCAGACAATATAAAGGGGAATCACTTAACTTTGAATAACTAAGTTCACATTCCTGGCCCCTTCCTTCAAGCTGGCAGTGTTCGTTTACTAAAGGCAGTACTTTTAGTTGAGTGGTTTCAGTGCTTTCTCACATCAACCAGCACAGTGCAGCTTCATCATTTTTTCAAAAGTAAGTTCATCACTAGGGCAGACCTGTGTCCTTGACACCGCAGGTGTCAAGCCTTCAGAAGTACAGCTTCAGAAGCGACTGCAATACACCTTCACAAAGGCAGGTAGCGAGATCAGCTGCTAGCTGGTGCAGTAAAATAATTAAATGACTACCCAGCCCGAGCTAGAACATGTATTCATTTCCTCCATAGAATTTACAACTGTAGAAGCTGCCATGCACAAAATGCAAAAATACTCCAAATCCACAAACTAGGACGGAAGAACATCAACTTCATGCTGCAAAAAGTGGCATTTCTTTTCAAAAGAAAATCATGCTCTCTGAAAATGTTCTCTCTGCTGCAAATAGACATACCTCCACTGGACAGAAAGAGAGACAACGGTCTTCTCCCATATAACCAAGAACTGCAACACATAACCAGCTGAATTTCTAGTATCTGGCTAACTAAGAGATGGGAAACGAACAGTAAAATATTTTGCAAAAGGAAAGACAAACAATCTAATACAAGGACGCAGTACAGAACCCTACTCCCACAGATCAGAAATGAGTCTGAAAGCCACAGAAACAGTTTAGGACAATATTCTGTTTTATGCACTTTGCATGCTTTGGAAAACCCCCAGAATACTGTTATTTTTGCACAAACACCATATGGCTAAGACAAATATCACTTTCTCTGTTTTCCTGGCCTGTAGCCGTCATTTCAGGAAACAGGGCTGGGATTTGATAAAGCAGATCACAAAATTCAGAAACAAAGAGGGGACAGAGATGTATGGCTTTCAAGCCACAGAGCAGCGGCTGGTAGAATTATCTACTTTAAGTTGGTAGCAGCTCTGACCCCTAAGGCAACCTCTTCTGTTCATGAAGAAAAGTAATTTGAAAGCAGATCAGTCTGGAACAAGAATAGAGTGTTTTCAGCCTCCTGAAAGATAAATCTGTTATGCAAGTTTTATCCATCCTTCCATAGGGGATAGGCCCACATTGATAATTATCTGTGCAGTGTATTCGTGGTCTTTTAAGTTGCAGCAATCCTGATGTGTCATTTTTGCATTACTTACCTATACTTTCACAGCTTCCTACACGTCAGTACTAGCTGCTCTCCTTCTGATGGAATCCAGCTATTCTCTATTAGTTACTCTTTCAAATGGGCTAAGATACCTCACTATTTGATACAGACTTATCATTATGCCTGAAAAACTCTTAAGAGCTTACAGAGAATCGTAAAAGAAGAGTAGGCAGTACTGGAAAAGCCTGCTTGAACAAAAATGGTGCGCACAGATTGATAATTTGCAACGTACAAGAAGGAATCAAATGGTCTTTGAAAACAATAAAGAGGAGAAACGTCTGTCTTATATGAAATCTGAGAATTATCCCATCAAGATGTATTCCTTTCTTCTCCCTGCTCCCTCTCACAAAGGCAAAGCCAAGAGCGAAGGAGATTCATCCAAGTTCAAAGACTCACCATTTGATTAAAAGTTTCTGGTATACAGCCAATACAGTAAGATTTTAAGATACAACAGTGTTGTATCTTAACAACAGAGATACAACAATGAATGCTATACTGTTCATACCATACATACACGTACCGCTGCTGAACAGCCCTTTTTTCTGAGACATTTCCACAAGCTGTTTCCATTTGGATAAGAAAGGAAGGGAATCTTAACTTGCACTTGAAACAGTTAAAAATTTTTAAAAGTGTTTCTGGAATGGACTCTAAATCCTAGAAGTCATAAAACAGAGCTGGGAAGACAAGAACCAGATCCAATTTGTCTTAGTTCAGCTGTGACACCTTCCTAATTCTGTGAACTCTGACATTATAATCACTGAAAGTATGAAGTTAAGCAGTAGTAGAGGTACATGTCATGAGGTAACTTGAGCTGCTTTAATTCAGGGCCAGAAATCAGAAGAACACTCTGCAGATGAAGTTACACCTCCGAAGGCAGGAGTTGTCCCCGTCAGCACACCCAGCAGGGCTGGGATCTGTGCAGTTGTACCTAAACACACAGGCAGCTATTCCTAGACTGCTGATGAATACAGCTGTGGGGTAGACAAGGCATTGCACACACTGTTCTGAAGCTTCACTGTTAAGCACCATACAAACCAGACAGGGCAAGGGGAACCACCTGGAGACCTCTAAGGTGCTGGCAGGTGCAGCAGGAACTGGTTTGGATGTATATACACAGGGCCTGCGAGCATATTAATTCCTCTCTGCTTCTGAAAGAATCCAGATCAGGACATTTTCCTTTTCCAATGACAGCACAGCTGCCAGCAGGACACCTACTGATTTGCTTGGTGTTTATTTGCATGCTGTGCTTGCTTACTGCCTCCTGGGCATAAATATCCAATTTTATCCACTTATTTCAGTTTACTTTGTATCTGAATGCACAAGACGTCTCACTGTACAGTATGCCTCTAAACCTGTTATTCCTCAGAAGACTAAAGGGCTGGGCTTTGGAGAAAGCAGTTCTATTGCATTTTTTTCCCCATGCATTTTACAAGTGGTCAGCTTGTCTAGTAACACCATGCACTTACAGACTCAGGTCTCCATTATCCGGAGACGTCTGCATCACACCCTTTTGCACTCCAGATTGTCCAAGAGGTACAACACAGCGTAATGGCAGAGCACTGGCTGACTGCAGACACGGAAGACCTGATGCTGATCCTAAGTCCAAAAGGCTACCCAGCAGGTTACTTGCAATAACAGCTTGCTTTCCCTGTGTCTATCTCAGTTTCCCCACCTGTAGAGTCAGTCCAGTGATGTTTATCTCATTTGTGAAGTGCTTTAAACACTAAGGATGAGAAACACTACGACATCCAGATATTATCCTTCTTTGCATATGCTGTGCTTTAGTACTGTGAGCTATGATGCAGCATGTGAATCGCTGACCTCCAAGTCTGCAGATGTAACTCCAGTCAAAGACAAACTGACACAATTTGCCCAACACTCACACTACTCAAGTACACAGAAAGACCAATTACAGTCAAAAAACAAACAATGCAACAGAGCTGCAAAAAATGTCCTCAATTCAATTTATAATACAATAATCAGACTATAACAGGATTCAATAGGTAATTTCCTTAACGTAGAGCTTCCAGAAGGTAACCCTACTAGTACCCTCCTTTTATACCAGTTGGCTTTCACCCTTTGCTGAATTCCTTGCCTCAAATCATAGGAGCAAAGACTCTTTTAAGAGCCTGCACCCACAAGCCATGCCTTTGAACTGCAGGGCAAAATCCAATTTTTATAAGCCTGAACATTCACTACAGATTACAAAACTACTTTGAAATCTCCCACAATAGTTCAGTTTCTTTGCATACCATTCCCTTCACTACATTTTATAAACAGGGGAGAATCACAGAAGCAAAAGCCAAGCTAGGCAAAGGCAAAGGTCTGGCTAAACAGCCACACGAGGCTTTAAGGCGCGAATGAAGGAAAATGGAAGTGAAGCCAGGGAGGTCTCAAGGCAAAGCCTTTGGTAGTGGCTTGGGTTTTGCATCACAAGCATTAGCTGGAGAACAAGAAACTGAAAGGAACTGGTGAAGCCCAGCTGGAAGTGCAGCAGTAGGCCTCCGTAAACACCATTACTGAAGATTTCCGCTCAACTGGCTGCAACATATTAAGAAGGGGAGAGCTATAGGCCAAACCAACCGTGTTTTCCCCACGGTACGAGTATATCTTCTCACGGGTTTTGTGCCCTCGCATTCCCTTCCTTCCCCCAGGCCTGTGCCGGGGTCCACCTGCTCCTCGGACCGGAGCCCTACCGAGACGGCGCAGAGCCTTACACCGCCCTGCGCAGCGAAACTCGCGGGGGACAAGGCGTCCTGCTGCTCAGGAGGGACCCCGAATCCACCGGGAACGGCTGCGCCCTGCCCGGCGCTGGCGGGGTCCAGGCTCGCGCTCAGCTCTGACAAGAATAAAAAGGGCTCCCCGGGGACGCGGCACCCCCCCGCGGCACACGGCACGGCCGCCGCTCGGCCCACACGCCCGCGCTAGCCCGGCGGGGGGCCACGGCCGGACCCCCCAGGAGGGCCCAGCGCCACCCCGCTCGCTGCAGGGGTGCCCGCGGGGCCGGGGACAGCGATGGGGGGGGGGGGGGGGGGGGGGGCGGCCGGCAGCTGCTCGCCGCGGGAAGGGCGTCCGAGAGGCGAGGGCAGCCTGAGCGGCGGGGCGACCTGCGGCTGCCCCGCACCCCCGCGGGGACGGAGGCGGTGAGAGAGGGGCGCCGCCGGGCTGGGGCGGCCCGGCAGCCGGCGGGCTCCGATCCCAGCGGGGCCCACGGGGAGTCCCGCTCGCCGGGCAGGAGGGGGCCCCCGCCAGCCCCCCACCCCGCGCGGTTCGGCCGCTCACCCGGAGGTGCGGGGCTGCGTCTCCTCCCTGGCGCCGGGCTGGGCTGGGCTGGGCTGGGCCGGGCCGCCTCAGGCCCCCGCGGCCCCGCCGCCGCTCCCCGCCCTCCGCCCGGCTCCGCGCGGCGCAGCCAATCGGCGCCGCCGCCCGCAGCCCCGCGCCCCGCGCGGCCAATGGGGACGCGCGCCTCGGGCTCGCCCCCAGCGGCGCGGGGAGGTGCTGGACGGGGCGGGGCTGCGCTGGGGAGGGCCCGGCCCCGCCCCATCCCCATCAACCCCATCAACCCCATCAACCCCAATCCTAAATCCCCATCCCCACGGGACGAGGAACAGGGTGTCTGCAGGGACCAGGGCTGGCCTCGCTGTCCGGAGGCACGGGGGAGACCGTCTTCTCCCGAGGGTGGTTTGTTAAGGACAGACCCTTCCAAAACACACCGCTGCAGAAGGACCCGAGCCGGCACCGCTGCCAGGGCGCTCTGCCTTCGGGCAGAGCTCGCCCGCACTGGCTCCCTGTCACCTCTGGCAGGGAAAACGAGGAAGAGAAACCAAAATCCCATTGCTGGCACCGGCAGCCAGTTTGCTCTTGAAAAAGGAGCTGCCAGCCCTTCCCTTGGACTGCTCAGCCTTGCTCAGCTCTGCAGGCCACGATGCGTCCGACAGAAGGGCCGAGCCTATTCGCTAATCGTGACGGGAATCTGGGTCTGCACTACCACAGCGTCACAAAGACCCACTGCCCTTTCCTTCATTCCTAATATTCACCTGCAGTCACTTGGGACATGCTTCATTTAGCAAACACAGCAACAGGGTAAGCCATTTGGGCTTCTAACTCAGATTAGAAACTCAAATTAAACCGAGTATTGATGTCAAACTCCAAATTTAAAATCCAGGTCTTCGGGAATATTTAAGCCTGGCCTAGAACAAACACCTTCTTCTTGTAGACACTAGTGGATCGAAGCGGCTAGATGCGACGCGCGTGGCAGTGACACGCAGACGGCACGTGAATCGTCCTACCCAACACCACGCATGTCCCCACCACTGGAACAGTCTGGGATTCAGATGAGATGAAGTCGGTAGCAGAGCATCAATAAGTTTATAGCCAGGATTCAATCCTCTCTGAAGACATCAGCCATCAATCAACTCTGTCATGAGGGAGGGGGACTGCTCAGCAATACTGAGCTTTCACAATAGTTTCTCTATAAGCAATAACGACCCTTTCTTCTGTCACCACTTAGTTCATCTACAGCAATGTGGTATTTGCAGACACAAAACTACCTTTGAAACTTCCCACCCAATAATAAATATTATTATGTACCTCCTCCGCAACAGAAGCTATTGCAAGCATATTGAATCCTGCCTTGACTCTCATCTCACGGAATTCTAGGTCTCATTCAAGGTCTCGGTTTTCTTCAAAACCCAAGACCTGGCTAGCAGGTGGCCAGCAGAAGCTTCGGAAATGTACATCTCCCTCCCCTCTCCTGCGACCAACACGCAGGCATCCTCTCCCCTCTCAGATGACTTCACAGGAGAACTCCTGCATTGGGATTCGTAACAGATGCACACTCAGTCACGAGAGAGGAGCTGTCAGACCCTGCTCGGCCCTCAAGTACCTCCACTGAAGGCTCCAAGGAGTATGTATCCTGGAGCAGATATCCTGGCAAAGCAGCTGGAGGCCGCTAGAGAGGAGAGCTGAACAGGACACAAGCAAGGCAGGAGCCCTGCAGGCTCTGAGCTGCCAAAGTGGTTCTTTTTTGCTGCAAACACCACGGATTTGCAGATGGTGTCACGGGATCCTTCCGCCCCTGCACGCATTGCTTGACGCTGGGCCATCTACGCCTCCTCATTTCCACTTACGCTCTTGTATCTGTCACAGTTTATTAGAATAAAAAAGATTTAATGGCCCAAAATTGCAAGAAAGGCAGCAGTTTAGCAATTAAGAAAACCTTTGTAGCAGAAAGGATAATGAAGCACTAGCACAGATTACTGGGAGAAACACAAGACCTCTATCATGAGAGGCTCTACTAAGAAGCAAGACAAACACTCATCAAGATTCTCAGACGAGTATGATTCTGCTCTGAGAGGAAAACAGAGCAGATAATTCTTGGTGTCCCTTCTGATCAGCCTGCAATGTAAACCTATGACTGATATCCCACAGTAGGAATCGAGTTGGGTCATTACAGAGCATTAAACTCTACTTTTCTCATGGTATCTTCTGTCCAACTCACTGTTAACTTTCTTGCCTAACTCATTATATATATTTTTGCTCATCTTTGAAGCAGGAGTTAATGTTACGTTTTAATTATTATTAACATCTGACTTGTCACTATCTGAATCACTATCAAATATACCCAGCATTCAAAGGGAAAAACAGCATTTCCTGAGGAATGGAGAGATGGTCCACTTGACAAGTTCCCAAGGGATTACATGGTACCGTCACTTGTGCTAGCACCAAACTGCACTCAAAGACTGGAAAGACATTTTTGGATCGTATATTCCCATGATAAACTCTGTCTTCTCCTTCCTTTTCCAAAGAACTTTCTTTATAGTTGGTGCTAGTGTATTATTTTCATTGCCTGATCAGCTCAAGTCCTAGGAGTATAAACATAAAACAAGACTCTTGTTCTTTCAGAATCATTATTAGTTATAAGAAACTGGAGAGAACAAAATCCATCGAATAAAGAGAATTTTTATAGAGCACAATTTGCTGTCACTATCCCTATTACAAAAGAAAACCCCTCTTACAAAGGAAGCAGGAGCCTAGAGAATACACTCACCTTGCTGAAGAAGCCAGGGCCGTTCCTTCCCATCTCCTCTTCCCGACACCACCGGGACTGGCTTAGGCAAGCAATCTGTAAACACACACGCAAACACATGTATGCAGATAGTATGTTACTTCACTGGGGTGCTGGTATTGTGAAAAGAAACTCCGGATGCCATCTGCTGGAAGAAATCTTACTCTGAAGCAACATGCCGTACCCACGCATCTGGCTGCACTCTGCGGGCAGCCTAAAGAGGCGGTATTTTTCAAGATGAACCTTTACCCTGTTAATGCACCCACTTTCAGCACAGACCCACGGGACACAAAGAAAGTCAGGGTCAGGATGAGTGAAACGAGCAGGATGAAGCCTGTAAGAAAATACAAGCCTTTGGACTTATGTCACGTGCCAAAGCATATGACTGCCTAGCAGGAAGGAGTATTCATTTTCAAATCCTGCTACTGGACTTGAACCTCCAAAGACTTCTTTTGTCTCCTTCCATTGTTGTGTTTTAGCCACGCACATCACGCCGTGCTTACCGGGTCAGTCTGGTGTAACTCTCCAGGTCACCGTCAGCACATTTGTCAGTAATTTATACTCTGTCCTATGAAAACCACTGCATAATCTTTTCTTTGGAGGGTAGGGGAAAGTGAAGAAGGGGCAGGGTTTGTAACTAGACACAGAAGAATCCAAAAAGAAACAGCTTCTTTCCAGCAGCTGTGGCAGATCCCATTCAGGACCAGAGCCTGATTATTTTTGGTTAACGATCATTAGTTTCTCTCTTGACAATGTCTTCAAGTAAATGAAAACAAGTTTCAGAATGAAGGAAGAAATGGAGAATTATTACTTACTCCCTAACTCTGCTCCTTCCCCATTTTCTATTTCTTGTCACAGGGATCTTAACAAATTTTTCAGTCCCTAACCTTTGGGATTAATCTACAGGGAAGTTCTTTTTTGTCGACTGTATTTTTTTCAGGTTACAAATACCATAATCACACTTAGGAGGTGAACTGCATTTTAAAGACATATTGCTAAGCATTAAGTGAATAATTCTCAATTTACTTTCAGATTAAAAGAATCGCTACAAGTTTACAAGGCAGGCAGCTATTCTTGACATTTCACAACAAGCAGGGAATATACGGGAATTATCATCCACTTTTTAGAAACAGTCTTTAGCTTTCTGTACCCAACACTCAGCACCAACAACTCCTTTAAAATCAACAGCAGCATTTGGCCGTAACACTTCTGGCAGTCTGACTACAGGTAATCGTGGTCTCAGGCACATGGCTGAGATACATCAGCTTGCTAAAATGCCATGCACTGCCACGCGTTATGAGTACAGTTTCACGTAACTCCAAAGTGGAACCACCTACCCACGGCCATCAAAGCAGTTGGTCTGCTCTCGATACCTCCAGCAACAACGCTCTGCTGATGGCCTTGTATTGGATCACGGGAGTCAGCTGGATTAGATCGCATTGATCCAACGGAGAAATACACTTGCAATTAGATTTTCTTGGAATCAAAAAATCTCACTCAGATTGCAAAATTGCTATAATCAACACCATGGAAGGGGGAAACAGACAAAATATATAACTAGAATTAAATAAGCACAGGGGGTTGAAAGCAGGACTGCTTCTACAGCGGCTGCCTATTCTTATATCAAAATAAAGCATAATACAAAATGATACCATTCACCCGTAGCCCACATAGAGAAACCATACATATGCTTCAGCGATCATGGTTCAGATGGACAGACTGTGATTCAGCTACAGCACAGTAACCCATGAACTGGACTCAGACTCTTAGGGCTCTTCAAAAACAGGCAGCCAAAACTCAGCCCACATAAAAGGTTGCTTCTGAAAACACTTTGCTCAATGCAAGAAATAGGGCATCTGCACAGATGGAATAAAGCTGGGGACTTCCTTGTTCTGTCTCCAAGAATCTATCATTTTATTTCTCCATGAGCATTATAACTTGCATCTTCATCTTTTGACAGGCCAGTACCTCTACATAAAAGGACATTAAAGAAAAAAAATTATAAATACTTCATGATCAAGCTTGTATGGATCAGCTAGACATTTGGGCTCCTGAATTTCCCCTATTGCTTCCCAGGAGTCCCCCAGCTACTTCCCAAGACTTAACCCCCACCCCCATTGCTTTCTAAGAGTTTCCTCTGCTGCTTCCTGGCAGTCCCCACACTGCGGCGTAGGACTGCACCTCCCCACAATTCCTGCCTTTCCAGGAAACCCCCAACACTACTGGCTAGGATTTCCCTCAGCTTTGTAGGAATCCCCGTGCCCCTCCAAATCCCTCGGAGTTGCCAGGAATTCCTTGTGCTGCTTTCTAGGACCACTATGGATTGCTCCCCGCCAGGTTCAGGGAATCTCATTTTTCTCTCCAGGATTTCTCCCTTTTCTATTTTGTAATTAATATGATTTGCTTGTACAGCATCAGGAAAAGTACAATAATCCTTTTTGCTATTTTTTCCCCTTATGCTATTTAAGACCTCTAGCAAGACGTGGGTCTGCGCTTCAGAAACAGTGTAACGCACGTTCATAAAATCATTAATACTGCGAGGTCATTGTTAATGTGCATTTAAATCTTTCCAAATTTGACTCTAGTAACTTTTATTGTTGTGAAATAATCAATTTTATAATTTACTTTAAACACATTGTGCTGCCCCCCTAGAGATAGTCAAGTATTATATCGGTTCTTTAAGGAAAGATGCTGGAGTCCGTTGGCTTATTGATCTTGACGTGAAAGACAGCAGAAATCTCAAACGCACAAAAGCAAGTTTCATGAAGATGCCAACCAGAATGAAGAAACAAAACAAACGATCAAAAAACCCAGAAATGCAACCGCCAGGGACAAAGCCCTTGATTCTCTGGTGAAAACTAAAGAGGACTGGAGCTAGTGGCGCATGTAGAAGTTCTCAAGAACAGTTGAGCCAATGAATAGGCAATCTTATGAGATTTACCTGCTATAAAACTCTGAGATCCAATTTAAGTCCTGATCTTCTAATGAATGAGAAGTCCCTACCACACACACAAAGTTACATCTGCTTCTTCCTAGAATATCTCCTGAAAATCCAGAGCTGCTGAAGGCAGCCTCCTAAAGCTACTGTTAAAAAGTAGGTAATTAAACAGCACTTTTTTTCAAGATTATTTCCACAGTAATTTCATCTCCAATACACACATCTGCAAGTCTAGGTGAGAAAGGCAGAACTACGTATTCAACCTAAACTGTTACTCCAAAATACAATATTGTCAAACCAGAAAGGAACAGGGTGTTTAACAAACTGTAAAATGTTTTGACTCAAAGTGTTGTACAGCAGATGGAGCTACAAGTATGGTCTATGAATAGCCACCTACACATGAGAACACACAGAGATAATGAATATACATAATGCATCCCATCAAGTGATTATCTTAAACAACTTCTTTCTACTGCAAAGGGTGACACACAAGTTCACTTTTGCGAACAGAAGTTCACAACAAAGCAGCTCTCCAAGTTTCACATCAACAAAGACTGAAAAGAAATAATGTAATCAGCTTGCAGTGCTCATTCAAATGTCACGTGGAAGTTCAAGTTCTTCTTTTGACCAGTATCTACAATTACGTCATCCATGTTCCTCTTAAGAGAGGGTAAAAGCAGGACAGGGATGCCTGCCATCTTCATCTGAAGTGTGGGGACTGAGAAAGGACGTGTTATTTCACCATATACCAGTGACAAAAGTAAAAATCAGTTTGTTTCAAACAAGATTCCTCCTGGAAGATCACACGTCCATCCATCACCACACTTCCCAACAAAACTGTGACGCTCCTCTCCTTTGTCAGAAATAAGCGCACTGCAAGAGTTCCACAGGTTCCCCTCCACCTCCTCTGCGTTCCTCTCTCCTCAAAACGATCCATCTGGCTGACCAGACTATGCCAACCACATTCAGAAGTGTTCCCAAGTGCAGAATGGTTTTATTTAGCAGAGGAGAAAGTCAGTTTTCCAAATGAAATCTTTCCAACCTCAGCTCCACAGCAAAACAGAAACATTAATAAATTTTAGATTAAGCACCTACCTTCTTTTCCTTCCCCTTCCCAAGGACTTGCAGGAATGGATGACACTGACTAGAAACATGTACTAATTCCCCTTTTTTCCCTACTAGCTATGAGGTGATCTGGAAGAAGTATATGAACAGGCCAGCAGAGTTCTTAAGGGTTTTACAATAAAATACACAAACTCTTTCCCAGTAGCTCACAAGTCCAAGACCATCCAACCTGATGCTGAATCACTTGACTTTTCCGTACCTTGTATGAATTGAAAGCCTCAGGGAATTTACACTGGACTGTTGTATACTTACTAACATCTTCTCCCCCTAGCAATCATATTTTCTCTCCTTTCCCTCTGGCTAAAAATCATGACAAATTGTGTCTAACATACAGCAAAAAACCCGGTATAAGACAGGACTGCCAAAAAAAAAAAAAAAAAATAAAAATCTATGAACATTACCTGTTACAATTTTTCAAAATCTAGATACAACACCACAGGAGCATACTATTTTTTAAATCATGCTTTATTAGGAAAAAATCCCTCTTGATTACATAAATACAGATAACGTGCTCAAGGCATTATCACTTTAGGCACTAACTTGATTTCCAATCATAATCTGTATGCTCAAGACTAAACAATCCCCCACTTTTAATCATCTTAATAAACAATGAACTGCTAAAGGTGTGAATTTGCATGATGAGTTCTGAAAACAGCTACCATGTATGACATACTTCAAGTAGGATTAAAGTCATAATTGAGAAGATGGCATCCATACTTCATATCCTTAAGTAGCAGCGGGCAATTCTTTGGCAATGCAAGCTATATTATCTCTCATTAACACTGCAAAGCTAAGGCATTGTAAGACTCTTGTGATTCTTGTGTTCCTAGTATTGTTGCCTATTTTTGACTACTGCTTATCGTCAGTGGTAAGGGTCCTATCCAAATTTGCAATTTGGCCTTTAGATCTCAGACACTGAACCCCCAAAGCTGTTGTTTCACTTCAACAGAAAGATTAACTTTATTTCTTTAGGAGGAAATTCTACTTCAGCTTGCTTCCCAAGCAGCCATGATGTTTGTATTTACTCAGCCAATAATACAAGTATAAAAATCTTTTTCAGATGTTAACTTAAGCCAGCTGCGGTAAAATGGCTCAATTCTACATTTAAAAGATCTACAGTATCTCTCTACCCAAATGACTTTCTGTTGATAATTCCAAAGATTCTCAGAAGTCCTGCGCAAGTAAAAATCTTCTCTAACTGCACACGCTATTTCACATCAGTTCAAACCGATTTCTTGCTACAGCCTTCAAAAAATTACTACTTAAATAGGCAGCTACATTCAAAACCAGTTGTTTTCAGTTAATCTACGGAAGTTACTAACATTACAAAACAAACAAACAAACAAACAGAACACTAGTCCGGAAATTTTTGGATCAAAATACAGTTTTTTATCTTTGAAGTTCAAATGAGGGTTCTGAGAGAGAAGTTCTATATTAATCTAGGCAGCTATATGCTAACATAGTGTAATTTTTACTTTGACTATACTCACAGGAAAAGGCCATCGTCATCTAATAACCCTTCATCTCATTAAAGAACACAAAAAAACCCTGTCTTCATACACACACACACAGGTTATGAAGTAACTGACCTAAACCAACTGAACTAAACCAAACATAGAACAGACTTTCAAGAAGACAGCCAGATGCTTCTAATGTTACGTACGCACACTCCCACGAGTCACAGGCCGGAACAGCTTCATCACCGATGCTCTCATAATGCTAAAGAATCCAGCAGGCACAAGAACTTCCGTGGCAGCGTACATATGGCAAGTGATATAAACATAATAGTACACATAAAATTTATAAAAAGTACAGACAGGTTTTTGGTTTCACTGATAACACGAGCGATTTGATCAATATGTTGTATTTTAATCCAAAAACTAAGATACAGAAAGGCCCCATTTGTATGGGCAAGACGTTCTTGGTCACCTCCTTCTCCCCAACCTCACACATATACATTGAGGGTAGAATTCCAAACATTTAAGGAGCGGCAGCCTGTCACTTCACGTGGTACCTTTCCACCCTCAAGCTGGCAAGGACAGAATAGCTTAAAATTCCAGCAGGACAATACAGCTCCAAGACCTCTGCGGAGTGTTTTTAGAGGCTCAAACAAAACGAATCTTGTTTCCTTTCAGTTCAGACAGTAGCCCTAAACTAGAATGATTTAGATAGGACAAACTGAAAATTAAGGACTAAGTTTCATAAACAGATTGTTTAAAGAGAAGTCCATGAAAGACAAACAGGTGTTGCCCAGAACACTGTTTCACAAATGTCCACAAATATAAATAATGTGGAGCTAGGATGAGACCAAGAACAGTGTCCATGTTCAGAAAACTAAAAAGGAAAATGCACGACATCTGCAAATCAGCCACGTGGAAAAGGTTAAAATACCTCTTTGTCACACTCTACAACCTAAGTCATCAATCCCGAAGAGGGAGCCACTGTGTCACTGCCACTGTTTGGCATCCAGCACGCATTCTGAAGATCAACGTTCAACAGTTTTGTAAAAGAAACATCAAAGAAACCATGTCCTAAGTGCCAAAACCAAAACTTACTGAAGTAAAGCAAATCTGCATAGCAATACTTTCCGAGAACACAATTCCACCAGGAAAATGCTTTTCTTGGGATGAAAATCCATTTTTAATAAAACATCAAAAAAGTCTTTATCCTTAGATAAAGATCTTCTATTTTCTCATGTCCCTGTCATGTTAGCTGCTCAGCAATGATCTTCCACAATTCCTGTAGGAGTGGAAAAAATACATAGAGGTATTTTCTCAGATCAGTAGGTTGCAATTACGAAAAAGTTCAACACGCCCACTTGAAGACAAGTTTTAAGACACACCCTATACCTCCATCTACAGATAGTATCCACCTGTGGATGGATACTAAATCCATCTATGTAATCTTCTAGAACAACCACCAAATTATCTTTGAGACAGAGCAATAGAATTGATTTCTTCATTCTTGTAGCAGGATTTTTTTAAAATAAAAAATTAGTATCATTCAAATAATTTGTTTTAAAATAATTTCACTGGTCTGCATGACCTTCTGCAGCATTTCGACTAATAATTTTGCTCTTTTTCTTAGCCTGTGTTGACAAATGCTTTCAATAATGCTAGTAAAAATACAACTGAAAAAATACTCAATTTACTGAGGAATCAAGGTCTCACAAATGCATGTCTTATACAAACACACACACACTTCTCTATCTATTAGACAATGAAGATAAAAACCAGACCACTATATTTCTGTAGAATAAATTAGTATATGCTTTGTCTGCTATACAAAAGATTAGTAAGCAGACTATCACATACTCTTCACCATGACATCTTGAATTGTTGCAATATAACTCATGATAACTAAAGAACTTAGGCGTTCTAAAAATGCATATATTTCAAAGACCAGTAGCCTTCTGCAAAAAGGCTAGGGAATGAGTTTACACATTCAGGTATAATCCAGGTTACATTTATATACTTGTAGAACTTGTTTTAAAGTTTTGCATGCATGTTTTATGCCTGAAGGTATCAGCATTAAGTAAAATCAATCAATCAATCTCATGAAGTAACTGTGGCCCCCGTAATCTTACTACACATACACACTGCAGAAGGCACAGCAATAGTACGTTGACTACAGGAACATCATTTCTTGGTAACAGATTTGCAATCCAGTACAAGATTTGCAAGTTCTCTAAAAAGATGTGTTAGATTGTATTGTTCTAGAAGCTAGCAAGCTATTAGCTACCCTGCATAATATTAGTAAGAGCAGACAATTGGAAAAAAAAATAATAGAGAAAGAGAACCATAAGTGCTTGGGAGGTAATTAGATAAATACAAAAATTATATCTGACATGTTTCTGAATAATAGAAGTTTACAGCTAATCGACTTCTTCATAGATATTAGAACATTATTTCCTGAACCCTGAACAGGGAAAGGAATTACTAAAACTATGAAATGAAAGCTCTTTTACAAGCAAATAAATGAGAAGAGGTATTGGTCCCATTTTCTAGTCAACAGCAAAAATCGTATCTTACAAAGTAATGGAGATTGTTTCTTCACCTTTGAGGAAATGAGTGCAATCCAAGCACTGTACTGCTGGTGACAGAAAAGGGTACCTTATCTCAGTCTAGTACAGAATATGTAAGCACAAACAAGAATCATTTTAAAACAACACAAAGCTAAAGGGAGATAAATGAAAAGGTAATGTTTATTCTCCTGTTCTTACTTCATGTTAAGTAAACAGCTGAAAAGTAATTTGAGATGATTAGCCCAACACATTACATTTATTTTAATGAATGCCACTTACCAACTGCTCAATTCGTTCATAAACGAGAAACTGGCAGAAATCAAGCTTAATGGGCTCCACAGTATATTTCATTTTTCTATCTTGGAGGCTCTCCAAATCATTTAGAGTATTTCTAAAATGACTGTAGGCTTCACATGTAACATCCATATGTCTTAAAGTGAAGTTCAGCCTGGCAAGAGAATATTTAATTTAAAATGTCTCTCCTATACTGGCCTCTTAAATAGCTATGTAACTGTCCTCAGCTAATGGAAAACATGGGTCTTCTCAGTGTAATTAACTCATTTTGACAGCCAAAAAAAAGTAACCCCCCAACTATTCCTGAAAAGTGGACAAGACTTCTGTTAGCATCAATACACCAGTAACTCTTGGATGAATCTTGCCATTGATTTTAAGGCACTTTGCCGCAACAGAATCATTGGCTTGGCTTCCTGGACAAACACTTGGCAACAAATCATATGAACAGCTATTGCTTACACATCTCCAGAGATTTAAGCAACGCCTATGTATATATTAGTTTATGAATGGACTGCAACACATGACTACTTAAAAACATTCAAAGATTCCTTGAAGGAAAACACAAGAGAAATTTTCATAGAGGTACTCAAGCTGGGAAATATACACCCTAATTCTATGCCCCTTCATTCCACTCTACGACCTAAAAATATATAGCAAATGTTGTCACGCATTATAGAATACATCAGTTTAGCCACTTATTTATAGAGGTTAATCTGCTGCAAGACAAAGGTAGGACAACAAAAGCCGACCTCTTGTGGAAGTCAAATTCTGAACCGATAAAAATTAAGCACATATAAAAACAAATGCTTGTCTGGAGCATATACTGCAGCCTGTGATCAACTAATACAATGAAAATCAGAAGCTGACCTTCAATCAAATCAGATGTTTCTTCCAAATAAAGAAAGCATGTAAAGTTTTTAGTGCTTCTTATTTTAAGTTCTTGGTAATACTTACCTCTTTTCTAATGCCAGGTAAACTGTGCAAGAACTTCTCAAGTTGCATGTGATTCTATACAGCGTTCTGAACAAGGCATCTGTCAGGTCATCATCATAGAACACTACGAAAAAAAAAAGATTAAGAGCATAAAATATGTATGTTTAAGTGTATTACCTACTGAAGTCTCAGGTATGAAACAACAACAGGCCTTAGTTTGATTATTCTAATCAAACAAGTCACTATTTTAACTAAATCCCAAAGTATATTTTTAATGGCAACAACTGACCCTATAGTAATATCCACTGCTACTATCTATGTCAGGCTTTCTTTAAGATTTCGCTCATATCAATGGGAATCACTTCTGTCAGACAACTTACAAAACTTTAACAAGATTTCTCTCAGCCTGGAAATATCTGACTGCAAAACTAAAAAAGTCAGGATGTCACAATGTATAGGGCCTCATTTCTTATAAAAACACAAAAAAGGCAATAACTAATATACCATTATAGCCATATTTCCTTGGAAAGCAGTCTTGCAACACCTTTCAATATCGTAACTAAAACCAATTCTCCTGTATTTATATATCAAAACAACAATGGTTTTCCTATACAGATAAGCTAGCCTGTCATTTTTCAGTCTTTCAATTCAGCAAGAAAAAGAGCAGGAAAAAAAAAAAAGAGATATCCAAAGGCACAGCCTCTATGGGCAAGTGCAGCATCTGAAACTGTTTTTCACATTATAGAATATATTAGTCTAGCCACCAATTTATCATTATTTGCACAGAGGTTATCTGATGCAAGACGAAGGCAGGACAAGAAAACTCTTCTCAAAGTCAAATTCATCACTTACTTGTGATTATGTTCTTTGAGTAATTTATTTAGTCACAAATAATTACCATGCCAAATGAAAGAAAAAGCTAGTAGTTTTCAACATCTGTTCTCCTATTGCCAACTCAGAATGTAAATACAATTATTTAAAAAAAAAATACAGGCAAGAACACTTAAGGCGGAGCTTTGACAAATTAAGTAAGGGCCTGATTAGATTTTAAAAGCAAACTAGGTATGTTTAAATTATTACTTATAACGATCAAGTGTTTGATTTAAAAGCTTACTGTTTTTATTTTCCTACCATCAGCTGCCATTATCACGGTACAGTGGTCATGCAAATCAGCAATCTCTTCTTCAGACCAGCTATAAGGAGCTTCAGGATCTGTAACAAAGAACATGGCTTTGGTGTACATGATTAAACGTCTCAAATGATTGGTAGCTGGAAAAAAGAAACTTCTTAACTCCCGTGGTCATCTGCTACTCCCTAAAGGGAGCACCCCACTGAAGGTAAATCAAAACCTCCCTCTAGTCATTCTCTGAAGTTCCCTGCAGTCCTTTGCTTTCTCTGCATTATGTCCAAGCCTCCCAAAGCTGACTGGCAAGAGTAAGTTTTCTTTGACTTTAGAATTTACAACCAATTACTACCCTGCAGCAAAATCACAGATTTAACTGGATTAAAATAAATACTGTTTTAAATAAAAAAAAACCAAAGGCATCTTCCTGTAAGTTTTGATTAAGCTTCCTACTTCATCATGCTTTTTAAAATTTAGACTTTGTTGCAATATAGACACTTTCTCTGAAAAGTCTAAAAAAATATAAAGCCTTTTCAACTGCCTATCAAATATTTTCATTAATCAGAATTTTCTGAGGTACAAGAGAGGCTTTTGAACACATAAAGGATGTTTCCACTTGCTTAAATAGTTGTTCTATTTTTTAGAAGCATTACATCAAATCCAACGGATGATGTAAAAATCTATAAAGCAGGCTTCATATAACCAAGTGCTACAGTTCTGTGTTGACCTTGCAACCCACTGGAAAGAAAGTTGTAGTTATCTGCTTTACTATCATTAATTGCACTTCAAATCTCACTCAAGTTAGTTGCCTTTATTTTGCTAAAAGCAGCAGAACACGCTCCCTTGGCAAATATTTAAAATATAACACATTCGCCACTACATTTGGAACAAGTATTTATAAATCTTCAAATCATCACCTACCCTCCCCAGCACGTTTTACAGTTTTGTATTCATGCAGTCCTAAGCCACACAATACCATCACATCAAAATCTGCGTTACAGTAACTCAAATCCACATCATTGTGCCTGGATTCCATTGTTACCACATAACAGACACATCTTGTTTGCATCTCTGGATTCTGACCTAAGTAAAGGACAGCCACCACTTGTCTATTCTCAACCTGTCAGTAAACTCTTCCTTACTCGTTCACATGGCAACGATGCACCCAAAGACAATCGTGTACTTTCAACTATCTTTCCAGAGGCGTGTGTGCTGGAGGACCTCATGAACAATTGAATAAGCACTTCTTGATGGCTCTGAAGGGAAAAAACAAAACAAAACACCAAACACTATCTGAAAGGACCCATTACAACCACCTACCAGTGCAGAATTCATCTTTCAGCCAGTCCAATTCTTTTACTTTAACTTCCCCTCCTGTGGGTGAAGAAAGATCACATCAGCCACAAATAGCCTTTCAGATAGTACCTAAGCAAAAGTACAGAGTCAAAATCTGTATTGAAACAAGCAATGATGATATATTATGAGGACATATGAAACAAGTAAAAGTTGAACATCAAGTAATTTCCTGTACAAAACCAGTTACTCACTCACAAGAGAACAGGATGAACTTAAGGGTCAGAAAGACAACCTATGTTCTCTTTTACATGTCTCACCTGCAAAATACTTCACCTTTCCAGAGTTCTATCTCTGTCATTTACATTCTTTTTATGTGACCCTTGGCACCTGGATATCTATGATCCTCCCAAGTACCTCAGTGAAACTCACACAATGACTGTGTAGGGACTACAGCTGGTCGTAACCGCTGACCAGAGAAAGAGTAAGTATTTCGCTCTTCTCAAAAGGAAGCTGTCCCATTATGGACCACATAGAGATATCTTGCATCTTTCTTTTTAAATGAGTCACTCTTAACCAAGACAAAAATTTAATTTTACTTGTGAATATGCTAGGTAGTCAATGACTGTGCCGTTTAATCCTGAAGTAGTTCACATATAGGGAATTGCACAAACACTGACTGTACAGCACTTACTTCCTGGCTCCATCAGGTGTTTGTTTAATGCAACATTTTGTTCACACATGGCCAGAAGATCTTCACCAACATCTGGAAAAAAGCAACAACGATATTCAAAACGAGAGTATTCTGCATGGGCTGTGCATGCCCCTGACCTCTCAGACCTATACTCTTAAGTTTTTCTCAAGACAACAAGATTAAGGAAAATTCAGAACAACTCTATTCACTGATGATTGCCTTCCCCAGTATCCTTCTTGCTTTTGTCTTTCAGTACTAAGCTCTGAGACACCCTTGAAGAAAGAAGTTACATCCCTATACTACCCATTTTAAACCAGGCACACTATCTTGAGTTCACAGCAATGTATTTTGCTTTTTAACTCTTGTGCTTAAAAGTAGTACTGCTTTTTCAATCTGTTGAGAAAGTTCTTGTTATTTTTCTATAAACAACACAACTTTATACACATTAATAAAAAATTATTAACTAAAACTGAACCGATGAGGATGAAAATCCCAGGATGAAAGCACTGCTTCGTGAAGTTTCGTGAAAATATTTAACCGAAAATAACTGCCTTACCTGTGCAATAAACTCTCTTGGCAACTGTTCCCATGATAATGCTTGTAATCCCAGTGCCACCTCCAAGCTCTAGCACCGAGCAACACCTGAACATGTCCCGTTTAAACAGAATATAATCAGCAAGAAGGAAGGCTGCACGCCAGACCTGTGGATAAGAGAAGCAGTTAGAACTGAGTGAATTCTGAAGCACAATCCATGAACAGCAAGATACTACGAGGCAGAATACATACTTGTTTACCGACATCTTCTAAGGGGGTTGCCATAGTATGTTCTGTGAAAATGAAAGTAGAGTAGAAATAATTATCACAAATTTCTATTCCTAAATCTCTATTTGTTTAAATCAAGTTCCATAGTGGCAACTTCAAAAATCGAGTCATGCTTTCCTTTCAAATATAGAACTAAACACTCTTCGTTCTGTATAATAATGCTAGATATTGACAAAACCCCCACTCTAACTAAGGAGCACTGAGTTTCCCATGGTATACTATTGCCCAAATCACTTCTGGAGGAAAAATGGTAAATTTTTAAGGTATTTACAATATCGCAGTATTATGTTTGTTTTATAATCTCCTTTCACTTAACAACTGCTGTTCCATTTCTAAAGAAAACCTATTTTTCTTTTGTTTTACACAAACATATTTATTCCATTTCTCCGTGACTGTAAGACTACCGTTTACCTATTTTAACAACATCACTGCAAGTGCATTCTTGTTCTTCATCTTCAAAAGCATCTTCTTTCCCTTTCATCAGAATTACAGGATACACTCTATCTCTCAAAAGATCCTCCGCTTCTGAATCAGAGGCACTTCGAGGTCTTCTGACCACCTCCAAGTCTCCGTCATCATCTAGCAGAGCTTCTACTCCTTCACTATTTAATTCTCTTTCTTTTTTTAGATTATTCCTGTCCTTCTCACATAGTTCATCTCCACTTCTGTACTGGTGTTCTCTTTCTGTTGTAGCTTCTCTCACATGTTTCTCAGATGCTAAATTTTCTGTGTTCCAAAGGAGTTTGAAATATGATAGGAATACTGTAAGAACATAGCAGGGGGGAAAAGTTAAACACCAGGTAAGAACAGAATCTACGCACAAGTTCCACATGCATGAAATTTTGGTATGCATTTCATATATTAAAAATCTAGAGGACAAAAAAAATCATACAAATAACTTGAAATATAGCTCAATTTGCTACGAAGAAATATTTCTGTTATTCTGTCAGTAGAAATAAATGAAGCACTTCCACAGTCTACTGGCTGACTCAGCATCTACTCAATCACAATGCACACTTTCATCTGATTCAGTAACACTGATTTTAACAATTGGCAGAAGGGATGGTTTCTTACACCCTCCAAAAGATCTTCTGCTAAGACAAGCTCAAATCAAGTTGAAAGCAGAATTAATACAAGTTAGAATTTGTTTCTTTTCGTTAAGATTTAATTCCTATCTTGTAAGAAACAAACATGTTCTAGTAAAAAGCAAGTAGAATTTTTTTTATTGTTTTAAAAGTCTTTAGGAATTCAAGCAACTTCAAGCCTTGAAATCGGCTTAATATGAGTATGAGAAGGAAGAAATAAGCTCACAGGAGACAGCGTGCTGAAGCTGGACATGCTGACACCATTTTATTTTTTTTTAAAGTCTTCAAACTAAATCTTTGATGAGGTTAAACGAGTAAGGCCATTGTTCTCAATAAACCAATCAATTAAAAAAGTTTTGCAACCATCATCCAGTGACATCAGCATCTATTAAAAATTTAAGTTATCCAAACACGGACCTTGCAATTTTAATTACAGGAATCTGTATTGTCTGAATACAACACATGAGGAAGAACAAACATTTGTCCTTCTATCTACAGTCGATCTCAGCCCTACAGCAGTGCTCACATGCACTTTGCTTGACTAAACAGGCCAGTCGTGGAATACAGAATCATGGAATTTGATTCACCTACTCTGGTAGGAAATCAGTGTTTGTAGACATTTTAGGCTGGGTATTATTATTCCAAAATCACACACAATGTGTTGAGCCTTGAGAAAACGATAGCCAAGAATACAACTAGTGAAAAAGGTCAATACCAGCAAGATTCTAGGAAGAATGTCTTGGAATTATGTTCATTCACACCAAAGGGGAAGAGATAAAGTGCTTGCCACCATTGCTTTCAACAATTTCACAATTTATGGAGTTCTATCCAGTTTCTTTAGAAAGCAAGATATTCAAAGTTGGTCTACTGTAACCTGAGAGAAGTCCTTCTCTAAAGAGACCATTTTCAGCTAGATCTAATAAAATCTTCATTACCTATGCTAGCATGAGAAATTTTTTAAGTCACCTACTGTTTGCCTGACAATCAGATTAAACTGATTCGAATATTTAACAAATTAGAGGATGCCATCAATAAATGAAACGCTTTCATTCTCCAAGTCCATTCTGATCCTCTACACGTCCTGTGGCATTTCAAAAGGTGTAAGGTAAAACTCCCCCAAAGCAGCAGAGACTAAATCCCCAGGAGGTTCCCTAAAAACCAGCAAAGTGACAGTGGTAGACTGTCATTGCATTTGTTAGAGTAAAAGCTGGCATGCTACAATCCAGTTTTTGTCTTAATAAATAAAGGCATTTCCCAGACCAAGTACATTCAGAGTAGGCAGCACACGCTGTCATTTCATTCTGCTGAAAGTTTCTTTCCATCAAGCAAAATCACAGCAAACAAATGTTGAACAGCATGAAGACACACCACAGCATTAACTACCTGGTTTTGACTTGATCGGGGTCACCATTGTTATCTCCTTCTTTGTCAAGCCTACTTTCATCATTTTTTACGTTGTCACATGCTAGAACAGCTGCAAAAGTTTTTCTTTTTATGTCACAACTGGGTTTGAAAAAACAATTAACGCTTCTGTCACAGCAGGAGCAGTACTTTTCTACAGAACATTTTACCAGCAGCTTCAAGGTCAGTCTCCTTGACAACTTTATAGAAACCTACAAGCTAGTAATCAGTCAGAAGCATTTGCCAATTCATTTCCACTGCAGCCTTGACTCTTCAAATTATCTAGGCCAATCAAAACCATTACTATTCTGAGCTTTCTTGTTGCCATTTTTTTTAAAACAAAAAACCAAACAAAGCTGTTAGGCTCCTCTGGAATAGACGGTAAATCATCACAAAAGGATTTTATAAAAATTCATAAATTAATTGTAGATAAATTTTATTTTAAACTTAAGTTAAACTATATAAACCCCCCGGCTTCTCAATTTTTGTTTGTATGCAAGAAATATCCCAACTTTTTAACATGATTCCCAAAGTGCTATATTGAGATTATAGATAAACGAACAAATATATAAATAAAATTAAACCTGCAAGCAAGTTAATTTGGTTTCTTCTCAGAAAGTAATTTAAGATCTCTTTTTTAAGATAGGCTGTCTACAAATTTCACATTAATAGTTTTCATTTCTGTATTTAATTTCACGAGGAGAATCCAGCTAGCTCTCTTCCTAAAGACAGAGTAGGAAGTGATTCTGCTTCTAATGGGAATAAAATATGTAATTATTAATATCAACCATTCAAAGGAGGATTCAGACATTACAAAGGTATGAATACACTTAAAATATAGCTCTATCAGTCTAAACATACATTACCTGGTTGTCCAACTGCATTCAATCGTACCATGAGACGTCTTTTGTTTGGACAGTGTAAGTGAACATCAGAAAGTACAGTGTCACTTTTAAATATGGGCTTATCCATCTCCTCCTCTATTACATCTACCATGATGTGCTGGTGAGAGGAACATCTACAGTACCCAAATAGTCTCCTATGAAGCGCTGTCACAAACTGATATGATACTCTTCTATTAACAGGCATCAAGTAACAGTTTTGCTCAGCAAGATAACCTCATGACATAGTTTCCGAGAAGACCTCAGGCAAGATATGACCATGCAAGCTCCATCAGGCTCCAGTAAGACAGCAAGTTGCGCATCAGGATATTCAACCTAAACTCAAACACAGACAGCTTTAAGTGGCATCCTGACACTGTTTGAACATGGCTCCAGCCATATTTTAGAAGACAAAAATCAGATTACCCTGTCCAATAAAATTGCAGTGATCCAATGCTCTCTTTCACAATGCTCCAAAGAGTCATCAAATACATAATTGCTAGTAGCTTACTGGCAGGCATCGCATATTTTAGGAAGAGCTACTAATTAGCCTGCGTTAAAAACAGCCTCCCTGAAATAACCCAGATGTTATGATAAATGCAGACTTACAGAAGTCAAGATCTCCAAAGGAACATAAGGCCTTGTCTACACAACTTCACCATTTTAAGGGAGCTTGTTCTTCATAGGAATCTCTGAATTTTCCCAGAAATGGACACAATTACTGAATGCATTATCATAGGTTAGTCCCCCAAACTTTGTAAAAGGAGTATCTGGCCTTCCTGAAGAAAATTCAGCTCCTTTTATATACCGCCACTAACTGGGCAATTAATGTCTCCTGTCTTTGGTGCTCTTTATGCTTCCCCAGAAAAAAAATATGAACACCTGAAATCATCCTCATTACCTAATGTCCAAGGCTGAGTTGCTTCTCGGTCCTAAGGCACAAACAAATAAATTACCTCTTATGAACAGAAAAATAAAGAGAACAATTATTTCCCTATGCTCTACAAAACTTGACATTTTGTGAAGAGTATGTGAAACACTGATGAACCATAGATCTGAAACCGAAATTTATGTCTTTAAAAACCGAGATGACAAGCTTTGATCACACACACATACCTATCACCACGCATTATAGTTAACAGACACCCAGGTCTCACCAGCTACGAGCACCCCTAATACCCATTATGTAAAAACTGTTGATGCCATTTCCTATGTTGCCATTAACATCTTGGAAGATTAAGCTAGATTTTCTATTATCTGCTTGTGTTCGAACGAGATCATGAATACATAGGCTTAAAATGCTTCAAGTTAAACAAGCAGCCTTCACCACTTTAGTTACCAACTTCTATTAACTTTTGCAAAGCCTGATCCAGCCTCCAAACCCGCCCTCTGCCAGCAGAAATCCGTGCACCAGCCACCTCCCAACTTGGCGCAGAGCAACAAAGCGCAGTTTCTCCCCCACCCGCGGAGAAGACAAGCCGCCGCAGCGCTACCGGGCAAACGCTGGGCGCCGTTTCCCGGTCCGGGCAGAGCCCGAAGCCCGGCGCAGCGCTCGCAGCTCCCGAGGAGCCACCGCCTCCTGCTCGGGCAGCGCCGCGCAGCCCGCCGGCAGGGCCCCAGCCCCTCAAGGCCGGGAGGGCTGAGCCGCGGGCGAGAGAAGCGGCCCTGCAGCGGGGGGATGGCTGCGGGGAGCGGGGCAGAGCAGGCGCCGAGCCGAGCGCGGCCCCTCGGCGGGCCCGGCGCGGCGACCCCGCCTCATCCCCGGCCCCACCCGCCGCCGCAGGCCGCCTCCCGCCGCCATTTCGAGGCGACGGCTGCTTCCGGCGCGCAGCTGACGCCGCGCTCCCGCCCTGCGCCCCGGCGGCCGCCCCGGGCTGAACCCCTTCAGGGCTGAGCCGCCCCGGGCTGAGCGGCCCGGGGCACGAACCGGTCTGCGGAGTCGGTGGAAGAAACACCGGCAGCCAAGTTTAGCCTTGCACTGAAGCATCCGCAGCAGCTGCCCAGCGTTTGAACCCCCGTTTCCTAATCATAGAATCACAGAACCACAGAATGCTTTGGGATGGGAGGGCCCTTTCCAGGCCATCCAGTCCATCCCCCTGCCACGGGCAGGGACATCTTCAACCAGATCAGGGTGCTCAGAGCCCCGTCCAGCCGGGCCTTGAATGTTTCCAGGGATGGGGCAGCTACCACCTCCCTGGGCAACCCCTTCCAGAGTTTCACCACCCTCAGCATGAAAAATTTCTTCCTTATATCCAGTCTGAATCTCCCCTCTTTCAGTTTCAAACCATTACCCCTTGTCCTATCGCTACAGGCCCTGCTAAAAAGTCTGTCACCGTCTTTCTTACAAGCCCCCTTTAAGCACTGAAAGGCCGCAATAAGGTCTCCCCGCAGCCTTCCCTTCTCCAGGCTGAACAACCCCAGCTCTCTCAGCCTGTCCTCATAGCAGAGCTGTTCCATCCCTCTGATCATTTTTGTGGGCCCTCTGATCATTTTCTTAGCCCCGTTCTTCTATTACTTGGTTTCAGCGTTACTTAACCCATCTCAGTTCATACGTAATTCCACACAAAACCTCCAAACAGCTTCAAAACAAAAACTGAAGAAAACTATATGAAGACTAGCAGGCGTTTCTTCCTTACCCCAAATAATGTCAGAACTCTACCACCACCATGAGATTAGATGAAGCAATAGCAGTAGCTGCTCGCTTATTCTGGGGATAGGGGTTTAGCTGCTGAATTCTGCAGAGTTTTTAACTAGGTATCATGAACCAGGTAAAATAAACAGAAGACTGAGTTAGGTGTTGAGCAGGAACACCATATCAGTGCTTTGGGAAACTGTAATAGAAATTTATCTAAATTGCAGAGCTAGGCAACAGCTGACTAGCAGATTTTAGTATCTACGTTTTGGATCTCGGTGCCTGACTATTGCACGGCTGAGCTCATCCACAGCCGAGAGCTGGCTGCTGCTCTGGCACCACGCGGGGCTGCGCTGTCTGGAGGCCGCCGGCGGCGTGCGGGCACAGTACACCACAGCAGCTGGACTCGCTGCGGCTGACCACAGCTCTGCAACCTGGTCTCTGTGCAAAATCATAGACACAGATACGCTCCAAACTCCCACCTGTATTCTAGTTAAGCTCCTCTGCAAGGCTGCAAGGGCCATTGAAGTTGTCCATACCTTTCAGCAGGAGGATCCAGCTCAAAACCCGGCATTTACATACTCATTACTTGTTATGTGAAACTGATGTCAATTGCTACAGATGATCCTTGTATTTTTCTTGAGTGGATGCTTGTGGGGAAGGAAGAATTAAAGAGTTAATGCTGGTAAAAAACCTTGGAATGTAATGCAGAGTCTGTATTTATTTCTAGATATCTGTTTCTCGTCATCTGCATCCTTCTATAAAGGCTAAGAATTATTAAGAGAATGGAGTAATCTTTCCTTATTTTTACCATCTAGAGTGTTGAGTGGTAATGAAATGGAAAACACAGTGAGCCATTCGGATCTCTCATTGGAGTTTCTGTGGGAAATTCTATTGGATGAACATCTGACAAAAATGCTTTGGGGATTTGTTTTTCTTTTATCTGGCTCCTGCGAAGAGCAGAATATTATTTTACTTCCTGTAGTGATACGCTGCCACATAAATTATTACTGCAGTCTCTCTCTGCTGACATATTCCCCACTGCTATGAAGTGCTAACAACATGCAAACAAAGCAGATTATATTTGTCACAAAATCCTACCAGTCTGCAACAAGAGACACTTACTGGTAGGCAGACTAAGTATTACTAGAGGAGCAGCTAAAAAGCTAGGTGTTTCACTACACCACACAGGATCCTTTAAACACATGGGTACCTTATATGAGAAATGGCGCTGCTATCATTGCTTTTCTAAAAAATGCAGTGACCTTGTTTCACATACATATAATCATTAGGCAAAGCAGGAATATCTTGTGGCTTCAGAAGGTCTCAAAGGAGCCGGTGCGGCTGCAGACATTGTAATGTGGTGATAACTTAATGATAGTTGTTTAGGGACAATCTAGCTCTGGAGATGCAGTTTCTGTGCTACACACGAGAGGGCTTTGGCAGCAAGTTCCTGAGATCTACCTATTTTTTAAAGACTTTAGGATGCACCTCAGTGACATTTCCTATCTTCCTCACAGCCACGTGAGCTAGGAATTTGCTTAGAGGAAGCAACCCAAGAATATCCCTTAGTCACATCACACCAGGAATTAGGGGACTTCTGCTTCCCACATGATTTTTGCCCAATCCTTTCCTGGCCTATAGGATATTTCTAGGACAGTTTCTTACAGAGTGCCTTCTAAAATGTGAGCACTGCTGCAGGAGGCTCAGAGAAGAAGAAAACTATACAGACAACCCTGAAAAATATGTATCACAGGGAAAATCTAATTCCTTAGGAACAGATAAGTGAACAGAGCTGATTCTAAGAAGCCAGGAATAACCAGATGAATTAATACACCACCACATATTTGATCTTGTACTGTGCAGTAGTATATCCCTGATAGCTCACGATTATCTTGCCAGTACATACTGTACTGTCTCTTTGCTTGTCTTTTCCTTCATTATATGTCTACCCGACAGAAGCACATTCTGTGCTTTCATTAGGTCAGTAAAAACAAGAAATAAAACAAAAACTAAACTGAAGGTTGTCAGGAAGAAAAAAATGTGTCAGCCCTCATCATTCCAATCCTACTGTACAGGGGCTGTTGAAAGGAGATATGCTGAACTAGTTTTCACTTCATCTTGTTTACTGGTATGCTGGTATGCAAAGTACGTGAGACGAGTTCCTTAAGCCATCAAGCAGCACAAAGAAATGTCAGGCAACACAGCGAATAAAAGGACTGTTGGTCTAGATGATAAGTAAATCAGTGAAGAATTTTGCTCTGCTGTCTAAGCATGTATGGCACCTCAGTGTTGGTCACCAGGTTGAAAATTCCTAAATAACTGCTGGAAGTTGAAAAGTGCATGAGAGGAACAACTGAAAAATAATTAAAAAGGGCAACTGCAGCTGTCAGCTTTTTTGTCTCCCCATTTCCTGAATATCCATTGGTCCTTCCCAAGGGAAGCTAAGAATGATACTGCCTCACCAGCAAGAAAACTGAATTACAAAGCACTAACATTAGCAGCACAGAGCTAAAATCCACAGTGATTTCTTTGTCATTAACTATTTTGTGGTTGTTTCAGAATGTATCAGATACATTCACACTCTTTGACTACAGCATTTTTCTCCGTGGGCTTATGCAGAGCAGTAATTTGCATGCCTTTGCCATCACCCCATCATGACTCTCACATCCAACGCAAGCTGATTTGCACAGAAATTTTTCTGAGAGGCATGTATGTAATGTCTCAGGTGATTCTTAGAATGATGCCAACCCAGTGACTATGATTGCAAACACCAAAGGAATCTCTCTTTAGTCAGGGGAAAAGGAGCAAAATTAAGGTAACTGAAAAGCCTTCCTTCACTCCCAAGCACATCAAATCCACAAAATACAAAAGCCACTCTGATTCTTCAGCAGCAATCAGGGATCATCAAATGTCTTAAATCGGTATCTCTACACTAGATTACAGTGAAGAACTCCAGAAAAGTATTTTATATTTACGTGCTCTATACCAAATGCTCTCTTAAAATTTTAGCAAAGACTTTAACACTGATCAATGCTCCAGAGAAAGTAAGAGAAAGTTCCATCCAGCCATTCTGCTAAGCACTACTTTTCACTACTCTTTCAAGCATGTCAGCCTAACAAGGCAGTGAATCAACCTCAGGCACTTCTCCGCCTTAGCCCTGTAGTGTATGAAAAAGAGGAAGGTACAGACTTTCATTTACCTCACATACCAGACAGCTTTACAGAGGTTTAACTGCTTGTTTTAAATGATGAATTGGGCCAATTTCATCCATTGACTGAGTCCCAAGAAGTCTATGCTAGAGATAAACTGAGCCTATTCAAGACAGAGTAATAATCAGATAATACAGCAGTTTATTATAGGCTGTTCACATCATCATCGGGGTCATTTAATCTCAATTTAGATTCTCATTAGACCTGCTCTTCTCTGCCATCCTGTACTTCTCCCCTCCCTCTCATTGCGTCTCCTCTGTATTTGCTTGCACATACCATGGCAGACATCCTCTTTTGAGCTAGCTGGACTAGCCAAAGAATGCTACTGTTCCTGTCGCTTAATACAATCCACCATCTTGTATACTGGTATTAAGACTGTAAGAGTGTCCCGTAATCCCTTTGAAGCAAAGTCATACATCCGAGGACACCTTTATCATCTGCTTCAAGTGGGCAGTATTTCACTTACGCTGTAACAAATCATAACTGTGCGATGGAAATGAGACGCTTTTATTAAACTAAGCACTTTAGCATCTCCATTGACCTTGACACTATGAAAAGTTTTTGTATCACATCCACCTCATTCGTTTATTCCCTGATCTGTTTTAGAGGCAGGCTGTTAATATAACCTTTGTTCACAGTTTGAGGATTCAGATCAGGCTATTCTCTAAGACTCCTATAATTGTCATCCATATACGAACAACTTGGGGCCTTATTATCTTAAAAAAATGCCTGGATAACACCCGAGAAGGAGGGTTTCAGTGTTGCTACACGTCTGTCTGTTTTTCCCCGCTGCATATGCACCACTAGATCCTGTGGAAGAAGCAAGAGACTGCAGCCTTTCAAAGACCAAATGGATGCGCTCAGCTGGGAATCACATAGGTTGGACAAACGACAGCTGAAAGACAGACGTAGGGATCTTCCCTGCCTGGGTATGGACAGAGAACAGAGCCTGACTGCGTGCCAGAGGTGATGGGGAGACACACCTGGGGACCTAGGAAAGGCTGCGCAAAGCGTTGCAATGCAGGAGTGTGTTGCACTGCATGGCAAGGCAAAAGGAGAAGGCCCACCCTGTGAAAGTCTCAGTGGGCAAGATGAAAAATAAAAGACCCATATTTTAACATGATTTCTTTATTTTAAAAGCTGCTTTGCTCCATTATCTTTTTTCTTAATAGGTCTTGGAGACCAAAGTTAATGCATCTGGCAAGTCAGGGTGCTGAGACATAAGGGGGAATTTCTCTCAAGCGCTTTTTTCCCCACATACTTCTTCAGCAGTCAAAAATCTTTCTGTTCTGGGTGGATTGGTTCCTCCCTGTTTTTCCTGCACTGCCTTTGTGTTGTGCCCTCTTTTCCTGGTCTTCCTGAGCTGTATTTGTCCCTGTCAGGCCTGTCACTTTCAGTGTTTAAGCTTATCAGCATCTGTTCTACCTGCTCAGTACACTCTTATTAGCTATACATCTTCTTCTGCTTGACACACTACATAAATACTTGCTTGACTAAGATTAAGTAACACAAACTTCCTTTTTTACTTTGTGTTTCCTACAGCAATTGCCAGTAAATCAAATTATGCTTCTCAGAGTTTTATGCAGTTCTTTGTATGTAGCCATGTCAGAATTCAAAACAGGGCTCCGTAAATCAGTTTCTAGAGTGCAAACTTTCAAGAGAAAAGAAATGAGACCAGCTGTTGCTTTTTACTTTCCATACTCATTTCTTTTTTTGCCTGGCATCTTTCTTGTGTATCTGAGGGATGTCAGGCTAAGGCTACTTTTTTTTGGGTACGTTTAAATACAGTATTTGAGCTGGGTTGCCCCATGGTGAAACACGGTGCCATTATCACTGGGGATTGCCAAGTGGATGACTCGGAGGCCTTATTACTAACTGAGAAAAGTGACATGTAAGAACAGCACTGATCTGTGGATGTTTTACAGTGATGGAGCAAGCCCAGAATAAAATGTTAGGAAATCTTATATTCAATACAACAACGAGAACATTTTCAGATGTCATTAGTTAGGATTAGAAGTAGAATGCCTAAACCAGGAGCTTTTCTTTCACATACTCGAGCTAACACTTTGTATGTGGAGAGCACTGGATTAACCGTCTTGCATACTTTATAGCTACTGGCTCCCTAGTCAAAGAAAAGCTAGATTAAAAAATAGAATTTTTTTTTTGGCTCTAGACAAGAACTTTCAAAAGGATGAGATGTGACTAATCTCTTTATTGAGTGTTTTGTACTGCCTTTCAAGCAGAAAAGTATTTGGAAAAATCTTAAGTACAAAGCTTTTCTGAACCAGCCTCTTGAGATCCTTCTTCAGCCCAGTTTTTGTTCATGGTATCACCAAGCATAAGCATGGATAATCAAAGCTTTCCCACACTCTATATTCTCACATAGTGAAAACAGGAAAACTTGGGACTTACAGTTCACCCCAGTCCAAAGGAGGAAGCCTAGGTATCATGCGACGAAATACAGAAACACACAAATACATTAAGAAAGAATGCCAAGGGAGCTTATTCAGCATGTTTTGAACCTTCCTTATTTGCTTTGCTTATAGCTTGTATGAAACCTAAACCCTCTAAAGACAACAAAATACTAAGTTTTGGTACACATAGTCAAAGCAACCACCTGAGACCCTACGGGGCACACTGTAAGTTGGTACTGTTCTTAGTTGATCCGGTATGGAGTTTACAGGACTTACCGGCATATTTTTCCTTTTTTGCACCAAAACACAATCTCATATTGTGTGCAGCAGCAATAAATTATTACATGTCATGGTTTTGCCAGATAATCCTATAGCCCAGAATGGCTCTGCCAGAACTTTGCCTTTATCCAACGTACG
Source organism: Nipponia nippon (assembly GCF_047370975.1). Classification (NCBI taxonomy): domain Eukaryota; kingdom Metazoa; phylum Chordata; class Aves; order Pelecaniformes; family Threskiornithidae; genus Nipponia; species Nipponia nippon. Next base: position 5,015,822 of record NW_028262369.1, read on the forward strand.
TTCCATAGTAACAACAATAGGATTTTTTCTTTGGGAAACCACTGTGATGCAAACTAACATGGCATAATACTAAAGAAGAAGGTGTTGAGCTGCATTTTGAGGCAGCAGATCAGTGACTGCAGATGGCCTACAGTAGTCTTTTTTATTGTTTGTGTGACTCCAGTAGGAAGGTTGGATATAACTGAGTAGCAAAGTTAGTTTCTGCCAGTGTATTAGATTTTGCCTGAAGATTAATATTTTTCAATAGAACTGCAACTTCTTTTAGTGGCATGACCTTGAATAGAAGATTACAGGAGCTACAGCTCCAGCAGATACATACAAGACAAACTTAAAGTCTAGTTTGTTAAATATTTCACTTGAACGCTTGCCCAAAGAATTTGCCAGTGCTCCTATGCCTGTCAAATGCTAGCACTTGCTGATGGTTACACAGCTTGCAGAAAATCCTCATGTAGTGGGGTCTATTTCTAATGGGACAAGCAGCCACTGCACAAAGCATGTAACTTTCCAGCACTTTCCCTCTCTGTACATGGTTAAGCATTAGAACCTGAACTTCGTAAAGAAAAGCACATACTTGATTTCTGTCATTCAAAAATACTGCTTTTAATACTCCACAAATAGTCATCTCCTTTTCTGTATCAGAAAGCCAGATAATTATATTTCTTCATTTTTCCACAGCATGTTCTAGCAATCTTTATCTAAAAGCAATGACTTTATTAAAATGCGTGTTCCTAGGTGTCCTTGGCAGTGTACTTCTTGAGTGACTTTGGAGAAAAGTCGCTCCTGTATCACAGTGGAACTAAACCTGAGACTAAAACATTTACACTTAAAAGTCATGAAAAAGGTTATAGACCATCCAAATGAAAACACTAGCCATGGATTCTTTACTATCCATGCAAGCATCACCGAAGAGGTATTATTATTCTACCTACATTTAGAAATGGATAGTGCTGGGTATGTGTAGACAGAAGATTCTTCCCTGGTAAATGGTAAGCGAAATGATAGATGCTACTACAGATTTTTTGTTGCTGTAATTTGCTAGAATGAAATTGCTAGAATTTGTTGCAGTAAGGTCACTGAATATAATCTATTCAGCTGGCTCAAAAGGAGATATCCCTCCTGCTATAACCTCAACAACTAGTTCTCCATCAAAACAATTCACAACAAGACTTAAAAAAAAAAATAGTCGGCTGTGATAATCTGTGCCACGTACTTCAGGCATGTCCCTCCTGTAATCCCCCTTTTAATTCAATATGACAGATCTGCACTCCATGGGTTTCTTTGGCAGATCAGGTGATACTGAGTAAGAGTCAGGACATTGTGATATATGCCCTGTATTCTCTCATCAGAGATAAATTGTGACTGGTCGGTCCTCCTTTAAACTGACTGCAGGTTCTGGCTGTTCAAAAAATGGACGTGTACAACTGCAGGATGAAAAGATTAAATCTGAGAAGTAATGGTCAAACCTCAGATCAACCAGCAGAAAGCTAGTAGTTTCAACGGGCAGTGAATCTGAAAATTGTAATATTGTACATTGCCTTTCTGCTTTTCTCTTTTGAACCACAGGGGAAGTAATTGTGGTAATCTTTTAATAGCTTACAATAACAATAAATTTCAATATCCAATTAGCTTTACTGGAATACTGAATGGTAAACTGGTTTTCTATTTAATTCTTCAGTCAATTAAAAAAAGAACAGGAGAAAAAATGTGATATTTCCCCAGAAAAGATTGTGAATGACATCAGGTGTGTGTTGATAGTACTTCTTTCTGTGGCAGCGATTAATTACAGTCATTGGTGCACATTTATGCTGACTGGCTTTTACTTTCCAGCAGTCGTATGGGTAAACATTGCCGGAATCCCTCCCTTCCTCAGTTTACACATAATTTACTTTTAGTAACTCAATCATGTCTTTTACAAATACAAACAGAGCAAGGGAAATGAAATAAAATAAAAATTGGGGAAAATTGAGGAATTAATCTTGTAAGAAGAGTCTTTTTTAAAAAGAAAGGTTTTGATGAATGTCTTAAAAAGTATACGTGCTTACCGAACTTACATGGATAGTTTACGTGGTTTGAAAAGTCAAACACTGGACCTGAGAGGAATTGCGCTTTTAAACGCAGACAGAAGTTAAGTCCTGACAGAAGGTGGACGTTTTGCTGATAGCAAGCGTGTTTGTAATAGGATTAATGACATGCTGTTTCCTACTTTGAGCGCTAATATTCAGTAAACCATTTAGAATGATTGACCACAAAGTGCCAAATCACTTTCTGTGGCTTTCACTCACTTTTCGTTCGGTATTAACACAATTAGTACAGTACTTCCATAGCAACTTTACCTCAAGGATGTCATTTGGACTTAGCTCTCAATCGTTAAACATAACCGGGCTGAGGCCTCTGCTGCACCAGTACGGTACAGGTTCAGAACAACTTAGAAGGAATGGGACTATAGATGCATTTTACCCAGTAAGTCCTGGGAAGCCACACTGGGGATTTCCAGAGCACAACGCCCTCTGAATCCTTCAGCACCTGTGTAATCTCGCAAGCAGAAAGGATAGGGTAAAAGTTACTTACACAAGCTCTGCTCTGCTCAAGCTGGAACACTGCTAATTTTGCTGCGTTGCACGATGTGGACTAATAACTGACTGCAACTTTGGGAGCATTTTCTGAATTCTCTCTGATATTCTGAGCAGCAGATTGATGTTAGCAGATCTAACTGACACCTAGTCTAACTATGCAAAGGGAGTTACTCCTTCTCCACAAAGACTAGACTAAAATTTTGAATCTTATGCTGAAAAGTCTAGTTTAACTTTCAGAGTCTTGTTTTCTTTTTAGAGACCTCAGTAAATTGGAAATTAAATCTCTGGAGAAGCTAATCTGTACTACTGGCTTTTTCCTTTCATTATGAACTTTTCCTAATGAGTACATGAAGATGTTTTGATGAACTCTGCGTTTTTAGTTTTCTGACTTTGTAGGAATTAATTTTTCCTCAGCATGAGAATGAATGCCTAAATAGATTATGCTGATGTGGAAATTAAATCTCCAAGTAGAGTTGATAATGTTTCTAAAAATAAGCATGTGTCCAGAACTTTGTGGGCCCCAAGACTAGGACAAGAACTCTCCCAGACACAGATCATCACTGGTAGTAAGCATTTTGTGCAATACCTGATTAACAGCTTGGACCCAACTGGGTTAAATGTTCCTGCAGCTTTGCACCCTTTGCTTTCCCTTGGTTTTAATTGAAAGATGACAATGGCTGATGATTGCAGTTGATGGTTTAGATGTGTAGAATCATAGAATCATTTAGGTTGGAAAAGACCTTTAAGACCATAGAGTCCAACCGTTAACCTAGCACTGCCAAGACCACCACTAAACCATGTCCCTAAGCACCACATCTATCCGTCTTTTAAATACCTCCAGGGATGGGGACTCATCTGCTTCCCTGGGCAGCCTGTTCCAATGCTTGATAACCCTTTCAGTGAAGAAATTTTTCCTAATATCCAATCTAAACCTGCCCTGGCACAACTTGAGGCCATTTCTTCTTGTCCTATCCCTTGTTACTGGAGAGAAGAGACTGACCCCCACCTCGCTATAACCTCCTTTCAGGTAGTTGTAGAGAGCAATAAGGTCTCCCCTCAGCCTCCTTTTCTCCAAATTAAACAACCCCAGCTCCCTCAGCTGCTCCTCATAAGACTTGTGCTCCAGACCCTTCCCCAGCTTCATTGCCCTTCTCTGGACACGCTCAATGTCCAGCACCTCGATGTCCTTCTTGTAGTGAGGGCCCCAAAACTGAACACAGGATTCGAGGTGTGGCCTCACCACTGCCGAGTACAGGGGGACGATCGCTTCCCTAGTCCTGCTGGTCACACCATTCCTGATAGAAGCCAGGATGCCATTGGCCCTCTTGGCCACCTGAGCACACTGCTGGCTCATGTTCAGGCGGCTGTCAACCAACACTCCCAGGTCCTTTTCAGCCAGGCAGCTCTGCAGCCACTCCTCCCCCAGCCTGTAGTGTTGCCTGGGGTTGTTGTGACCCAAGTGCAGGACCCGGCACTGAGCCTTGTTGAACCTCATACAGTTGGCCCCAGCCCATCAATCTAGCCTGTCCAGGTCCCTCTGCAGGGCCTTCCTACCCTCCAGCAGATCAACACTCCCGCCCAACTTGGTGTCGTCTGCAAACTTACTGAAGGTGCACTCGATCCCCTCGTCCACATCATTGATAAAGATATTAAACAGAACTGGCGCCGATACTGAGCCCTGGGGAACACCACTTGTGACCGGCCGCCAACTGGATTTTAACTCCACCACAACTCTTTGGGCCCGGCCATCCAGCCGAAGAGTACGTCCGTAAAAGCCATGAGCATCCAGTTTCTCCAGGAGAATGCTGTTGGAAATGGTGTCAAAGGCTTTACTAAAGTCCAGGTAGACAACATCCACAGCCTTTCCCTCATCCACCAAGCGGGTCACCTTGTCACAGAAGGAGATCAGGTTGGTCAAGCAGGACCTGCCTTTCATAAACCCATGCTGACTGGGCCTGATCACCTGGTTGTTCTGTACATGCCGCATGATGGCACTCAGGATGATCTGCTCCATGACCTTCCCCGGCACTGAGGTCAGGCTGACAGGCCTGTAGTTCCCCGGATCCTCCTTCCAGCCCTTCTTGTAGATGGGCGTCACATTTGCTAACCTCCAGTCAACTGAGACGTCCCTGGTGAGCCAGGACTGCTGACAGATGATGGAAAGTGGCTTGGTAAATACCTCTGGTTTAGATTTATGGGAAGAGAGCTGATAAAAACATCTGCTCAATACATGGTGTTTGTGGGGCTAAGTAAAACTTCAAGTAACTCTGCAAATATAGTTGGAAAAAACAGACAAGCTTGGGGTCCCAGTTAAGACTCATGTGCCCCAAAGCTCATTCATTTTCTCTTACTGCATCAGTTAGTCTAACAAAACATTTCACCTTGCTTCATAAACCTCCTACAGTGTCTATCACCTGACCATCACAATTACAAGGTAACAGCTGGTTAGTTTGTAGAACTACACAGGCACTTCCATATATTACAAATACAACTTGGAGATGTTAAGAAAGAGATGGCAAATCTCAAAATAATGCTATAGGTGCTTAAGTGTATTCCTGAATGGAAAGACTATTATAATCCTGGCAATATACACCTTTCAGTACTTTTGTAGAGCAAAACGCAGTCTGTAGTGCTGATGACTACTGTGTTTAAATAAACACTCTCTCTCAAGGAATATTTTCCTTTTGACGGATCCTACTGCTGAAACCCTACTGGTTCACGATAGCTTGTTGCCATGGATGGGTAATGCTGTCACACATTCTGCCCTGTGTCCATGCCAGAAAATAAATGAGAATTACTTTTTTCATGACTAGGAGTTACTTAGCAATTCCCTGGAAGGCCTGAAGTGAATCACGAGTAAGAAAACAAGATGCCCTATTGACCCTACTTGCACTGTATCTTTATGCCAGTGAAGTGATGCAGTAAAACTCCATACTAAATGCTCTGCAGATTTAAAAGCAAGGTTGTGTTACTGCAATTTACCTTGTTATCCAACAGATTTCAGTGGGCTGAAGATCAGCAGGAGGCTAGGTGAAGTGTGGCTTAGGGGCTCACACATGAACACGTGTCCCTTTGGAAACTACACAACCGTTTGTCCTTCCGAAGGTTTTGGAAGAGGGTATGCTGCTTGTGTCCTTTCCTCCGTCAGTGATGCTCTGACAGGAAAACGATCCCAAGCAGGGTACAGACATCACGGCATCAGGCAGCAATTGCCATGCTACTGCCTTCTCTCACACCACCTTTCAAATTAGGTTAGGTCTGTCCTTTTGAGATCAGCATCTGGAAGGCAAAGAAGAAGAGGAAATCTCTTGTAAGTACAGACGACAACAGAAAGGCTGTAAGAACACCAGCACTGTTACTGCTCCCCAGACCTCGGCTTCTGCTCCCTCCTCTCCTCAAGGAGAGCGGTGTTTGGAATAAGGAAGCTTCTGTCCTGCGGTGAGACCATCCCAGAGTTTCAAAGCTATCAGGATACCCCTCCCCGTAGTTCCTAACAGGTACCCCCTTCTAGGAAGGCCGCCTTTTCCCCGCGCCCCCCTCCCCACGCACACTCATCCGCAGACCCTGGCGGAGAGAGCCAGGCCAGCGGTCGGGGCTGACGGGCAGGGCGGGAAAGCGAACCGAGCGGGGCCGGGCCGGGCCAGCAGCAGGGCCCGGCGGCGCCCCGGGGAGCGCGGCGGGGCCGGAGCCGAGGCTGAGGTGTGGCGGCGGGACGCGGGGCTGCCCGCCCCGCCCGGCGGCCGGCGAGGAGCGGCGGCAGCGGCCCTTCCCGCCGCGCGGCCGGGGCGGGGCTCGAGGCGGGCTACCTGCGGCGGGCCGCGCTGGCCCGGCGAGGCCGCTGTGGAGACGGCGCGGGCGCGACCGCGGGGTCTGGGCTGAGGCGGGGCGGCGGCGGGCGGCAGCATGAAGGTGAACTTGGGCGTCCTCTCCCTCTTCGTGGCCCTGGTGGGACTTTCAAGCTTCATCTTCCTCGTGGTGGCCATCGCCACGGACTTCTGGTACATCATCGATGCCTCCAAGCTGGAGACGTCCCGTAACGGCACGGACGCCCTCAGCTCCCACTCGGGTCTGTGGCGGACCTGCCGCGGTGAGTGCCGCGCCGAGGAGCGCTCCTCCTGCCGCGGGGGGGGGCCGCGACCCACGCGTGTCCGCCGGCGGCGGGGTGGGAGCGGGCTGCGAGGCCGCCCGGCTGCGGGGCAGCTCCGGCCTGGGGCGGGGGCCGCAGGCGCGGCGGTGGCTGCTGCTCTCGGCTTTACTCGTGCAGGAAAAGTCCGCTCCCCTGTCGGTGCTCTGTGCCCATCGGCAGTGGGGGCCATTTGTCGAGCCTCTCCTGTGCTGCTTGCCGAAGGAGGCATTGGGGATAGCGAATTTTCTGCTGCTGTAACCGAATTTTACGTTAACTTTTGATTCAAACTAATTTAATAAACGTTAACCGTTTAGGAGGAGAGAGATGTCTTTTCGTTTGAGTCGGGGGAATTAAGGGGCAAAAGTTCGGGGTTAAAGCCATTAAAGTGATAAATAATAATATAAAGTATATAAACATAAATAATATTAAACAATATATAGTTTATATACACAAACAATATAAGTAATATTACTATAAGTGACATCAATATAAATATTATTACTTTAAAATGTGTATCTATGAATAATATAAATGTAAATAAAATTAACTAATCCCATGCTCACTAAAGGTAAGTGACTAAAGACTCACCAAGCTCACCAAGTAATTGTACAGCGTTTGCTCTTGCTTGGTATTTCACAGTTCTGGATTTTAATGAAAGATCCATAAACCCTATGTGGATATTATAGGATTTTCCCCCTTTAGTTTAATTTATATGCCAGGCATGTTACTTTTCGTTTTTATTCCACCATTAAAGACAAGGAGTAAGTAATATTCATCATAGGCAAGAACGGATGGTACTTGCAGTGGAGCAGGGGAGAAGAAGGAGGTTGAAGGCATCCTCCCCTTCCCTGTACCCTGAGCCCTGCTGAAACCCACAGATGTTTCCCTCTTGACTTCAGTGGTCAGGCCCAATGGGAGAAGTTGGCCAATGCTGGGTACTGAAAATCCCCTCCTTTCCTTCCTTACCTAGGAATGACTGTTTTAAAAGCAGATAATGTTATATGAATTATATGTGCATGCAAAAAAAAAAAAAAAGGATACATTGCAATAAGATATTATAGTGTAATTTTTTCTCATTGTTTTTTCCCTTCTCTATCAGTGAGGAGCGAATGTTACCCTTTGATAAACCCCTTCTGGCACGAGAATGCAAACATCACTGATTCACACAGGCAGCTTTTGTGTGAGTAATGTTTATATTATTTCTACAGTGCCATCCACCCTTCCCTCCCTCTTTGGCTGCTTACAGGGTCCCATATCTGATTCAGAGGGGGAGCTCTTTGAGACAGTGTTTTGACTCTGCCTCTGTACGGTATCTGTCACTGCATGTAGTCTTTAAGTGGGATTACTGTTGAAATAACCACCTATTTCGTGTCAAGTTCAGCTAATTTCTTCCACAGGAGCAAGGTGTTTCTGCCTGGAATGGCTCAGGAAGGTACACAATTGTTAAAAGGCAAAAATGTTCAAAATCCCCTCAGAAGAGTTTAATCACTGAAAATGCTTAAGCACACATTTAAACTAACTTTCAAGACAGTTGCTTATCTACCCTTTCAGTGAGATTGCTTGCACTGAAAAAAAACTTAAGTATGTGGGAATTTAAGAAAATAAGTCAATTAATAAAAGCAGTGTTCAAAGTCTTTGAAGAACACCGTGTTCAAAAAAGTTACTTTAAGTTTCTAACTGTGTTGGTTGGTATTTACTTCTTTTTCTATAGATTCATTTGTCAATGTCAGAATGTTTTCAGAACGTTCAAACTAAACATTTCCAAATACTTTTAGGCTTCTCCTAAAAGATGATTTAGCTTCTCTGCATCGTATTCTGCACAATGCTTTGCTCATACATGCTTGTATATGGGCTTGCTTTTTTAGAATTTTTTATTTACTTACCTCTCCTCTCTGGCTCTGGCTGTTTTCCCCTTGCAAGCAGAATATATGAATTTGTCCTGTGTCTTAAAATAGTACTCTTTCCCTCAAAACCAGGCATTTCCCTGAGCAATCCTTCAGAGAGGCTTAGAGTATCTTTAGTCTCTTGGAGCAGCATCTCATGATATAGCTAAAAGTGCGGCAAACGTGGCAAAGTAAGCCTATGAGGTACTGGTGCTAATGTGGCTGTGTTGCAACAGTAACTGGGAAGTTAAGGTAGGAGTAAGAACCCACTGGGCTACTGAAACAGCTGTACAAACACTGACGGGTTCAAGACTAACAGCACAGATTGTCTCTCTGTGCTTTCAAATTGAAACGTGCCATTTCTTTAATCTTCCTTGCTTAAGACAGAGGGGCTTAGCTGCTTGGTGTTGCTGAAGACTGTGAGGATCAGTGAAAATGACTGTCTGCTGGATCACTTAAGCCTTTGAGGGTTCAAAGTTTATTGAACCTAACCAGACTGATCACGTTTTAAGTGTGGGCACCTCAACTATTATGTTGAGGATAGTCTAAAATTTCAGGATAAAATTATTAGTATTTCAAAAGCTGTGTTCATGTTTGCAAAAGATACATCTGTAGTTTTTCTCAGTCAGGAAGATTTTGGATTACATCTCTTCAATGAAAGCTGAATTCTGCAAAAACAAAAGCAGAGACAGTACAGAGCTCTTTTTGTTATGAAAATGACGTTGGCTTGGAAACAAAGAACAGCTCTTTGGTAGTCATGAAGTATAAGAAAATAGTGAAGATGAGTGAAAATTGGATTCATAACTGTTTACAGACTCTTCAGAGCCTTGCTGTCATATCGAGTACTGTTTTTAGGTTCCTGGACAAAGACTTCAGGTCTGCAAAGACACTTTCAGGTTTTATTATAAGCAGGTGTAGTCTGCCTAAAAATGATGAGATAAGAAATCAATGATACTTTAACTGAAAGAACCTACGAGGTTTGATTAGAATGCTCTACAGAGTGAACTTTTTGGTATTTTAGATGTTCAACTTTAATGCAGTTTCAGTGTGGTGAGGCTAGAGACCCACAGCAATAGCAGCTGAACATAGGAAGTGCCATGTCAGTACTTCTTACTTCCAGGAAATATAGATATTTCTAAGTGACATCTACATTTGTTAAGTACTGAGATATTACCTTCTCCTTCAGCCTGACACTTCTTTCTTAAATATTTTCTGACTCTGGTCACTGAATCATGTTTAGGCAGATCAGGGCAAACCTTCATCTTCATCTACAACACATTTTAACTAGAATTTTAGAGGACAATTCCGGGATTGTGGATTCCAGTGTAGTTGCAGTAATTTCTTCATGTGTTGCTATATGGGGCAAACAGGCTAATTGCACAGCTTTAATCAGTTACTTTAAAAAAATATTTTTTTCTCTGTGTGTGTCCGTGCAGGTGTCTGTGTGAGGCACATTCACATGGAACTAGTCTCATTCTGTCTAGCTGTACACCCATATTTCTCACTGTTTGATCGGCAGACTGAATTTCAGGAGCTCTGGCAACATCAAACGTGTTTCTTGCCCATTATTCCTAAAAAGATTTAGAAGGGCTGTCTCCTAATGCAGGCACTTAAGTAACACATCAGGAATCCTGTTCCCCATTCTTCAGAGTTCCCATACTCTTCCTGTCATGTTTTAACTAGGCACAAGTGCCAAAAAGATGGGAGAGAGTCCATACCTGAGTACACACGGCTGGGCCTAAGTGGGAACAGAAGTGCTGGTCACTGCCAGAAGACAAACCCTTCATTAAAGAATGAAAAGCCTTCACATCCCCTGCCTCCACATTTCCAATCTCTCTCCCATTCATCCCCAGCAGATTCCTTTTAGGCTTATTGCATACTTCAAATAGAGCTCCTGCTAAATCAAAAAAATTGGGCATACAGGTGAAAGTTCAGTGCTACCAGCAATATTACTCAGGCAATCAAACTAGGTCTTGTTAAGCCTGAGAGTATGATGTATTTTCACATCACAGGAGTACTCTTGAGCAATTTCTCTAATGGATTAGCCATAAGCATGCCTTCTCCTGTACTTTAAGCTTCCATTTCTTTTCTTACCACTGCCTCTAGCTGAACATATGGCGTATAGCCTCTCTCAAACCCACAACATATAAAATGTTTTCCTACTACAGATTACATTATGGCATGGTTATATATTTGTTTAAAACATCAGCCACTGTCTAAAGAAAGCTACCACTAGACTACCTACCACTAGCTTTTCTGAAATTTCTGCATTTAAAAAAAAAATCTTGTTACTGGAGATGTACGTCTTCTTCTGTCCCATATAGGATTAAAATGGAAGTGTCACTTTTCACAATTTAGACAGTTATTAGGGTCTCTTGGTGACCAATAGGATTAAAGATAGCCCTCTGAAAGTCAGCTTTAAAACTGAAATCTGTCAGCACAGACACCCTAGATACCTTGTCTTGCCATGCGTTCTCCTGTGCCAGCTATGGGAGACGAGCAGAAAAAGCGACTTTTTTTCATGATGTGTTGAATCCATCTCTCACAAAATGGTAAAAGAAGGATGTCACTCTGACTTCAAAGGAAGCTGCATCCAGAGTTCTGAGCAGCTTTGCCATTTTCCAGTAAAAGAAACATAACATTCAATATTACATCTAAGATGTTGAGGATCACATACAGTTGGTGCATAGAAGGAATGGCAGTATTTAATCTACTGAAAATTCTCCCCCGGAGTTGCAGCTTTGTAAAATAATTTCCTTAAAAAAACCAAAAACCAAAAAATACCAAACGCAACAAGTTACACTGGGGAAAGGTGACTTTTGGGCATTTTTGTAATATAAATATTTTTCATTTACCAAAATCTGTATTGTTAATAATTAGTAAATACTAGTGTAGATTTAGCTAAAGTCAGCACCTGTGTAATCCCTGCAAAATGAACAATTTTGTAAATATTTCTCATCAAAATCAATTTGCACTCTGGACTTGGTTCAAGTACTTCTTGCAGGACAGATGAGCTGTCAAAAGAAGAAAGTAAAGTGTTTGCTTGATACTAATGTAGCCTGTCAAAACTATTCTATGAGCTTGACTTTTTGGAATCTCAAGTAACCTGTTCTATGTGTCTCAGTTATGGCTGGATAGTGACCCCTGCTTGGTAACATAAAAATTAGTTCCATCTACATTCTTCTGAACTAAATGCTATATATTTGCTGATCCTGGAAAGCTGTGGCTAAGGTTTTTTCAAAGCATGGTGAAATTTGTTAAAATGTGGAGATTTTTTTTGTGGGACCCCCCCCCCCCCCGTTATGGTTTAAAACCAAATTGCCACAAAGCTTTTTTTTTTTTTTTATATATATCTATAACATGTTATTTGGCCAAAATATAAAAAGCCATTTTGGTCCAAAGATGCAAACAAACACTTGCAAAATTACAAAACAGATCATTTCTCTTAAATCTTGGCTTTGCATGCCAGCCTGGTGCAGGGTCCCATCTATACTGCAGAGCTGGGGCTAGTGTTATGAAAAATAACGTGAAAGGAACTACTGTTATTTCTTAATGCCCGCCTGGTTTGCCCCTGACACACAAACCAGCTGCATTAGGTACCTACAAGGTATGATTAAGCCTCTGACAATCCTGATCTTTGTTGGTGACATGACCATCATGGCCAGTGATTGATTCCCTGTTACAAGTCACTTTTTAGTGCTGTCCTGTATTCCTGAGCCATCCAGAGATGATCAGTTAATGGATGTGATTTCCACTTATATATGGCTGGAAGAAAACATTTTTCTTGTTATGAAACCAAGACTGGAGCGTGCAGCTGCCCGTGCACAACTACGTAAATTATTCTCCCCAGCGTATTTTTTTTTTTTCTTTTTTAGACATCAGTGTAGCTGCAGACAAATTAGTGCTTCCTGTAGGGAAACAATCTTTTGCAGCAGGGGCAGTTGCTGATACCTCAGTTGGTATAATGTAACAGCTCCCTTGGTTCCTTCTTCAACAAAAGTAGTTTAATAGTACCATTAAACTAGACTAGATTGCCTTATAGTATGTGGACCCTGTAACAGTCACTAACCAGCTGCTTTCACACTTCTCCCCAATCTTTATGGCCTGCTTCAGTTTTACTGAGTTACATGTGTATACTCCTGTTTGTAATCCCAAAATGCCTTATTCTTTGGCTGCCATGACCTTTTTCCTGGGGGATTTACAGTTCTTCATAATTTTTCCTTTTGGTTTTAAGTTATCAGAAGGAAACAGCTAGGGCTGGAATACCTGGCAAGAGCCACTTCAGAGGCCAAGTGAAATAAGACCCAAATGATGTACATAGAAATTCTAACTTAATTGATACGGTAGGTGTATACCTAAATGGATCTGCTTTGTTTCTGAGCAACAGTGCAGTGGTCCTTCAAAGAGGTTCCAGTGAACAGTTGCTTAGGTACTTACAGTAGATATTACAGTAAGTACATACAGAAATCTGTGATAACTTTAGCATCACTGCAGCTGAGACCTAATGAGTGACAACTTCTAATGAATATTCTCATTTTTAAATTCATTGGTATTGTAGCAATAGAATGTGAACCACAGTGCATCACTTACGTTTATCATTCTAGCCATTCCTACTATTGAAGGTTTTTGTCAGTGCCCACCTGTACCAAGTCTAGCATAATTTTATTTCTACTGTCTGCAATTTGTCTTCCAGTTTAGCTCAGAGACTTGTTGCATGAGAAGAGCACAAAGCCAAAACATGTAACACAAAGTCCAGAGCTTAGCCAGTTATCCTGGGATACCCTAACCCTGGCAGCTTTCATCCACCGTCATCTTTTCTCTGCTGAACAGGAGGGAATCCAGGCCTTGGTGTCCCTGGGGTTCAAGCCCAGAAGTCTCACATTTAGCTACAGACAGCAGTTCTTTTCTGTTGCTCGTTGCTTCTCTAAGTTGTTTCCTTCCTTCCTTCCTTGCAAGCAGGTCAGGCTTTCTCAGTGCACTGTTTCTTCTTGGCTTTGCCAAGTCTTTCCAGAGCAGCCCTGCTGGTTTTAGCTACTGCGGGCATTCTGTTTCAGCTAGAGGCTTTTGTCTTTCTAACTGGCTATTTAGTTACTGCTGGGGAAGATAAACAGGTCCTTAATTAAGCTCTTCTGAGCTGCTGCCATTTGGAGTATTTCTGATGAGGTGACTATTAGAGATTTCTAGAGACTATTTGCTATTATAAGCTGTGCAAACAAACCCAAAGTTAGTTTGAAACAATTAAGCTCCAGCATGTTAACAGGAGATGATTAACAAAACTGCTAGATCTTACTTTTGACACCATTCAATTTTTCTAGTTCATTCCACAAATTTCTGTTACAAACAATTCATCAACAACTGTGTTGGGTGGTAATTTAGAAATGACTGCCAAATTCACAGATCTGGACACATACTGCAGATGTCATTCTTACAGATGTTTGTCAGGCCTCTAGTGAAACAGCTTTGGCTAGCTGATGTAAAACTTCATTAACTCAGATCAAGCAATTAAAGTATTTTTTGCTACAAAAAACTAGAGTGTTTTTTAAATGTTCATCAGTTTGTTTCAGTATTTTCAAGACTAAACTATTGGATCTTTCATGTTGGACTGACAGGGAACTCAGGCGTTGAGAAATAGATGTGGGAAACTGAATTTTGTTTTACAGGAAAGTGCACATACCTCTTGTGTGAAATGCTTAGGTTCGTTTTTTTCAATACTAGATTAATTTCATCAAAATGAAGACATTTATATATATCATACATAATGCATAAATATGTATTTCAATACAACCTAAAAAACACTAAAATGACTGCAAAATTGATGTTTTAACTTCTTTCACAGATATTATTGAAGACAGAAACACAGTAAAGATATTTTAAGTCATGTCCTTCTATAAACTAATTCTGTCCCTCTAATCAAGGATTATAATGGCATAATATCATATGCCAGACGGCATGAATTCAGATTCCTGAGTGGTTTCCATGGCAGCATTTTAGAATAAGTTTCCCAGGCAGTTGCAGATTTCATAGAAGAAGGACAAATGGGTATTAGGTATTGGACTAGAACACTGGAGGTGATAAAAGTGCTGTTTAACGAAATACAATCCATTAAATATTTTATTTTAAAAAAGCTGCAGGTGATTCACAAGAAATGTGATCCCAGCTGTGTGTAGGCAAAGTAAGGCTCTGTCACAGTGGGATTTGTGGATTTCAGCTGAGATATCCCTAAAACCTATGTTTTCACTGAAAAGGGCATAAAAATCAGTTATGCTGATGTTGCACGTAACTGTCACAGATCATTAATGAAATCTGTGACACTCCCCAGGAAAATACTCTGGTATGGATTTGTTTTCCTTTTGCTTCAAAAGAAAAGGTTACGTTCAGAGCCTTATCTTCTTCACCCACGCTTGTCCTGGCCAAGGTTACAGTCCTAGCTGCTGTAACAGAAATCACACCATGAAAAGGAAAGTCAAAGAAACAGCAACTGTTAGTGCTACTGTCCTGAGGTACAGTTTGTTAGCAGCAACTTTGACTAGTGAGGGACACGTGGAAAATCACAAAACACAGGCCCAGTGGTGACCTTGTTTATGTTTCTTTCTTCCCAGCAAAGCCAGGTCTGAGGACAGAGTTGCACCATTCTTACGTTCTTACCTTTATATTATTAATTGCATCAGATTTTATCTCCCCAAGGCCTCTTCACCTCTTACATGCAAGACCAAGTCTAAGAGGACACAGGGATGTCAAAATGGTGGGGAATCAAAATCAGGCCTAATACCCTCAGGAAGCACAAACGGGGCAGAAGACTAGCCTGTTCTGCTGCCTGCCTAGAATATGAGAGTTAAATTATGTGCCAAATCTCTGTTCTGTCACATCATATTGCATCACATCCCTGACAACCACTTCTAACTATATAAACCTCCTGAACTAGGTTCCACAGCTATTTCTCCTCTTAGTATTCAACTAAGATTTGCAAACAGTTTTGACATACTGGTTTAAACAGGGTAAGCTGGAGATTAATTTGACCATTAGTGTCTGAGAATTGCTATAGGTTTGGGTTTCTTAGCCAGCAACAGCAGCCATGGCCAGTTTTGCTGAAGGAAAGCCCATGGAGTATCCTCAGATTTAGTAGCAAGGAGAGAGAGTGCTCCCTTCGATGCAGAATGCTGAATTCGTGGTTTCTGAGCATCACCTGATCCTGATGTGGGCATATGTAGGACTAAAGATGAGAATATAATACCAGCGTAAATAAAAGGAAATGGAAGGACAATACGGTCACCTCCTAAAACTTTGTCATTTGCCACATTTTTCCTTGTAAGCGTGTTCTGTACTACACAAAACAAAGAAGTAAGTCTTGAAACCACATTCTACTCAAGTAAAGAAATCAACAGTGTCTGCCTTGATCCCATGCAGGCTCTTCCTAACCTTCCGAGGTTCTAGAACTGAACAGGGATATGTACACAATTGTGTCTTATCTTTATAATGATATTGAAGAGGATAAGCTGGATCCTTAGCCAGTGACAAGTAGAGCACCTCCACTTCAGTGGGCAGCTACAGTGACTTAAAAAAATTGATCATCTGATCACACACAAACTGTGATCTCTTAACTGACTCCTTTTCCTTGGGAACCAGCTCATGCTGTATTGTTGTTCCTCTGTGAAATTAAATGAGACACTAAAGCCTTCCAGAAAATGGATTTTAAGTTTTCCTTTCTCAGTAACTCTGCACCTCACTCTGGTATGAAATAAATGGATACGGGAAGCTGGAATTACTTTTTTTTGTTATTATTCTAGAAAAGGTTAGGTTGAACATTGTGGATTGATTGCATGAGAAGGAACAATGACACAAAGATGGTTTATGATGGAAAGAACAGTGTGATATGAAAAAATACATAGCAACCCTCTGTTTACGCAGCTATTAAAACGTTGTAGGGATCAATAAAGACTAATATAAAACACTTAGCATGGGAGGAAGCAACCAGGATAGGTTAATATCCTTAGTGAAGCTGCTGTAGAAAAACAATGACAGACACAGAATCAGAGCTGGATGGGAAAATTTACTGCTAGTCGATGGTTGGCTGCAGCAAAGGAAAAGGTCAACAATTTGCTAGATCAGTTCAGCAGAGGACATGAGACACGAAAGAAGGCGTTTAACCACAGCATCTGCTGGGTCTCACCGCCCAAAGAGAACAATGCCACTCCCTGTGATCTGTATGATTCAGATAACCAGGGCTACTTTTTATTAAGGTTGTCAGTGACTACCTGATATGCAATGCATCACCTGTTCTCCAGCTAGGCTTAATATCTGAGAATGGTTTAATTGCTTAAATATAGCTGTGTAGACATACCCTTTATATTTGTGGTCTCTGTTTGAAACACAGGCTGTGATCCTGTGAAGGGCTTGCTCTGTTACCCTTTTCTCCATACCACATATTTGTCCTGCTGACTTAAACTGAAAAGCCAAGAGATTGTCCAACTCCTTGTTTACACAGTGCAGAATAAGGTTTTGATCCTGATCAGGGGCTCTGCACTCAATAATTATTAGTACATCCAATGACACCATAATAAAATATTAAAATATTAACTTTCTTCATTTTTCTTCAGACATGCATGGAACATTTGTCATCCTGATGCCCCTCAGCCTGATATTGATGATTTTTGGAGGAATGACTGGATTCATCAGTATTCTTGCCAGGGCCTACCTGCTGCTTCTAATGACGGGACTGCTTTTTCTTTTTGGAGGTACTATATCAAACTCCTGGCTTAACCATTTTAAATAACAAGAGATTATATCTGGGAAACATCACTTTGTCTTCCAGGGGAAAAAAGCTAAGCAAGAGTTTGCTTTCAGAATAATGCTGGTGTTCATTCACTTGGTGTCTGCTCAGCTCCTGACAGGGTTCTGGAATAGAAAGCTGCCACTTAGAGGCAGGAAAGGCAAATAATCACACACAACCATACATCCTCGTGGAGTGAGTCCCACTTCGAACACAATGTGTTTGCTGTGCTCATTAACACAAAAGATTTAATACCTTCTCAGCACAGTGCCCAAATTCTTTACAGACAGTGTAATGGAGTTAATGGAGAAGTGACTTTGGAATTAGTAAAGCATAGGGTTCGATAGCCTTGCACAGATCTTACAACTATTAAGAAAACCAACATTTTTTCAAAGGCATTTGCATGTTCCTGAAAAGGGTCTTGCTAGGCATTCTTGGGTTCGCTCCTGCTAGTTTTGAACTAGAGTGGTGTCCCCAAACTGTGGGTCACAAAAGGAAACCTCAAAGAGTTATTTTAGTTGGAGTATAATCATTTGAAGCTAGTAACATTCTTTTACATTTTGTTTTTTATTGTTTTTGCTGTAACCAAAACCTCTGTGTTCTAGAAGGTCATTTATGAATTAAAACTAAAAACATTCTGTTAGGGTAGGAAAACTGGGTTTAAATCCATCTCCATTTTCTTCTCCAAATAGATTTTCAGTACTGTTTTACAATGTAACTTGACACAGAAATTTTCCCCAACAGAAAAGGGGATCCTCAGTATTGGCCCTCATCACCTGATCATGCAGTCCTGTTTCTAAGAAGAGAATGATAAGAGATTGCTGGAAGCAAATGCTGCTGTCTCAAAGTCTTGACTGAACTTTTTAGTCTGAAATGCTCTTACAAAGACCAGCCATCCGCCTTATGTGTTTCTTCTGGAAAAAAAATAAAAAGTAACTTCTTTTTCCTTAGAACAGAATACAGAAAGCTGTATTCACTAAAAAGGCTTAGGCTATTTGAAAACTGCTCCAAATTGTAAGTGAAAAATGAAAAGCTGTGAAGCGCAAAGCATGATTATCCTGCGGAGGAGTGGAGTGCTGTGCCTTTCTAAGACACTTGGGGTTGCAAAGAGGGGAAGGAAACGCAAAGACAGTATTAGGAGAGGGGTGCTTGAATATGTTCTGAAGATGCAACTCGTGCTGTTTCCCAGGACAGCGTGAAGAGAGTGCAGGGTGGCCTGTGGTGTGAGACCAGACCCTCTTCCCCTTCAGGCGGTATTGTTCAGCTGCACTGAGGCTTGAGGCACGTAACAGGCATGCACAGCTTTATAGGATATTCCAGTTCATGAAGTTCAGTATTGATAGTTCTGTCTCAGCAGAAAGAAATATTTCATGATGCAATTCCAGAAACCTGAGTTTTTCTGAAAATACCAGAATTGATATGTTGCACATCCCAGGACATCCTACATGCTTCCCCATTTTTTTTTAAATGCGGCCACATTTAAGGGGGATCACAGAACTCAGCGTACCTTGTTGAAAATGTCAAGAAAATAGTAATTTCCATTTCTGCTGACAAAACGTATAGAAAAGTGATTTTTTCCCCCCTTACAGAGGACTAGAATAAGGTAGAGGCATCATAGCATGGTTAACATCAGGAATATGAGTATGAATTTTGATGTTGGTAACTCAATACACTTTGGTCTTGGTTTGTCTTTACTCAACCTTGTCTTTCTGGCAAAAATGCAGACTCATCTAGACTTACACTGTGATTTAACAGAAAGCCAGATGAAAATTTTTCACCCTCAGAATCAGATAAGAAACTATCATCTTGTCCTACAAGTGTTCCAGTGTCTACTTTCCCTGGGCTGCAGTCCTTTAATCCAGGGCCTTTCTATCGCATCTTTTCTGCCACTGATCCAGTAATGTCATAAGTTATTATATGTCCTTTGAGTGACATAGATGCCAGGCCCAGGATGTAGCATGTACTTGTGCTAGATGTGCCTTTCCCTAAGTCTGCTAGCTTCTGTACAGTCCTTTCATTCTGAAAACATCTGGCTTCTTGTTTGAGTGCCTTTATTAATTTGTTTTTAGTCTGCTCCAAGAATGTCTGTGGATCAATTATTTGGAAGTGATGAATGGTCATGACTCCACAACACTTGATGGGATGTGCCAGTAAAGACCAACACATTTACGTTGAACATTCAGAACTTACAATACTCAAAATTAGAAACCAGCCTAAATTCAGGTCACTGACCTGAAATGCAAGAATCTCTGTCTCCATGGGCTTTCTTGCACAGAGGTAGACAACTGTATGTGGTACACAGCAGTGAGAAATCAGGATGCCTTATAATACAATATTGAAAACAGAGATGTACATGCATTAGATATCTGTAAAAAACATGACTAGATTTTTATTGTGAGAGGCTTGCTGTTATACATTTTGATTCAGTATTTAACAGTGAGAGCACATTAAACTCAATGGATAGAAAAAACCCTCCCTTTACTTCCCTCTCACCCTTCCCCAAAAAACAGCCTCAACTAGATTGCAAAGGTAAACAGAGGCTAACTGGCAATCTGGCCTGGGTAGATAGGAAGGAGTGGCAAAGGAGCCCTAAGAGATATCAAATTAATTATTTTTCATTTCTGCAGTGGATGCTAACTAGCTGAATACGTTTTTCTTTCCCAGCTCTTGTTACACTTACTGGGATCAGCGTCTATATTGCATATTCAGCTGCTGCCTTTGAAGAAGCTGTCTGCCTCCTGAGGAGTAAGGATCTCCTGGTAGAAATCGACATCAGGTTTGGCTGGTCGCTGGCACTAGTCTGGATCTCCTTTGTCGCTGAAGTGCTCACTGGGGCTGTGTTTCTCCTGGCAGCAAGAGTTGTGGATCTGAAACAGCGACGTGAACAGGCATTATGAACAACAGGTAGCAGTGCAACAACAGAACCCTGCAGAGCCTAGAAATGTGGATTGCTTGGTCCATCTGGTCACTAGGGGTAATAAAAGTGGCAAGACTGTGACTGAGTATCTTGCCAGCTGCCATAAACCCTTCTCACAGTTAGCTATAAAACACAAAAATAAATCAGTAAAACATTTCAAGTGTTGTCGATAAGGAAACCCTTGTGACTTTAGCAGAAAGTACATTGCAGCGTTAGTGTTTCCAAAATAATTTCAGCTGGCAGCTCGTAAGACATCTCCATTCATTGCTTAGAACAAGACAGATTTCTTGCTTTCTTTTCTCCTTTCTGCTGTCCCAGCAAAGTGCCTCAGAGTACCTTGCAGGCCACTCTGCACGGCCTACTTAGCTTTTGGTTTCTCCTCTGAGACTCCTGGTAAGTGTGCCTAGGATTCCAGTCATGTTGACAGCCTCTGCCAGCAGAGCTGCTCCGAGATGGCTGCTTCGTGGTAGTAGCGTGACCTTCCTGCTGCCTTTGGAGGACCACAGAGAGATATGATGTCTATACGCCTGAACCCAGGGAGAGAGTGTGAGGCGTAAATATCCTCAATTAATATTGCATACTTAACATGGTTTTGTTGCACAAAGTAAAATCAAAAGTAAAGACCCAGAATAGGAAGAACTTCAGAATATTTGGAGAACTCCAGTGATAATCCCCAGCACTAGGGCATGGCTAGGATGTCTAGTGAGGTAATACGATCTTTCTTTTCCCTCATGTATCCCCAAAGAGGCCCTCCTCTCTTCTATACCACAATCACACTATTTCTTTGTGACAACACACAAAAATGGGATGATTTGAGAAACTGGAGAAGCCCAGAAGCCTAATCCATGTCAGCTATGTGTAATGTCTAAGGAGAGACACAGCATCATGTTCTCTTTCCTAAAATCGTTACTTACAAGGTGAAAACAAAGAAATGAGTCATTTTCTAAAAATGAGCTTTGGTGCTGTGATAAAATGAAAGGATATAAGGCCTAGATACTGTGAATAACTTGATATTAGTTATCCAGCAGACAGTAGTGACTATAATGGTGAAGTCCTCAAGTGCAGTGCAATGGTGAGTGTACTCACATTTGTGTAGCAATAGTGTAACAAGAGAGAGCTACAGCTGCTTTTCCAGATGTTTTAACTAACTACTGTAGCCAGCCCCAATCTATCAGATGTAGGAGGCTACATACTTATCTCTCTCAGCTTATTACTAGCTGCTTTTTCAATTCTGTAATGCAGAAGATGTATCTGATGCATTTCCCAGTTTTTACTTAGCAATTTTGATGATGTTTCCTTTTCATGAAATCTGTAACTTGCTTTGTGCTAGAATATGTTTAACTTGTGCTGAAAACTGCTGAGTAAAAGTGAACAGACAGGATACCTGAATTTCATCTTGGGTGCCAAGCAATCTAGTTTTTCTTTATTAATTTTTCATCTGGGTAATAGTGTTTAAGAGAAAATTTACTCCAGTGCCCACTGATGGTAATGAAGAAATTTTCCCTGACCACTGTGGCTTGGGATAAAGACTTGAACATGTTAACAGCTCCACTAAATTTCTGTTAGATCATGTGTTTCTGGAGGACTTCAGCATATTACAGTTCAAGACTGTGACTCGGGAGCTGTGTCAGCAAGGCACACTGTGTCGTTGGGCAAGTCCCTTGTACTTCTTCCAGTAGTGCAAAGGGCGTCATTTACCTACCTCTGTTAAATAACAGAACAATTTTATCATTGTGTCTTGTGTTAAAGACTGCACATTTTCTCTTACTGAGCTCAGCTCTGATCTTAGTCTCACAGTACCAATTACGTTACAAAAACTAGTGTCAGGGAGCTTCAAGAGCTTACAGTCTTTGGAGATACAAGGAAACATTATTACTGCCATGCTGTGAATGGAGAACTGAGGCAGACAAACTGCCCAAGGTCACATGAAACCAGAGTTTCTGAATCCCAGTCTAAGACCTTAGTTGGCAGACCTTGCTTGTTATCAGAATGAAATAAGGCTAGAAATCCTGAATAGACTGAGAAACAGAAATTCAGTGAATAGCCAGTACAATTTTGTAATTCTCACTTGCTCCCCCATTGGTTTTCACGTATTTTCCATGTTGCCTTATGTTGGGACTGGGTAATTCAGTCATTTTACAAGTTAAAGCATACCAAATCAGCTCTATAAGAAAAGTAGGAAAAAAAACCTTTGTAGCCAAATTTCCATGTGCTTGAGTGAACTATGTAAAATGTAATATTTCTATGTTTTGGTGCTGGTGAATCTATTTATAATACAATTTTATGATGTTACTCAGACATTACTGTAAGCTGTAATAGTAAAATATCATCTGAGTTATTTTTTGAGTATTTATTACAGATGTTACTTTACAGTGGTTTTGAATGTTGTAAAATTGAATAAAATGACATCTCAGAGCTGGGAATTGTTTACAAAGACATGGAAGAACTAAGATATATATTTTTCTTTAACTTTCTCTGCAGATCTATTCTACAGTTTATATGATGCTTTTGAAGTGCCTGAGTCACATGTGGTAGGTATTTATAAGACACTTACGCAGCTACAATAGAAAATACTCAAGTGATCAAATCTAATATAGAAAGCCAATGAATCTGTTATTGAATTAGAGCAATTCTCATTTCCATGGCTTTCCTAAATTTCTCATTCTGGCTTCCTGCAATATCTGGCACAATGGTAATAAAGAGTATCTTCTGCTCTTGAATATTTGTATAACCCCTGAATTTCTCTGAAATTCCTTCTGAATACAAAGAAAAATAGGTGGTTTGGGATAGTCAAATAACCCTTGAACATTTTGAAGAATTATGCTAGAAAGAGAAAACATCCTGGAAAGGATTTTATGTGATTTGATACAAGTCACCTTATCAGCTTCTTCCTCTTACTGAAACTAATGTTTATTTAACACCCAGTTCTTTTCTGTATTTTCCCCAAAATGCGTTACTGAGATGAGTACACTGACTGTTCCCATTACTTTCTGGTGAACTGCAAACTCACAGATAATTGGCCACATTTTAAGTGAAGAAAAACAGATGTACTGAGTGGGTAGAGTGCACAGAGCTACTGGCCGATAATAGTCACTAATTTAAAGGCTTCCTCAAGGGATGGCAGAGAAGGATAGGGAAGGTCAAAGGAATCCTCAAGGGTGAAAAAACTGCAGAGATACAAGACATTTAGAGGAGATGCTGGTGAATATAGTGTAGACATGAAACCACAAGGGTTCAGTCTGGGTCTGTGCTGTTCCTGAGCTGGCTGCTGCAGAGCAGCTTGGCTGTCTCTGTGTACCTGCCTCTGGTGACCAAGGGGACATTATTGGTTCAGACACATCTTCAGTCAAAGTAGCTCCATGAGTTTGTTGGTCACTGGTCCAAAGCCAATAGACCTGACTGACTCTATGCAGACACAAGTGATTCATAATTTCCTCCTTCCAAACTTAACAGGATGGCAGGTTGGAGACCAAACAGGACATGCTTTGTCCATGCCTGGTTGGTCAACAGCGGGAGAGAGCCACAATCTGCCCAGAACCTCTCCACTAAGGTGACCACAGCACGCCATGGAGTGCCTGCCCACTGACGCTGTTAAGGGAAACTGGCACTGGCCGATGAGATAGATCCAAAAGACTTTGATTTTCCCAAGGTTGGTTGACACCAAGTAATCGTGGCCTCCAATTTTATCACTTGTTTTGCATTGTTTTGCAAACGAAATCCAATGGTCTCAAACTCTTACTAGGTTACAAAATCTGAAGAAATCTGAGCCTTCTTCATAAATATAGATATCCTTTTCTCTGGTTCATTTTGTAAATTCCTTGAAGCAAAGCAGTTCACAGTTAGCTGAGATATATCAGTAAAAAACATTGGCCTCCTGACTGTCATTTTCATATTAACAGATTGAATTGCTCCAGCTCAGGACCAAAAAGGTTAGAACGAATGCTCTGGCTTTGTACTAGAGAATCAAACTGTCCCCAGAATTGGTATAACCATGCTCAAGAGGGGCTCCCCTGTGCCTCAGTACCTGCCGTGTGTTTGCTAAGTGGGCACAGTTGTTAGCCCAGCAGTTGCAAGCTCACAGAAATTTGGTCAGATGTTCTCAGAGGCCAGCCAAAAGTACCTTGAAGGCCAGGTTCAACCCACAGAGTTTTAGCCGTCCCTGGTTTAGGTTACAGGTCTTTAATTAGTGGATTGCATTCTAGTTAGGTTACAAAAAATTAGATCTTTTACTAGCTTTTACTGCTGTCACATCCCACTTTGGCGTTTATATTGCTAGTAATCATAGTTTGAATGCTCTGACTTAAGAAACCTTTTCCATTTTATAATGAAACAGCGGTCTCTGCTGACATCTCATGGCTACACTAAGCAGTTGACTGTATTTGGAAAGAAACCATTCATTTCCATATGTACTGTTTTGTGTATGGTTTGAAGAGCAGAGGAGGCTATCACGCTCACTAGGCCCTAGCTCCTGTATTTTATAGCCCAGAGAATCTCATCAAGAAACTGCTGAATCCGTCAGTAACATCTCCCAGCCGCTGCCCATCTTAAGTTAAAATGTCAGGTGATGGGAAATGTACTGTTAACCTTCCCTGTTCTTTAAAAAAATTAATCACAAAACATTCTTAAAGGTTTTTACTGCTTCTGTTCTTAGGAGATAGATGCTATAGCCATTCCATTGATGGTTATGTTTCGATTAGATTAGCCAGTATTTTTTTGGTTTACATTTGTGGCAGAAATGTCGAAACTATTAAGCTGAAACTAATCAAATTAAATATCTGAGGGTGCAAATAATAAGAGAAAAATAAATAGCTTTATATCATGGCTTATTTCCTGAATATGACAGACTGTCTAAGAATTGAACAATAGAAAGGGACAGACTTCAGGACTGGTCCAGAAAATGTAAGAGGGCTTCTGCAGGAAACAGCACACTACATTTTGCTGTGGCTCTTAATTTCTTTACCCTCTCTCAATAAAAACATTTTTTCCAATATAGTCAGGAAGTTCTGCTTTCAGTATGAGCTGAGCAACTTCAGTGAGATTCACCAAGACGTTACTGAATTTTGAAACTATGCAACAACTATCAAAGTAGAAAAGACCAACTCTAACCTTTCACATTTATTAGATTCAATCTTCCTTTCCTGGGAACTGTGGCTGCGTTGTCCACTCCTGATCTACAAATACACCTCTGCATAGACTACTCAGAGCATCTCCTGTAAAAAAACATTCTGAGCTGTGGTGTGGAATCAGGTTGGTAGACTTACATGTTTGATGAATGCTATTTGGGGATAGTTCCTTCATCCCTGAACTACAGTCCCCAAACAGATGAACAGCAGTTGGTATGTGGAATCAGGTATTAGAGGGAAAGGAAGAGGGATGCAATGCCGTACCCCACCGTAACTAACGTGGCATTGACAGATTGAAATCTCTTGTTACGTGTGACCTAGTTTCTCAGCCTATCACCTAAGAAAATCCATCTTTGTGATCTTATAGGAGCCTTTCAGGTTCCGTCACCATTGAGGAGAAGGCACTGAAGTTAATACTTGTAAAACTGTCAGAAAGGAAGGGATGCGGGACTGTAAGTACACAAGTTATCATCAGTTAATGAGTTACTGCTTATCAGCCAAGCTGTCACAACCGAATGTAGTTATACTCTCAAGTCATCTCACATCACTCTTGAGAATTAAAATGCATTTATTCAGAACAGCATCTCTACACCCTGGTCCCATTCGCTTGATGGTTTAAGCTAATGGGTTTAATATTTCATTTGGAGAAGACCAGAGCTGATGAGCAGTGGAGTATTAAAAAGTAGCATCTTAGTCCATGTGGTAGTCTGCTTATACCACTCATTTCAAAGCTAACAGAAAGACTCCTTGGTTGGGGTTGGAGGGATGGCAGGCAGTTCCCTGAAGAGCTTTTGGCTCATTATTTTACTGTTTTCATTTTTGCCAAGGACAAGGCAAACACATGTCATGGAAGGCTGGGACTCTCTCAGTGTAATGCTCCCTAGGTGTTGAAAGGAATTTGTCTGCCAGTAGCTGAACAGCATTTGCTAATGGCTCACGCTTCTGGACAACACATCTGGCTGACGAAGGAGCTAACGTATTTCTCCATCCAACCTGGCCTTCTCAAATATTTGTAAGCTAATGTTGTCTGTAATGCCTGCAGCATACAGAGAGGCTGAACTGAATGGCACTGTGGAGGAGTCTCTCTTTCCACAGCCTTTTGGAGTTGGCTGCATCAGCACTGTGAAAACCCTTTGGCATCATAAACCTTTTATTGCCACAGCTCCCACTTGACTAGTATTATACAGTGAAGCATTTAATTATGCAAAAAAAAAACACATAAAAAGAATTTTATAACTGTCAGGCAAAATCCATAGAAGAAACAAACTTTGTAGGACTTCCAATAACAAGTCTTTTGAGTTATCTGCCTTTCTGTTTATAAACAGTACATTACAGGCATGGCAACAGCTGTAGCCAGCAGGCTTGGAAGCTGTCTCTCCTTCCTGTCTGTGGCAAGCTTCACGTATGACAGGACCTTGATTTGGTCCAAGGCACTTCTGATAAAATGGAAAAGTTCTCCATAAGTAACTGAGAAGACCAGGCCTGTTTCATTCAGTGAAGAGACAGATAAGAGACCTGTTTAATGCAGTGTGCAGCATAGAAGTGTAAATATTTCTCAAAAATAATGCAATATTTAATGAAAACAAAGGAAGAAAGAAATTGCTACAGGATGCTTTCTCAGCCAACAGAAATCAAGACATTCAGAAGCCTATCTTTTAGATTCAGACCTATAGGATCGCCTCATACTCAGAGAGTCATTGTTTAGCTGCTGCTATAATTTATGCAAACACCCAAGTGACAGGACTTACTACCGTGAGTTTCATTTTGCTCGACAGGTGACAATTAAAAGAAGTCATCTTCTTTCAGTCCCCCTGATCATATGCATCAACAAGACACACTGGTGTCAGTCTTGAGGTACCCAGCACACAGCAGCAATGAGGGTTTGAACCAGCTGTAACTGACTGTCCTGCAGGCATCACTGAAATAACACGTGCAAACAAGTAGAAGAAACAACATCACCGGTGACCATGTCTTAAAGAGAACTGTTCTGCTTGACTTTTGTGGCTTGCCACAGATGAATCTGTAACTGCAGGTTGGTGTTAATAATCCAGCTGAATAGCAACATCTTTGCCGAATGGGCTGGTTAACAAAAAGACACAATACAGCGTCTTTATTGTCCTACTTTAGTGAACACTTGCTTGTCACTTTAGCATGCAGAGACACATGACTGTAACTATGCACAGAGCTCTGCTGGGTTGGCTTCCTCTTGAAAGTATGATTTGTTATTCCCCCTCGGGGGTCTCTGTCTCGCTGCATGGGTAGCCGGGAGGCTGTTACATCAGCAACATCAATGAGAAAAAAGTCTACTTTCTGTACAGATATCCAATAGAAAACCCCCACTCCTGCTTCTGAGCCCCTCCTGGGCACAGACCTGCCCTTCAGAGTCTTTCTTGGGCTCACTTTCCTGCTCTCCTGTTCACCAGAAAATCCTTTTACTCCTCCTTGGCAGTAATAGCAGTGCATCGGGACCCTCTGTCACCATAACAACTGGGATATCTGTCTTATAATTCAAACTGCCCTCTCTAACTTCAAGGGCCTCTTCCTACACACTGTCTAGAGCTCATCAATCCTTCCCTGAGCGATTCTACCTTCTTTATTGGAGTAGTAACTCCCACACCCACTCTTTCTAAAGCTGCTTCTCTGCCATTTTATTTCCAAAAGCCTGATGAACCGTATACTCACCCATTTGGGAAGAGGATTGAATCTGATACAGGTAAGCCTTAGTCTTTTTGAGGACCAGCTCACCCTGTGATTAACCCCATTGTCTTGGGTTTGCCCGGGGAAATGGTTGCCCTGGTCGCCCCAAGAAGTTCAGAAGATAATCCCACAGAAGAGCAAACCACTCACATAGCAAATCCCCTTGCAACTCCTAATTCCTTTGGAATTTAGACAACATGACAAGCATTAAAACACTAAAGGCTCTTAGAAAGCAGCATGTCCCTCCAAATGCATCCCAAAATCTTACTTAGCCACTAACTAACTTTGTGACGTTGGACTAACTGATATCCGTTACTGTACTTCACCATCTTTAATGGCAGTGTTCCTACTCAATTGCTTCAAGCTGAATAAATGTCTTTACTAAACTTCCCCAATAGCTCATTTAGAGATTGAATCATTTTAATCAGATTTTTTTTTTCATTATATGCAGAGATTTCAGCCTGCACTGTCAGTTGCAACCCATACAAGCACTGCAAGTCAATGCAAATATTTTCTACTAATTTGGTTTAAATATTATTACCCTCTAAATAGCACTGTTACATGAGAAATACGGATATAGTATAAATTAATGCTTCAAATGGGTTTTGCAATACACATAATCATAACCTGGCATTTCACCAAACTCATTTATAAATCGTTATCTTGACATGGGCACCCAGCTACCTGGGAGCTGTTTGTATGAACGTAATTTTACTGTACGGAAGCAGTCCCTGTGGGAACAGCATTCCCGCTTCTATATTGCTGTGCTTTGCCTCAGCAGCCACTGCATGTCACTGTTGCTCCACACAGAAGAGTCAAAAGAGACTCTTTGGAGAGTCTCTTTGCCTTTTCAATCCAGGGAAGAAAATGTGCTACAAACCAAGGGATGGAGCTTACTGAAGTCAAGGGGGATTTTTTCCCCAGGACTGAAGGGAGGTCATACCTGTTACTCTTCTGCTTTTTCATTTGCCTGTGGAAAAAGGCTTTATCCATCTTTCTGAAAGTGTAAAAAGAGAATGGTCGTTAGCTAGGGATGCAAAGATCCTGAGGGAATCACCTGCTTTTCACAGGCCCTGTGTGAACCGTGACAAATCACTAAACCTCTTAATGCTGAAGTTCTGCAGGGATGACACCATACCCTGCCTCATGGCGTTACTGTGAGGACTGAAATTAAAGATATGAGATGCTCAGTTATAACTGTAAGATCAACATCACATATACCTTCTTAGATTTGGAGCATTTCCTCCTTTCAAGCAAAGGGAAAATTTTGGAGCGTTATGTTGCAATTTTAGAAATAAAGAGCGTGAGAATTTGGCATGATTGTTAAGCCTAAAAATGCAGCTACAACCAATAGTCAGAATGATGTTTTTCTGGAAGCATGACACTCCTAAGAGAGCTTTGTCAACAACTATGTCAAGTCACATAAGCTGACTAGCACTAAGCTCCCCCTTCCAGTACTTGCCACTAAAAGTACAGAAATATTCCCAGTTCCTCACATGACTTTTTTTCCAGGTTTTCAGCAATTGCCACATTGTCTGAGTGCAATGGAGAGGCTTAATTCCTTTTTCAATAAAGTTTCATTCAAAAAAAATTCAAGAGGAATGAAACTACCACTTTAGACAATTCCAGTAGAGGGTAGGAAGAAAGAGGCTGAAGGATAAAATAAAAAATAAAACAAAACCATGAGAAGATGTTGAGGGGAATTAACAATAGAAGAGATACATAAACTTAACAGAAAATGATTTAGCAAGTAGGGACCTTGTGGGATCATCTGTAGCACTCAACACACTAAAAGCACTAGTTCCCCATCCATGGGCTTTCATACTGCACTTGCAACGCATCAGTGGTAGCTGTACTCACCAGATCCTACTGTTGCAGCCCAACTTGGCTGCCACTGGCATATTAATTCATCCCATGGTTGGCAATCCATGGATCTGGGATCATAAGGAGGAAGCACCACTTCAGCTGCGGGTGACACGGAGGTGCCACGTAGACATGCTCAAGCCGGCTTTACTAATCTAGCTCCAGTTTCAGCAACAAAGCTGAGGGACAAATTTCAGCATGGAGAGGCTGTGTTCCTGCCAGGCTTGTGTGGCACATGATGACTCACATGCCACTGCATTTTTCCTGATAATACAACTCTGATTTGTGATTATTACAGTTATTTCACAGACGCTTTCCCACATCTCTAGTCTGCAGAGGAGACAGAACCTGAGAATAGCATTCTTCCTTTCTTCCCTAGTATGCCGCTAAAGGTAGCAGGAATCAGATGCCAACTTTGTAAGGTTGAGCCCTGGCACTTCCCACACTGGGAACGCTTGCACGGGAACACCTGCATCTCTCCGGCTGTATGAGGAAGCTAAGCCTCTGCATGCTCGACCTGAGTGCTGCTGTAGATCCTGTGTCACAGAAAGGAAGAAAATTCCAAAAAGGAATTATCCTGCAACCTCCAGCCGTGATCTTAATCCTTTGAGAGGCCTAAAATCAGGCCAGAATTCTTCACTCAGCACAAGAACAAGGAGTTTTGTTTCTGAGGTTACAAAACCAATGTTTATTTCATAAGCCCAGATCCACAAACATGAGAGGAGAAGAGATCATACTGCCAGAGGGAAGGAAACCCTTTCCTGAAGCAAATGACTGGGCTGTAACACTGCATCCTACTGAGACTGGGATGATTTATAAAAGAGAAAACATACACGGCTTGGCGATCAAAACAGTTGCCTCAAGATTGCTGAGCTGAATGAAGAAGTAAAGGGACACATAAGTGAATCAAAGTCTAGAAGTGAAGGCAGAGGACTGAAAATGTCTGTCCTTCTTCAGACTTTGTGAGAAAATAGCATTACCTTTGCCTGCAACTTTTGTTCTCCATTTTGTGTGTTACTCCTGTGCTGCTAAGGGATGTGTAATTTCAGATGTCTTGGTCTACCTCACGGTAGCATGCATTGGTCAAGATGATCCCTGCTGCTGTACTGCCCCAAGTATACTTGACCTGCAGCTGTTTCCTCTCCTACAAATAACAGATGAAAGAAATCTGACAAAAACGGCGGGCCAGATTCTCCTCTCAAGCAGAAGCCTTGGCAGAGAAAGTGGGGCCTTGGGGAGCCGCAGCTGCTGCGTAACAACATCCCGGTGCCCACTGGCCCTTGAGCCTAATTGACTGCAAGTTCATTCCCCAGGCAGGGCTAAGGAAGAGCTGTGCTTTGCCTTGCCCATTGGCCGAGCTGAGCATTATCGTTTAAACCAGTAATACCTGATTTTTACTAGACAAAAATTTTAACAGATACTTTGCTGGTGCAGTTTTCAGCAAGGCAGCTCTGCGCAGATTCAAGTTCTTTGTGTGGCTAACATACTGCTGAATGGTTGGAGCAGAGAAACCAAGTCTGCCTCTGACCTGACACCATAAATTGTTATTGTCTGTATAATTGCAAGATTTGCTTTTGGTTTGTTTGCTACATGAGCCCAAATGGAAGCTCGAGGATCTATTTGCAGACCCAGTTACCTAAAGCTTTTCAGCATACATGCTTGTAGGTCCAGCTTTGTATTATTTAGAGCTTTTGCTTGTTGTTTTGGATTTAATGTGTTTGCTCTCTTGATGGCTCCATCAATATACATTCTGTGCTGAAAAAGTTAAGTGTCAATATATTAAAAAAAAGATAGGGCCAAAAATACCCATCCAGAGTTTGGAGATGGAAGGCAAATTGCAGATTTGTCAATAGTGTGTTTGGGAGCATTTTAAATAGTGAATCACTTGATGCTAGCTATTGTAAATATTGGTTTAAAGGTGCTATAAAATTGATGGTGCACAGTTAAACCCTCCTCCAAATCCTGATCTATTTATGCTGCCTCACTTAGTATCAGATCCAAAGACCGCTGAAGGTAATAGGAGTCTTTACCAAGTCGTTAACAAGCACAGTGTAGTTTCAGCAAATGCACATAATCTTGCAGTAGGAGCACAGTACATTTTCTTACAGTTTTTGTTAAATTAGGCACACTATACTCCAGAACATGCCTTTCATTTTTTTTTAATGTGACAGCAGAGAAAAATGGCATAGAGTGACATTTGAAGAAGAGTATCACTCTCTACCTTAGCTACTCAGCTTTTTGTGACGTAAGGTTGGACGACGACAACAGTATTTGACTCCCAGCAGAAATCATAGTGGGGGACATGGTGACCGAGGTCTGAATCCTGAGCAGACCTGGACTGAGTATTAGTTTGAGTAGCAATTGGGTGAGGTTTGCTGTTTCTGCAGAGTCCTTCATTGAATGCTGGATCTAATCAGAGTAAAACATTTGAGCTGTAATGCCAAAACAGTGAACCTGAAAAATGATTAATGTAACTTCTACACAGCCCAACCCCCGCTCTGTGAAATTTGAAGGAATTCTTTATCACGTTGGCCCTAATCTCTACAAAATCTTATTTTATCTTCTCAAAGGCATGTAACCGTCCCAATATCCGTACATTAGATTAAGTCCTAATTTAGAAGCAATGAATTATTATTGAGGGCTGGATTTCACAAAAGGCTTAACATCATCAGCACAGCCATATTTTCCAAGGATTTAATGTATTGGATGTATATGGAAGAGGCTAGCCAGCACTGTCCTAACACTGGCTTCTGTTTTTTATTTTTGTTGTCATCTAGATACCTAAATGGAAGAAAAGATTTTATGTATGGTGACCATCTTAAAATCTGGCTGAAAAAGTTATGAAGAATAAATGGGAATTCAAGCTCCACAAAGGTAAGTCAGACTTTTGCTGTTGTTGACCTGAGCAGAACTGGCATACGTAGGTTTGGAGAGCTTGGAATGAAAATTCATTTCTCAGTCTTGCAAAGACAAGTAATTAATTCAGCCCAAACCTTATGCCACCATGATCCTTGCCTGGAGTATTAGTATACCTGAACTCCACATGGAGAAAGGAATTAATGAGGAAGAAAATCCAACAGGAGAGTTATTCATGCTCATTTGCTTTTGGTGTAGCTGTCTGTTGTAGTACATCTGCATTTTCGCCCTTGTCTCCCCATTTTTTCCCCATCCTTTTCCCAGGGAATAAAGTGAAAACAATTCTGCTGTGGGCAAGTCTGGAACCTGTCTGGCTCTTCACCTGTGGTTTCCATCACAAAGAAAACTGTGATTAAGGGTGACAGGGCCCTTAGGAGACTGGGAGGTGAGATGGCAGCTGGAGAAGAAAATGACAGGCCTCTAGAATTATCTGTTCCCATAGAACAGGTGTCAGCAATCGCAGATAAGGCAATGCCTGAAAGTTTCAGTGCTCCAGGCGGCACTGAGAGGGGAAGATGTGTTTGCAAAAGGGCATGTTCACTCAGTTATAGAGTGCATGTGTTGTGCTAAATGTCCTTAAATCCCTCTGGTAATGCCACCGTCTGTAACAATAAATAGCAAATAACTATTGTCTCCTCTGGGACTACAGCTATCATGCTTCCAAATAGGAGTCATCCTGCTCTGTGTTGTGGTGTAAGATACCATAATTTTACTGTGAGTTCTGGGGAAAAACACTGAAACACACATAATTTAACCTGAAATCTCAGATTGCTTCTGTTTACACAGTTTTGCGTAAAAGCAATAATAACACTTTAAAAATCCCAAGCAGCCCACTCCTCCCAATTATTCTAGGTTTAAAAACACCTGAAAGGTAAGAAATGTTTGTGTGTGAGAACTGAAAAGTGTTATTATTTGTCTGTCTTTCCATTCCACTTGCTGCCCCCTTTTTTCCAGGGACATTCTCATTTAAAATGTCCCCCCGCGTAGAGATACAATCGAAAATCCCTCATTGTGCAATTTTTGTGATTGGTAGGAGTATAAGAAAGTGGATAGATCAGCTGAGAAGTGAGGAATCTAGCAGATTATGTACATACATAATCTTTTAAAAGTGAGTAGCAGCTCGCCCTCTTTGTTTTAAAATGTTCGTGTATATTTCTGGAAAAGAGGATAACAGAACATCTAATAATAGCAAAGCGTTTTATAAGCCAAGCCAAGGCACTCAGTGTCTTGAAAGTATTTTACAAACATGAACATAACTATACTTCATGACTCATCTGTAAGGTAGCTATCATTATTTCTCTTGTTCGGATGGGGGAAATGGCATCCAGAGAGACAAAGAAACTCAAATAAGTAGCACACGTTAAAAGATGCAGCGATTAAAACAAAAAAAATACTAGTAAATGATATTGTTACTTCAGCTCACTGCCTGAAGTTATTGGAATACTAACACCACCAAAAAATCGAGGATCATATTTCACACCAAAATAGACAGAACCAGAACACCCCAAAGAAAGATACAAGTAATCCAGAGGCTGTAAAGAACACTGAGGTTTTCTGAGCTGATCACAAATCTCAGACCAGGCTCAATCATAATAAAACATTTAGAAACCCTCCAAAAGCTAACATTCTTCCCCACTGCAATACCCATGCCCAGTTATTTGACAGTTCTTTCACATGTAAACCAATATTTCTCTCCTAGATCTGGAAACAGAATTCGGCAGTAGATACCTGCTACCTGCTTGCTGTTTTCCAAATAGGTGCTTAAACCTTCAAAAGGTTGCAGTGATTTAAAATTTGAGTGGGAACATACTGATTTCCATGATTTTGAAGCAGTCTTTTAGAAAGGCAAACCCTGTTAGATTAGTTCCTAGTAAAGAATGTATTACTGATCACTGAGCTATAGTATACTATGAAAGGTCCATGAGAAGCCTGTCACACAGTTAAAAGCTGAATTTTGCAGTGAGTTTGGTGGAGGACAAAACTGGTCTTCCTAGAAGCTGGTAAAACCTTCTAAGGCCTGAAGAGACCTCATATTAAGCTAATTATCTGCATCCTTCTCAAAAAAAAATGTTTCTGCTATTAGAGTCTTGAGCTCTAGAATCACATCCTAGATACCAGTCACAAACTGCGGGGAGTGGGGCTTAGAACTGCTGTGCACTTCATCGATGTAATACATGCACCACTTACAAATCTAAAATCAGGATTTAGCAGCTCATCAATAGAAAGATCAAGGCCTACCCATTGTCTTTTCCCTTTCCTCTATAAGAGAAGTGAAAAACGGTTTCCTTCTGGCTAGAAGTCTCGTATGTCCACTGTCATGTTCACCTCAGACAGCCCAGAACTTCTTCCTCTCCTCGGAACCTTAAAAAGGATATCCTTTCTACTAACTGCCTCCAGGACTGGATTTCCCGAATGATGCCTTCATCTTTTATGACAGTGCTTTTGTCTGTAGTTGCACAGAAGCACTGAGCATTTGTTTCTCCATCATACCTTCTAACAGCTTGTGATCCGCCAGCATATCCACCTTGTGCCAAAAGCCAGTCACAGAATCATTCCATTCCAGAGAGTACTGCCAAAAACTCCTTTTCTATCTGTCCCCTTTCTGTATTTGTCAAGGCATTTGGAGCCAATGCTTTTGGCTCCTGATGTGCACCACTGTGACTCCTACTCTTCCTTCCGCTATATCACGCTGCATCTCTAACTGCTCTGCGCTTAACCAGCAGTAAGCTGCAGCATTGCCTCTTCACTGCAGCCTCAGCTCTCCATAACCTGATGAGAATGACTTACTACATTCTCATGGTTTCCTGTG
The DNA here is from genome assembly GCF_047370975.1 of Nipponia nippon. Taxonomy (NCBI): domain Eukaryota; kingdom Metazoa; phylum Chordata; class Aves; order Pelecaniformes; family Threskiornithidae; genus Nipponia; species Nipponia nippon. Next base: position 5,051,496 of record NW_028262369.1, read on the forward strand.
GGGTCTGTTTCTAATTTCACCTTGTCCTATAGCTCTTCGTGTTCTTCCAAGAAATCTTCCTCTACTATTAGAAAATGTCTAGTCTATATAATGCTTGGTGCTCAGCTTGACTTTCTCCTTCACCCTGAAGAAATATTGCTGCTGCATTAGCATCAGCCAAGCTTACCTGTCCATGCTATTTAGCGGTGAACGATGCTTTTGTAAGTCAAGTACTTCAAAGTGCCAACAATAATGTCTCTTCCTTTTCATAGCTACCGACTAGCAGCCTCTGTTTATTCACTGGGCTCAGCACTGTTCTGTACCTCTCCAACATCTGGTTACATTTCTCCAGCCCAACAGTGCTGTTTATCCCTGCTGCTTGGAATTTATCAAGCTGCAGTTGAACTGGTCATTGCCTTATTAACACAGCTGAAAATATGGCAGTGGAATGACTGACAGCCTTCTTCGGTAGTGCACATATGCTGAAAATCTGCTGATTTCTTTCCAGGTCCCTATACCTAGGTCCACTGGAAAGGCTTTTGAGGAGGACTGTGCTTTGCTGTAAGATTCAGGGAGCAGCAGGAGGCAGAGAGGGGCCACAGACTACACCCAGAGGTTTTTTTTCTGACCACAGAGACTGTCAACTGTGTCTGATTCTTCTCAGGCTTCTGAAAACATCTCATTTACAAGGGGTGTGCTGAGAGGCTTTGCAGGGGTATTAGCACAGTCAGTTCCATTAGAAGAACATGACATCTGTCTTTCCCTCCCATGTCCTCCTTGTCTTTCTGCTGATCGCTCTCAAACTCTGCAGAATTACTTCCTATTTTCAGCTTTTTCCATTATTTTTGCACATACCTTCCACCTCCTGTCCTACTCCCATCCTAGTTGCTTTCCTTCGCACTTTCCGTGGCATCTTCATCCACTCCCTTTCACTGGCACATCTCAGTGTTTATCTAATTGTTCTTATTTTTTCCTTATAAAAGTTTAATTCCCTCAGTGCTTTGCATTTACTCTTCTTCTTCACTTCTATTATAACTTATCAGGTTTTGAACTACATAGGTCTTAAAAATCTTACGAAAGGGATTACATTATATCTATGCTATGATTAAACTCAGATGAAAACTGAATATTGTAATGTTTGAATGTAAATGGCTTGACAATTGTATTAAAGAGATCAGTTGTATCTCAAAGTACTTTAATCAGTGCTACAGTTTGGAAAGAGAGTAATCCTACAAAAAGGTTCAGAGGTGCATGTGTGTATATGTACAAATGTATGTATGCATATACACACTCAGAAATAAAACACATGCAGTAGACATAACCAAATCAACTGTTAAAATGATGAGTGTCAGACACTTTCCCAAAGGTGTGCAGTGCACTGAAGTATCCACGTGGATGACTGTTCACATCTGTGTGCTGGCTGGAAGCTGCACTTCCACTGCGTGGGCCTTTGTGAGCAAGAGGTCTGTTATGTGTAAGAGAGGAGACAAAGCCTTGGTGAATTTTTTCTAGTTCTGCTTTGCTTTTCAGAGTTACTTCATTTAAAAATAGGCCAATTTACAATGTTTCAGAATATCACAGCCCATTTTAGAATAGAAACAGGCTTGATTTTCCAGTTAGCTGCAATTACTGGTAAAGGCAAGGCAGGTTGCCTCAGAAAACCACCCTCCATCAGAGACATATAATTCTTCACAGGTGCCAAAACAAGTGCCCAAGCGCTAAAATCAGTGAAATAATAGACACAAACACAAGTATTATTTAATATCATATTAATGCACAGGGACTGTTTCTGCCCTTTAAAACACAGGGACAACTACTCATTTTCCTTTCATTGTTCACTAAGCAGTTGGTTTATTATAGTTTGCAGGGAGGATATGTTACTACGTACACAGGGGCTGGTCAGATGTTTGCAGTATTGATGTATTTAAGAGGTCAAGCAAGGTGTTTAGTTTAATAGCAATTGAGTTTCTTACTCACTTTTATTTATCTGTCTTTCACATAGCTCTCAAAATCCTCATTTTTTTCTGATTCACCATGTTTAAGATCAAAAACAGAGAGACGCATCCAATCTGGTTTTATAAGGCTTCCAAAACATGGAGACCAACAAAACTGGGATGAGATGTGGCCAGAAAGCAGTTCGTTAGTCACGTACATAAGGAAAAGTAAACCCCACCGCTCCGTGTTTCCTTTGGCCAGCTGCTGGGTTCCAGAGTCAGTGGCGGGGACGTAATAGGTCTAGATCCTCCCATATTTCGCCTCAAAGAGCTCTCCCAAATATTTCATGTTGATTTCCCCTTATGCATAAGCAGTTATGCAGTTGACTTGCCTAATGTCTATATTAATTTTGGTACATTTTTAATTAGCAGATAGCTAATTAACGTAGTATAAGGTTATCTTGTTAAATGTTAATTGGATATGTAAACATTCTTTACAAGTTAATATTCAGAGGAAAAATATGTAATATGCATTTGTTGCCTGTGTCATTCTGAATTAATTACATGACAGCCAGATTTATCCCTTCCCAACTTGAGAACCCTCAATAAGTACTCTTTTAAGAATCAATTGATACTTAATTAATATGTACTGGCTGTCCTATTTAATTTAAATTAGTTCTTTCAGCAAGTTACAGTGTTGCTGAAAGACACAGCATTCCCCCTGTGACACAGAGCGTTTTCTGCTGAGAGCACACGAGGGTGCTGTGAGAAAAGGCTCGGCGCTGCTGGCCCCATATTTCACGACTGGGCACACAGCCTCCTCCTTTCTTCTTATCAAAAACAAAAACTACCCACACGGAAATCTTTATGAAAGTTGCATGCACTGTGCTGTATCTCATTCCACGGGGCTTCATATTGCTCAGGGCTCTGTGATAGCTCCCTACCTGGATGGTGTTTATTACATTAGATGATGAGGTCAGTAACCTTCTCCCCCGATCAGGTAGGGAGCGAGGTCCACATTCCTTCACTCCCCTTTTATGTTATCTTCATAACATCCACTGATGAGATACGCGTAGATTTAGCTCATTGTTTCAGTGCATTGATATTCCTAGCTACAGGAGAACAGCATGACGGAGTCCCCGAGGGGCTGAATTCTGGGATGGATGCATGGCAACGACGTTCACGTGTAATTTATTATGTGTATGAAATCCTTAACATCAGCAAAATGGTCGCAGAGTTTGCCTTTCCTTTCATCACACAATAAGGCTGTTAATGAATAAGAAACGTCTCTGCATGCTGCAGTTTAACACATTCTGTGCCCAAGCAGCGGCAATGGGGATCTGAACAGCTTTTCTGTCCGCCCAGGCACAGATTCCCTCTTCTGTACATTTGCTGCAAATGATTGTGGTTTTAATTTTTGGAGGATTATATCTCCAGCGATCCCCAAGCACTTTAACAATTAAGTATCACCACGCTCGGGTGATATAACTATTACAGGCAGGTTAACTGAAAGACAGAGGTGAAGCCTCTTGCCCAAAGCCACAACATGATGGAATAGCAGCTCCCAAGAGCTCTGACTCTCAGTTTCTCCCTCTAAACACAAGATCACACTTCTTTTCTCAGGTAACTGCACTAACTAACCTCTTTCTGGACAGGTGATCTGTCATCATAAGGAGAATAAAACCCCTTGAATTCAGACTGGACCCCGTAAGTGAGGGCCTGGTCTGACTCTCCGAGGTCAATACAAAAGATCCCTTTTACCCTTGTGTGGTATCAGAATGACAAATGGTGAAGATTAAGGGTCTGATTTTCATAGGTGCTTAGACCCTGGGCCTGCTAGCAACTTCAGGAGGAGTTTTGAATGCTCACCCTTTCTAAAACCACATCTGAAGGCTTGCCCAAGGTCACACAGGCAGCCTTTTGCAGTGCTATGGCAGCAGTAAATTTGTCCAATTGTCTTGTCTCCGAGTTTGCTGGTGTTACTAAATTTTCCTCTAAGGAGGTTTACCCCATTTGCTGCAGCTGAAAAAGCTGTTCTTTCAGCTTGAAGCAGCTGAAAGAATCTGAATACATTGTATTGTAATCATTAAATACCAGTTTTCTACTGGATATAAGCAGAACACCTATTTTTAGTTAAAAAGCTGCTGTTAGGTTACACAATATCTTTTATGGCTGAAGTAATGCAGCAAGCTGGCGCAAACCAAATGGTACTTGACTGTTTGCAAATTGAGCATCAACGCAAACAGCAGGTGGTCACTCAGCTCTAGACTCATGCTGATTGTCATAATAATAGCTATGGTAATAATAATAAATAACATTCGGTAATCTATGTGTTTTTTTCATGGGGGGTTTGAATACTGAAGATCCACTTTTCATGCTCAGACAATTATTACCTGCAGCTTTATCATCACTTTCTCCATTTTCCTATTGTTGAACGTTAGGATTGGTATCCCTCTATCTCTGTAGTCAAGACCTTCAGATCAGATAGATACTTTCCTGGAGCTCCGGGGTGCCTTTTTATCGTACATGACTGCTGCACCAAATTTTGTCTAGAGTGAATTTTGTGGTCTTGTAAACCCTTGAAGTAGGAACACATGACCCACTTTAAAACATCTAGGAATCATAACTAAAAATTTCTAAAATAGGCATGTATGACAGCAGTATTCTTACTGCATTTCTCCTAGCTTCACTAAATATTAACTGATCTGGTTAGCTTCCTTATGTCCATCTCTCTGGGAAGGGGGAAGAACTGAATAGTCATTCACTTTGGAGCATTTTATGACAGTGTGTCTGTGTAGATACATGTGAAGAATTCAGATTATCATGTAGCAGCCAGGAATTTTAAACTGGAAACCAGAAGTTAGGCTAAGAAAATCTCTTGGTGTCCAGAAACACTGAAAACTTGCAGATACCCATCACTATTGGCCCACTTTCTTCTTCTTTGTCTTATTATCATCACCATCGTTGTTATTATTATTACATATAGCCAAACTTCTATATCCTTGTCCCCACTAAAGAGCGCTAGCGACCATGAGGACTGCTTGTGGAAGAAGATGCTAATCGATACAGAGGTGGCCCAGCCTGTCCCTGAATCAGGCTGAACGCACTTTTCGTAGCTCTCACCGTGAGGCGCTTAAAATGTCTGCTGTTACATTTACTGCGAGGAGAGTGTGCCTCTACAGTCATTTGTTCTAACAGGACACTGGGAACGTATCAGTTACAGACCAGCAGCCATTGGTGCCTATGTGACAGTTCCCATGTGCTTGTCAGACTCCCATCCTCGCTGATGCTGATGGGTGCTAGCACAGTCCGGTACAGGAGGATCCAACGATGTAATAGCATTAACTGCTTGGTTAAGTCCACCCATGTGGTGAGGGTGGCACTGGTGCAGAATGAAAGGTCTGAGATAAACGGCAACTCAGATGTAGAAGGAATAAAAAAAGCTGAAAAAGAGAAACTCCAAAAGGATCTTGTGGGTCTGGAGGAAGAAGGTGAAAGCGAACATTATGAAAATGAAACCAACAGAGGCTTTATCTCAACAAAAGTTAGTTTTATGTATACAATAGCATTTATCTTGTGCATAAAAACCTTCTCAGGGGTGCTACGAGGCATACCCCAGAGTAATGCAACACCCAATTATCAATATTAGAAAACAATGAAAGACAATGTTAATGCTGAACATATAAAGCAGATACAAAGTTTAATTTTTAATCATTTGCAGTGCATTCCCATGAAATTTCAGATCCCCAGAAGCAAGCAATATACAAATGCAGCCTTACAAGTATAACACAGCAGTTTACTTCTGCTAGAAACAGGCTAGCCTTCATCCAAATATTCTGGTTGCCCCAAACTGTAATTTGAGGAGAGCTATGACTATCTAAATTCATGTCAAATATTTTTGGCTGAACAAAAGAGAAAAGATTATATTGAAATATTCCAATGTTGTTTGAACTATTTTCCCTGGTCAACTAAAAATTAGAAGCAACAGAAAACAGATTAATATGGGATTTCTAGTCTGAGGCCCTGAAGCATGAGCAAGCTGCGATGAAGTTCCAGAGACCGTGGCCAGGACAGATCTTCATGCGACCCAACTGCTGCTTTTGCACACACCTGGTTGGCATAATGAGCACTTGGCACCAATGAAAACTAGCTGCTATAAAGCAGGGAAAGCGTGAAAAAGATTTAGCAACCACTCTTGTGAGTAGATGTCATGTGATTTCAGATTATCAGCAGGCCAGCCTGAAAAAGAAGCAGGCATTGTATTTTTACAGGTGCAACATACAGGGAGATTGCCGAAACTGCTCTCAAAGAACTGCAATTCCCAGAACTGACAACGCCAAAGATCATACAAATACTTAAAGTGAAGCATTAAACAGGGTCTTGTCGTCTGAGTGGCATGTCTGTTAAACCTTCTAAAGCAACACAATGAACTACTGTCAGAAAATTCAGATTCATATTTGTGTCAACATTTGTGCTCTCCAGTGTCAGCTGAGATATCCTCTTCTACGCTTGTCTCCTGAAATGATTAGTAGACCTTGGGAGAGTGAAAGCTATTTTTGTGAGCAGCTGGTTCTGATATTGTAAAATGAATCCACTCTGCATTCCTCTGAAATCTGGTGACAGGTGGGATTTTAATCAAAAATGGCTGGCATTTCATGGAGAAGGGGAAAAAGTAGGGAATCTACAATGAAGGCTGCGTTTTTCAAAGGCACTTCAATCTCTGTGGCAGAGATGGATCCACAGTGCCCACATAAGCCCCTTATTGTAGTCCAGCAGTTTGCTCCAGGGGGTGGGAGTTGTGTTTCTTGCCCGGCCTTGGTGTGCACCCTTGCATTTGGTCCCTGCCTCCAGAAGAGGATAACGTGGAGCCGGGTCAGCGCAGGGGCCAGGCTGGAGGTGTGCAAAGCTGTGGGAGCAGATTCGGTGAGGCTGACTTTGCAGACCTACCGCCGCTTGTGGTACAAGCACAATGCCAGCTTGGGGACGCTTCCAGGACTCAAGCAGGCAGAGGGCCCGATGGAGCGAGCTGGGCGCAGGCAGGAGCTAACGCTGGAGCAGGACAGATGCCGGCCCTCTTTGGGAAGGGAGGCTGCGTGGCCGCGTGAGTGCGACACAAGCCTGGGCTCCCTAGCTGGTGCTAATGAGGGAAGAGCCGTGCCCCTTGTGCCTGCTTTACTGGCTGTGACAACACAGGAGCTCTTTAAGTGGAATTAAAAGCCTGTCCTGCCCTTAATATGCGTGAGAACAAAATGAGTTTCTTCAGCAAGATACTCTCATTTTGTGAAACTTCAAAGAAAGCGCAAACTCTCTGTTTCTTCATGAATAACCCAGTTTGAGTATTATAATATTAATAAATGCATTAGAACTATTTTTAAGTAAGCAAAGACTGGATGATAGTCATCCAAATTAATGAAGGGTATGAACTTAAAATTGATTATGTAAACCGCACTAAACCCCTGCGTAGATTTAATGATTTAAATTCAAATTTAATTTAGATTTAACTCAAACACTAACTTGAATTAAAGCCACTTTAATTCTGAATGAGAGTGCCCAGAATGGGCTTTAGTATAGGTTAACAAATCTGCTCTGTGCAAAGATTTTCTTAAACGGCATTATTTTTTCTTAACGCCATTAAGTCAGTAGTCAGTAGATTGAATACACTGGGCTCTGAAAGAGAGCCTGTGCTTGGAAGTAGAGCATGACTCACCAAAATGTATAAACAGCCCCCAGCTATAAGTATAGGAGAGAACTCACATTTTTTAGGTTAATTCAATCCCTCAATGAGAGCTTAGTCTTGCACCATTCGAAAGAAGAGGAATTCCCGTCTCTGCTGTGCAGGACAGCAGGCTGAGGCCTCGAATCTCCCCCTTTTACCAGTGCGCTCCCCCCTAAGGACAGAACGGAACAGAAAGTTCCCAGGTTACCGGTTCCCTTCATTAGAGTCCATAAAAAGCCAAAACCAAAAAACCAAAGGAAAACTTGACTGTTGCAAAGGAGACAGAAGCTCCAGATTTTCCTCTGTTGCAAGACTTTTGTTTCTCTTACTTAAATCTCTGTATTTATCCACATATTTATCATACACACTTTTAGTTCACTGACCAGGGAAGGCCGTCTGTGTTTCTAACGAGGTCCTCACTGGGTGCAAGCTGGTACGAGCAGCAGAAGGTGCAGCGGAGCCCTGTGCTTCTCTATGCTCTAGATCTGACTTTCTCCACTGCACTTCTGCTGTTGCAATTACCCAGCTGGATGTAGTTCCACTTTATTTCATGGTGGAAATGTAGCACTGTACTGGGTGTCCCTGCCCAGGTGTTGGCACTGGGGGCTGCAGGGGCCTCTGTGAGGAGAGGCTGGAGCTGCCCATGCTGGACACAGCTGGCTCCATCTATTTGCCCATCGGCCCCACCTTGGGACACAGCTGAGCCCCTCAGCGAGGCTGGTGGTGCCTCTGGGAAAATGGATTTAAGAAAGGGCAAAACCCTGCCCAGGTAGGGTGGGGTGTGGGTTGCTGGAGTCAGAGGCACTGGAGCAGCAATCCTTGAGCAGCGATTCTCCTGCAGCCCCGGGGGAGACCATGGTGGAGCAGGGGAAGAGCGTGAGGAGGAAGGAGCGGTGAGAGGAGGTGTTATGGGCTGACCAGAGCCCCCGTTGCCTATTCCTCTGTGCTGCCTGGGGCAAGGGGACAGGAGGTAGAGGAGTCCAGGATGAAGGAGTGAAGTTGAGGTCAGTGAAGAAGGGGGCTATGGAATGTGAGTGTGTTTTAGTTTTTATCTTTATTTCTCGCAATCCTGCTCTACTTTTAATTGGCAGTAAATTAGATTAACTTTTCCCAAGTAAAGTCTGTTTTGCCTATGATGATAATTGATGAGTGATCTCCTTTCTTTATCTTGACCCATGAGCTTTTGCATCTTATTTCTCCCCCTGGCCTGTTGAGGAGGGGGAGTGTGAGAGTGTCTGGGTGGGCATCTGGCTGAGGTCAGCCCGCTGCTGGCCCTTATCTTGGCTAGGTCAGCGCAGGTTTGAAGAAATGCTGTAAAAGCTGGTGGTATTTAAACACATGCATGCTTCTGTCTTGTAAGAGAGACATTGGAGAGTGCTCTGACAGACATCTAGAACATCTTCCTGAGGCAGCAGGTGGGTTGGTTACCTCTCGCTGTGTGCCCCGTCCTTCTGCTAGGGACTGCCCTGCCCAGCTGAGTGCCGCCTGCCGCTGTTCCAGTGCCATGAGACTGGTACCCCTCAGCGCAGGCTAATCAAAATGGGAATGGCAACAAGAGATGGAAAGGATCCATCTAAGTTACAGGTTCGCTCCTCTGGGGCAGCTGTGGATGTTACAGCTTCCCCTCTTTCATGGAGAGCATTTTGCTTGAATAAGGGCTTAAGTTTTAGGGGCCAGAACACAGGCTGGCTTGTGTGTCTGTGCAAGCTGCCTTCCCTGAGCAGGCTGGATTTCTTTTTAAGAAAGCACACGGTGTACTCTAGCTTAATGGTACGTGTTAAGCAAGAACATCTGCTTATGAAGAGATAGATATGCTGAAACATTTACTGATGTTTTGCTTCCTCCCCTTGTGTCACCTGAAATCTATCATCTCACTATGGTATCCCAGTGCAGTCCTGCTTGCAAATCTAGGGAAGCAGGGCAGTGGTGCACAGCTTTTAGAAAATGATTAGTGATCTGTCAGGCTAGCGTCTAAACATGGACACTGATTCAGATGCGTTACCTATAAATCTGTTCATCAGCAGCTGAGGAACATATGTGCCTCCTCTTCCTTAAACATAAAAACATTAATTACATTATATTGTACCACAGTAATGGGCAACATAGTGACAGAGGCTTGCCAAAACTTTAATTTTAACCGTAAATCTGGAGGGTCTGAAATGGCGATTCAAGCTGCTTTAAAAGAAGATAAAGCTGAAGTTGGGTTTTTAGGAGCAGGAGTTGATGGGGGTGGGGAGAAAGGCATGGAGAATTACCATAGACTGGCTGAAACGCTTGAGTCTAAGATAATAAAACTAAAATCTTCCCTGGACAAGGGACAGGAGAAAACAAATTGCAATTCAGCTAACAGCTTCTCTTCTTTCTGCACTAGTCATGGGGCAAAAAGGTTTCTTCTTTCCTACTACTGGGTCTTGGCTTCCTACTGTTTGGTTTTGCTGTCCCTCCTTTTCTTTCCCCTGGTGCAATCATTAACCGCAGAGGGAATACTGAACAAGCAGCCCTTGGTGTCCTTTCTCTGGCTGGATTTTCATTTTGAATAGAGCCGATTGGGAGAAAAGAGGAGGCACAGCGTATAGCTTGCACTGTCCTTTGTATCTGGATAAGAGCAATGAGAAGGAGCATCCAGATTATTTATTAACAGAAACAGGAGGAATATGGAAATCCGTGTGTACCATTAAATACGAAAGGCACCAGGCATAGGTTCTCCTGTTGCATTAGGTGCTGTATCATTGACTGTTCAAAGGGTTTACCAGGTAAACCAGTCCTGCTGATATGGCCAAGATGGAGCAGAAGGCAGCAGCTGCCAGCGCCCTATGCCACTGCTCGTCCCATGCGTGCTCCTCCCGGGTCTGACCCAGTCCTGCCTGGCTGCTGCTGTGAATCAGCTGAATCCCCTGAAATCAGTGCAAAGATGTGCCCTTTGGCAGCCAGAGACCTCTGCTGCGATTGCCCCAGTCTGCCTCGTTATACCACAGGCAAAAGGGCAATAACTTCTCTTTCTGAAATTATGCAGGTTCCCTCTGAACTCTCTGCCTTCATTTTAGGATTTGCCTGCAGTGTTTCAGAGCAAACTGGCCATGCTCGGGTTACAAATCTAACATGTTGCAGCAGCCTGCATGAGATACAGAGCTGGTTTTGGTACTAGGTCTTTAAAGGCTTGTCTCCCGTGGTTGCTTGTGTCCACTCTTTGAGGAGGAGGAGGAAATTGTACTGGGGATGGGACTGTGCTGCAGCGAAACCTGCACCTTTCTCTTCCCATTTGTTTATTCTCTAATTCTCTCTCTCATATCAAAATCATCTTTACAAGAGTGACAAAGATGATGCCACTTTTCTGCATAAGAAAACAAGCACAATTAAAGCAGAACAAACTGTTCAGAGTAATACTTCTTGTGGGCACAAATCCAGAAGGGTATTTTCCCTTTGGAAAGGCAGCTGTTGTTCAGAAGCTATGTAGCCACTATGACTCCACAGTCCTGTTCCACTTTACTGTATCTTTGCTGCTCAGTTTTCTTTGGTAAAAAGCCCTGAAGTGGTTTACCTTTTCAGCAGTTTGTGAAAGTTTTGCTCTATTTCAAATAGAGCATCACATGTTTTTTAAAACAGCATGAACCTATAGACAGCTTATATTTTACTCACAGGCTGGTTCCCTGCTCTTTGCTCCAGTATGTCTCTTACAGGTACATATGTTCCTCCCATCTTCTCTAAGTAGTAACTCAACCCTTTCCATGCTGCTGCTCCCTTCTGATGTAAGAAAGCTTTCAGAAACTCAGCATTTGATGGACAGATACACTGGCCCTGACTGAGCAGTGCTTTAACCTATCTAGGTCCAGCTTTAACCAGCAATGTTTCCACAGGTATTAAAGGGGCAAAAAACTGGAGTACCATGTACCAATAATCCAGGCCTGGGCTGCAGATAAAGATATGTAGTTGTTTATAAATTCCATAAGGTCCATGATTTTTTTGTTTTCCCAAAAGTAGGAGCCATGACATAGAAAATACTTTGTGCTTGCCTCTTGGCTAAAGGAACTTAACTGGCTGCCAGATGTATTAGCCCAGAGAAGAGCGTGTAGCAGCAGAAGATAGCAACCCATTTGACCCAAAGTGTGGGCTGAGGTGCAGGACAGAGCTTGCGGCTGCTGTGCGGGGTGTTTCTCCCCTGTCGGAGCAGCACGGGATGTATCTGTCATAGAGCAGAACACTGAATATTCACTGTGCACTGGACAGCAATATTTCATTTCATGCATCATTAAGAACCTGCATTGATTCCAACAAGTCATATAACCTCATTCTACGCTCACTTTAAAGAAAAAAAGTGGTGAGGGGGGAAGTCTCTCCTTCCCAAGTCACTAGATAACTTTAAAACTTGGGTACTTGAAAAAAATAGTCTTTCTTATTGTCATCTCTCTTGGGGACCAAGATGGCAAGTGCAGTACCCTGTGACTTGGAAAAGAGCAAGGACTCCAGTGAGGATCTTGGTTTCAGTGTAACATAGTTAGGTTTGTTTAGCCCATGTCCACTTTGCAGTTGTGTATTTGCAGGAGGCCTTATCTCCCTGTCAGTGTTGGAGTCAGTTTGATTGGGAGTAAAGTTCAGTTCAAATACTTTTTCCTCTCTTTTTATTGTATCAGAAGAGAATAAACTGACATGGTAGCTAGCATTGGTCTCCACAAACAGCCTGTCCTGACATGTGGGGCAATGCACTACAAAAAATAGTATCATGTTAATATATTATATACTGTTTGAGACACAATATCCTTCATGAGGTATGTGGCAAAGACTGTCAGTGGTGCTTACTTTCCATGAATAGACTGGGTTTATTGTACATGACATGGTCCAGAGTAGAATAAGAGCCTTGCATTCATTTCTGACCATAATTTCACAACAAAATTTGCCTTTTCCTTGTATTTTAGTCTCTCATTGCCACTGTTTGACTTTTTTTTTTTTCTCTCCTGTATCTTCAGATCCCACAGCATCTGGTGGCAAATCAAACATGGTAAAATGTTGGTTTTTGAGCTTAATAATATTTTCCAAGTCATTTATTTACCAAATGCTCTTGGTGGAAGTGTTTTGTTCTGTATGTTAACAGGTGGTGCGTACTCAATCTGAATGTATGGGCAATCAAATCATAGCAATAGGCAAGTCTCTCAGGGTGTTGTGCTGAAGTTGGACAAGCCCTCATAAATTCAGAGGCTGCACGTTTTGACTGACTGAGCTTCCTGGCCGCTCCTCCTCCCAAACACGGGCATGGATTTTGCTATCACATTACTTAATTGTTATGATTTGCTTTTCTGTACCTGTTCTATTTATATTGCAGGGCAGTGGTGGCCTCTATCAGGGAGAATAGAGAATGGGCTTATCCAGTACAGAACTTCAGCTAAAAATTCAGGATTCAGCTGGAAAGTTGCCTCCTCATCTTTCTTCAGACCCAAGCCAGGCCTCAGCACTCTGTGCTCTCTCCTTGGCAGGCTGAGCTTATCTTTAGAGCTTGCCAGATCCATCTCACTCTTCAGGGGGTTTACTTCGTATTCTCCCATTGTCAGTAACTGCAGATCTCAAAGGGAATAGAAATAGCAGTAAAAATGTATAATTGCTGTTCTATACATTGCCTTTGGATGAGTTCACAGCCCACTTTGAGATTAGTCACCTAAACTCTATAGGACAAAGAAAATGAATAGAGAAACATTATAAGCAAAGTAGCTTTTTTTTCATTGGAAAAACACATCTTTCTTTCAAATAATTTTTATCTGATTTCATATTCTTAGAGTACCTGTGGAAATGTGGAGTTATCCATCATAACCTCTGTGACACCAAAACATAAGGGGCCTTTGCAATATTATACTGTTCATAAAAAAACACTAGAAAAGTTGTATGTCTCTGTTATTCAACAAAAGAGAAATTCATTATAATTGTATCAGAGGGGACGATCTAAAATCATGAACCTTCTAACTTCAGAGCATTGGATAAATTTAAACTGTAAACTTGACGTGGAATTTTTTATTTTTTTCAGTCCACCAAACAACAGGAGCAGATGCAGATTATTTTTTGGATAAGACATCCCTCTTTTGGAATGATTTCACATGCTAACTTTGCTTGGGAACTGCTCCTGTTGGTGACCATGTGTTCAGCACATCTGCTTTGGCTTGTTGTTTTCTCTGAGACTGACAATATTGTGGCAAGACGTCAGAGAGAATTGAGGTGAAGAAAAAGGAAAAGGAAAATTAACATGAAAGAGCTGCATTGCAAGTCCAAATGAACCCTGAGAGACTTTCCATCCCTTGATCCTCCATGTGTATATTAGGATATGTGTAGAGGGATTTGAAGAGGTGGGAGGAACTGACAGGCTTGAAGTAATACCTGGGCTTGTCTTGTCACAGTCAAAAACTGAGCTCGAGCAGACATGCTGGAAGGACACTTCTGACTTCTAGCCCACGGGAGAGGATGCCTTCAAAAAGTTGGGAAAATCCTGCCAATGACTCATCAAGGCTAGTTTCACTGTTCACTGCATAACGCACTCATTCATCAAACTGAAAGGATTTCAATCAATATTGTCAAACTAAAAAGTTATGTATTATATACACATGCACACACAAGTGCACTCAGTTATGCATAACATACGTGATGGCGATCAACGAATAAATTACAGAGCTGCATTCCAAACTGAATTTACTAAAAATCCCTATCTCTACCAGTCCCTCACTTGCACCAAGATTCCCACATAAAATTAAATATTTTTTTCATCTGCTTCAAATGATCGTCAAATAATGAAAACATTTGAAAAATAAAACAAAAAAATCAGGAACTTTTTTTTCTTTCTTCAGCCTATGGCTCCTTCACCAGAATCACGCTTCTGGAGGTGTCGAAGAGGCAGCATTCAGTCCCACCATAGAGCAAGTCTGAAATGTGAAGCCAAGCCACCAGAAGCTCAGTTCAGGTAACAATGTGGTGCTCTGAATAAGATAGAGACATTTTCACAAGATCCAAGGCTAACTTTAACCCAGAAATCATTCCATAGGGCAATCAACAGTAAAAAACATTCCATAGGGCAATCAACAGTAAGTCATGCCTAGCTTATAATGTTGCATGATCTTTATTTATGGAAATGTGGGTGCAGGTATGGACCGAGTGATGTGGCTAGGGGCATGCTAGCACTCTGGGTTCTGCTCCTCGTTCGGTCTCTATCCTGATGTCTGCAAAGAGGGAAATAATGAGAATAAATATTAATTCTCTTAACACTCCCTTCCTTTGGACTATAGATAAAGCTGGTTAGAAAGAGGTAAAATAAGGGTTTTCTGTGGTCGTTAGCCAATTCAATAAAATTTAAACAGTGCATAGAAATAATCTGATTTTCTGAAATAGAGACCAGAGTTATAGATCTCTGCCTTGATTCCTGACACCTCAGCAACTCTGCTTCATGACAACCTGCCTGGTAAGTGAGAACCTGGAGACCTTGTTTTCACCATTTCTAGCTCCTCAGCCACCTAGATGTCTGGGCCCTGGGGGCACTAGTAGTCCTTAATGGCCCTGAGCATCCTCATCTGTGACCTCCACCCTCCCCCTCTGTCCATGGCTCATCCCCTCCCCTGGTCTGGGACTCTTCAGGGACCCTGTTACCAGCCCTCAGCTCTGCCTGCTGCGCTCCTCGAAGCAGGCACAGCCTGGCTGTGCTGCCTTGCCTTCTGGTTCTTCTTCCCTCGTGGAGCAGCCCAGCTCTTGCTGGACCCTAGCACTAGAGTTTGTGGTCTGATACAGCCAGTTAGGCTGTCATTCAGGGTTTCATGCAAGAAATTTGAAGCTTGGAGTGTTAATTGTCAATTGAATCAAACTTTGGTATATTTAGTAAATCTGTGATTCTATATTGCTGCTGTTCATGAACTGGAATTGCTACCTTTCTGTGAACTAATCAAACATCAGGCAAACATGGTCCTAGATATATAGATATCTAGATACCGAGTTGAAGATGTCCCTGCCCATTGCACAGGGGTTGGACTAGATGACCTTTAAAGGTCCCTTCCATCCCAAAGCATTCTGTGATTCTATGATACCAACGTCCCTTCCTTTGTAATTATCAAGTGTCTATGAAAAACTGTAAGAGCTGGTTGGCTTAACAGTATAATTCTGCTGAATTCTGCCCACACACCAACTCCCAGAGCATTAAATGGGCAGGGAGCTCCTTGCTGACGTCTCGCAGTGTCGTGGCCTACAGTCATGTCCATGTGGCATGGCTCTCCAGAGGTACACAAGAGAAGAGCAGGCTAATGGCTGACTTTCAAGGCAGGCCACTGATGCAGAAAAGGATTGAGTAAAGAATTTGCCTGTCAGGTTGAAATCTCAGTCATAAGGAGGATTTTATTTGGGGATCTCAAAGAATCTTCTAAGATAGATATATAAAAATATAAAAAGACATGAGAGGTGAAGGGATTTTTTTGTTTAATATGCACAAAATGGAGCAGCAAATCATGTAATAAAGGTTTGATTTGACATGAGATGTGCACTCCAGTGCTCAGTCTAGAAAAGTATATACAGACTTTAAATTTAAGGATCTGAATAGGCTCACTGGAATTAATGTTAAGCCAGTACGTCAGAATTTTATTGATTTGGGGATGGGTGCACTGAGTATCCTTCAGGAAAAACAGCCTCCATTTGCTTATGGACTTGGACTGAATGAGGCAGGCTAAGCTCAGCTGCCTCGTGCTTTCTGTGGAGGACGCTACTCTGGTGTCAGTCTGCAATTTTCTGAACTGCTAATCCAAGTAACTCAACCAGTAAAAACAATACCTGGCATCGCCAAAGTGTGGCAGAGCATTACAAGCCATGTGAAATGAGAATTGGGCAGGGTTGCCAAGCTACTCTGTTGTGGTCACCACAGAATGAACACAGTTTTAACTGGTCTTACTTCAATTGTTCTTATTAAATGTAGGGAAAAAAAGAGTCCCTCTTTCCTGCGACTCTGGCCTAACCCTCTGTTTTGTTCATTTAGGTGTCTTTGTAGGGACAGTTTCTCTCTTCTTCTCCCCTACAGCTCTTCTCCCTTTTCAGAACTTGTTCCCCATCTCCATCCATTTGGTTTCCCTGGTGTTCCTGATCTCTCTCTTCAGCTCAGAAGCTCCTGGGCCCTTTCACCTTTGTGTCTTACTACTTGTAACGCTTGTGAGGCTCCTGTTGAATCTGTGCATCCCTCCCTGCTAGATGGAGGCCGTGCACTTGCTGCCAGGGGAAGCAGCCTTCACTCCAGATATGCTGGGGTCCCTCCAGCCCTGGGGCAGGGGTGTGTAGTTCCAAGATGTAATCTCAGCACGGTTCTAGCTCAGTGACTGATGTATTAACCAACAATGTACGTGAACAGTGTGATCTGCTCTCTTCCTGTTGCTGGTAGTTGTTGATCTCTATACCACCGCTCGCCTGTGTGGTGAGTGAGTGAATGTGGTGGCTGGATTCTCAGTTAGGTGGTAGGTACTAGGATGAGCTCAAGCCCTCCTTCTAAGCCTGGGAAGAAGGCCACTATCTTTACCTCTTTGAAGTTAAATACAGGTCTCCCAACACTTTGTGAAGAGCCATGCACTTCCGAGTCAGACTCCCAAACAGCATTAGCAGCATTCCCCTTCATCCTTCAACACATCCAGTACAAAAACATGGAGACCACACTATATCTCAGAAAGAATATCCTTCAGTCTTCCCTTAACAGTAATTGAGTACCAAATACTGAGACAGCATTTTTCAGGTTACGGCCTAGGCAATTCGGTAGCCTTTTATCAAAAATAGAGTGCATTATCACCCACAGGCTTTGGAGGGCTTACTTTCTGGAGTATTTAGTTACTAAAAAACCTAATTCTTGCCTGCTCATTCTACTTTTAAGAGACAGAGTCAGCAATTTTCCTGCTAAATGAATTGAGTACTTTATAATATTAAAGTATTTGTGCCAGGATCAACCTTATTGTGACTGGAGTTCCCTCCTTGGAGAAGGTTGAAAGCTGTATCAGCAGGCACAGATGGGAGAGGTTTATTGCAGGTATGGGAACGCACATGATGAACTGCAGTGCTAGGTGAGGTATTTTATTTAGCATTTAGCTTTGCCTCACACGTCTGTGGCCTGTTAATTCATTCCCAGGAGACCTATTGTAATTTTCCAGACACCTGAAAAATTTTCAAGCAGATGTCACTTTAAACAAAACCAAAAACTTGGAGGCATATCTGCTGATCCTTACTGGTGTCTGAAAGCAGTAATTTCTACACTAAAATTGCTCGTTCTTAAGATAAGAGTGGGACAGGCTCCAATATCTCACTAGTAGCAATATTTTTTACATTTAAAAGCAGAAGCGTGGAAAAGGGAGGTCTGTTATGTTGGAGGAGAAGGAAAGGTTGGGAGTGAGCACTTGGTTTTAATCCTGGAAAGGGCTGGAATAGTCAGCTTCAAACTGGGATGCATCTAAATATGAGAAACCTTTACATAAATCTTTTTGAGCCTCACTCAGGCAGATAATGAAATTATCTGGAAGACAAATAGGGAAATACACTTAGGAAAATGCCAATGCCAAAAACATTGCTAAATGACAGTTTAAGTAGGGAGCTTGTCAGCAGATTGCTAACACCTGAAGAATTTTAAAGCTTTGTTGTCATAGTATGGTTATAACCTTCCCCTTGCCCAACTCCATATAATAAAGTTTGAAACTGAATAATCAGTGTATCCAGTTCCCTTGCAATCTAATAGATTTCCACCACTCACCCAGTTTTCTACACCATTTAAGGACAGCTACAGAGGTAACAGCATCAAGGTGAGTATCTATGGTTTTTGTTACCTGCATGTACAGGTGACAGATGAATGCACTCATTTTCTCAGTCACCCCACTTCTGGCTGGTCCTGTGGGAAGGGTCAGGATGGTGGTAGCAGTTGGGAAGCTGGAGGTGGTGCTGTCTAGCAGGTTGCCTTGTCCTCCTGCGCAGCATCAGGTCAGATATGGGAGGGCTGAACCAGAGCGCGGGAAAGCTGACAGCTCTAGTTCAGCCCCCTTCAGACTGTGTGCCATTAAGCCCGCTCAGGAGGGCGGTCCTTCATCCCTTTTGTCACAAGAAAAGAAGAGCATAAGCAGTACGGTTCTTCTGTCTCTTTTTGTTAAGAAAACAAAACCACATTTAAAAGCTAGATGCCTGAATCTTTCCCTGGATGCCATGGTGGTGAAGTATTAAGAACTTTGCTGGCTCAGTCAGGTCACTCCACGAGCATCAGAAAATCAGGCAGTGGACTGTGTTACCCATCTGTCAAGCAAGTTACCAAACAGCTTTCAATTAATTATTTTTAGGAGGGATGCAAATTGTCTTTGCTTAGGACAGCTCTGCTGCAGGCCAGAGTCTGTGCTCCATAAAGTGATGTTGTTACAGGGAAATCAATGCAACTTCATTGGCTTGTAACAGCTGAGGATATGGCCTATGCTAATTTTTGCTTAAACCTTGTACAATAAAATGTTTTAGCACATGATGAATGTTAGGTATCTCGGTAGTTCCGGGTAATAATGAGATTCTGATTGCTTAGGTTAACTCTTCAGTGTTTGAGTCTTCATCAGCAAACTTGCAACAGTTCCGATTAAATGAGTTGTGTATTTAATGCCTTTTCTTCTGAGCTGGAGAAAATGGTCTGCAATAGTTACAGAAATACAAAAGACTGACATAAGAGGATTAATATGCAAAATCAAACCCTCTGTCTATAAATATGTGAGAAGACATTAAGCTGAGAGGAAATACTCATTGCATAGAGCACTGCACGTGCATGGCAAGCTCGCGTAACGCGACCCTATTTATGATAGGAGCTTCCCAAGACGTGATCTTTTCAAGGTTCTCTTCCCTTGCACTGTCATTCTCAACCTCTCCCCTCCTCATAGGCAGGCCAATTACTGGGATAGCTCAGAAGTTTCTGTCACAACTTGAGCAGTTTCTCAAAACAAGTATCAGCTTAAAAAAGAATAGATGGAGGAAAGTGAAAAAAGCTACAGGGATGTAGCTGGAGGGGGAAAAGGGAGGGAACGTCAGTTGTCTGCTTCCAAAGCAATTGTGGATATGGATTGCATGGAAGCCTTCTCATCAGCAGGGAGTCTGACAGGTCTATCAGGGGAGAGTTCATCTACTTCTATAATAGTAGTTATTTGAACAACTAGAGATCGATATAGTTTCTAGGGGAGATGCTGCTATTTATTGGGAAATAAGAGAGGAACACTGGTGAAAGTTTTCTTTCTGTTTCTACAGTAACCACCATCAGGAGGACTGTGTACATGTTTACTCTAGCCGGGGTTCATGCATAGTGGTTCAGAACTGCACGGCTACAGAGCAAAAGCAGTCTACGCACGCTGCGTACAGAGCGCCGCTTGCTGCGCCTCGAACTTTTCAAAGCTCAGAGTGGTCAGACAGTGGGCTCAAAGCGATGAGTTAGCACCTGAAGGAGACCACTTGTGAAATAAAAATCAGCTCTGAATTTGCATCTGCCTCTGGCCTGCCACGGGGTGTTTGGACGGGGGCCCACCCACGCCTGCCTACAAGTGATTCTCACAGCCTCTTCTGCTTCCAGGCTTTCTGTGGATAGCTTTGTGTGCAGAAGGCAGCCTGTTACAAGCCCAGGAAACACGCAGTGCTCAAGGTCAGCAGCTCATCTCTATGTAGAAAGCAGAAGAATCCTGATAGGTGGTGGGCAAAAGGTTTTGATTTAGCTCTGAATTTCCTTGAGAAACGGGGTCCATCTAATTCATTGCATGTTAAAGACTTGGGTCTGTCACCCCGCATGCAGGGGGGGTGCAAGGCGCTGGTGCCCCCAGCCACCTCGGACCCCCTACAGAAAAGTCATTTCTACGAGTACCCATCACAAAAAAGGAACACACTTAGGATATGGGCACTTAAGGACTGGGATCTGGTTAAGTAATGATTAGGGAGACAATAAATACTACTGCATGGTGCATCATCAAAGCCAGGCAGGAACACTTCTACTCTGTTAGCAAACATACCTGCAATATCTTTACCTTAAATGAGCTATAAAGTTGTCTGCCTCTCCTTCACTGTTTACTTTGTGTTACCATTTTCTGCACATGCTGCAGTATTTTGCTCCTTAAGAGGTGTGTGTGATAAGCTCATGAATAACAAATGAGGATTTATGTTTGTGGATTGTGAAATAATATTAACATGACTATTACTTTTAATCTTTGCTTTTGAATGATGTATTGAGCTGCAGGTAATCCCAGAGGGATATTATTAGGGTCTGAGTATTGAAAATGTCTCCTTCTTTTGTCTTCCCTGCTATTAAGTGCGGAATTGAATGTAGAAAAGTGAAGAAAGTAGGACAAACACAGGCTCTCTGATTTAATGTCTTATTGTATAGTCTAAGAGCCCCACCAGCTGTATAATGTAAAGGGGGTGGGGGGAGGGGGGAAGAAAGATGAGAAATTCTGAAAATCTGAACACAAGCTACCTTTTTTGAGAGAAATGATAAAAGTCTCTCCATGCTAAAGCTTGATCTCCGGTAATGAAGACTGAAATTAGCTGTTTCCAAGAAACTTTCATTTATTTAAAAACCCAAATCTTCCTTACTGTTTGGAAAGGAACAAATACATTTTCTTTTCTTTGCAGCTTCTGAGTACCAGAACTGGAAGCTGGACTGAATTTTGCAGCCCAACATTTGAAATAATAGTAGAAAAAAGTAAAGTGCTTGCAATTCTATTGGAATAAAATTGAATAGACTGTCTCTTCAAATTTACCCTTCTTTATCTGACTGATAGGATGCTATTTCTTTAAGAGGATGGATCTCTGAAAACATTCTCCAGGACTGTAAATATGAGAGGAAAAAGGTGATGTCTGGGATAGTTTCATGCAAATACACCCTCCCCATACATATTTGTAAGTAAACAGAAAATCTTGCTAGCTCTGTAACTCTACTGTTCATTTCACGACATCAAACAAATGTTGTTATCTTTGCATATCAGTAATACTGCTATTAACTTCCATTAGTACATTATTGTTGTATCTCTGTCGATAGAGCTGGCTGGACAAAAGAGGAAATTTGGGGGCAGAAGGAGAAACACTTGATACTATTTTAATTCTCATTCCTTGTTGAGATAGCACTTCTACTGAACATCTTTCCAGGATATCCATTAAAAACAACTCCAGCCAGCCTGCACGGGTGGTTCCAACTTCCTAGCCATAGGAATCGTACCTGGGGTTTGTTCTGGGCCACAGGCAGCCGTCCGTAGGCAGCAGCAGTGCCGAGCAGCCGTTTGTGCGTCTGCCCCAGGGAGCAGGGCTGCTCCTGGAGAAGGACGGGGAGTAGAATGGCTGCTCTCCTGTGCACGGCCTGACGCCGGGCTGGGGAGAGCAAGCAGGAGGATGAAAGCAGAGCGACAAGTACGGGTGGGCTTCAGGTACTCAAAAGGACCAACACCCCTGGCTCTTCCAGTGGCGACTGCTATCCCCTCTCTGTCATGGCAGCAGCCTGTGGGCAAGATGAAGGTGCTCAACTGTCAGGACAAGCTTCTCTGAGTGACTGGTAGGTTCCCAGAAGGGAAGCCTTCTGTAGGCTTCATCTAACTGATGGGCCACCAAGCCACACCACATGGCATTACCTGCTCTTAATCCCACTAATGACAGAAGCGCAGAGATACAGCTGTGCACGAGATCAACTACCAGCTCTTGGTCTGGCGCAGTATCGTAATGCAAAATCCACCAAACGCTGTTGAAAAGGCGAGCACAGACTCCTACCTCCCCCTCCTGAGGGATCTTCTAGCAAAAATATCATAGATGGCTCAGCTGAAGGCAACACAGGTTTGCAAAAAAATGAATTAAAAGCCTAGAACACTTGAGAAGCCTGAAGCGTGTAGAAATTTAAATGCTGTAGGGCAGATCAGAACTGAAGAAAGGTATGGTGCAAGGCTGGCTGGGAAGGAACAGTGTCTGTTTTTCAGGAGCAGTGACTGCAGGTCTGCAGCTCTTGTGTACGTAAGACTCTGAGGACAGTAAAATTGACAGGGGGATAAGGGGTGAAGATTAGGTCCCTTTGTCCTTTCTAACTTTACTCTGGGAAACAGTTTAAATTTCAGTGGGAATTCTTATTCTTAAAGCTAAGACAGTCCTGTCCTTGAAAGCTGGTAGACCTAATTATGAGAGGCTTATAGGGACGGTGAATACATCATCTTTGCTTCTTGAGTTAATCTTGATATATAATGCATGGCAAATATTGTCTTGTTTCTTTTAAAAACCATCAGTGAGAAGATATTCCAGAGATGGGAAATGCAATCTTTCAAAGGATTAAGAGAGAACTAACTAACATGAACCAGATCATTAGCTTTGTATTTTCTGTTCCACCTTCTGATGCCCATATTTCACTCATGAGGATGAGTTGGAACGACTCCAAAAACTAAGTGGAAATTAATTTCTCAAAGGCTGATCTGGAAGTTAAGATGCATTTCAAAATCACTTGCTTTACAGATCCCATCCATTTGCCCTGGAGAAAGGAAAAATAATGCTTTATGTAGCAACACGAAGTACGAGTTGAAATGAATGTGGGTGAGCCACTACAGGAGGCTCAGGGGGGGACCAGCCAGCAGCCCAGCACCGCCGTGAAATGCTACACCAGGCATTGTGAGGGTGTATTTTATGTGTTTAAAACAGATCCTTAAAAGGGAGGATTTTTTAAGGAAGCTGGGAGGACTATGCAAGGAGGATTGTACACACTGTGATTTCACAGAAGATTTTAAGATATCAAAATTGGGTTTTTGATGAGACCCCCTACATTATGAAAACCTACATTCCAGAAAATTCAGGAAAAAAATCCAAGGTTTGATTTTGCTTTCAATATTATGTTCTCTATTTCAGACTATTTAAGAACTTAGCTCCAAAATGAAAGTAACATTGTTAAAATGTTAAAGCTCTTTTCTTCCTCTAAAGCATGATTTTTATGATCTATAAATGGTAATCTTTCTAAAATATCAAACTTATGGAAGATTTAATTACCGAAAGAATGATTTTTTGTGACAGAAAACTGCTTTGCAGAAGGTTCTGCAGAGCTGTTTTGCAACTAGCTTTAACATAAGCAATTTCAATTGCAAACAAAAAAAGAGAGAGGAAATTAATCAGGTGTTTTTCACTGTTAGAAAGATTCTCTTCTGAACGTGCCTGAGCTCCAGATAAACACAGCAGAATTAGGGAAAAGTAGGGCTGTTGTGAGATCAGATTCTAGGCTCAGCCTCAAATAATGTCCTTAATTTTAAGGCTGAGAAGTAAAGGGTAAAATACTGGTGCTTTGAGTTATGAATACACTTAAGGTCTTTGCTGAACTATGATACGAGACTAATGATGATGAATGTTGTGAAAGTGATTAAAGCATGATTGCATAGAAATGTATTTGTATTACTAATATTAGGCAATTAAGGTCCTTGCATTCTTCCTAGCTATGCTTACAGATAGATAAAAGGAATCGCAGTGAAATTGATACCTTCATTTTCAGGAGTGCTGAAAACCCCTTTTCTGCTACTCTTTTCTGTGTGCCGTGATTATATTTAGCACCTCCAGACATCTTGCTTAAAGTCACAAGGCAGCTGAGCAGTGGCATAAGTCATCTGGTTTCATATCTAACCTGCAGATCATTTTGGAACGCATTTCTCCTGGCATAGGATAGGAGAGAAGGGATCAAGTACTGCAAATATGGTACAGATCCTTTAATCCTGACACTTTGTACCTTGATTCACATTGCAAGTGAAAGTATGCCTTGGGGTAAATAAAATGCTGACTCTGCAAAAACAAGTGTCAAAATCATTGTGGATTTCGCTTGCTCTGGATGTTAGCACTGATATTTCAGTGTGACCGAGTTGTTAGCATGTGCCAATCTAACGGAGAAAAATGCCCCCTGAGTAAGAGCTGAAGACTGAATGGGAGTGACTTGTTCCTTCCTGCTGTGGGGAAGCACCAAAGAGCAAGAAGGCAAGTTGGCCAAACCCTATGGAGAAATTTGTTGTATAAATGCAGAACTGAGGTTTCCAAAGCTGCTGTGTAAATCTCTTTCCTAAGGTTTAAGTTACTTTAAAACAGAAAATGCAGTACCCAGGAAAAAGCTTCCCTTTGTCCCAGTCTTAAAATGTGCCTTTTCATCCTGTTAAACCTATTTGCACTGGCTTAAAACAGTAATTGCTAATGATTCCTTTGGTTAAATGATATTCTGGACAAATTATGGCAATTATCTAGATCACAAATATATGTAACAGTCTTTGATACTTCATGTAATTGCGCTTGAAGTTCAAATTCCTGATGTTTAATATGGCCTATTCCATGAAGGATTGTTCCGAGTAAAGGCAATGGCAAAAGTCCCAGTGACTTCAGTGGTGGTGAAGGTTCACACCCTTAGATATGGTTCATCTTACTTCAGAGGAAGATTTTTTTTCTTCTAATTCACTAGATGTGTGCAAATTGTATACTTTTTTTTTTTTTAGTTCTAATCAGACTCGCATTCCGAATCTTCCTTCATTTCCCAACCCATCCTTTCTGAGTCTTGTACTGGGGTCTTGAGGGGAAAGAAGACAAAAGGTTCTAAAGAGCCTTCTGAAGGGATGCCAAATTTTGTGCCGTCCTTCCTCCAGATGTTTTCTTGCGATGACAGAAGCCAGGCTGCGTTGGAAGAGTACAGCTACTGATGGTCAGAGAATGACATCAGCACCTAAGGCTGAGCTTAAACATTTTCATCCAGTCAACATATAAAAAAAGAAGAAAGAGACATTAGATTTCCATTAATTCTGTATCCCTTCCACCAGTTTTTACTAAATTCTCTGCAACGTGTCAGGCAGCACGACTGAATGAATGTCCACTATAACAGTAGTCGGTGCTGGGGAAGCCACTGTGTTCAGCAAGGG
Source organism: Nipponia nippon (assembly GCF_047370975.1). Classification (NCBI taxonomy): domain Eukaryota; kingdom Metazoa; phylum Chordata; class Aves; order Pelecaniformes; family Threskiornithidae; genus Nipponia; species Nipponia nippon. Next base: position 5,076,989 of record NW_028262369.1, read on the forward strand.
ACAATCTAGTTGACAATAGGCAAGAGGACTTGGGCTTCCAAACTGCTAATCTAAGGTAGGGTTGTTGCTGAGCGTAATCCATTTTTGTCAACAGTGGATGTGCAGATAAATAAGAAACGGTAATTTGAAACAGATGTTGCCGTTGCTAGAGTTAACCTCCTGATCTACATGTTGCTACGTGAGCATTAACCATTTCTTGGGAGGGAAGAAGGGAAAATTTGAACAAAATGTTGGCAGTCTTTCTCCAGCAACAAGAAATGGTTTTCAGACAGGTTGGTATAACCTTTGGCAGTTCACTTTTGTCACTAGCATGCCATGTGCTTTCAGTGACGATGGCCAGTCCTGAGTGTTGCTCTTGGGGAGCTGGTCACAGCCAACTCTTCCTGCCACAGTGCTTCTCATCGTCTCTCCAGAGAGCCTGTATCCCTCTGGTTTCTCATCTACTACTCCCCACCTCTTCTCTCACAGTTTGCTCTACTATTCAGCATCTTCCAGTGTGTGGGGTTTGTTACAGTTATCACAGTGCTACGTTTAGCCAAAAATTAATTCCAGAGAAGGTGCTGCGCTGTTATGACTTACCTCTAGCTTGGTATTACATCTTATCAACGCACAGGCGGCTCCTCGCCAAGGCTGCCTGTTCCTGCCTGTCTGTGTCTTGAACAATCACGGTCAAGGAAGCTGTCTGTCTCAGCTGGAGCAGCAACTTGAAACTAGCTCAATATTTTTAAAAAATATCCAGCACTCATAGCTCTAAATTTCATTCCTAATAGTTCTACTACAATATATCAGAGATGAACGATGGAAATTTGAAGTGGTCTGTTAGAGAGACTTTTTTTAGCCTAAAAATACGTGATGCTAAAAAAGATGAAGATATTTATGTACTGATAGATAATGGCCAGAAGTAGCAGAGATGTGATTAATGCAACCCTCCAGTGAGTAGCTAGAACTGTAGTTATCCAATATCCCCATCTGATCCTAGTGGGATGTAGATTGGAGCCTTATCACTAGCTAAAACAGAGTCCTCCTGGCTGAATCAGACAGGCTGGTATTGAGATCACTTTGCAGAAGTTGCTCCATATAAAGCTTGCAGCAAACATTATTTTCTGGTGGTACAATGAAAGAATTCCAGGGGATGTTTGCAGGAGAGTTTTCAGAATTCCTTCAGGCAATGGTTCTGGAAGAGAGACTGTAATATAAGTACGCTCTTGCTTTGTGCAAAGCACGGTGAGACAGGCAGAATTAACACTGATGGCAGAAAGCACATTGAGTTTTCATGAAGATGTTTAAATATCTGATAGTGTTTTGCCAGTTTGAGTGGTTGAGTGGCAGGAATATACTGGGTTTTATATTTTATTTTTGGCAGCAACTGAGATACTGAATTTTAAAATGTACATGCAGATGCAAAAAAAAAAAAAAAATCACTGTAAATGGGTATCATACCTTACTGGCTTGTCCGTTTTATAAGTCTTTGTATAATACCCTGGGTAATATGAAACAATTTCCTAGTCAGGGCCACAAAAATCATCCTAATATATATGATAGAGATGATGGTAAAACAAGACAATCAAGATCAGACTTCCATTTTCTTTTGGTTCTTGTTATTTCATAAGTGCTAACAAAACTTTCAAAATGAGGGTCCCAATCTAAAATTTCAGCAAGGAAATTATTCACACCTGGAAAATAACAGGCTATGCTGAAAACAGCAAACAAAACATACCAGTTGCTGTTGCAAGTATGTGAATGCAAAGAAAGCAGGGTACGTTCTGATTCCGTGCCGTACTAATCCTACACTATCGCTTAGGAATTAATAAAACATATAACATGACTCTCTAGCAGCTATATTCCTGCTCGCTGCTGCTGTGGTGATACATTGCAATAATATGCCAGTGATGATATTCCAGTAATAAACGACGGTAATATACCATCAGATCGTCATCACTCCAGTGATGTACTATTGCAATACATCATCAGGCAATGGAGTTTAAGCATTAGTGGAAGAGGCAAACTTCAATATACATATACTGAACACGGTGTATGACATAATGTCCCGTGTGCACTGTGGATGTGTGTTCAGCAGTAACTGTATATGAAATGTATACTGCATATATGGGTTTTTCTTACTCATTTGAATACTGAAAATCTAAAGGGAATGTGAGTGTTCAAACAATCATAGAATAGAATTGTAGAACCATTTAGGCTGGAAAAGACCCTTAAGACCATCCAGCGATGGAGCTGCTTGGGAATCAGCTCTCCAGATTTTCAGCCTCCTGCACTGCAATGTGAGTGTGTTGGGTGATTGCCTCTTGTAGTATTTATACACCAAAATGATATATAGAGCCTTGGCATGATAGGTCAGGGTCAGCAGGCTTTCGATTTAATTTGCAACTGCTTCCCAGCTTGTTCCTAAGACAGTGATTACTGCCGGAGGGCTTTCAGACTATTTTCTGAGTGTCAACCAACTCTTCTGCAATAATGGTATAATGGTACACCTGATACGCATGCAGATGGACCAAGCAATTGGAAGGAAAAATTGAAGATATTTCTCATTCCTTATTTCTTTCACTTGGCAGCCGTCTTCAGTGGAAGCTTATACGGATGTAAGGCGTCACGGCAGTGACATTTTCACTGAAGTCTTCTCAGATGACATAATTCATAGATTAATCTCCAGTGAAATTTCCTGAAGAGCTGATGCATCCCAGCTCCCAAACAGTGATGCGGGTTTGGGGAGTGATGCCGAGTCACCTGCCTGCAAGTGGGTTTAAAAAGAAGGGAAGTTTTTACTTTGGAAGCCAAAGTGGCAATACTAAGTCGTTGGAGTCAAGGGAAGAGACTCCTTTTCAGTTAGTAAAGTGCCGTTTCAGAGGTTCAATTTTGATGACAACAGACCAGAGAATTAAGCTATGCACTTTAAAGATTTTTCTTAGCCTTTCTGATACTGAATTTCTCCAGAGGAATTCAGTACCAGCCAGCTCTGTGATCAATAAATATGCTATTGATGGAAAATGAGGGAAGGACTTAAAGAATCATTAAAGGTGAGCTGATTTGTCCCTGAAGCCCATATGCTCAGCACCTCTTTACTACTTAAGAGTCATGGACTGAGAGAGTGAAATTCAGTTGGGAAAGAGGTTTGATTTTGTGTGGCTGGCTGTAGTTTGTATCTCCTAACATTGAAGAATATTAATTTCTAGGAGCTGGTGTGAGTAGCTTCTGCATGAGCAATCAAATTAGTCACTTCTGCTTCCGCTGTTCTTTGATGTAAACCAAGTAAGATCGTTCTATTTAAGTTCAAATAAAAAACCCCAAGCCAAGGAAAGCAGCACTCACAAAGCTTGGAGCACTGCAGTTTCATCACCCAAAATGCTGCTACTGTAAATTTGGTTCAGCTACAAAGATTGCATCTTTTAGTACATTATAAATAAACTTTTTAGGATACTATTGCAAAAGTCAATGCCACATGCTGGAAAAAAGCAATTAGAAGAAAAGAAAGCTAGGAGAGGTGAGGATCTCCAAGTGTAATATACATGTTGTAACCCAATAGAGCATCCAGAGCCACAGGGGCAAACTGCGTTTCCTGCTGGGCTTGAAACATTTTGTCTGCTTTATTAACTTCCAGTAGTGATGGTGGAACTATAGCCTCAGATGGAAAAAATACCCACCTTTAATATAAAGATTCCTCGTGATGAAAACTATCACAACCTTCATTAAATTGTTCCTCTGCTTAGGAAGCTTCACTGTTAGCAACTTGAAATGTATGTCTGGAATATACACAATTTAGGTTGCTTAAAAGTGAAGCAATTTGGGTTCTACTATAGATTTCCTTGTGCAGCAGAGGTTCCTGCTTTCTGGTGGCTTTTACGTTTCCAGTTACTTACTCTAAGGCCAAGTTATTGCGTATCTTTCTGTTCTGTTTGACCTTTTAGTACACCTTTTGATTTATGTTCTTTTAAACTTTCTAAGTTCATAGTTTTATTTTGTTATCTGTATAGTGGTGTTTTACTGAAGCCTAGGTATATTTATTAAATATACTTAGATTCCTAGATCAACCAGGTTAATAATCTCTCTAAGAAGATTGAAGTTACTTTGGGAAGATATATTTTCCATACATTGTTGATCAGCATTAAGAGTAGCATGAACCTTTCAGTCTCTGTTAATTGAATTAAATATGAGCTTTTCCTTTGTTTTCCCATACTGATGTCAGCCTGACAGCCTCTGTTATCTCAGCCATCTTCCCCGTGCTTTTTAACGAACTAACAAGGAACTAGCATTCTTTAAGTTTTCTGGAATTCTCCCCTGTCTACGGGTTACTGAAAAATCAACATTAGCTGCCAAAAAAGCTCCGCAGCCAGCTGCTTTAAAATTCCTCGATGCAAATTACCCAGAACTTCTGATTTAAGTATGTCTAACTACAGTAGCTGTTGATTAATATCCTCTTTAGTTACAGTAGGAATAGAAAGTATATTACCATCATCATATAACAAATACATCATCTTTTCTCCCTGGTACAGAACAGACATCTTTATTGAATTCTCTTGCATTGTTACTAAATAAAAAAGAAGTATCTGTTGTTTCTGTTTGGGAACAGACCTGTTGGGCTGTTTCAAAGGGGTTTTTTCCACTCCAGAATTGGTTTGCTAAAGCTGTTCCCTTATTAATGTTCTCAACTACATATTTTTGCTTTTTCCTGTCAATTATCTATCCTCTTTTACTATCAAATTTGTCTTTTTCCTCCTTATCGGTAGGACTTACTTTTATGGCTGCATTCACTTTCTTCCTGCCGCAGAGGTTTTGATTTATTGTGCTGAGCTTATTCTGTTGTGTATTTACACAGATACAGCCTTCCTTCTCCTGTTATAATAAGATATGCTGAAGTAGTTCTTACAAAGCTCTCCTATTTTCTGCCTTATTTCCTTCTTCTAGTTGATTTTGCTTATATGTTATAGTGGTTTTTGGCTTTATAAAGCCAGCTTTCTTAAGGCACCACTGTATGCTGTACTGGTTCACGCTTCATTTTGCTTTCATGTAGCAACATTAGTTGAATTATTACCACTTGTATGTCAATAATGAAGCCAAGGCTGGTCCTTGGTGTAGGTATTTTCCCTTTATTCAAGAGCACATCAAAGATAAGCAAAAATCACACATAAAACTGATTCATTCGCTCCCGACACCGGAGTCTTCCTTTCTGGTAAAGGTTCCTCATCTTTCCTACAAGAAGGACCTGGCTGCTGAGTTAAACCAGGAGAAATGCCAGCCTCACCAGAGGAGTTTTATAGCTCCCTGTGGGATATGGCAACTCACTCCAGCTGGGCCCCGGCACAGGCTCCCCGTCCCTCCACCTTCCCCATGGCAGGGTTCCCTGGCAGCCCCTGAAAGGAAGACAGGCAGCTGTGAGGTGTCTTCTGCCAAGGCAAAGAGCATTAACCCTCTTCTTATCACCCCTCTGATGGGGTCTGTAGGACTTGGGAAGGACTCGTTCAGACTCCGTGGGCTCTGCCCCAAAGTTGCCTGGCGCCAAGGGGAAGCTCTCCCCAGTGAATTCTGCGCTGGGCTGGCTTCAAGCCAGTGCTGATGTTGGAGGTAAAGGATCAGAGCTTGGCTTCTTCACAGGCTGCGTTCTGCAAGTTTCTTCGCAGTACTCCTGTTCACTCAGCCGCTGGCTGGGAGAGTAAGCTGCTGTAAGTATTTGTGTCTGCGTGAAGCAGGTTCAGGCTGCTCGCTGTTTCAGTTCGAGGGAGAGAACGAGCTCATGTTCCCCACCACTCCCTCTCCTTAAAGCCCAGTGTTATGCTCTCAAGACAATATCCCTATTTAGTTTGGTTCCCTGGACTGAAATGTCTGCACGCTGGTTTCCTCACTTGCGCTTGTGTTTGGATCTTTACTCACAGCCACTGTAATTGAAAATGGTTAATGTGCAACGGCTTTGCTAGGTGGTTAACAGATCCAATTAGGGCTGAGTTCAATATCTGTTATGTTGCTTTGCAGAGGACCAAAACTGGCTTACATCTTAACTTCAAACCCGATTAGAGAAAAAAATCTTTCAGAATTTCTTTCCCAGTGTATCATCTCCTCTGTCTCTGAAAGTACTTGGATTTACGTGTGCATCTTCAGCAGTTGAACAGCAATGTAAACGAGCAAAATAGCCAGCAAAGGCAAGCTGCTCTTGCGCAGGGACTGCTCGGGAACTCCACCACAGGCTGTCCGAGTCGTGCAGTCTGCCACGAAGCGGCGTTTCTGTGGTCGCATCGCTCGCCCCTTCCAGCCCACGCTGGGTTTAACGAACGCGCGCTTCGTGGCAGCGTGCTGTGGCTCCAGCGGTCCCACGCGTCGCAGTGTGGCCCAGCTCTGAGCCGCCCCCGTGCGAGCGCAGGGGGCTGGGGCTGCTGGGGCGGCTGGGGCTGCTGGGGCGGCTGGGGCTGCTGCGGCTGGGGAGGGCACCCACAGCGGGGCTTTGCCTGCTCACTGCGCAGCTGGAACTTCCCATCCCGCAGAAAGTCTGAAGTCAGGCTGTGCGTCCAGATATGACTGATGGCACGGCATGTCAAATACACTAACAACGCTTCTTTATAGCTGCTCTTCCCCCTCTTCCTCCAAAAAAAGAAACAGAGAAAGAATTCTTTCTATTTTGGAGCTTAGGCTGTAGGCTTAAATACTATATATACATGAACTTTCAACATGCGATACCGTATTTTATAAAACCACGGCAAAGAAAATGTATTGAATGCTTGCCAGATTCCTCCCCCTCAGTCCGGCTCCTGACACGAGGCACCTATTGTAGAGCTGGGAATGTTCCCTCCTCATATCTAGGTTTTGACAGTAGCTCGCTTTTGTGATTGCGAGTGAGCCATAGAAAAAAAAAGATAGAAAAGAGTTAGTGCAAATTAATAAGTCTCCTCTGCTGAATATGTTATTTCTATTAAAATTTTAAAAGAGTTTGAAGTGACAGTAAATGCGGTCTTATTTTAGAATGGTTTCCATAACACTACACAACAGTTGCCAATGGCACTTATGCCTCCTCGTACATACACACACAGCTATTTAGCTGACAACAGTGTTTAAGCCATTAAACAAGATAATAGTGCAACCGTTATGCAATGGTAAAGCTCGCTCTTGAAAGAAGTATTTGGTGTTTTAAGCTGAAAGTCGACATTTGTTCCATATTCATTTATATTTTCTTTATTAGAAATGTATAATTTAATGTAATATTCAAGGCCCTTCGGGTATACACTCTGTTACCTATAAAACATTCATGCACATTGAACACTTTTTTGGTGCCAGTTCTTGGCTTTGTACATCTGCTATACAATACTGAGTATTTGTAACTAACAACATGCCTTAATTGGGTTTAGGTGTTTGAGTAATTTATTTAAATTTAGTAGTGTGAATAATTTATTTCAATTTACATTTTAATTATTTTACCCACTTTTTTGGGAGTAACCTCATTTTCTAGGTTCTAAAAAAATAATCGGCATATGTTTACTGCAGCAACGTTCACACTTACTAAATTCTCTGAGAAGTTTAGTTCCAAACTGAGAAATGCTAATGAATTATTCATACGTCAGGCATTAGCTGGAATTAAATTAGGATGTCCAGATCTAAAAGAAACCTGACCTTCTAGTACCCAACAGTCCCTAAAGCTCCCTAAGGATTGTTCATCTGCCATGGCAAGTTGGACTAAGCTTCATTTAAGTATGGTAAAATACAAATATTTCTGCAGTCAATGTGGGTTTATATGTTTTTGTTTATTAGTATGTGGTGTTATTTATTATCCGTAATTGAACAGTTTATTGGGACGTCATGCACGGCGTGGAGTTCCTTGTGCTCTTTGCCCAGGAATATTTATAACCCAAAGGAAACTGATTTTTTTTGTTGTTGTTATATTAGTTTACTTTGCAAAAATGGACTAAACAAGGCAATTTTTTTCCCATGTAACTAACAGAAAATGAAGGTCTGAGATAGGCGTCCCATTTCCACCTGGTGCTTATTGTATGTAGGAGCCTCACAAGCGAGGAAACAGATAGATAGCCGTATGTACAAGCATCTCATCTGCGGCGCCCTCGGAAGCTCACCAGCGTGCCCAGAGCTCAGCTCAGTTTGCAGAAGCTGCGGTGTGGTGTGTTGGTTGTGCCTTTCCTGGGAGAACTGCAAGGAAGTCCCAGCTCAAAGGACTCATGTCCTCAGAAATAAATGGGGACTTTGGTGGGAAAGCGTTATTTATTTATTCACTGACAACAAAAGCTGATTTCTCATTGTCTGAAAAATATGCTTCCTTTAAAGGTGGGCCTGAAAAATGGAGGCACCCAAAAATAGACCAAACTGAAGAAGTGCCAAACTGATTGAAACTCTGAGTTTGCGGTGCCAAGCCTGTAGTGGTGCCTGCCCCGCGCCGAGGATCGCCGGGGCCCGCAGGTTGCCTGATCTGCTGCCCGCGCTGAGCCCCGCAGTGCTGAGGTGAGCACCAATCTCCTGCCCCTCAGCCAGTGTCGTTCCCTTGCAGGATGTGGAAAACTTGGAAAGCAGCTAATTCTGTTTGCAGCATTATGCGAGGCTTTAAAGGCTTCTGCTCATATCTGAAACGTAAGCCCTGAGCAGTTGTTATCAGGGAGCCATGGGCAGGCATGGTTTTACCAAGTTCTCTTGCTGTTTTCTGGGCATTAGCCGCAGACCTTGTTCTTGCAACCACACGTGTCAATAATTTAACCCAGTTCACTGGAGCTATTCAGATACATCATTATTTGCATGGCGCAGTCTTCAGGACTCATCGGTTTAACCCATGAAGCGCTGCCGCTGTTTTAACTGCTGCTCCCCCACCGCACACAGAGATGAATCAAGGTTGCTCATCTGGGGCACAGCTTTGGTAATTTGTTCACCAAAGAGCATCTGTAACAGTTCTCTCCAATTCTTTCATGGGTTTGTAGCGCATTCAGCCTCAGGCTCTAACTGAGTCCTAACGTTAAGACATACAGTATTATCTGATTTTAGCGGAGCTTAGGATCTAAGAAATATCCAACGTCTGAATCCAGCTCTTACAGAACATCTCTCTCAGTGGCAGCTGCCTGTGTAGGTTTCAGAGTGTTACCAGGAGAAACACTGTCCCCGTTTTATAGACACTTGTTAGTGACTGAGATGGCTAAAACAGTTTTATAACCAGAAAAAGATGCCTTCAACAAAGGGCAATGAAAACCACTCAGCATTAAATATGTGAGGATTTTTCTTTAGTGGCCAAGTCAGTTTGTGACATTTTGCTACCATCAGTCCTGTGTGCATGTATGCATATACACAGGCACCTGTGTCTCTCTAGTTGTCTTTTTTTTTTTAATGATCTTTTCTGAATACAATGTAAATATAAGCAAAAATATATGCATTGGTTTCAGCCTGAATGTCTTTGTTCCTTGGATTTCTATGTATACATATATATATATTATTCAGCACTCTCTTTTTGTACTCATGCATACCTTTTCACACACACAAGTGCGCCCTGAGATGTTATGATCTCCCTTGCCTGTCAATCTATTGCTACATAAATGTTTCTCTAGGTAAATAAATTTCACCACATTTTACTTTAAAATGTAATTTTTTTCAAATTCACTTTTACGGCTAAATATAGCACATAATGGCCCATCCATAAATGAACACCTTGAGAATGGAAAATGGTAAGCTGGAAGTATTTTTAATAATAAAAATCTTTAGCCTTTAGCTACAACAAACTACATGCGTATCTTTGTTTTGAATATCACTTGAGATGCTATTCAAACTAAGTCTTTTTTTTTTTCAGCTGTAGAAAAAAATCCCAGCCGAGCAGAAGTTGGGTGTAGAGGAGTCCGCAGAGAAGCAGTGATCCGGTGGGTTGTGATTCAGGTGCAGTGACAGTCATCTTACCTGAAACTATGAACTGCAGCTTTCCAGAGCTAAAAGCACAGTCTGCAGCTTCAACCACGGAGGTGGCGGTGCTGCTGAGAGCCGTACTACGTGGGACTTCTCTGCTGGCCGAGCGGCCGCCCCAGAGGTGACACAAAATTCGTTTTGAAGTCGGCAAGTTCTCTGCTCGGGAAAGGTTTGACGTGAGTTGTTGTGGGCTGCGATGATTGCTCAGGCCGTTTTCTCTGCATCACAGTCTGCACATTCCAGCTGAAGGAACTGATTAGTTCAGCAGATGGTTAAATACCTTGTTGAACCAGAGCCATAGCCGATCCCTAAACATGGGCAAATAACTTGGGGAATGATTATGACAAGCACAAGGCTGTGGGCTTCTGAGAAGTGAGGTGTCCCAGAGCCACGTGCAGGCGGTGACGGGGACAGCGCCAGCCTGGACACGTGGCTGCTGCGGGACGGGAGCCCCCAGCTGCGGCTGCCCCAGGCGCTGCAGGGAGGCACCCGGGCGCGGGGAGCGGAGCCCCGCAGCGGCCTTCGGCGTGTAAAGGGTGGAAGGTCCATCTGTGCTGCTTTGGCACCCGCCAGCAGCAGAGCAGGAGCATCCCGAGAGGCATCGCACCATGAAATGAGCTATGGGGACCACGAGCTGCTGCAAATTCACGGTATCACAAAATCTACTCCACAGTCGCCTTTAAATGTTTATTCCTCAAGCTACGTGCTCTCTAACAAAGGCAGCTTTTCACTCAGACCCTTACAAAGCCCTGTCCTAAAACGCTCTGATCACAGTAGATTTTGTAGTAATGATGTTATGCTGCGTGAAGCTACTGGCAGGCTGTGGTGAATACGCAATATATGCGGCTTTCCCTATTACAAATACACACATATCCTAGAAGTAAAAGGATTAAAATAATTTTTGGACAACATGACCTCTGTTTTGAAGGTCAAAAGCGAAAGACGTTCCTGAGAGCTAGACAGAAGGTTTTGCAGATGACAAGGAGTAATTTCTATAAGAAAAAATTCCATCTTTGAGCAACGAGCTTAATAAAAAATACAAACAAAAGGTAGAAAACCAGCATCAGTTGTTGAAAAAAAAAAAAAAAAGGGAAAAAACCCCTTGTTTCACACAATATATTTATAGATAATTTTTTTTTCTTTGTAGTGGTCCAAATTTTTAGGCATTTTGTGGACAGCTCTGAGACTAGTTCTTTGTCCCATCGCACTTACTATCCAGTACTGCCACATAGGCAAGAAATGAGCAATGGTAAGACTGGGAGTGACGGACATAACTGCGAGAACAGTTTTGGCCTTGTTTGACTGTGAATGGCTTTTCAGGTGCAGATTTATTTGAAAAAGGGACTAATATGAGAAGGATGTCTTCTTATTTAATGGCTCTGAACCTACCCCCTCTGCTCACCTCCTTTACGCTAGAGGCACAGTGGATACGCTGGGAGAAGGATCATGCCCTAGTTTCCCTCTAAGCCTCCGCTGTTGGAAACAGGATATTAAATGCTTGGCAATAAAGCAGGTTCTGCTTGTTGTTCAGTAACCTTGTAGCCTTCAGCTCTGCTCTAAAATCTTACAGGAGCCGAGTACCTGAGCAGGAATCAATGATTTGTATCAGAGAGGAAGGAGGATATTAAAGATGCACTGGAGGAAACAGAAAAAGAGAAGCTAGCCTTGGAGCAGCCAAATGGGTAGAGACCCATTGGCTCAACTTCTAACCCTCATTTCTTGTCCCTTCCCATTGCTGAATTTAATCTTCTTTACATGATTCTTGCCGGCCCCTCCTCTGGCACTGCAAGCTGGCTTTTTAACTTGATTAGTGGCTTTTGTGCACAGCCTCTACTGGGCGGGGAGTTGAGGCTGAGGAGTGAAATGAGGCAGTTGGGGAAATAGCGCTGCTTTTCCATCTGGGCTCCAGCAGGCCCTTGTGGATGAAACCTATCAATCATGTGAAAAAGGTTTCTCAGCACTGCTAGAGCTGAGGAAAGCATATGTTTCTTCCCACCTTTGTTATTAGTCCATCTCCTTACTTCAGGGCTGCATGCTCATTAGCAGCCGCCCCTCTGTAATGCCCAGGAGGAGCTTTGCTGCGGATCCCGATGGGAGAGAAGGCGGTCGCGGGTGAGGGGCAGTGAGTGAGGCCACGTGAGGGCTGAGCCGCTGCTGCCTGGCGGCTGCAGGCGACGGCGGCTGCAGGTCTCCTGGCTGGTGCTGGAGGTGCCGGGCAGGGAGGACAGCACCACAGGAGTAGCACCCGAGCAGGGCTCGACACCGTGGTTTGCATATTCCCCTCTGGCTCAACTGCCAGCTGTCCCCCACTTCGAACGGTCCTCCTCTGCCTCCCCTATTCCTCCCTCATCTTTCTATAAAAAATCTCCAGACTTTTGTTGGCTGCTCTGGTTGCAGGACTGCAAGCAAATGAAGTGTGCATGTGTTTTGCTTTTCCTCTGAAGTACACAATTCATTGGTAAGGCTTCAGAAAGTGTTACTGTTCACAAATTCTGGGTCAGGGAAGAATCACCCCGTTCTTTTTCTGAATGCAGGGGATCGTGTGGGTGAGAACAGGTTGGTCTAGAGGATATTACAGCCCTGGTGCTTTGCTGAAAAGACAGAGGAGACCAGGCTGAGAGACTGCAGTTCCAAAGTGGAAGAAGAAAAAGGTCCAGGACCTCATACTGGTCTCTGAGAGCTCCCAGGGGACAGCTGTGACAACACTGAGCCATGATGATTTGGAGACCGCCACGATGCAAGAGCCTAAAGGACCGAATCTTGTCCCAGTTACTGCAGTGCAAATCTAGAACAGCTTGTTAAATCTGACCCATTCTTCTGCTGTGGTGAAGAACAGACGGGAGCACATCAGTCCTCCACGTGTAGTCACCCTTCCAGCTCCCTGCTGAATCCACTGGCTTCAGCCTTCCCATACGCCTGCAGATGCAGAGCTGCTCCCCAGCTCCTCTGCAGCTGAAGGGCCACCAGAGGCCCCTTGCATGATGGTGGCTTCTTCTGCTGTTTGAAACAGAGAGCGTCTTTCACCTTGCCTCTTAATTTTGATCTGGAATGACTAATCATTCTTGTGTATCACCATAAAATTGATCTGGAATGCTAGACTCATTCCAATTAAATACCAAGCTTCCAGATTAGCCCAAGTGTAATATAAGAATCATTAACTAATTCCGAGCATTCATGTTCTCCTGGCCCTAGCAGAAGGCTGTGAGACAGGCTTAGTGCTTTTAAATCACTCCACGGTGCTCTCTTATTAAATGCCAGAGTTTTCAGCCCCATATCGCATTATTACCATTGTTGTCCTTTAGGGGTTGATGTTAATGATGACCGAAAGAGCTTAATGAGCATGTGCCTTGAATACGCTCTTTATACACCTTATAAAATAATTACTCACATTTTATTGAAAACTCCACAGGGCCAAGCTCACAGAAGCAGTCAGGGGTGCCAATTTAATATGACACAGTACTCTGCTTTACTCAAATAAGGCCTGATCCGACAGAAGTTCACCTTCGTTGCCACAAAGGACAGCAGAATCACACCTGCAGCTGATGAGCACGGGGCTGCAGGATACCTGCCGTTCTCCATCCCGGGACACTGAGGAAAGACAACTGACTTTAAGGATCACAAAACACCCTCTTAGACTGGAAGTGTGGTGTATGGCAAGAGAAATAGGATTTGGGTTCTAACAGCATGAAGACACCTGATGAGCTCTGATGAAACGTGACTTGTCAATAGCGTGTTAAACATTCTTTAAATAGTGCTAGTAAGCTCCTTTTCCCTGTCTTGTTCCCATCCAGCACAGATCAAAATTGTTGACCTATTAAAGAAAGAAAGATATTCACAAGGGAACGACTTGCGGTGTCTTCTGGGATACAGTGTGGTCTCTGCCTTTAACAACGCACAGCAGCGGCAGCTCCTATAAGGGCTATAGAAAGTTCTTGAATGAATGGCAAATAAAAGACCCTATTGAGTCTGTGACGGGATAAGTTTCTCATCATGTAAGCATTTTGTGTTTGTCAAAGGAAAATGGCTACATGATTTGCAGTAGGTGAGTGAATTACTTGTAATAGATTTGGTTGGAAAATTAAAATTTGGAAATTTATTTTTCATCTTTAAGCAAAAAGCTTCCACATCTGTCATTGAGGAAATATTCTTTGAGTCTGAACAAAAGAAAAGAAGGAATTCCAAATGAAATATTCCGGTAATATGCTTTGACTGTTATGAAATATCATTTTCTGGATTGAAATTAAAATCCTTGTGAAAATTTTTTCAACCAGTGCCAGTTTTTAATTATTTATATTGCAAAAATGCTTAAGGATCTCATAATTTCAAAAACAGACTCTTCAACAAAATGTGTCTTTTTTACTAATGGGCCTATGAAAACTGCTTTCAAAATATTTACTAAACCTGTGCAAGACGTATGTATCAGACCCCATGAGGACCAATGTGTCAGCGAAGCTCCTTGCTATCCGTGTCTCCCAAGGCAGGGAGTCTGCAGCTACCAACAAGATTTTAGCTGCAGCAGGCTGGAGCAAAAAACAAGGGAAGCCTTCAGCATCTACATCCCAAACTCCTTTGTGGGCAAAATTCTGAATTTTGTGTTAATGCGAAGTCAATGCAGAAAATCACGGGATGCTTAGGGAAGGTGAAAGTCTGGCATATTTTTTCTCTGCCTTATGGTTCCTGAGTCTTTACAGCAGACTAGTGTCATGTTTTCCAATTTTTCCTTTGCAACTGCAGAGGTTAAAAGTGTGTTTTAAAATGTCATATGCATGAATAATTATCAATTTCCTACTGTTCCTACGACATTTCCAGGCTCCTATCCATGGCTGCTCATTCCTAACCAACCAACCACAGCTTCTGAGCCCTCAGCTGAGGAACACCTCCCGCTGTAATTGCTTTAGCTCGTGGCACAGATTGGGGTGGGATGAGGGGCAGGGGACAGGAAGAACCTCCCAGAAAGGATCAGCATCAAGGAGAACAGAAAGGTTTTCAGCCCGTGGAGCACATGCTTTAGGAGGTTTCACTCATCCCTCTTCTGCAGCATGTTATGGGACCATCACGATTCACTGCAAGCTTCTCCCCAGCCACGGTGCTGCAGTTGTCAGGAGGAATCTGTCCCTGATGGAAAAGAAACGTCCAGCACAGACCACTGCTCAGTCACATGTCTTGCTGAAAGCAATTACTGGTTGTGCCTACGAGATAAAATAAACAACCTCAGCAGAGAAAGTGGCAAGAAGTTAAGAAGGTGGAAAAAACGGAAGGTAAAAAAAAAACCCAAAGGCTGTTTGAGCAAAGCAAGGCACAAGCACTTCCCATGTTTCACCCCTACAGTTTACAACAGGGAGCCAAAACAAACCAAGGGAGGGTACTGAGGGTGTCACCTGCCTGCTCGGTGTCTGTACACAGGGACATCTGCCATGGGCAGTCACACGTGGACCACCAAGGCAGAGCTTTGTACCTGCTCAGTTAAACACTGAACTCTGAAGCCAACATCTCCAAATGTGGTCCTTGTGTGTATTCAGTGCCAGGGGTTGCACTCAGGTGTCTGTTTGCAGTTTATAATCAGGAGCTCTATGAAATCGTTTCATTAGGCAGGTGTGAGGTAAATGTACAGTGTAATCCAGTATAACACAATCATCATCACATTTTGATTCCCCTGCCCATCACCTTCCATATTTATCTTCAGAGACCTCTTGATGAAACAGCTGCTTAGATTTAATTAAACAACAACATTATATGAACAAGTTCTTTTGTTTTGTGTGCTGAATAGGGTATTCATCTTCAAAAGCTTTTCTGCCAGAGCTGGCCTTGCTGCCCCTTGACTTGTCTTTACTCCAATTACCACTCCAGTTTAGCTGATTAATTTGTAGCCACTGGCAAACATGCACAGTTGGCAGGACATCATTCCATTTCAGTGACAAGCACTATAAAAAGATCATTATTTTCATTAGCATAAATAACTGCATGTTGATAGAACTCTGGTTTCCGAAAATAGGTTAAAGTCTTAACTGTCTTTATTCATTACCCAGATATAATTGGAAGTAAAATTATCACATTGTCGTGGTTTAACCCCAGCCGGCAACTCAGCCTCACGCAGCCACTTGCTCGCTCCCCCCACAAAGGGATGGGGGAGAGAATTGGAAGAGTAAGAAAACTCGTGGGTTGAGATAAAGACAGTTTAACAGGTAAAGCAAAAGCCGCACACACCAGCAAAGCAAAACAAGGAATTCACTCACTGCTTCCCATCGGCAGGCAGGTGTGCAGCCATCCCCAGGAAAGCAGGGCTCCATCACGCATAATGGTCACTTGGGAAGACAAACGCCATCGCTCTGAACGTCCCCCCCCTTCCTTCTTCTTCCCCCAGCGTTATACACTGAGCGTGACGCCACACGGTGTGGGATAGCCCCTTGGGCAGTTGGGGTCAGCTGTCCCAGCCGTGTCCCCTCCCAGCTTCTTGTGCCTCCCCAGCCTCCTCGCTGGTGGGGTGGGGTGAGGAGCAGAAAAGGCCTTGACTCTGTGTAAGCACTGCTCAGCAGTAACCAGAACGTCCCTGTGTTATCATCAACACCGTTTCCAGCACAAATCCAAAACACGGCCCCATACCAGCTACTTTGAAGAAAATTAACTCTATCCCAGCCAAAACCAGCACACAAGTGAACAGCACGCTATCAGTGTATAATGCTTAATGACTGTACCCAGTCCAGTAACAGTCTGGGATTTTTTTTTTTTTCTTAAAATGAGACATTTTTATGTAAATGTCTGTATAGACTCACACTAATTTTTTACAAAACCATACATATTTGATGGTGTATAAGAAGAGTCAGTGGAAAAAAGAATCACATGGCAAATAAAGATGTTTTCTGCTGCATAGCTTCTGTTTTCATGGGGCATACAGATATTATTTTTCCAGTCACTGGCCCAGGTTGGGTGCTTTGAAAGCATCTCTGGCTGCAGCCTTCTAGTCAATCACGTTCCTAATAGTTTTTCCCCTACCAGGTTTTTAAGAGTTAATATTGCATAAGATGGGCCTTTGAGATTAAAGGCTTAGTTTTCTCTCTCATTCTCTTTTCTCTACCGTGCTGACTCCACATTCTTGGTGGCAGTTTTATGCTAGCCTGGAAATGCAACACCGGAGCCACACTGGCGATAGCACTATCCGTGCTTGCAAAGCAATTGTCCCCAGTAGGACCCTGCTCTGTGACGATACCTCATACATGCCAAGACAACAACAATAATAAAAGAAACCAGCAATAATAAAAAACAGTGTTTGAAAGATAGATGTTTCAAGAGCTTTAGACCCTCATTTGTAGCTTAGCAGCTCTTCAGATGAAAAATTATATGAATGCACAGGATCTGGCCATCTAGATGGTTTTAACCCACTACCCTAAAGAGAAAGTTTGAAATGAGATTTCTGCTTCCAGCTCTTATGGCGTATTTGGGTTTATTTCACTCAGAAAATTTTACAAAGTTTCTAGATATACCTTCTGTGTATATACACCTTCTGATGCTGTAGGCAGAGCCCTGTTTCTGTAGCAATGGCCTAGGGTAAACTCCAGCAAGTGTTGGACTAGCATGAACTTTAGTCCCCACACTGCCCGTGGTCAGGGTTCAGAGAAGAACAGCCCTTGAAAGATACCACTGTTGGTTTTTTGCTCCATTCACTACTGATAGGAAGTATTAGTGCTAAACCAAATTTTTCTTTGCATTATACAGCAAAACAAAACAACGGGTACTTCAAGATGGAAAAATGAGAGAGGCTGCCTTTACTTTGCTGCCATCAAGAAGCCTTGGTGCTGTTTTGAACCATTGCCCAGAATTTTTTTGTGCCCAGCTTGTATCTCTGTATATGTCAGAGGATGACTTTGAAAATAAGCTGGTTTATACAACAGAGAAGAGCCAAGGGTAATAAATATGAGAGCAAACAATTGCTTCAGTATTGAATATTGTCCAGGAAAAAAATGTAGAGGAGTGAAAGGTGAAAACAAGATTCAGACTCCAGCAACCCTGTGACATCCTGACACGGTTTAACCCCAGCGGCAACTCAGCCCCACACAGGCGCTCGCTCACTCCCCCACAAAGGGACGGGGGAGAGAATCGGAAGAGTAAAAGTAAGACAACTCATGGGTTGAGATAAAGACAGTTTAACAAGTAAAGCAAAAGCCACACACGCAAGCAAAGCAAAACAAGGAATTCATTCACTACTTCCCATAGGCAGGCAGGTGTGCAGCCATCCCCAGGAAAGCAGGGCTCCATCATGCGCAATGGTTACTTGGGAAGACAAACGCCACCACTCCAAACGTCCCCCCCTTCCTTCTTCCCCCAGCTCTATATGCTGAGTATGACGTCGTATGGTATGGAATAGCCCTTTGGCCAGTCGGGGTCAGCTGTCCTGGCTGTGCCCCCTCCCGGCTTCTTGTGCACCGGGCAGAGCATGGGAAGCTGAAAAGTCCTTGACTGGTGTAAGCACTACTTAACAACAACTAAACCATCAGTGTGTTATCACCATTATTCTCATCCTAAATCCAAACCACAGCACTATACCACTCCTAAGAAGAAAATTAACTGTATCCCAGCTGAAACCAGGACAGATGTCCACTGGATCCCCACAGGTACATGATGGCAGTTCCTCGCAGCCAGCCCCAACCTCCCAGGCAGAGCCTTGGGCTGGATGGGAACATATGGAAAAAGCTGAAGAACCTCGTATGTTGTCAGAGGATAACCAAACTGAAAACATCTTGTAAAATGCTGTGTAATATTTGCTGAAATTTCACACCCAGAGCGGGATGCAGGGAAGAGGAGGGTGGAAGGTCTGACAGCACTGGTGAACATCTAGTTTGGGAATGGAATTATATGATTGGATGCTAAAATGGATTTTTTTTCCTTTTGAAATCACTCTTGTGAAATGCGTATTTTGCAAGAAATAGCTCATAAAAAAAAAAAAAAGCATTGAATCATGGTTTTATTTTGTCAGAAAAAGAGAAAAAAAAAACATACATCAATGCAGTTTTTCAGGTTTTGCTTGTACTTTGAACCAATGTCCCCAGTTACAGCACATCAGGCCACAGTATCTGTCTCCGCAGGCCACGAGTCCTGCAGCACCAGCACACTCCCTGGGACCGCCGGCGGCTGGCAAAAGCCACCGAAGGGCAGGGCTGGGGCTCGTGACAGCAGGGTCCAGGGTCCAGCTCTGCCCTGGGCGTTCGACGGCAGTGGGCACCGAGGGGGTGGTGGGTGAGGTCCTGCCTGTCACCTGCTCCTGTGAATAGCAGCAAGAATCCCCATCTCCGTCAGATCAGGTAAGCGATAGGTGAGAGACAGTCGTCATGGCTTCTCGAGATTGTTTGTGGCAGCGAGCAGACTACTAAAGAGGCAGCAGAAGACTCGCTTCAGACACAAGCTGGGGAACCCTCTGCCTGCATCCTATGGAGCATGAACAAGTCTGGGAAATGCCTTTCGGCAACAGTGATTTAGTAAGCCATGGTGTTTACTGATGCTAGCAGGAGCCAGAACTGCAGCAAACTGTGGTTACCTATTTGGGGAGGGAAGACGAGGTTAAGGACTGTTTGCAGTAGACAACAACCCGCAGAGAGGAGCAAATATGTTTGTTGGGGTTTGTTTTAAGTTACTGTAAAACATCCTTGGCGGGTCATTGTAAATAAATAACATTTTGGACCTAACTACTTAGGGTGTTGCTGAATTGGATGCCTTGTGTGAACAGGACAAAAGGCATTAACAAGTCAACAAAGGTCAGGCGTTAAGGTAGAATAAGAACTCGCCTATTTCATGTGTAGAGAAAACCGGATATTTTGGATGCAATGCAACTGCTGGCAAATTGTGGTGGTTTAGAAAATGCTATTGCAGTTCCGAAAAACCATGAAAGGAAGTAGATATAGTCTCAAGGAATGATTTTTACTTGCTACAGCAGAGGTCACCTGGGACGAGGCCCCATTAGGCAGGTGCTGTATGGACACAGGAGAGGAGCTTTGTGCAGAGCAAGGACTGCAGGTTAAAGCAAGCAAGGTGCCTGCCTGCCAGATTAGCACTAAATGTGCTCTACCATCATTTAGGGAAGTGCTGCTTTTGCAGTAGCAGCAAACTCGCAAATAACAGCTTGCCTGAACTTAATGAAATAAAAAGACTCTCTTTATTTTTGACTGGTAGGCACCTTTGAGTTTTGGTAAATACGATAATTCATTTACCTGAACTATCAGTCATAAATGGTTTTATAATACCAATTAGCAGCTATGAGAACAAAATGAAAAGAGACCAGAATAGCTTTTTATAAAATATAAAAATCATCATCTTGCAGTCTAAGTGCATTCAATACCATTTCCCTGCAACAGAGGCTGCAATGTCTTGTTAAACTCACTGACTGGCCCACATGCCTTCAAAAGCACCTGCCGCAATCAGCCGGCGTAGTTGGTACTGCTTTATTTTCTCTAAGTCCATGGCAAATTACAGTTGGGACTTTGTGCTAGGTGCTCAAACACCAGCAAACATACATGCGATGTGCCCATGCTTGAGTGACTATTTCTGTTACACCATCATTATCATAAGAATTGTCCCAGAAAGCACAACAAAAGCAGGTTTTTTTCCCTCGCAAGAGTCAGCGCTGAGGACTCATTCCGAAGCCCTATTCCTTTGCTGGGCAGAAAATGCTTATGTTTGCATTTTCTTCAGCTGTTGCTATCCTGGCTGCCAACACGGCTAAACTCATGATGGATCAGACTCACTGCTGCAAGATGGCTTGCTTGGAGCGAAAGATTCAAAATGCTTTAAGAGGCATCCATGCTGTTCTCTAAGTATCACTCTATTGGCTGCCCTCCGGTAGCCTTATCTGGCTAATATAATACTGCAGAAACAAAACTGTAGAGATAAAGAAAGCAATGTGTGTGGATGTGGTATTGTAAAAACACAGACTGGGTAGAACACATTTTTAATGTAATGCAGGTGACCTGGAATATCTTTCCTTCCTGTGTCCATTTCCCTATACGTAATGCAGCAGATTTAAACACTTTTTAGTCCTTTGAGCATGGATTTCTGGGCCGAAGGATCACAATGAAGTTTTATAGCCCTTTCTTATGAAGTGTGGCATTTCTGACATTATTTGATGTGCAAGAGCAACTGCATTAGTCAAAGGCTATGCTTGAATAGTTATCACTTTAAGCCCATGCCCTGGGAGTATTGTATTCAGTTCCCTCATGTCATGGTTTAATCCCAGCAGCAACTAAACCCCACACAGCCGCTCGCTCACTCCCCCCACAAAGGGATGGGGGAGAGAATCGGAAAAGTGAGAAAACTCGTGGGTTGAGATAAAGACAGTTTAACAGGTAAAGCAAAAGCCGCACACACCAGCAAAGCAAAACAAGGAATTCACTCACTGCTTCCCATCGGCAGGCAGGTGTTCAGCCATCCCCAGGAAAGCAGGGCTCCATCATGCGCAATGGTCACTTGGGAAGACAAACGCCGTCACTGCGAATGTCCCCCCCTTCCTCCTTCTTCCCCCAGCGTTATACGCTGAGCGTGACGCCACACGGTGTGGGATAGCCCCTTGGGCAGTTGGGGTCAGCTGTCCCAGCCGTGTCCCCTCCCAGCTTCTTGTGCCCCCCCCAGCCTCCTCGCTGGTGGGGTGGGGTGAGGAGCAGAAAAGGCCTTGACTCTGTGTAAGCACTGCTCAGCAGTAACCAGAACATCCCTGTGTTATCATCAACACTGTTTCCAGCACAAATCCAAATCATGGCCCCCTACTAGCTACTGTGAAGAAAATTAACACTATACCAGCCAAAACCAGCACACCTCACTATTTGCAGCCCTGCAGGTTATACCAAGAGTTGCTATTAGTACATTACAATCATAAAATGAATGTAGTCACTTTCTATAAGGGTCAAGTTTACTCCTAGAAGCAGGCAAACTTTATTTTTATCCATCTGGATGCCAGTCCTAGTCCAAGCTTTTCTGCCACCCGGCTGTTTTGAGTGCAGCCTTGCTCTACCTTCTTGGGTCCAAGACTTGCTTGGACAACACTAAAGCACTTAACAAAAATCTAACACTACAGAATCTACATGACACAGCCATCAGCTTGTTCACCTTACACAAGCTCCTACGTGATTTACCAAACATACAGTCCATGGTATCTGAGGAGCGTTTGGATCAGAGCCATGGGTATTCCACATTGCTATAAGAGAGAAACATTTTGAGTATATTTAGCACTTGAAGAACAGCAGTTTTCAAGTGGGTAGCATCTTGTGTTTGGTGAAGTCAGTGTACCTTCCAAGTAGCCTTAACCTTCGCAGCATCTCGTCGGGTATCACTGGACAGATAAAGAAACTGAGACAATGTACTTCAGTGAAGCACCTGGCCCTGTGCTTCCCTCCTGTCTGCCAGTGTCTGGGAGCTAGTGATACAGGTGCTGGTACTCTGAGGAATCACGGTGATCAAGGTCACCAAATCCGGAGGAAGAAGTTCAGAAAAGAAAGAGAAGTAATCATGACATCTGGGCCCACTTAACCTGAGACTGTTATTCCTTCTTCTAGAGCTCACGACCCAGATTGAAGGTGGAGTAGCCACCAGCTGCGTGCTGCAGGCAAGGCAGCCCATGCTGCCACGGCTCCCACTGCCTCTGGGCTTTGATCTAGCTGTTGGGAGGAGAGCAGTGGTGTAGGTGTTGGTGACTGTACCCAAGGGAGTGAAACGGCTCCTAATCTGGCTGGTATGAGGGTGGAACTTCCCACAGCCTGGCAAGACACTGCTGTTTGGCTGAATACACCCCTGATGGCAAGAAGGTAAGTAGGCTGCTCGGGCACATCTGAGTGCACATCTACTGCTGAAAAAGTCCTAATAGATTTTAGGCATGGAAGAAACAGCTGAAATATTTGAAAAAATGTTTTCCAGGAGAAAAATTTCCTTGACCCCAACTCTCTGTGTGTTACAACAAGCAAGATATAGATCCAAGGGACATACAAAATGAAATAGGAAGGAACAAGGAGCACCGTCCTCATTTGAGCCACGTGCTTACTTGGCAGAGCTTTGCCTTTGTGCTGTAGCACACGTATGTCACGCTTCTGCACCACGCCATTCATTCATTCATTACTTTTTTGCAAAAGCAGTGAGATCACTTTTGCTAAAGCAGTGTTTAACAGAGGTGCCTCACATCTGATCAACACTCATCAGTGAAATGAAAGCCATCAACTTAATGATAAGATGATAGGATCAAATCTTAATGCATCTCGTTGATGGTGCTTTGCCTCACAGGCACAGGAAAGAGCCTTATTTGGCTGTTTGTTGTCTACGTTCAAGAGTGCCTTGAAACCTGGCCTTTAAATTTGGCACCTTTCCCTACAAATAACCCCTATGCTTACCTTAATTACAGTCCTAAGCAACACTAGTAAAAGAGCAACAACACAACTGCACCCCAAATAATTTTTTTATATCTTAAATGGTAACAGAGTTTTAGCAATATGTAAGAAAGATTTTAACCAAGTATTTTCTTGGATGCTTTCTGAGAAAAGACCAGTCTTCCAGAAATCTCAGACCTGTGGCATGAACTCCTAAAGCACCAACAATCTTTTTTTTTTTTGACACTGACTTCCCCAACAAAAATTTACAGTAGTATATTTTAAAAAAAAAAAAAAACAAATTCCGAAATATACCCCTGCACATTTTTTTCCTGAGAAAAAGTTAAAAAAAATGTGATGTAATGGGTGTTAACCACACCACTAAAATTATTTAAATGCTGTGGTGTTAGGCAAGGTATAAGAACATAAATGGAATATCAGGATTACATATTTAATATTATATACAGACTACAAATATGTCTAGTACACACAAAGACAGTCAGTGGAGATACCTGAGAGGATTTCTTTGTTATGTTTTGGGTTTGGTAAAGCTTCTTATTCAAAGCATAGCCAGACCGATTTGGAAAGGTTACGGAAAGACTACTAATTTTGATCACTCTCTAAGCTGCTGTTATAATGGCCAACTAGGTCAACAGGTTATTTACCACCATGGCTCACAGTCTATCTTCTGCTGATGTGCTTGTAACACTCCGTAAGACATATTGTTTATGCAGAGTATATTTATACCTTCTAGGAATCAGATATTAACCCCAATATCACACGTGCGGATGTAACCTTGACATGAAATACAATCCTTTCACTGCAGACTATAAAGCCCAGGTTTCAGGAAAGCTGTTCTTCAAAGGCCAAGAATCTCGAAACGGGAGCATATACTAAGATTGGTGCTAACGGCACCAGGAGCAAGGAACGAATGGAGCATTCACACTTTAAATATGACCTCACTTGAACTAATTGACTCATGGTGCTAGAAGAGCTAAAACAGCATGAGGCTCTGCCGCTGCTAACGCGTGCGAAGGAGAGGAGAAGCCCAGAACAGCAACACTGCATAACGACCCAGGAGCAGTAAAATGATGTATGAGCACTCTTCTCGTTTTCACAAGGCAGCAGTGGAACACTAACTTGTTTCCATGGCAACCCTGAAAAAGAATTACAGCTTTAAAATTGACTGAATGGTAGCCCCATGAAAAAGTAAAGGGCAGACCATATCTTTCTAAAATATAATTTAGTACTAAGTCACCTGAACAGTATTAGCTAAAAGGATTTCAGCACTAGACTTGGGAAGTGACCCATTTGGGATATGGAGTGTTAGGTTTTTCTAATGGTGTGCTTTAGATCTGAAGGGCCTGGCGGACACACCATAGCGTACAGCATAAAAGAAGAGGAAAAAAACCTTTCTGCTTGAAATCTTTTAAGAGAAAAACAAGGAATTATTGAGGTGAAGGGGAGGGGAAAAGCCTGATAGATAACTGGCACTTTTGTCAAGAAACAGTAACAGACATGTTGAGTGCCTAGTACAAAAATACATGGGGAAGGGAAAAGAAATGTGGTGGAAATTAAACAATCCTTGGGGTGAGTAATGGGAAGCTTCTATATTTAGACTGGAAACACATCCAGTTAGACTGGGAGGCCAGCATCTGCCTCTAGCATGATGCATTATCCGGCGTTCGGAAGGCTACTCAAATCTAATCCTAAAGTCCCTGAACATTTCAGAAAGTTTTTTGGCAGGAAAAACTCCCACTAACTTCAGCAAGAGTTGAGAAAAATGCTCAGGATTTGGTCCTTCGCGTGAAATCCGAGGGCTGGGGAGAAGGGAAGGGAGCAGTAATTTGTGCATGCAAGATAACGTTTTTTTACATGACAATAGTTAAAAGAAAAAATCAGATTTATTATGGAAGACAAATTTGGGAAAGCAGAAATCTAATTTATTGGCAGAGAGTTTCCTTTGCAAACAAGAAAAAATTAGATACCTGCAAAGTCCCAGGTACATTAGCTACAGACTTGGCACTAACCCAACATTTGGAAAGTGTGGTCATATCAATTTAGAGAGGCAGATCTGTAGCTGTTATAAACTGACAACAGACAACTGTATAGTTCAGGATTTGGTCAGGCAAATTTTGTTGCAGATTACAGAAATCAGTATTTTACCAAGAAATATGACCAATACACTACTGGGAACAGTGTCATACCATGAAAATAGACTTTCACTGAGGAGTAGTGCCCCGGTCAGCTCCTCCTGCAGTCAAATGTTACCGTGTGAGCTCTCTTTCAATGGTTTACAAAAAGCAGATGTCTGTAAAAACAAATTGAAAAGTCTTGTTCAAAAAATAAGTACAAGCATTGACCTCAGTTTCTAGAAATGGCCACAAGAAGGAATTATTTCTGTGTTTTGGGTAAACAAGGGTTTCAATCTATGACCTTTTTTTTTTTTTCCAGCAGAAACTTGCACAGATCCTGTTTTCACAAAACCATTGCTTTTGAGTCTTAGCAAAACAGGTGTCCCGATTCTCAAGAATGATCAACACTGTTAATCCCTTAGGCTGGGATTTTCAAAAGCATCTCAAAAGGAAACCTTAGTGAAAGAAAAAGGCACTCTCAGGCACCTTGGCCATCCCTATGTGTGGGCCCCAACGCTGGCACCCAGCAGCAGAGAAGCCCAAGGCTTCAGTGGGTCCCCTATGTACAGGCTCACTTTGCCCTCTTCTGGGAACACTCACTTAAAACATCACATTAAGTTATAGGTTGAAACAAATCACAAGTGTGCTTAATAACGTATAAAATAGCTTAGTAAAATTGTCATGAAAATTTAAAAGCTTGGGCAAAAACCCTACACCTCTGCCATTTATAATGATGACAATGATAATGAAAAAAATAATGATGTTTTAACTCACCCATCAAAAAAATTTATTCACCCTGAGAGAGTAGAACTGTGCAAAGCTGGTGGAAAGATATACTTACCTTGAATTTATAAACTGCTCCTCAGATAAAGAAATACAGGACGAGGCGTTGCCTCATTTACATTCATTCAGTCACCCTTAGCCATTTTTTTAGCCAAGTGGATGCAAATTCTTTGACATCGTTACAGCTTATAAAGAGAGAAGCCCTAAACCTGAGCCTGGTTTCACTGTCCATATATACATGTCCATGCATCTCAGGCAATGATGACTCCTTGTGCGCACTCAACTGCCAGAGAGGACCTACAGCATTGCTGGGCGCCACCACGGCAGCCTTCAGGCCACTGACTGCAGCCCATCGAATGCTCAAAGGGTGAGGTAAGGAGTCAGGACCAGGAGGAAAGAAATATTTCCTTGTGGTAGTGGTATGGCCTGCCTTACTGAGACCGCTTAACAGCCTTTCTGCTTAATAAAAGGTGAACAATTTTTCCTTACTTGAGTAGCTACATGGCAGATGGAAAATAGAAATTGCATTATAATTAAACTGAAAAGGCAATTCCAATGTATCTGTTTCTTGCTGGTTGATGTCCAGAGAAATTCCATATCCTGAACTAGAGCTTTGCCATCGATTAGGTCTAAAACCAAAACAGAACAAAAAAAAAGAGATGATTGTTTACTCTTGAAATCACATGCTGAAAGACCCTGAAGGAACAAAAGGCAGCAGGGGAATCAAACAATAAGAGTTATGGCAAGGAGATCATACAATTTCACAAGGTAGATGTTTCTATTTAGGAATTGTTCCATATCACAGGAGAGGTCCAAGCTGGTCAACTTGGCTGGACATGGCAGAGCAGAAGTGATACTTAAAGCAGGACATCATAAAGAAGAAAGCACGGCATCTTAGAGATTAGTCTGAAGAGGGCACTTCTCTTTTATAGGGCAAAGCACAACGCATTTGCAATCAGAGCACACAAGTGGGCATTCAGCCTTAGGTTTACTGAAGACAGTGGTGTAACAAGAGAAAAAGAAGAGAGGACACCCTGAGCTGTGGATGGCTTTGCTTTGTGGACAGTCACAGCTTAGGGAAATGGAGGTATGAGTAAAGACTTTTGAGAAGGTTGCTGTGCTACAAGACACATTCCTCTGAGTGTTTATGCCTGCTCCTCCTTAGCCGCAGATAAATGAAAATGAAGCAGTTCTTCCATGACCTTGTCTGGCAGTAACCCCCTGACCTCACCAGGGTATCATGAGGTATGCTTCAATGTAAACAGATACACGTATTTAGCATTTAGCCACATCAGGTCTAAATTCCAGCTTTTTATTCCAATGGAAAATGGTATAGCGAACTTATGCAATCTGCCATTGCAAAGAATGAGCATCCCACCAGCAAACTGCTCCTTGCAGCGCCCAGCAGCAGGCCTTGTAAATGACTATGATTGAATCTACTCTAAATTAATTCAGAAGCATGTGGGATTTTAAGACAGAAGAACTGATCACAGCACAGTTAATTGGGCCTGCCCTCTTAGCCCCGTGCCCCATCAGCCCAGCTAAGCAGCTGTCCCAGCAACGGGAGAGGGGAAGTTGAGGAGGTAAACAAAAAGCTCGGACAAGAATTTAAATGAAATAAAATAGCTAAATTCTCTGCTACATTGACTTTGTTGGGGTTAGGTCTGCAGAGAGCGTGAACCAAATGCCATAACAAATAGAAAAACAAGAACAAGCCTGATTCGTGTGGCATTTCTGCTGTGCCCATCTCTCTGAATGCTCCTGCTCTTGGCTCCCTAAGAAGCTGCGAGCAGGTGCTCAGCTCTCTGCACTGCGGAGTGACTTGCAAAACGTGTCTGCTGTTACCTCTGCCTGCGGTTCTGTCGACAGCAGGGTTTTGGGGTCCATTTACCCTGCTAGAAATGAGGACTGAATGGGGCTAACGTGGCATGTGAGGCATCCTCCTCTCCCGTGCTCAGCCGCAGATGTGCTCGGTACCTCCTGGCCGTTTACACCATGCGAGCTGGGGGCTGCCCTGCTTACGCAGCGCAGAGCTGGGAAAGAGGTCCCTAATTACAAGTAATTATTACAAATCCCAAATAAGTGCTGGGGTGTGACAGACGCAGTAGCGCTGGGGCATGCACAGCAGGAAAGCATCAGGCATTTTGGGACTTTTACTGTCAAAGAGATAGGTGCAAATGGCCCCCGCGGCTGCTGGGAGGGGAGCTCTGAGCAGCCCTCGAGGGGCCGCGGTGCTTTATGTGCACTGCGCTCCCGGATAAGGCTCCCGGTAACGACTTGCCCAGCGGAGCCTTTAAAACAGATTACGGATGACAAAGCAGGAATCCAAGGTAAATTTTCGAAGCTGATGAGTGAAAAAGAGCTCACATCTTTATACACCGGCTGAGCACATTTAGGAGAGAGTCTCTGGGGTGCAATAAGCACGATTCCACATTATGTCACTTTTAAGACTAAAACTTCATAACCCTTGGCAACTTCTGCATCCTAAAAAGCAGGGTTTGAAAAGTTATCATGCACTGAAACACCTCGTATATCCAGGAGACCACTATTGCTCGACTAACGCATCCCTTGGGTGACTTTGGGTGAGACACAGTTGTCCAAGCGCTCACCTGCTGTGTGAGGACAGCGAGGGCTGCGGCAGGTCGGGGAGCGGGAGGAGGACGAGATGAGATGGGGCTGGCTCGGATTGGGTCAGCCGACCAGCACCCCAGCCCTGGCCCTGCCACCCCCCCGGCCTGCCTAACTTGGGGGCCACCATAAATGCAGTCCCTATATGAGCCATGCTTGCTTGAGTCTTTATTACTGACTCCTCAGGTGTGGTATTTACAGGAACTAAAATCAATTAAATATTCTAGAATTCTTAATTTTTACGCAGCAGCTCGTCCCGCACTAATTAGTGCAAACGGGAGGGTGGTGGTGGGGAGAAGAGCAGAGTTTAAACACTACAGCG
The DNA here is from genome assembly GCF_047370975.1 of Nipponia nippon. NCBI lineage: Eukaryota > Metazoa > Chordata > Aves > Pelecaniformes > Threskiornithidae > Nipponia > Nipponia nippon. The sequence goes on from NW_028262369.1 coordinate 5,106,067, forward strand.
ACAGATGCATTTTATAGGATTCAATGATTCATTCTGAGGCACAATCATCTTTTCAAATATTTATTACCAGCTACTATTCAATGACTGTCTGTTTTCAGGGTTGTGTTCATCACAGGTCAGATCCAAAAACTATTGAGGATATTGCAAAGACTTAAATGCCTTTGATGTGGGACATAGCTGACATGTCAAGAAATAAATCTAATTACATTCCCTGTTATATGGATACGTATAGGTGAACACAGCTATATGAAATGTTCTGGAAGGTGGATGTGATATTGGTTCAAACCCAGCTATCATCTTCTGTGATTGTTGATGAGCCATTGGTTAAGTTTCTGCTTAAAACAAAGCAAGATTTCCAAGTAGCAATTCATGGTTTTGGCTACCCTGTCCACCCAGAGAGATGTTCCAGCAGCTGGTGTGGCAGAGGGTGCTGAACATCCATCTCTTGCACACTAGGACATCGTTATACTTCATAGTGACTTTTCAGACATAAGCTCAGCTAAAATCCTTGAATTATTTTTGAAGATTTTAACCATATTAGAGCAATCTATTAAATTTCTTACCCATGCTTCACATGAGATTCTTGTAGACACTAGCAAAACACTCTTTAAGGCCAAACCCCCAGAATCCTCAGAATACGGCTGCTCTGTAAAATCTATTGATCAAACAGAGATTTCAGAGCAGAAATCCAGATCTGCTTCAGTCCAGTCATCGTCTTACATTCTCTGCCTTTCCAGTAGTCTGTAGGTGTTTTGCATGCAATACTAAAAAGGCCACGATCAAGCCTGTTTATACAAATTACAGCACAGGTGATGTCTTACACTTGGCTATCTCAAATACTACTAGGGCTATATATCAGAGCACTTCAAAAACCAGAAAGACAATTTAGCCAGCACTTCAATATAAGTGACAGAAATTTCATCTCTTTCATTCCATTCTTTATTAATGGGCATTCTTAGATGGGATCAGACCCCAAATCCGCTTAGTCCAGCTTGCTGTCTCCAAGGATAGCAAGCAAGAGGTGAACAGAAGAGAAAGTGAGAGCCGGAGGTCACGGGTATAATGTGTCATCACATAACTTTCCTCATAATTTCCAATAAAAAGACAAAGACTAAAACCAGCTCTAAGATAAGCTGCTATTCCACGGCTGCAAACCATCACACCACAAAGCAAGCGTCCTCCCAAGGTGGAAATTCCACATCCAGAGCCTGCCTTGTTTTCTGGGTGGCAGCTGGGCCCAAAACAACCTTTGGCAACTGCGATGTAATGCACATAAGCCGGTCTTTCTTCCAGTTTCATCTGCAGTGATAATTAATGAATCTGACAAGCACCAGACGCTCTCTCTTTGCATCGTCTTTGAATGATTTGCCACACAGAGGGTACATCACTGCCTGAACACCTCGCCTACCACCGTGGTGAATATTTATACAGATTTGTCACCATGAGCTAGCATGATTTTGCAGTAATCATTAATCTGCTATCTAGTGTTTAATTGCTCTTATCTGCTGCTGCAGAGAAAAGGAGCAGTTCATTAGGCAGAAGCAGTTCACTGGCAACATCTCTCTAACTCTGGCCTGGAGCCGGAGGGTGTCGGACCCCACTCCCTCCCTTCTACGGCTGTAGGGATCCATGGGCTGTGGAGCGCTTGTGCTGGAAATCTGCTGGACTCTGGGGGTGTCTGTGTGGTGTCCCCCCTGCCTGGGGCTGGAGGCTTTCCTGGCAGGGCTGCCTGCGTGCTGCAGCGGTGCTGTCACGTTGGTGGCAGAAGGGTGCAGGATTAAGGTAAGTACAATATTGCCCATACACCTCCCCAGCACTCTGGCCAGGCATTGGGCTCTCAGGCAGCATAAAGGTTCAGCCAAGCCTGCCCAGCCTCGTCCCACCTTCCCCTGCTCTCCCTGCGTCCCTTGGCCCGCGGCCCTGCAACCATCTCTGCTCAGGGCTGCCCGGCCCCGTACACCGCCTGGATGCTTCCCCCCGCAGCCTTGCGATGCATCACCCTGACACACGCCTTCCCCCAGGACTTGGCTTATGGCAAAAAACAAAACATGAGGGGCTAGTTAATGCGATTGGCTGCCAGCTCTCGTTCTTCATGCTAAGAATGTGAAGTATGTGCCTGCCAAAAATAACAATACCATATACACAGATACAACTTAGCCATCAGATAGGAAAAACCCAGCAGCTTCCCGGTGAGAGATGCGAATACAGCTCTTCTGGAACAGAAGGAGCAGAGAAACGTAATATCTACATAACTGAGTTTTCTCTGCTGTGTGCTCCAAATGACACCTTTTGCTCAGAGGCCCTTAGGCACAAAGAATCAGGGTAGCTGGGATGTGTAAAATAATATGTTTAGTTTTGGGGTAATAATATGTCTTTCAAATGAGAATGGCCTATTGCTGCAAGCTTCAAAGAAGCAGTCAGTGCACTCTTTAAAGCCCAAATAGGCATTTTATGATGCAAAGGATAAATCTGTCAGTAAAGATACTCGTAAGTCAAGTAAATACAGCTGTTCTCGTACATGAAGAGCTAGATAGTACTATTGTGAGGAAAATTCTGCCCTCTATAAAAAAGGAGCAAAGAAAAAGGGAAAAACAGAAAAGCAAAAAGGTGGGGATTTTTTTTTCTATGCCCTGCAGCACTGAGCTGCAACCAGATACACATTGACTGGGGATGGGCTCTGGCACCATTAGGTTCAGCATCAGTGGTGTGTGGGTGGTGGGGGAGGAGGATGTGCAAGCTGCCACCTCCTGAAAACATGGCCTGTTTGCTCCATCTGAGCATCAGCTGGTCTTTCGGATCAGCTCCTTTGCAAGTTGCTAATTCCTCAGGTCTGCGGCAAACAGGGAAACATGGGTGTGATACGAAAGTCATGTGTATGCGTTCATGTGATACATAATAGAAAGAAAGGGACTGGCTTAGTTAATAACTGGACAGTAGCCATGAAGACACAACTACCTGGTCCCAAACATGATAATATCCAAAGCCGAGAAGAAAAGAGAGGAAAGGCTCTAATACTCAGGTCCTGGAATTGGGAATAAGCAGACAGCCAGGGTTCATGCCAAGAGCAGCACAGCAGCCTACCCTGGAGCAGGCATGTGGTGGCGGAGCAGGCACTCCTGTGGTGGTGGCATTTTGGACACAGGCGTGCAGCTGCCTACAGACATAGAGCTGTGCATCACAGGCAGACACAGGCTGGTACCTGATGGGGAGCTAGGGAAAGCTGGCACTCACCTACCTGTACGACAGTGCAAAGTTTCACATGCCTATAGGCTATGCTGTCATAAATGCAGGCATAAACAGGTAGGGCTGCATGAGCCCTTGACTTACCAAAGCCAGCAAGGAAAGAGAGATCCATATATCCCTCACTTTATATACTTTGTAGTTCGGACAATAAGAAATAAATACTGCTCTTTTCTGAAGATACTATTTTAGAATTCCAGGTCCCGAATGGGACTCTTGCATCATTATGGGTGAGAAATAAAAGACCCTTTAAAACTCACCTTAGAGGGACTGAACCCTGTTGCTTCAAGTGGAGAGATGTACAAAAAGCTGTAGAAAACCTTCCTGTTCAATACCAGACTGCAAGATCAGCTATAAAACTGCAGGATCAAAGGTCTGTCTAGCTCAGCAGCCCGCCGCTGGCACGGGCCAACAAGCGATGCTGAAGGCAGGCTGCAAGGGCAGGCTGCAAGGGCAGGCAGGTCTTGAGCAGTCTTCCTCACATGCTATCCCCCTCTAGACAGTGCTCCTAACTTCCACTTCCCAGTGTTTCAGCATTTTCTGAGCCAGCAATTGCCTTCAGACCACAACAGTTAATATGTGGTAATATCTGTATCCTTTATGCATGTGTTTAAATTCCATTTGAACCCATTTACAAATGGCAGCCTCAGGAGAACAGTCCCACAGTTTGGTTGTGCATTACACTTAATGAGACGTGTAGAAGAAACCTGAGATGCAGTTTGTTCTCTAACCTGTACCAACAACCTTGTAAGCACATGCTTTGCATTCACAACTGTAGCGCTTTAGGGTCCAATACAAGCCATTAGTCCTTTAGCTGGGCCTGGAGTCCAGCAGGACTGCCCCTGGAGGCAGCGTGAGAAAGGCAGAGTGTGCTGGGCTGACCTTGGCTGGCTGCCAGACGCCTACCCAGCTGCTCTCACTCCTCTCCTCAATGGGGTAGGGAGAGAAAATAAGATGGAAAAGCTCATGGGTCAAGACAAAGTCAGGGAGACTGGTTACCAGTTACCATCGTGAGCAACACAGAGTCAGGGACCATGGGAAATTAATGTAATTTATTGCCAACTAAAATGGCACTAGATAGTGAGAAACAAGGATAAAAAAATAAAAGAACCTTCCCCCACTCCTCATCCTGGCCTTTTCTGAGGCTCAGCTTCACTTTTTCATTCCTGAATCCTTTACCTCCTGTCCCTCTGCCTCGAGCGGTGCAGAGGGATGGGCCATGGGGGCTGTGGTCAGCCCACAGCAGCTCCTCTCGCCGCTCCTTCCTCCTCACGCTCTTCCCCTGCTCCGCCATGGTCTCCCCAGGGGCTGCAGGGGAATCTCTGCCCCGGTGCCTGCAGCACCTCCTGCCCCTCCTGCTCTCGCCTGGGTGCTGGCAGGGCAGGGTCTCACACATTTTCCCTCACTGCTCACTGCCTGGGCAGGGCTTTGCCCTTTCACGAACATGTTTTCCCTGAGGTGCCACCAGCCTGGCTGAGGGGCTCAGCTGTGCCCTGAGGGGAGGCGGCTGGAACCGGCTGGAACCAGCTGTGTCCGGCACGGGGCAGCCCCGGCCTCGCCTCACAGAGGCCCCCGCAGCCGACACTGGGACAGGGCCACCCCGTACAGGGACTTTGTGTATCGTGCACCCTGCCAGTGCGGGACAGAAAAACGGCACAGTCACATGCCTAAATCACGTGTGGTGCGTTGGTGTACAGTCTCACAGAAATATTTAATTTTTATATGTAAACAAAGGCCTTTTGTCTAGAGTGGACACCAAAGGATTTCTGTGCTTCCTCTCAATGAGGCTGGAGATCCATAACTTCCTAGAAGATGTGTCTCAGTGAAACCCGGGCGATTTGCTGAAATCCTGAAACAAGCAGTTGAAGGAGCAGAGTGGGGATTGGTTTTCCCGTGTCGTGCTTAATCTGCTTAATCTTTTAACGTGTCCGATATTTTAATGACCTCCTGCCCTCCTCTCATTGCAAAGCTGACTTCGCCGCCGCTCCCAGCGTAAACACCAGCCCTTTGATTGTTGCCAGAAGGCTTTCACAGAAAAGGCTACTTTCTCTGGCACAGCACATAAGGGATTTACGTTGGATTGCAAAGGAATGATAAAGTGTATCATTATAATTACAGAAATGGGCTTATCCTGTAGATTTTCCCTTCGTAAAGCAAGCTGCCGAGGGAGTGGTGCTCTTGCGAGGACTGCAGCGGCAGGGGATCCTCCACCATCGGGCGTGCTCAGCCCACGGGCAGCCATGCCGCCCATGGCCTCGCAACCAGCTACTGTCATCGGGAGGAGGAGAAGGAGGAGGTAATCAGGGCTGGATACGGTGCTTCGTTTGTAGAGGAGGTTCTCAGGAATAAGGTTTTAGCATGTGTTTATTCAGGATTAGCCCACCTGTAATTGAATGTGTTCAGTGCTGCAGAGTTTGTTCCTCCAGAACCACTCCGGAATAATTAAATGAGAGAGAGGAGGCAAAAAAGCTGTGGAGTTAAGTGAGCTTTAGATGTGTGCTGTCCCTCTGCTTTTTTGCAGCCCCAGTACTTCCTAAGCGGGTTCAGCAGCTGCCAGGCCTGCGGTGGCAGGCAGGTGAGGACACTTTAAATGCTCACTTGCGACTGGTGCTCCCAGCCGCTCTGATGTGCTGATGCTTCAAAAGCAAAAGATGAGATAATGACAACTCACTTCCATCAGGCAGCAATTCAGTTCGTGTGGTTTTGAATTGTGTCTGCTACAAAGAAATCACATCACAAAGCGGCTTTAAGCACAATGAGCAACAGAGAAGCTGGAAAAATAATGAAACTCTAACTGATCTACTGCAACTTTTTCAGGCATGCTCTTTTAGAGAGAAGCCCAGGTAATAAATTATCATAAATTTGAAATTAAGGTATCTTATAAATATTTACTGGTTACAGCTCTTGCTAGCAAACAAACAGTAGTTAAAATCTCCAATTCCATCTTCTTCATTTGCTCAGCAGTCTTTCAGTTGAACAAATTCCTACTGGGTTGTATTTCCTCTCTGTAGCTTCCACTCAAAGATAATAATTTCTGAAGAGCTTCAGAAAAATCAGGATAGCGGTTTTTGAGTTATGTGAGGGAAGGGAAAAAATATGCTTTCCCCATATGTTGTGATTGAAATGTTGCATTTGCATAAGTCAAAACCAGCTGTAGCTATAAAATTTTTAACTTGGCTTGATTTATTGCCCTTATTGAGGAAGGAAAAACAAAAGATGTCTCAAGATGATCCGTTCAGGGGATTTTGAGTTAGGATATGAATGGTTAGGTCTGGCATATGTGCAACTGCAGTATTTTCTAGTGGGGTTTTCGCATAGCTCTTGAACAAGAACATTTTTTCTTGCATGGCATGCACAGATCCAGGAGCCCTAGCTGAGGATGACAGCATTAAAGGATACTCAGCATCAGTTCGCTCTTAGAAATAATATTATTGCTTACAATTGTTTGTTCTTCAGTAGTGCTTAAACGCTCCACAGTCATTTGGCTGCGAGTTGCGATGATATCTTTACTTGAATAGCATCAGTAATAGCCTGGCTGGCTTCAGTCGGACCCCTGGCAGAGTGAGATGCTACTGCAACTGACTCAAAGCATCAGCGTGACCCACATCGAACGCCCTGCCCCAAGGATCTGAAGCTGTTAAAAGCAGATACATGGAAGAACATGGCAAATAAGACAGGGAACAGAGAGAGATACAGAGAGCACAGGGCACTTGAAGGACACCATTTCCCGTACAAACACGAGAACCATTTAATAATGGCTAACTACTTCCCAAAACGAATGTCAATATATAGGCTTAAGAACATCCTGGCTTTTCACAGAAAGCAGCGTATTTTGCTCTCAGATTTTTTGTTTTGGGTCTTGATTTTTAGTTCCCTCTCCCCTTCTTGTCTTCCATTTTTCATCTTAGATGCAGTAAGATAAACTCCCTTGGAACTGGTGCTCCTTTCCCCTCTTCAGGTACTGTCAGAGGAGTCACCCTGCAAGTAAGAGATGCTATCTTGCTCCTCTCTCCCTGGCATTGCAGTGAGATAGGAAATGGAGCTGTATTTTACTGCACAGCAGCTGAAATTTTGTCCTGGTGAAATAAGAGACAAAAATTTCCATGTGTTTTGATGGAGTGAGCAAATCACACAGAAATGGCTGAGTCACTTCACTCGTCTCTGTAGAGTGCTTTGAGTTCCTTAGGGAGACTGGTTTATTAGTGCAACATATGCATTTGTTTATCTGTGCACCAAAAAGCTTGTCTAATTCTTTTTCAGCTATACCAGTTGGCCAATGAAAGATATCATCGCTACTTACAAACCCTGTCCTACCTATGTCCTTAAGATCACTGAAGCTGCAGCAAGATACCAGTTTGTTATCAGTAGGAGTCAAAGGTTGACAGTGGGATAATGCCGAAAGTAGGGGTTAAGGAATGATATGGTCGTTGTCAGCAGGAAGATTATAGAATCACAATTGCATCTTGCTTGAGAAATTTCAAAAAGGGAAGAAGCCCATCACATAGCTGTTAAAAAAATATTACGTTAATGCTGAATTGAATGAAACCATACTGAGCTACAGCCACTGAAACGTGGTGCACTTGCCCTTGCAGTGCATCAGGCTTTGACAGCCCTTGTCACCTTCTTGCCTCAAAGACTTCTTCTGCAAATGAAATCTTGCTGAGGTTTGAGAAGCAATTGGGGTCTGCATGAGAAAGTTTGGCTGCCCTCACCGCGGTGGTCAGGGTACGCAGGGCACACATGACTGGGCCTGGGACTGCAGCTGGTGCAACTCTATCTGTTTGGCTTTCTGTTCCCCACCCCATGCTCTGCAGGCTTTGCTTTTGCTGGCAAAAGTTGTTTTCTCAGTGTCAAAAAATGAGCCAAAGTCTACAATGTAAAATGATTTTTTTTCACCTCTCTCACCTTTCCGTGGCAATTGGCAGGATTTGCAGGTTTCACATTACGTGTCAAGTTGCTTCCAGAGGCTCCAAACTCCCAGATTCTTAAAAATCAATGAGCTAGACACAGTGAAAGCTCAGGAATTTCTTGCTTCATCACGTACCATACAGTATATAATTGTGTTTTAAAAGAAACAAAAAAACACATGTATACACAAACCTACCCAGAATTACAGCTTCTCTGCATTTTGGAGGGCTGAAATTTCGTGGAACTTGACAACATGTCTGCCTGCATTAAGGCCAGATCTCATCAACATAGAGGTTATACTTAGGTGCTATATGTGGGGAAGAGGTAGCAAACATACCCCTAATCTTATAGCTTTCCTCAGCGTTTAGGATCTGTGGCTTGAGTGGAAATGAAGGAATCTGACAGGAGTAAGTGCGAGACCAGCATTAAGGTTGCTTTGGTCAGCACAGAGGACCCACTTGTCCTGGAAAAGAGTCCTGGGGATCGTGGTAGCAATGGTGTCAGTGGGAACACACTTGAAGGGAAGCAAAAAAATTAAAAAAAAGGTATTACGATAAGCTGTGAAGCAGAGCTGCGTCTACTCAGCTCCAAAGAATCTTAGATTGATTCCAAACCTGAGCTTCATAGTGAAAAAAAGTAAATGAGCTCTGCTCATATGCTTATTCAGCAGCACTGAGCCTTGTGGAGACCCAGATCTCGAGGGAGCTGGGGCGGAGGAGGGTGCCGGCAGGTGCTCGCCTGCCTGGAGGCCACCCCTTCTGTACCCCACTGCGGAAGGAGCTGGGGGTTCCTATCTACCTCTCTCTTCTGATACACTGGGAAGGGACAGGATAATAAGCATGCAAGTGACTTGGATAAAACCCAACTATAGCAGACAGGGAAATGTTTATTCATTCGCCTAGAAAAGAAAACCTGAGCAACCTATTCATACATTTCAACAAAATCTGTTTTCCTCTGTTGGCGGAGTAATGAATCACCGTTTATTTACATACGGGAAGTAGCACCTTACAGTAAATGGATGGAAATGGAGACTAATTTGAAAGTGTCATTTTGTGAAGGGCACCAGTAACATTTGTGACACATTCTAGTTTTTGACCATCTGGCAACATTGAGGGCTAAACTAATGTATAAACCTTGAGAGACCCCATTTGTAGCAGGAACTGCTTTAGACTTCAAATTTTAATGGAGTGAGATCTCAGATCAATGCCACCCTAATAATGCAGAATGGATTTGGGCCAGGACACAGTGCTGTTTATACTGGCTTTCTCTGAAAGGCCGGAATTACAAATACAGGGACTAAATCTTTCTCTCCTAAATTGAAAAAGATCTGTTAATAATTATTGTGAGCCAAGAGAAAAATCCAGACCTCTCTAGAGACAAAGGAACAGGCAAATACAACCGGGAGGTCATTAGCGTAAGCTTTGCAATTGCTGTCCAAAGGGGCTCTTTTTCAAACCTGTCAGGAATTTCTTTCTAACAGTTCAGCTATTCAAAAAGTGTCTGCTCAGATATTGCAAAAGTCAGAGTCATACACAAAGAAAGGACACAGGGAAGAAGACATGAAATTTAGCAGTGAATCCTAACCTGAGTCCAATGATTAGCATATACGGAATAACGCAGGGAGGCAGCTAGCCTAGCGAGTGGTGAAGTGGTGCAGGATGATGAGGCCAGAGCTGAATTGTTAGTGCTGGGGCCGGTCTGTGCCCTTGCCTGCCTCAGTTTCTCCTTTGCAAAACAGGAGTAATGACAGCGACCTTGTGAAGTCTTTCCCTTGACTCCGGCACACACCACAGATGGAAAGTGCTTGCAAAGGGAAAGTGCCGCTATTTCGGGAGGAGGGAGGTGAGGCACTGAGCAGCTGAGCGACTTATCTGCAGGCACACAGCGAGTCAGCGGCAGCTCCAGGAATAGCACATGGGTCTCACGGCTCAACGGGAACAGATAATGCTTAATAAAGAATTTAAAGCAGCAATTAAGGGTGCACTTCTACCAACTTTACATTAAATGAGGAATCCCCTGGCCTCCTTGGGAAGTAAATACAGCTCAGAGTGAATTCAGGGTGCAGATCTGGGACCTAGAGAACTGCTTTGGATGAACAGTGTCACTTGAAGGGTTTTAGCAAGTGAAAACCAAAGTCAGTGCTGAGGACTAAGATTTGAAAGCAAGTGCTGACATACTGAGGTCCTCAGAAATTTTGTCTGTGAGGAAATCTACTGTATAATTAAATTTGCAGTTTCCTTAGTGGGACCATCATTTCCTTCCATGAACAAAAAGATAAATTTCTTAGATGTTCTGTCATGGAGTCTTCTAATGTAACGAGGCTTGACAGACTGAATAAGTAACTCCACAGCTTTTAAGAATAATCTTTTTGATAGCAGCGATTCCCTGAGATGATAACCTTCCTAAACAACTAAGGAGTCTACCAATGAGCTGAGAAGCGTAGTTTCGCCAGCCACAGAGGAATTGCAGTCATGACCTTGTCCAGACTCTCTGACAGGATTTTGGCAACGACTGCAGGAATCGGAGGCTCAGGAGGAAATGCAAACTTCCCGGTCGAAACGCCAGTTGATAAGTAATTCAGCGGGAGTCCCTGGGCCGCGCTGGAGGGGGTGTGGATGCCGGCAGTACATCCAGATGAGATGAGAGTAGTGCTATCGTCAGAAAGGTGTCCCACACCTGAGGCAGCCTGTGAAGAAGAGGTCTTTCAGAAAGACATCTTCTGAAACACGGCTTGCCTCTGACAAAATACCTGTAAATCATTTTATTCTTTCTGTGATGCAAGTTAGCCAACTTTTCAAAAATTAATCAAAGGTTAGATCTCAAAGACTTCTACGTTTGCTTCCTCTGGTATCTCCCATTTGTAGCTGCCATTTATACGGACGGGGCTGCTGCCCTCCAGGTACCAGAGCAATGGTTGTTGTCTTTATGTTTGGGAAAACCTCACTGGAGGATTTTTTTTATTCTAATTTATTTAGACCGGATAAACAGCCTTAAGTCTTCAAGTGAGAAGGTTTAGTAGTTTAGCTTCTTCTTTTACAGGAATTAATTATAACCAAATTCAAATCTGCATGCTGTCTCCACCAATCTAATCACAAATATGAGTCAAAAACAGTATACAAATCATCTTTATCAAGGAGTGTATAGTTATGGCATTACAAAAATACAGGGCATGGTATTCCCACACTGGCCTTTTATTTCAACAGCTACAGAGAGAAACCAGGCTGTCTGCTCTGCATCTCCTCTGCCTCTCCTCTCCCTGACTCATTTTAAGGTCACACCAAGAGGCAAAGCAAACAGATGAGTATATCCGTGTTCCTCCACATCTAAAGCAGCTGCTAGGAAGTATTTTTCTGCAAGCACAAACTAGAAGTATCTAAAAAGAAACAAGCTATACAAAAGCCCATTTACGCCAGGTATTAAACCAGATTAAGTCCAGATTCACACGTCTTTTAGTTATGCTTAGAGGAGCTTCCTGCTCTGAATTGACCCTGGTGTCAAGAGAGGCAGCTAGTGCACTTTGGGGCATTTAAATGTGTCTTTGGCAGAAAATGACCCTCAGAGCACTGGAAGAGTATCAAGATTTGTCAAGTTTGAATGTCTTCTTTGCTGTAGATGGAAATCATATTTCTGCCTGCATTTCATTCCTACTAGACAAGGAGGGTGTTCTGCTCACTATAGACAATCTTTTGGGGTGCAACCAAGCTCTGGCAGGTAAATATCCCACTACTGATGTTTGCACTTATGGTTCAGTGTGCAAGGAGCCATGCAGGAATGAGTAGCTTTTTATTCCTGCATTTCTCTTAGTCTGCCTATCCTAAAGTAAAGAAGGCAGAGTTTCCTACATCATAGTTTCTTTCCCCTTCAGTGCCAAATCAGTCCTAAATTGGCCTGCACTGAACTCTGATTATGTGATGGTTGGCTACGGGCCGACCCGTGCAACCCCGCATCAGAAATGATCAGTACTGCAGCTGAGAACAGACTTTCAGAAGAGCTGATACCCAGCTTCTCAGCAGGCATTTTAGCATCTGGATCCAGCTAACATTAAAAGGAGTCCAGCCCCAGCTACATTTTAAAAGCTGGGGCTGAAGTCTTACGGAGCTGCCTGTGTAAAGCAGCCAGATCTTGAGAAAATGGGGCATTCTCTCTGGGAACCAGGCTAGTTTGAATATCTGTCCAGTTTTTTAAACATCCGAATGGGTGCTGCATGCATTGCAAATGCTTTCAAAGCTGGTTTTCCCCTTTTGACATCTGTTTGGTAGCTTATATGAAATAAACCATATTTTTTTCTGCTAATTGAGTTCATGTAACAAATTTTCGTTAAAATGGAATTCTTTTAGGGAAACGGATGAAGTTACCTATGTGAACTACGTGGCTGAATCCCAGGAGAGAATACTTTGTTACATCTGAATAGCATTTTCTGACAGTCTGCAGTGGTGCATTCTCTTGGCAGGCATCCCTCCATAAATCATGTACTACAGAGTGTAAAAAAATGAATGTTTGGTACGTTACCATGAGATTCCTTGGCAAATCCACATGCGAGAGAGCTACTTCACGTGCCTTGGCAGCTACCTAGTGATAAAGAATGAAAGATAAGTTCACAACATGGACCCTCAGGAACTTCAGAGGGACAAATGGTCCTCTGATCACTGTGAAGCTACTTGGGGATAAGGAAAAAAATTGTCAGCAAATTTCTGTAAGCCAGAAATACATTCCAAGAAAATCTGAGACATTTCTGTAACTTCATCCTGCCAGAGTGTGAAGGATTCAGATTTAAGCCCGAATCCAGCAAAACACATGAGAGTGAACTTGAACTGAAAGCTTACAGCAACTTCAGGGCTGTGGAAAGGGACACAGAGCATAAAAAAAGGAAACCACATGATCCTTTCTGTCTTCTGCCTATAGCTGGAGAGCGGGAATTATGGTCATCAAACAGAAAGCAAAACATTTCTAACAGCTACTAGCAAGCATGTGGTCACTCAACACCTAATTAGACCTTTGGGCCTTATAGCAGTAAAACATGATACAAGCCAAAATATAACTGAATTTTGAAGAAAATTACCTTTTTTTTTGGTGGACAATGTATTTACAGTTACATCAATGGCTTGCAGACCAGGATGCCTTGAAGTATCAAGTTATTGTGATATTAATCCTATCTTCCAACTGACCATGAGAAAACATTTCCTGTAGCTGCTGCCTTCCTGTGTCTCGGCCAGAGGCAGAAGGCGTATCAGAAGGACCATTCAAATAATCTAAAGGACTGCTTTAGCCCTCATAGGAGGAACAAAATTCCAGTATGTGACCTTCACATGCAACGCTCCACACGGCTAGCTAGTTGCAGTAACACTGTTTCCCTAACTTCATTTTGAGTCAGTACCATCACTCCCATTAAGGATCTTCATCGTAGTTAGGAATGAATAATCTGCTGTTATTGTACCACAAAAGCAAGTGTGTGCCATGGTACACCAGATGTTAATGGCATTGTTGTATGGGAATATATGGGAGCATAACGGCACCTCCCTGGCTCCACCAGCAGTTGGCAGTCCATATGGTGGTGGCACACACCCCATACTGATGGATGCTCAGCAGATGCTCTTCAAGAGCTAAAAAATGCAAACAGAGGCTGGTGTGATCAATATACAGCCCTCATAGTTCAGGCACTGCTCACAGACAGCAAATGCAGTAAATTGGAGGGGAGAGGGGGGAGGGGGCGCAGTCTTAAAAAAAAAAAGAACAGTCTTAGAAAAAAGGGCCAGTAAACCTTTCGGCATTTTAAAAAAAGTAGTTACAGGTGCTGCTGAAGAGAGAGCTTTACTTTGTTACCAAGCTTCTGCATCTTCATTAAAAAATATATATTTTGGAAAAATTTCTTATTTAAAGTAAATGATTTCTTGGCCTTCAGGAACCTGCATTTGTCTACCTCTGTCTGGGATTGTCCTCAAGACACCTGTGCATGTGTGTGCTTATGCATTCATAAAGTGCTTTTTCTCTGCTCTGAAAATATTGGGTCCCTCAAGACCAAGAACCTCCACTGGCGTGAATATAACTTCTCAGTTCCTCTGTACTGCTCAGACAGTTACACGAAACTATCAGAATCTGGATCTTCCTAGGATAATGCTAGATTTTTTTTATTGTCATGGTTAAAGAAAAATAACCTCTCTGCTCATATCAATATTTTAGAGCATCTTCAGTGGTTGAAATTAGGTCAGGCGCAGCAAAACTGCTGGTAGTTGAGGTGAAATAAAGATCAATAAGGTTACCTGATACAGAGACAGCACAGCCAGCAGCAATCATAATATTAGCACAAAAATGATCAAAATCCGCTTATATGTGGGAGTCGCAAGAAATGGAAACAAATACTAAAACCCACACAGAAGACATAATTTATGATTCATGGGATGAGACAGGAATGCAATTTTCAGAAGAACACTACTGAAAACAAAACAATCTAAAGGAAAATGCATTAGGTATCAGTCCATTTGAAGGAAAAAGGCATAAGAGCTGCCAACATTGCCCTGTACCTCCTCCATTTTGATACAGCAAGCAGCCGCAGGGAAATAAAAGTTAGAACTTAATATCCAAGGTCGTTAGTGTTCTCAGTAACAGATTATCCTTGAAAACACATTAAAGAAGAAAATTGTTTTAAATATAAAATTGGAATAAGGCAAAATTAGCCCATAAACTTGAAATAAAAAAAAAAATTTCTATGCGTTGCTAGCACTTGTTAAAAAGAGCAAGAACTGTAAGGGGTTTAATGCTTAATGTGAATTACCTCAGCCATGTGTATTACATAGCCAAAGCCATAGAAATGGCCATCTAAATTGATTCTGGAACTGGTAGGCCTGCAGCAGATTTGCAAATGATAATGCATATATTAATAGATACTTTCACTAATTTCACTAATGACCAATTTTAATGAGAAATTTGGATTTGTAGATGAACAGAAACATTCCCATTCCATCATTTGTACACATGCAAAGAATTCCACATCCCAGCACAGAGACTGAGCCAGCCGCAACACAGACTTATCCCTCCAAACCCACGTCCAGTGCAGCACAAAGGGTCTCGCACTGCCCTCATGGAGCTGGCCCTCCTCAAGCACCTTCATAGATTTATGTCTTGCAAAATACTGCTTAGTTCCAGAAAATGGACCCCTGTCAGCTTTAAGGACTAGGTAGCTAATGACATGGGCTTGTGGAGCTGCTGGGGAAGGAGTCACATACTAAACTAGTTGACAAACTGAATGCAGACTGTTCAAAGAACTGCAGGAAGCAGCCCCTGAACTGCATGCACAAACTAGAAGCTTGTGCAGTCGCAGCAGATGTGTCCTGCTCCTTGCACGATGCTGTGATACTGCAGGCAGCTGGACTCTGCATTGCCACAAGGAAAGAGCCACCAAGTAGTGTGGTGTGGCTAAGTCTGATTTAGTAAGCAGGCAAAGTGAGGGATCGGCTGTGTCAGGAAAAAGCTCCTCAGTCACTGCCTCACCCTCTGGACTCCATCAGCTGAGACCTATCCCCTTTTGCGTTCCAGCGAGTGAGGACCTGGAAACCTCTGATAAACCCCCTGTTTCAGGGTCCAGAGGAAAGCCATCAGAAATACTCCAGGGACTTCTGAAAAGGGGAGCCTGGTGCACTGGAAGAGAGTGGTCCTGCAGGTAATCTCTTGATTCCTACAAGGCACCGTGAAAAAAACCCAAAACCCAAAAAACTTCCAGTGTATAAGATTGGCTTTACCACTTACCACACAGCCATACAAATATCCTGACTGATGTCCTTCGTTACCATTTTAGTCTTGTCTTCCACCACCTCAAAGATTCAGTGGGCACCCTATATCTGAATGAACGGAGAAATTATTTCAGCTGCAACATTACCTCTAGGGGCTTAAAGGGTTTTTTTCTAAATTTGATTCATCTTGCAACTAAAACAGCTTAACCGTGAACACATGCAGAGACTCATTATCTCTGCCTCTGGCTTCAAAAGGCTCTGGGAGTTCCTTGGACCCATTCAAAACCTCTTCCACTTTCAAGTGCCATCAAACATTATTCACTGACTGTAACATGAATATCCAGACACAGTCTCTGTGTCTGATCTTTGTGCCCACCAAATTGTTACTTCCTTTCTCTCCCCATTCTCTCTCTCTCTATTGTATTTTTATGTGTTGGGTTTTGTCTTTTGTTCTTTTTTTCTGTATATCTCTGCTTTCACATTTCCTTCTAACCAAGATGTTTTTATGCCCAGCATAATTTTGTTCATGTTTGAATAACTGTGCCTTCCTGGGCATTCAATAAACCATCCTTGAAATTTCCAGTTTTTATTATATTACTGTGACTTGTCAGGAATGCTGACAACTGCTGCAAGCTTTGAAAAAAAAGCAGATAGAGTAATAGAAAAATTCAGGTTGGAAGGGACCACAAGAGGTCATCTAATCCAACCTTCCACTGAAAGCAGGGTCAACAAGGAGTCAGCGTACTCATGTCTAAGAGGTGTCTTACTCTGTGTGCACCAAGGAAACGTTCAGATTATGAATACCTAGGCAGCAGCTACATCACTAACTCCTCTTGTCACTCATGATGAAGTTCAGTATTTCTCTCTCCAGTGGAAAGCTTTCTCCTAACGATGCTCCCCCTCTGCTCCCCCCACCCCGAACTTTAGAAACTAAACTTGTAGCCCAGCTTGAATTGACCCATGATGAGTTTTTCTCCCCATTCTTTACAGATACCTACTCAAGGAGCACCAAGCAGCATGCTCTCCTACTTTAGTTTACTACATGAAAACTTAACGTAATCCAGAGTGTTAGGCATGAGGTGGAGGAAGTCTGCTAACAGTTCATAGTGTCTCTGATACAAAATAAACCATCATTGCCTTTTCCCTACATCCCACATTGTACCCGTACAAAACATATTTTAGCATTTTTTCTGCTTAGCCGTCTATCAGCATTTCTGTTTTTCACATCCAAGTTCACACACAATTCCTCAAATTATTTAGATGCTAGCATTACCCTACAGATGGCCAAAGCCGTGTCCTTTACATTTCCATTTGTGCTTGAATTTGTCATAGCTCCAATGTTTAATTTGTAAAACGCTCCAGTGTAGCTAGCTACTCACCAGTCTTTCACATAAATACAGATCATGGTGCAAGCTTTCAGCAAGAAACCACGTGGGAAAGACATACTTTCTCTTTCAGAGAAATGGTGGGGGTCTCCCCTCTTCATTCTTCCCACATCCCTCCCAAAGATCATTCCCGTAACTATGAAGCATAATTTTATAAATCAGCAGAGAATTTTGTCTTGACAGCTGTGCCATCTTGCTTTATGTATCACCTTGAAATGCTTTCAGCTAATTTCAGTTTTATGAAAAAATCAAAAAAAGTCTTTACAGGCTTCATATATTGACCTAGTCACTTACATATATCTTTTCTTTTTGGTAGATTGTGGTCTGACTTTCCTCCTTCCCTGTAAAATAAATCAGTAACTAAATTTAGGTGAGGTGGTAAGCTTTCTTTACTCCATACACCTAGCATGACACCAGCTTCACACAAGCAGGACACTAGCGCACACACACACACATACATGTAGAGGGGTGTCTTGAAGTCAGTCCAAACACTGTAGTAGTTTATGTGCACAAGCAAAGGATTAAAGTTTCCCTCTGACATGATCTTCATCAGTTCTGGGTGCTCTTGGGTCCCAGGGAAACCATCCTGCTGCTCTCTGAAGCTGCTGCCCCCACCACAGCTGGCGATCCCCCAGGAAAGAGTCTTGTACCTTGTTCATAGTCATTGGACATGAACTTAAATCGAAGCTGTCAGGGACAGCACTACGCTAAGTTGCTTGCCGATGCTGATATTAAACTCTATACTCACAACCTTGCAAATGTTTCCATTGCAGGCCCAGCAGCACAACGTGCCAAGACTGCAAGGACTTGGGTTTTTTCTATTTATCTGCATGGACTAGATCTTCTTTAGAGGAAGCTCAGCTGCAGCAATGCAATGCTTTCCTCTCTTAAGCTGGCAGCAGAGTCATCTGAGAAGGTCTAATGTGTACCAAGGAAGGGGGATCTTGCATAGACGATTTTTTTTCAGAAAAAATAGGAAGCAGAAGTTTGCAACAAACTTCATGATGATATATCTCTTAGAATCTGAAGATACCAGTTTCATTGGTATAATCACACCAAACAGAAGTGGAATTGAGGTTAACAAGCCCTTAAATTGATAGTTTATCCTTTTAAGGATAAGGACATTAAGGACATCTTAAGTTGAAAACATATAACATGTTGGTCACGAGCAACTGGAGAAGGTGATGTTTGTCTACATTTGCAGAAAGACAAATAGCATTAGGAAAACTTTCTACCAGGGTAATCACTGAAAACACAATACACCAGAAGAATTCTAATTAGCTCTTTTCAGATTGTCTGAATCTCTCAATGATGGACAACATGTAGGAGACTATTTGAACTTATTTAGTTTTGAGAATGCTCTTGAAATCATCCCTGGTAAGCGAAAAAAAAACACTCCATGTGGAGTGGCTTAATGTTAGCTGTGGCCTTCTGAGAATAGAGCTATCACCAAGCACACTGCTGAGTATAAATCTGAAGGATCATGCCACTCTTCTCTTACACAAGTGTAGGTTTAGGCATCATAGGCTCTAGACATTTCCCAAGGAAAATATTCCGATTTCCTATATGGATGCTATTACCATTGTTGTAGCAGTATAAGACATAGAGAAGCCAACTCCGAACGCTGCATGGAAGACAGCACACTAATAAAAGGGGGTTGTGTAGCATCCAACACAGCTGAGAAACATGGCATTTTGACTAAACATACCAGGTTTAACACAAGACTGCTTCTATGCAGGAAGAGAACTTTAATTCCATATGCAGAACAGACAGGCCCTTGTTTTCCAGTCAGGCATGAAAGACCTACAGCTGCAAGGAATTCTGTTTATTAAGAATAAAAAGGTGAAGTATAGACTAGTCCATTCTAGGACTCTTAACTACGTATTTTAAACCTAAGACTTGAGACCATTAAAGCATCCACTCGGCTCTTACAAAGGCTGCGTTGCAAATTGTCTTTGCTCTGCAGTTTATGACACCGAATTGGTACTGAAGTTCTTCCTTAGCACAACAGCTTGGAGCAAAAAGCCCAGTTTTCGTCTCACAGTACCTTAGCTGCTGGCACAGTGGCAATGGCACAGTAGCAATGTGTAGTTGAGTTTGGCAGCAAATCTTGGTCTGTTCCAGTGTTTCCAAAACCAGAGTCAGGTTGCTAGACACGTCAGTCAAGGGCTTAGTACAGGTCATAGAAAACAGGAGGTACAAAGGTGAAGCATTCAAGGTAAAAGCTCTTTGGAATAAAATATTCAAATTTCTTTATTAGACATGCCATGAGGAGACACACTAATATGAGAGAATGGTTTAGTAAGACAAGATTATGGAAATCTCAATCAAAAGATTAAAGAGGACACCAGAAAATATAATACCAACTTGAATTGAGACATTCCCAACCTTGTTGATCAACAGCTTGAAAATGCTACCAAGACAACTGGCGAGAGATCAGCAGTAGACTTTTCCCTTAAGCACCATGATAGACATTTAATCATAGATACAGTACCTTTCAAGATACCAATGCAAGAGATTTCTAAAAAGATGAAAGATATTTCTAATAAACAGCTGGCAGAGTAAATATTGAAAATTGGAAAGGATAACAAGCACGCTCTAGATCTAAGTTTACACATGAGAAAGTTCAAGTTGTGCTGGTTCCTGTTGCTGCACAGTAGAATAGAGGAGATTAAGACAAGGGTAGCTCTTTCTGGGACTCGTACCAGAGTCAAAGGTCTGTAATGTAAAAGAGTATTTCGGGTAAGAGACACCACAGTCTGCACTCCAATACAGTTAGAAGTGTAACCTGTGAATGATGGAAGTGTACAGAAAAATAACTATAACAAACACAATGAATGAGATCAGAAGAGATGCCCTTTGCTGGAAGATCTGACAGTATCAGATGGATGCCAAACCCCCCTCTAAAATAATCTATAACAGGAAACGAAGCAGGGTGCAGGTAGCCCTGGAGAGACCCTAGCAGACTTCTGTTCAATGAATTCTGTTACCCAGACGTTTCTTTGTAGTGCTCAAAAACCTTTAAGGCTCCTGGTCAGTAAAGAAGTTTGGAAAAGATTCAAACTTCAGCTTGCAGCGTCAGCATATATTCCTATCTGTGCTAACTAAAGCACAGTGTTAGCAAAAAAAGCAATTCTGTAAAACAATGCCATGAAATTCCACTTTCATTCTCTCTGTATCATTTCCAGATCAAGTGCTTAATCCCCGCTTGAAACCTTCCTCTTATAAGTGTCCCTTACTGGCGCCAATGGGGATTACCCAGTTGCCTGGGAGCTGTTTGTATGCAATGCTGGAGACCCAAAGCTTGATTCATATGAAAGGAACTGAAACTTTCAAGTGAGAAGTACTCCTAAGAAGGGTGAAGAGGGGACAAGGACTGAAAGATTAGCTACAAAGAGTTCTCAGTTCTGGAAAGACCTTAAAACCCAGACTCGCCTTTACAGCTGTCTGACTCAATGGGATATAACATTTGCACCAAGGTCTGAGTGCTTGGCTCAGCTCATTTAAACTGAACTGAAAAGCAGAACTGGAAATCTCGCTACTTGCTTGCTCAGGGGAGGGCGGTAGTGTCTGTACGAAAAATTAAACTTGATTTAAAAACCAAACAACCCTAAACCTGCAAATTGCCACCAATAATGAAAGTATAACAGCACCTTGTCATTCCTGCTGCAAATCCTTTGACTGGGGACTTCCCTGTGCATTTATAGAATCATAGAATCATTAAGGTTGGAAAAGACCCTTAAGATCATCGAGTCCAACTATTAACCTAGCACTGCCAAGTCCACCACTAAACCATGTCCTTAAGCAACACGTCTACCCTTCTTTTAAATACCTCCAGGGGTGGAGACTCAACCACTTCCCTGGGCAGCCTGTGCCAGTGCCTGACCACCCTTTCGGGGAAGAAGTTCTTCCTAATATCCAACCTAAACCTCCCCTGGCGCAGCTTGAGGCCGTTTCCTCTCGTCCTATCGCTTGTTACTGGCGTCAAGAGACCAACCCCCACCTCGCTACAACCTCCTTTCAGGGAGTTGTAGAGAGCAATAAGGTCTTCCCTCAGCCTCCTCTTCTCCAAACTGAACACCCCCAGCTCCCTCAGCTGCTCCTTGTAAGACTTGTGCTCTACTCTCTTTGTCTCACCAAGGGCTGTCCCTGGCTACATGTACAATTTCCACTCGCTTTCCTGTAAGTGGTATTTGTATGTCATAGCCACTGCTTTACAGCTGAATATTACATCAGAGGTAAAGAAATGACATCCTGTGATGGGAGCTAAAGAACCCAAACTGCCTTGTATCGCCCCAGTACCCTCCCAAATGACAGCAAGACCACATTCCTCATACCTTGGGGAAACAGGCACGTAAGTTATATCACACCTGGGCATTAAGTGAGGAGTAACCGTCAGGCCACAGCTGCTGCAAGTCCACATAGTGGTGCATCTTCACATGTGTTCACACCTGTACAGCAGGAATCATTAAAAAAAGAGCCAGTTAGCAGTAATGCATCGTTTGCATTATGATACCACGAGTGCTGACCACCTACAAAATGTGCTGCTTTGACTTATAACCAAACTGAATTATGGGTGAAATTAATGCACCTAAAAAGAAATAGGGTATATTCAAATATAGGCAGGGAAGAAAAACTGTCTGAGAGAGGAAAAGATACAGAGGGATGCATAATATGATGGCAATAAAAGTGTTACAATGTTTGGAGACCTGAAGCATGACCCCCCTCCTTTCCCACACATCTTTTTATTGAAATAACTGTGCATTGCAAGCCTTTCCAACAGATACAGGAATGGTCTTCAGGACGTTTTTATGGTCTTTTCTAATCTTAATCTATTTTTCACTTTAGAGATGCCAAATAATGTTTACCAACATATAGTTATCTCACGACTGCAGTACCTCATGAGCAAATCAATGCAACATTTAAATGCATTTTCTTGCTTGTATTACAACTAGTTAACAGAAAACTTTTGGAAGAGGTAAAAGCATATCCAGAAATACATACAACGTAGAGGTATTCAGCAGGACTGGAAGAAGAGATCAGATGTGCAGGAATAGGGCAGATATCTGAAGTATGAGATTTATACGGGATCAGTTATTCCCAACTCCCTTTGACTATCTCAAATGGCAGAAGAATACATCCAAATAATGGACAAAATTTTCTTAAAATGCAAAGTCTGTCTGTGTTTGTGTCTTATTTAGAATTTCTATAACCCAGCACAATCCCTGTTATATTGCAAGATGTCACAATTAGTAGCTTGCAAACGGAGATAAGTCCTTGGTCCATGAGTGTGCATGTGTGCCGGTGTTGTGGGGAGAGTATTGCAGTTTTTTGGTTAAGTAAGTTCCTCACTTTATGAAAATCCAGAGTGTTGTGAAATAGCACATTGTAGCAAAACAGAATTAAATGGCACTAATTTCTGGACTCCCACTGCACATAGCAAGTATTGGAGGCCAAGAGGTTAGTGTGGTTTGGAGAGCCAGGAATGCAGCAAACAGAATTTCCACTGTCTTCACAAGAAGCACTGGTCAAGTGGGGTTTAGAGTTAATTTGGTTTCCACCCATTAAAATTATATGTTCCAAACATAAGAGTCATAAAATGCCTATAAAAGCGAGAGCACTTGCACACTGAATAACTTTGGAAATGGGGTTGGCTCACGGGTGAGAAGCAGCAGGCACAAGGGCAGCACAGGCAGTCTTCCTGACCGGTGGCACGAGGGCTGTCAGGTGTGCGGGCTCCCCAAAATTCACCCTTGCTCTACTATTTCACATTAGCTGGGCAAAGCAACACACAAAACAGGACGCAAACTATCACAAAAAGCAAGGGTGCTTGCCGTTCTTCACCAAGAATTACCGGGTGATCAGAACAGTCCAGTTGTGGATTTGCATGTACAGTATAAGATGTGCTGTAAATGCTATAAATGGCACGCTAACACCCACATTCTTAAAAAGCAGGCTGCTACAACACGCCAAGGACTGTGTCTTCAGATGGCGTAAATCTGCTCAGCTTCATTGAGCCGTGGTAATTTACACCAGCTGAGGGATGGACCAAAGGCATTTATTAAGGCTGCAGTGTGTTTAAGAACAAGCACAGATCAATAGTCCAACAAATATTCATGTCACATCACTACTTTTCAGAAGAGAGGTCAAATGGATCCTTACATGTTTTTTTTTTTCTAAAATTTCAAGCAGAGACCAGTGAAAGTCAGTAATTAAATCCCCTTTGAAGGAAGCACTGGCAATGAAGAATAGGCAAGAGCTGGTACTGCACAGAAGCAGTTCTGGCTGGCAGGCGGCAGTAAGGGCTATGAGAGAGCGTGACTTACCCCTTGAACTGTCTCCTGGGAAGCCTGGTATCTCATCAGTGAAAAGCCGGTTGGAAAGCGTGTAACAAATGAACAGTTTGGTATGTTGATCCCAAAATAAACCAAACTGAACTCTGGAAATTTAGAAATCAGTACCTTTCTCTAGTTATTTTTCATTTTAATGTACATGGCTTCAGTAAGCTTTGTATTGGTATTGCTCTCTGCCTGGTTATAAGTAAGAAATATAAGCAGCATTGCAGGGAAAAATATTCTCATGAGATTTCCACCCTAATTATGCAAACCCAAGAGAATGTTAAGATTTTAATGAAATTTCCAAGTGTATTGACATTTTCAAATACAACATGACAAGCCTGACTTTGGGAAGGACTGCAGTGCTTACTGGGAAGAGAGCACACACAGCCTACAACTCAGCAATCGTGCCCGACCCTAGAACAACTTGTATCAACAATCTGCCTCATCAGAATGACACAAGGAATTGTAGAATCAAAACACCTCCCTTAGCGAAAGAAAAAGAGAAGAAAGAGCACTGCATGCTGGATGCTAAAAATCAGGGGCATCAGTGATGGTAATTTCCTGAAGCTATAGTGAACATGTGAGCGATAACTTTAGGCCAGGCTGTATTCCAAAATATGGAAAATTATTTGTCTCACAGGTTGATTTTAAATTAATATCATCACCAGACCACTCTGTTTTGCTGTATATTGGTCTGTTCTCTCTGTCCTTTTCAGAGTAGAGCCCTGGCAGCTCTCCTTACAGCTTACAGCAGTGAAAAAAAAGCCATAGGGCTTTAAATTTTTAAGCCGGTGTTTTGAAAATACTGCTGTATGTATTAGCCTTCTCCTGTTTTAGAGGCCCTTTCCTGGAGAGTCTTCCAACAAGAATATCATTTACATCAGCAAGGCTTTTTGGCAGTTTTTCTTTTTTTTCTTTTTATAACCATGTTGCAGTGATACATCAGTTTAGGCAGCCAGCTCTGCAATAAAACTGACAACAGGTTTATTCTCCTGCTCCTCATGGGACCGATAGGAATTTTAGAAAAGAAAGCAGGAGGGAAGGAACAGCAACAACATGTGTGTATGATCTGCTTTGTCCCAGCATACCGATTCTGCTGTTTTCAGAGTGATCCTCATTTAAAAATCCAGTGGTTTTCTTACATTTCATTAGATATTTTATTTATTTGGATTGCTCTGCAGGGGCAATATATTTAGAGCAGAGGTATTAGGAGGTCCTACCGACTTCAAAACTGCCAGGATTTTACCGTTGGGGTCAAACTGTCCATTGCCTTGTTCTTGACACAACTATGGAAACCACTGTGAATCACCAGTGCCCTGGAGCTTTTCTGCCAGAGGGAATCCCCACAAAAGCATTGAAAAGTTAAAAAAAAAGGCAGGCAAACCAAACCCAGTCTTTCCAGTTCATTGTGGAAGAGGCTTTTATCTCAGAAGGGTTTTCTCTCAGAAGGAAATTGCTGAAACCTGGCCTGGCTGCTGTGCCTGAAGTCACCCAAGTTCAACCCCTGCTCCTGTCCCAGGAAGCAGCAGTGGCACTGGGATTAAAGACTTTTTTTTTTATGCTGGGTGCACAAAGGGTCATTTTTTGACCACAAAAGGATGGTCTTCCCTTCTTTACCATCTGATGAATGATTGAAACTCCTGAGCATGCAATGATGGTCTGGGTTTCCGCTTAACCCTGTTTCATTCTCCAACAGATACTGGTGAACAAACCAGCGAGCACAATACCCCAAAGGCTAGAAGATGAATCAGCAGTCTGGGAAGGTCTCATGGCCATGCATGTTGTATCTCACTGATTAGCTGGTTGTGGTGCAGACCAGCATGCATGGAATAGACATGCTGATAGATTAGAAATTCCATCTTGATTTAGTCCCAACAGTCTAGGATGTAATTAAATCTTCAAAAAAAGATTAATCCATCTTTACTATCTAGCATTTATCGTCTCTAAACACTCATAGACTGTGTGTGCTGGGGGGGTAGGCGCACATGTATTTATTTAGAGAAAAATGCTGTTTTATTAGTAGGAAGAATTTTCAGGTTTGGCTAGGCTTGAGAAAGTTTATAGTCGCTTATGCGATTCCATTTATTCCAGTTGCAAACAGACGTTATGCCCAGATGGTGGCGCCTACAAATCACAGATCACTTCTACATAATTATTAGGTAATTCATTCCTGGCGGGTTATACATTGCGGGCTTTATGGTTTATTGCAGAGGAAAATAGAAGTCTCATTGTATTGCAACCCCTCAACCACCAACCCCCCCAGCACTGCAACCCCCACCTTCCTTTCCCCAGAAACCATTGACTGTACCATGGTGCTGTGTTAAATTAGCTTTTACAGCTACCTTCCATTTGGGGAGAAATAGTACCAGAATAAGGTATAAGAAAAGAAAATACGAAGGCTTTAGACTAAAGATTCTTCATCCCATGGGAAATGCATAATTCAAGGTATTTGTAAATGTGTTTGTGATGTGCTGAAAAGCTGAACTGGAACAAAATAAATAAACCCAAGAAACCAGACCTGAGAATCCCAATCTTTGATGGAAATCAGACAGGCAGGTCTAGATGTATTTTTGAGGGTATTGTAGGATTAGGGTCAGCACACTGAAAGGCTGCCCTGGTCAGTGATAGCCTCACACCAAAATGAAGCTCTGAGTGGTTTGTGCCAGCCAGAGTGACTACCTTTTATACAGTATAGTTTATGCTCATTTGGGGGGGGGGGGGGGGGGGAGGAGCTATTGAGAAAATAACAGTGTGGAGGGGGAGACAAGATTAGTTAATTCTAAGTGAATCACAAATGTTTCAGGGATTCAGGGTCTGCACACAGAGTAAAAATAAAAAGCTTCAGACCTAGGGTCTGAAAATCAGCTCAGTAAAGCACTTGAGTTTTGATGCTTATCTGGGACTGGCATTTTCAGAAATAGTTTCTCTCTGAAGATTATCTCAAATGGATGGGGATACCAGAACTACCAGCATGCAACAAACTGGTGAGAAAATCCTGTTTCCCAATACGAAAATGTTTTATTTGAATCTTGTGATCATTGCTAATAGAGGTTCAGGTTTTACACACCATTTCCTCTAAATGTATGTGTTCAGATACCTAAATGTTAATTCTGACCTTTGTCTACTAAGTACATCTAATGTTCCTCACATATTTCAGTCACCTATAACAAATTACCCATTCCTTCCAATTCTCTATGTTCATTGTCCTTCTAAAGATGCCCAGAAGAGGGGAAAAAAAAAAAGCTGAAGAGCAGAGACATGCAACATTGATTTCAGATTTGGGAGCAATCCCACATTGTCTAGATTTTTCCTTGCAAGGAAAAAAAAAACAAACCCGAACAACAGAAAAATAATAAAACACCACAGAAACAAACTTCATGAGCTTTTTTTGGCAGGGAGGATTTTCCTAGCAGCTTTCACGTTTGCCATTTGCTGGCCCACAGAAGTATCACTTCTTCCAGGTCTTGTTCATAGGGAAAAGGGCAGGGTTGAAAAATCACTAAATCCCCTGAAGCTCAAACATCCCAAGCCTTCAACTAGAAACTTGGCAAAAAGTAACTGGTAACTATCAATTAAGTAAAACCCTTGGCAATAGCTAAACTTCAAAACTCCTTTCACAGTTGTGCATAGCCAAGGAAGTAAGGCACTGGTGCTACCCATGTCCCTCCTCCTCCGCACCTTCTCACAGTCTGCTCCCCATGGGATGCTCAGGCTGCTGGGCTGTCTCACTTGTGAGAATGCTCCTTGCCTTCCTTTGGGACCGTGGTGTGGGGCCTCGCTGGGCAGCCCCAGCCAAGCCCGATCACTGCCGCATCAGCCCAAGCCCTCCCAGCTCCGTGCACAACAGCACAGCATCCACATCTGCCCTGTTGCAACAGGCCATGCTGTGCGGGAAAGGCCATCGTGCTGGTACAGCTGCGCCTGGTATTTGTATTACAATATTGCAAACACTTAGCTATGAGTTATAGCTCCTCAGAGACTGGCTGACTGCAGGTAACATGCATAAAGTGAAGCAAATTCACACGTTCTTGTCCTCAGATGATTTCCAGTCTGAATTCTAAAGAATCTCATTTCTTTCTCAGCACAGCCGGTATCTGGTGGCTGTTACAGCTTCACTCAGATTGGGCAGCAGAGCAAGTTGGTTTGAATTTGCTGGCTGAATTGCAAATAGCATTTGTGCTAAATACAATTTCGGTTTCAAGATTTGGAGAATTTTCTTTACTTCTTCTGAGTATTTTCTCAGAATATACAAAGACAATAGTTCATTTTAAGCAGTCATAAACAACAGGAGAGACAGTGCAGAAAGATTCATTAGGAATGACAAAAAAAGTATTTCCAGCTATCTTACGTGATGTTTGATTAAGTGTTAGAGACAACTTCGGTTAAAGAAACCCTGTGCTTAAAGATTAACATATTTTTATCCTAACAGTGACAAATGTCATACATATACCCTCGTCTGTCTTACAGAAAAGTCAATACATGTGCAATGCAGGCTACGAGTGTCAGTCATTTTGGATGGGGTTCACATTTGCTAGCGTATCCCCTACAAACTGAGCACCTGGAATTACCAAGCAGGCTCTCCTAACTGTTGTTTTTCCTGGGCCATTTCAAGTGCCAGAAGCATCATTGCTGAGGATTTGAAGATAAAAACAAAAAGCCACAAGGAATGTACAGTTTAAAGCCACAATCCTGGAAGTGCCTTAGCGTTAATTTCTTTTACTAACACAGATGATAGATCTATTAAATAAGTTATTTTCTCCTCTTAAATGCTGAGAATAGTTTAGTCCCAAAATGGCATCTTTGAGTTATTTAAGCATTTCTCTCTTTACATCTAAGCTTTAGGGATGCATGTTTTTTGAAGAAAAAAAAAACAGGCTATTTCAGCAACTAGAAAAATTACTATTTGGGTTTAAAATTAATTCTGAAGACCAATTTAACCAAAATGACTTAATAGGTGGAATCAGAGGTCTGTTTGAAAGCGTATGATGAACGCCTGAGAGCTGTGCCAAAGACTGCTTTTCATCAGCTCAGCGTGGATTCAGATTCCCCGGGCACTCCAGAAGAAAGACGATCTGTTCAATCAGCAAAAGAAATGCAGAAGTCCTGCTTGTAGTAACAAGGTGTCTCTTGAATGACTTTAAAAAAAAACCCAAAACCCAACTAAATTATACTAAGGTTTTTAGCTGTCATAAAATTCATTAGGCTGGGGAGGATATGAGCCCATGCCGAAGCAGAGTTCAGAAGTTATTAGGACTATTACTGGGAATGCTCAAACGTTGGTCTCTTGTACCTGACTGACTACTTTCATGAAAACATGCAGGAATTTAATTATCTTTTTCTTTTAGGACTTCTAACGTGCGATAGACTGAGTTGAAGTCTGTCAATGGGCTCAGAAATTTCTAGTGGAAGAAAAACACACACACGAAGTCACCTGTAGAAATGAAGTACGCTTCATTTCTATAGAAAACCAGACTGTAAAATTTCCAGCATTTGTCAGAAGTGGTAAGACATTTTTTTAGAGTCCAGCTAAGAAGTACTTAAAAGATTTCCAAAGACTCGGTTCCCAGTACTTTGTACCAGTTAGGCTTCTTTGGTCCTGTCACCAAAATCACTGAGAATCTGAGTGATACCTGGAGAGCTGAGTATTCCCTTCAGTTAATGCATTCATACCACTGCTGCCAGCAGTGCTGATGGCAATGCACAAGCAAAGCAAGACTAAGAAACTCAGGTCTAAATACAAATACCTGCAATTACAGAGGGGGATACCTTTATTCTGTTCTGCCTACACAGAAAATCAGCAATACTGGACACTACAAGCCAGTCAGATATTGCAAGAAATTTTCTGTACTGCCTTGCAGCAAGTAAATACCTGAAATGCTGTTACTGGGCACAAAGCCGTGACATAATTTAACATCCCTTGGGTGGAATATTACTGAAATTAAAATAGGCGATATGAGTGTGATATTTAATGTTTCAAAAGCACTGACATTCCCCCAAATAACGAAACACACTTCAGGATATGCTAAGGTAAATACAGAATCAGGGTTAGCAAAACGAAAACATCTAACTCCCCAAATATGCTGCAGCAGAGTATACGTTTGTTTATACCCTGTTAGAGGCTCAAGCAAGAGATTCAGATTTTCTAGAATTTGTCATTTATTTGTGAACTGAAGGCTAATATATTCTTAAGAATAAAGGAAAAAAATCTCCAAACCCCTCAAGGTTTTATTTGATCTACAGTAATCCTGTTCTTACCAATCACTGTGTTCAAACAAACTTCAGACATCCCCCAAACAAACACGCAAGTGACACCCCCTCTCCCCAAACCAGTAACCTTTCCCTGCTTTTTTAAATCTGAAAATAAAACCAGCTTCCAACTGCAATGCATAGTGAGAGAGAACAGGCAGAGGACCAGGCATTTCCTACGGTAGCCTCAGCAAAGGGGAGCAGCCAGCCCTGCAGCGATCCACCAAAAACCTCTGGAGCAGAAGCACAGCAATTCTGTTATTAGAAGGTTTCTCAGCTGTAAGAGCTAAGAGGGATGACAGATGTATTTTTGCCCCAGATGGTTCCTCAGAGGAAATCTGGGAATCCAGCAACTAAGAACAAAAGGATAGAATAGAAAGAAAAAAAAACAGAAAACAGAACAGTAAAATACAGATTGACTATCAGGAAAAACTTGCATAGGAAGAAGCTAGAAGTCTGTAGGATGATCTGTGAAGAGGTAATTTTTGGTGTGAAAAATCTCACTGTTAGAGACACATAAAGCTGGAACTGGATGAGACTATGCCCTTGAAATTGTAACTGTAGGAAAGGCTCATGCTTGTTTTTTCTCAGCTGTGTTAGTGCCACTGAGGTAGGTTGCCACACAGGCAGGGAAGATTTAGGTCTGCAAGAACAACTGAGATGATGATCCTTACATTTGCATGGTAAAAATGCTAAAGCTTCAAGATTTCTCTCATTCAGAAAACTCTTATTATTATCGGTAATGAAGTGTGAGTCAGAAAGAGCACAGCTTGACATTGAGATCCCAAGCTGAGCTTGTGGATGGGCAGGGGGAAACCCCCTCTCCTTACGCATAAAACACCAAACTCCCCAATAAAACTTCTGCAAGACATTAAACACAGAGGTGAACAATGGCATTTAGTCAAAGTCCCCTTTCCAAGGTGAGCTGAGTTTCAGCCGTCCAACAACAACATGAGCTCAGCAATGCTCATGAATAACTTCAGCCACTTGCCCAGCTGGCGCGATCGTCCTCGAGACTTGGACTGATGGACTTGGAGGGCAGCCGGTCCTGCCTGCCGCTGCTGCTCGGTGTGTGGAGGGGTCGTGCTTCCACATGCCCAGCAGCAGCGGCAGACAGGATCAGGTGCCTGCACGCCAGCTATCCCCCGTGTAGGGCAGCCCTGCGGGCACCAAGGATGCACAGACCCACTGGAGAGGCTGCGCGGTGATGCTCACCTAAGGCTTGGGGCGGGTACCTCCATGGCGGTGGCATCAGTCCCTGCCATCAGCACTCGCTTGCAGGAGAAGATCCATTTCAGAGTGAAACGGATGGGAAAATATGAGGAAAACTTGTTAAGTCTGCAGCAACGGACTGATTCTTTATGTGAGAGATGTTTCTTTTCTGGTAATAAAAGTTGCTCCTAAAGAATTCCACTCTTTTTTCAGTACAGCTGCTGCTTCTTAATGGGGCGACAGACTATGCTGTCTGTATTAGTCAGCAATAGATGTAAGAGCTTTGCCTGGTGATGCCAAGCCTCAGTGTAATTTCTGCAGACATCCTCATCTGAAAACACCTCAGGTGACAGTTAGGCAGGCACGCTGGCATTTCCAACAGAGTCCCTTCTCCTCCTCATTGAACTTCAGCACTGCCTAAAGTCACTAAATAGGACAGAAACCCCTCTGCAGTAGGAAGGGTACAAACGGAGTGAGGGCTAGTCTTTGTATGTTTAGATAAAGCAAATAAACTCAATATGGAAGGGGAAAAGGAGATACGGAGAGCATGGCCAGAGGTCACATCTCCGATCTGTGGCAGGACACAACTTTTTGACACACTCTGCCCAGGGATGCTGGAGTCTCAGCTGCTTTTCCTGCCCTGCATCTACGTCCTCACTCTTGTTCTGGGGTGGTACTGGCACCCCTGATGGTAGCGTCTCTGTTGGGCTGAGCCCTTGCCTGTATCTGCTCTGTTGTTCAGGTACCTCTCATCAGCATTGCATGTGCTAAGCTCAAAGGAGAGGAAACACACTGTTCTCACACATTTCTGTGAGCATTGCTTTCTTGGACCCATCAGTGCACAGCCACTGCAGCATGGATTTTGCTTTAGAGACCTGACAGCCCCAGTCAGGCCTCTTTCTAATCTCGCTATTCCCCTTGAAAAGCAAATGCATTTCTTTTGAGACCACAGAGAGCTCTCATTCCAACCTCCTCTTGGCTTTCACTTGCTGCAGATCCTTTGAAAGACTAACTCCTGTTAATTAGAAAAAGATAAAGAAACTCAGACCTTGCAAGTGCACGTCTTGCACTGGCCAGTTCCAAAGGGGAAGAGGCTTTGGAAGCTGGTTTACCAGACACATTTTCGAACCGTCACCTGAGTTAAAACAGACCCCATTTATTTTACACGCCTTCTGAAAGCTACGTTCCCAGTGAAAAGAAAGTAACATATTGATAGCAGCATGCTTTGCCACAGGAGAGAATCGAGAATCACCCATGCGTTGCCTTGAAAACGAGCAACCCCCAAACTATTGATCAGTCACTGCTAGTATAAAGACAGTCTATTATGGCTAAAAATACAGGAGAAAAAAATTCACCAGGGATGTGCAAATACCTTTATTTAAATTCAAGCAAAATAAAGCAAGCTTTGCTCCTATAAACAGGACCAGTGGATTATGGATGCATTTGTCTCAAGTCTTGGCAGACAGGGAACGCATTTCCAGACTAGGGGAACCAGAAAACAGAGTAATTTCCCTGCCAAGGCTGGGATTTCTGAAATGGCTTAACCTGACTGCCAGGAAAGGTGGAAGTGCATCAGAGACTACTGTATAAATTGTTGCTTTGGCTCCCTGCGTGTAATCTAAACACAGCCCCACAGCTGAGCTCTGCACGCCAGCAGCACTGCAGCACCTCTGCCGAAACATCAGCACCTGCGGGGAAGCCGTGCAGTATGGTGTCAATCACACAACAAGCCATGGTCAGCAGTAGAAACTCTCACTAGATATGTGAAATGTTTAATTAATTAAAAAAAATAGAGCAGTCTATGGAAAAGACACCAGGAAGGATGAAAGACCATCTACCTACACAGGGGTGTTTGCGTGCATGTGTGAGAGAGAGTGTGAGCAAGACCACTTCAGCTCCTTGCCTCGGTTTCTACTAATTCCTTTCCCACCCTTTGCTGTAACCGCCCATGCGGATGATATACTTCTCAAAGGAAAGGCTGACACTTGTGCATGACATACTATGCCTGACCCAATATTGTCCTAATCTCAAGCAGACTTTGTCTTGAATGAAGAAAGATATTAGCCAGACTTTTAAAACCAGAGCTAAGAAAAATGCAAGCTGAGAGTGGCCACAATGTCTTTTGTTTTTGTAATTTTAACTTCCTTTTCTGCTACGGGCATACAATACAATGTCCAATTTTAGTTTAGTCTGTCCACTGTTCACCTTCATTTTTACATCATTGCTTTGGGAATCTTCACGGCTTTCTCAGCAGAAGTATAAACTTCAAATGGCAAAACCAGATGATGTCTGTAGAGCTCTACCACTTTCTAACTGACATTTCTGCCTAGGAGAGAAAATACTACAAAATATCTCAAGTAGAAAAGAATAACGACAAGAATTCACTCATTTCCTTGCAATAGAAAGGGGGGAAACAGAGAACTTGAATTTTGAAAATTCAGGTAAACATCAATAACTAAAAGCACTAAATATGATTCCACCCTAAACTTAGTAAAAAGAAAGAAAAATTTCAGCATTTTGACTTTTCTTCTCAATCGTGACCATGCAGCAGAATTCCCCAAGTGTGCTGGGTTGACCTTGGCCAGTTGCCAGACACCCACCCAGCTGCTCTCCTACTCCCCCCTCCTCAACAAGACATTTTGTGGTCTGTCTATGGAACAAATTGTTTAGATAGCCTGTAATGCCTAGTAGTATCCAACTTATATACTGTGTGAAAGACTCCTATGCAGTGGCAGAAGAATAGGGTTACCATAAAACATCATCTGTACATATATGGTCAAAAATCCTTCCCCATGCATAGTCTGGGTGACGTAACCCTAAGCTCTGCATAAGTGATTCCTCTGTGAACAACATGGTGGCCTTGCATTGGAGATTGAGCTTGAAGCAGAGCTATTGCATACAAGAGAGAAGGTTTAATCCATTTGTCAAGGTGTTGCTAGTTTCAGAATGTATCAGCTCTCTGTAGATAGAAATTATTGACGTTACATAGCAGAGAGAATGTTTTCAGTGTTGAGGACAATAAGAAAGAGCTACCTTAAATTTCGCTACTCAGAAAGCCATTGACAGAGTGGAGTGGGTTCTCTTGTATCCCTAAATTATTTGGAGTTGAATTTTTTTTTTTTTAAGAACAGTAAATCAATATAAAACAAGACTATGCCTATAAATGGAACCAAAAGAAATTTATCACCTTGTATTCAATCAGGAAAAGAAACCACACAGTCTGCCAATTTTTTATCCTTACTATTTTCAGTCCTAGAGTTTTTTTCCAGCAACATCAACGTCATTGAACAATATATGGTATTAGCTGGTGAATGCTTATACTTCAGTGTGGGCAGATAATATATCTCTACTTTCCTTGCTTGAGCTCCATTCCATCTCTACCTCTGCAATATCAGAAGCATGAAAGTCCAAAAAGTTCTTGCATTAAAAGTTAATATAAGGAAAAAGCCGGTTATTCACTTTAACTGAGAGAGCAGGGTCCCTGATGAGAAATCACAAGTCAGCAAATTCTGGGATGGCTTCCAAAGGCACGAATAGGTGCTAGGGCTCATAACCATGGAAAGTCAAAGGTAGTCAGTAGCTTGACTGCACCACTCTATTTAAATAGTGACAGTCCCACTAAGCTGAGTTACCATTCAGGTCTGGAGAAACTGGCAGCCATTTTTACTCTCCAGTATCTCTACCATCATCTCTTCCCCCAAATATATGAATACTGTATAACTCGTTAGTTTTATAGCTACATAGATACACTATAGCTTCTCCTGGTCTTGAAGAACAACTTGTCCCTTCAGTGGGGGAAAACCACAAGGTGCTGCAGGCAGCGTGGGCTGCAGTCACTACACTGTGTGAAAGCCAGCCTCAGGCAGGCACGCTGAGAAAGTGGGGCACGGAGATACAGAGATGTTAACACTGCCAGTCTGTCCCTTGAGGATACAGAGAGACTGCAAGGATACCTCTGCTGTTATTTGCATGCATACCTTGACCATGACATGCCTGATACAGTCATTCGGTGCCTTTTGTCCTTGGTGCAGAGCTCTTTGGAAAAACTCCTCTATTCACTGTTTGAAAACAGGATTTTTAAATAATGGATGGGGAAAACAAGCAAAAAACACCATAAAAAAGAATAAAAAGCCCCTGCTCCCTGCCAAATCTGCCATGCCTGGCTAACAGCGAGGTCATTCTTTGTTTTGGTTCAGACAAATTTTGTTCTGAAAGCTATACTTTACACAAAGAGACTTCATTCAAATATGGAATTAAATATTGCTTTCCTGAACAGAAGTGGCCACACAGAGCATGATGTCAACACATCCCTGCAAGATTTCTCCAAGAGTTCAGCAGAATAATTAGCTTTGGTACCATTGCACAGTAGTTTTTATCTATCAGAGTTTTATCTTGCCTTCCCTCAGTGGTGAGTCTAAGAGAAATTCTGAATGTTTGCCTCATGGGTCTAATCATCTTATTGACGCTCAAAGCGTTTAAATGTGATCTGCAGCCCCTTCACTCTTTGACATTCCAGTTCTTAAAAAAAGTCAGATATTTTGGCAGGTGCTTAGCTCAGATTTGTTCTTTAGGCTATAAGGCTTTTGCCTGTCTAATTAGCTGTGGCAAAAAGCTGAGAATGTTGACAATCTGGGGATGTGAGGTAATAAAAAATAGATTATTTACCAGCAGCAAATTAAGCCCTCTAAGAACCAGTGCGATGAGTTGTGCCCCTCTGACAATTCCCTGTAGCGGATAGATACTACTGTCTCCATCTGTCTATCTTGTGCACAGTGTACCTGACGGCATGTTTCTAATCTATTTTCCCATGCAAAAGAATTGATCCACCAAAGCCTTCAGAGACTAAAGAAAGTAACCTTTCTGGTGACAGGAAGCAAAATCTGCGTGCTTCCAAGGATGATTTTCCCAGTTTCCTTTGGGGCAGTGCAAATAATTGGCCAACATCACCAACTGCTGTTCGCTACTGGAGATGCAGGGTAGTTGCGCCTTCTTGTTTGGACTGGCAGACGAAGGCATGGAGGAAAAGCCAACTATGAATTATGGATGAGGTCCGGCTCTTCAGAAGCGAGCAGCTCCATTACTCAATACGCTGTCTGCTCTGCTCCGTGGCAGCTTTTGTCTGGCTCTGGCGGTGAGGAAGCCAGTGCTGCTGTGGGGCCAGGGGAACAAACAGCAGTCTGAACTTCAGGAAAGAAAGAAAAGCCCATAGCAAAAAAGGTAGGAATGGAGGTGACATGACTTCTTGCCTAGACACATGGTGAGCAATGCAGAGAGGCATGCAGGTGCTACAGAAGAGTTTTCCCATTTTTTTAAAACCAGTCTCAGAAGAAGGCTAATAAAAACAATGGGCTAAAGTCCACGGCTCATTAGGGTAGTTACTTTTATTTCCCTCAGCCAGTTTACCCCAGCTGGCAATCTGTCTTGGCTTTACTGCTTTTTTAGGCCACACTACTTTTCAAATTCCTCTCCCAAAATGTATTTTGAGGAATGTAGTTTGGGAATGCTTTTTGGTTTGCTCAAACCAGGGATTCTTGCAGCATATACTATCCTCTCGTCTGTATTTCTTTAGAAATGGGTTAGCCACGCTTTTCTGTGTGTTTTCCCCACAACCTGGTTAGCACAAGGCATTAGACAAACTTTCAGGTCCTGTAAGCCAGTGCAATGCAATAGTCTGTTGACAAAGGAATGGCAGTAAAACTTCTCTGGGTTACAATACTCAGTATTGTACTATTCCTTACTCCAGAAAATGCTGTAAAGATCATCTTTGGATCTAATGTCCAGTCACAGATTTCAGGTTATGTGCTGCAAGGAATCCCAAAAGTCCGATTCTTTGTTAATGCGCTGTTATGGTAAGAATAATATTCTCTTTGTTAGAGAATTTGTTAATCCATAAGGATGGAGTAAATGATGTTGTAAAACTCATACACTTCACTTTTACAGGAATCAGAGATGACAGCAGACCTTTCTTTGGAGTGGTCACACCAATGATAATATAGCACCTCAGTAAAGATTATACATACATAGATATTTTGCTAAGTAAAGACAGCAAATTGTGTAGGCATTTTCAGATATACCAACCCCCTCGTGTTTTGGCTTGTCTCATCATCTACAAAAGCTAAATATGATGTCAAGGTTTATTGAGAAGATCACAAAGCAATATTTATTTTATAAGTTAGGGATGTCTGAATGAGTTGAGCAAACTGACACAGACAAGTTAAAATCCCTTTCACACATCTATGCTAAATTCCAACAGAATTTTCCCCAAGATTTGGTCTAAAATTTATACAGCTAAATCCTTACAGAGATGGACAAGAAAGCAAACGGCAGTTTCTCCCATCCAGGTAAAAGGCTAGAAGTATCAGAAATCTCATGAGTGTGATTATTGCCAAGAGGCTGTCAGTTCAATTTTAGAGATCAAAGACGATACAGAAACATTCCGTAACTCTGTTTTTTAAGCAATGTATAAGGAACAGGTAGATATAATTTAGCTTAGCAGGTTTCAGAAAAGGATTGAACATTTCTGTGGACTAGGACATCTACAATAATAAATAAGACTGCTTAGAAAAAGCCTGTGAGTGGACTGTGGGCACAAAGCCCACATGAATTAATGCAAGACTTTCTATTGACTTCTGTAAGCTTTGGATTGGGTGCTAATGGATACCAATTAAGATGAAGCTTTCTTTGTAGATTGGTTATCTGTAATTTCCTGCTAGTAGAGGTTGCTACACCTCAAATCACTTTGTCCTTTTTAGCAAAGGACCTAATGAGAGAAAAATCTTGATCTGCTGAACTTTGAACACAAAGAAACAAATTCCATTTAATAATATATGGTATTTTGTAAGATATTTCCTGAAACAAATTCCACTGAATCCACTGTCTCACTGTTGATCACAGTTGGCAGTAACCATTAAAAGCACAGAGAATAAGTGAGCACACAAATTCCTGTTTGATTTTCAGCTTTTCCTTCCTGAAAATACTAGAAAAGACTAAAAAAGCTAACTTTCCAATAATACAATTAATTTGAAAGGAACTTAAGGAGCTGTCTGTGTTTCATAAGACTTTTAAAACAGATACTGACAATGAACTTGGCAGGTTTTTAGAAAGATTCATCATAGTGAAAGAAAAAAAAAATTAAAAGAACCCTCTTCCTATGTGCAGTTTAATAAGAGAAAGAAAGCATATTCCATTATATCTCTTTCTCCTTCCAATATCTGACACTACCTTACATTGCACTGAAGAAGCCAAATACTGAAGCAAATTAACTGTCAAGTGGATTTTATCAATAAATAATTGAATTCAGTTTTAAAGAAGGGCCAAGGCTGGTACATTTCCCCCTACAATTGCAATGGTGTCTTGTTCTGTGCACTTTAATTACTACTGCATGGGAGACATCACCAAACCTTGATCGGGGAGGCAAAGATTTGGGGTATGGAACAAATTTGTAACTAAGGAAAAAAAAAGAAGAGAAAGAAAAGAAGCTGTATTTTTCTTCTGGCTTCTTATAGTTACACTGTGCTTGTTCATCTGTTCCTAATACCTTCTGAACCTATTGACTGATCTGATCCATATTCGAGAGGTGCATGGCTACCAAACCAAGTCTACTTGATCTGCAAGTACAGGAAACTTCACTCAGGAAAGAGACCTTGCTAAAGGCAAAACTACAGCAGCATGACGCACCATTTACACAGAGTTCATACACAAGGGGAAGGCGTAAAGAGTGGGCAGAAAGGGGAGAGGCCAATCCTAAGTGCAACGAAAAGCTGAGAAGGAGTTTACATCATCCTGGACACCAGGGAATCCAACCAACGAGATATAAATCTATTGAAAAGCAGGCTTCATTAGTTGCACTGCTCATGGAGCTGCATGTTTACAATTTGGGAGGAAATGGTCTGAAACCGAAGTGTCAAAGCAAAAAAAATGACGGTTTAATGCAGGGTTTATAATGGGTTCATAATAAAAATACAGCTTCTTCTTCAAGCTCCTGGATACAATTACAGCCATCACGCATTTAGTGCAGTAGGTATTCGCTCATCAGGATACACAAAGCAACCAAACAAAAGTGTACACCATTTTAAATTGCAGCAGGGGTGGTCAAGTTTGCCTACGGGAAAAACTCCTGTCTGGAGGGGACTGCCTGGGCTGGCAGTGAAGGTGCAGCACCGACGCTACAGAAAAGCTCAGGCGAGTGTCTGGGACGTCACAGGCAGGGCTGAGCTCGTGTTGAGGCAGGGGACTTGGAGTCCAGCAGAAGGCAAGTGGGAATAACTTCATTATCAAGGCTCTTACCTCATTTAGGCAAATTTCAAACGGTTTTGCCTTGCTCAAATATGCTGCCTGATCATTTCACCGGGTGCCTTTCCTATCTGCTTTACAAGAAGCAGTGAGTAAGAAAGTAGCTCCTGGAGAGTTATTTGTGACTCAATAGGATGTAAAAGGTTGTCTCTATAAGAAGCTTATACCACCACTTCTGCAGAACGCCACCTGCCCAGACAAATGGCCAGATTACAGACTGCAGCGGGGACTCTTTGTATGTTCAAAAAGTGAAACACATTGGTGGAGGTTTTTGGGTGCTGGTGCCCTGGAAGAGGCACTCACTCCTGCTGGCTTTGTGCTACACGGCCCATCGCTACTCCTTTTTTTTTTCTTTCTTTTTTAATTTTATAATTCCCTAGTAGCTGTTTAACCTGGCTGATGGCCATCTTACCATTTAGCATGAACAGTTTTGGCCAGACTCCTTCCAGCTGGTTTGTGTATTTGTGTACTGGATCCACGCACACAACAATTACACTCACGTTCTTACTTTTGTGGTGGTGTTTTCCTGTCCGTTTGCCAAGGGTGGCCTGTGCCGGCACACTGTCATCAGTAGGTGTGTCACTTCTGGTGTGTGTCCTGTGGAAATAAAGACACCCTTTGAACCCAAAGGAAGACAAAAATAATTCAGACTAGGTTTTCATGTAGTCTCAGGTACCCACTGCAGCAGCATTCATTACTAAAAGCGATCACTTTTAATATATATAACACATCTTAAAAAAGGTTGGACGCATAGATAATTAACATTAAAAGATATACAGAATTGAAATGCTAATGCTTACACTAACAGCCAAAATCAGAAAAAAAGAAAAAAAAATCTCAACTAATTTAGGATGATTCAAGGCTCAAGCTCTACAGCACAAACAATTTCTAGCAAATGTAAAATGTTTTCTTTTGCGTGCAGCTTTTTCCAGAATGATTTCTATAGTCTCTTTCAACTGTTAGTATGGGCCAGTGTCTCAGACATCATTTCTGAACCAAACAGGCCACTGATATAATACAGTAAGGCTACTCTGACCTG
This sequence comes from Nipponia nippon, assembly GCF_047370975.1. Taxonomy (NCBI): domain Eukaryota; kingdom Metazoa; phylum Chordata; class Aves; order Pelecaniformes; family Threskiornithidae; genus Nipponia; species Nipponia nippon. The sequence goes on from NW_028262369.1 coordinate 5,146,451, forward strand.
AAAAAAATCTGAATTTCCAATGGCATACAGCTCACCACCAGTCATCTCTTACAAATCAAACGTTTGTAGCAAATTCCCCATACAGCCATCAGTTATGGTGCAGAGGACAGTTCCCCATAACATATCTGTTTTCTGGAGCTTGTATTGTACAGGCAGAGTAGAAAGCAAGGCTCATGTGGAAAAGTAATGCCTCATTTCTTGCCTTGGACTACGAGAGAGGGTAGAAAACATGGTTTTAAAAGGGTCAAAAGGAGCGATACGCCTTTGGCTCCTAAGGCATGCAAACAACTCGTACACACCCCCACCTTGGCTTCAGCATGTTTAAGGGGGTTCCCGTCCCAGTCTCTGCCAGCACTGCTCCTTGGTACCAAGCAAGGCAGTGGGCTCTGACTGCAGGTTCTTGGGGGATCTGGGATGAACCTGTCCTGCGTGCAGACGCGGTTGCCACCATACCTTTCTTGCCGCTGCAGTTGGCGTAATGTGCTTTGGCACATAAACATCAACAGGTGCGATGCAGCAAGGAGCCCCGTGTAGCACAGTGTGGCATGAATTAGTATCCTATTTCAGGCAGGAAAGGGATAAAAAAAGAGGCAGAAAAACAGCTGATAATGACAGTAACTAAATTAGTCAGCAGGAGATGAAGCTGCCACCCTAAATCTTGGGAACTTTCTTCACTCTCCCACATGCTTTGATGCAGGAGAACACCTGAAGTCAGCTTCACGTGGGGCATTTAAAGCACTTTTGAGCAGCACTGCTCAGCCAGTGAGATGCTACAAACAGCAAATGCAATATGTAGCATTCCCCTTCTCCTACTCCTTTTCCTCTCCCCTCTTTTGGGAGACATTAAGTGGCAGCACAAAGAATTTCTAAGCAACTGAAGTGAAGCACTGGTTAAAGAACAACTACAAAAAACACCGAGACATATCCCTCAAAAGGATTTTGAAAGAAAGATTCTTAATTTGAATGGAAAATTTCTCTAAATCCTTTAAGCTGCTTTGAAAATCTCAGCCTCCATGATATGGTTTACATCTAAGATAACAGCATTATTCTGAAAACAGACAGAACACAACCTTACCGAATAGGAAGAGGGGTAGAAAAAGCCAGAATTCCCCTGTGGTTTGGTTGTGCCTTTTTTTAAGAGTCAATTTATTTAGAGGGCAAACTGAAAATCTGAGCCTGCGCTTTCAGTGTGGGAACCACTCTGGAGTAGCAGTATCAGGCCACAGGCAACATCCAGACAAGCACCACGACAGAAGGGCTGCTCTTGGGGAGCAAAGCTCATAGCAGAGTTTTAAGCTGGGCTCAAATGAGTGGTTGAGATAGTCTGAAGCACCTGCAGCTACATAGGAGGCTCTGGATTTGGAAAGAAACTTTATCGTCAGAAGATTATGTCACTACCTAAGACAATTTAAAACAAACTAAGTACTGCAGCAGGGATTCAAATGCTAACAAAAAAAATTCACATGAGAATTTTTATTTATACACAGTGCCTGCTGTACTGGCACTGTGAGCTACAGCGTTCACACATCATATACTGGAATGTAGCATATACATCTGTATATTTACCTATAGCTCTTTACATTTTAGACTCTGCTTATTTAGGTACTCAACCATCCTGGCAACAAAACCTCATCTTAATATTGCATGTTTCTCAGGAAGGAAAAAGTTCACTATTCTTTGAATGAAAGATGGGTAAAAAAGAAAGGTGGCCAAGTGTTATGCAGAGGATGATGTTGAGGATGTATTTAAAAGCAATCTGGAGTGTGAAATAACCAGGGTGTTTAGTATTAAAAATATAAGTTCCTTAGAGAGGATAGAGAACAGCACAAAGAGAGATGTAAGCTTCCCTTGTGTTGGAGGATTTATTAGTTCTTGAAAAGGAAGATTTCAAAGAAACTAGTAATGAATGAGGGAGTAATTACATACTGAGTTTGCAGAGAATAAACTAATTATAAAAATATGGTATGTTATAGGCCATCTGCCCCCCAAAAAAAGAACTGAATTGACAAATTACTGAGCCAGAGATGACACATTATAATTATACTGTTACTATGCAAGATTTAATACAAAATCTAACAACATTTTGCAATAACACCCATTTCTCTTTCTTGTTTGAAAATGAGAGTCATTATATGCTATCATGAGATTTGACGTTGCTTGTCAGTATCCCAATGTGTCAGGATAACTGCATTACCCATCTTTTTGGAATGAGGAAAAAAAGATAGTGACAAACCCAGTGGAAGAATATTCTAGTGCTAACTCGGGAAATAAGTGAGTTTCACCACCATTTAGAACACAAAAGTAATCACTTACTAATCTCAGCCAAATTATTTCATTCTATGAATATGTACATAGACATTTAAGAGAATGCATCAAGCTGATTGAGTGTCCCAAATCATTTCACCTTGCCTTTGGGCTTTCTTTTATTAATTAAAAATAGAGATAAAACTTAGAATGTGTTTCCCTTCAATCTGCCTGTTAGAGTCCTTCCTTTGAGAACGCTCACTTAAAATCCAGTTTAAAATCTAGTTTAGGTAAAAACATAATAAACCCCACCATTCTGCCTGGCTTAGGACCATGAGCCCCTCCTGGCGGTGAAGATGCTTGGAACCTGGAGTCCACTTTCAGCCATTAGGAGAAAGCAATGCTGGTGCACCATGGCTGGGAATTAAACGGTTCAAAATGGTGAAGGCTTCATTTTATATTGAACTAGTTTTGGCTGTTACGAGTCTTTTTTCACCTTTCATGAATCTTTATGAAGCTCTACACAGTAATTTCATAAACTTCGTAAGAGTCAGTGCCTAAGATCATCCTACGTATAACTCAATTCTACTATATCCAATGTTTTTTTCAGGATTTTAGTCTCAGGAGGGTTTCAGTTCCTATTAGTGAGTTTTGTCTTTCCTGAAAAACACACAGAGGATAATCAAATAATCAGTAACCATTGCTAATGGAAAAAATGAAGGGGGGACATGGGGGAAAAGGGACAGAAAGCCAAAATGGACTGTTTTTCAGTTGCAAGTGGTCATGGACTGTAGGCACCATCTTAAATAAAATCATGATTTTGCTTTGAAGCTTTGCACAGCCATGAAGCTATTGCCTTCTCAGAGCAATTTTTCATGAGTCATTCACATTTTCCCGTGACCTAGTAAAGCTCTTAGTTTCAGGTGAGCAAGGAACCTTCTCAAAGACAGCAGGCTCCTCATGTGCTCAGAATATAGTTGCTCATGTGCCTTCTTACCTCCAAACACTTCAAAAAAGGCATCTAAATTCTGAAACCTGAAGAAAATCAAAACCAGATAATTTTTCCTCATCTAGTTTTGGTACCCTGAAAGTCCAGGTCCACAAACTTCTTTGGGGCCAAATACCACTGGGAGTATGTTTCCATTGGCTTCATTGGTCTTCAGATAACAACCAACTATTGGCAAGTGCAAGTAGGAATGAGAGGTGAGGATATTTTTAAGCAATGTGGGTCTAAGCCTAAACTATATCCTACTACAACTAAGGAAGAGCCTGCTTCATAATCTTTCCTCTCTCTCACCAGTGATTAAAAACGGTAATTTCTATTTCTGTAATGTATCTGTAGCAACAACCAAAACTGCTTACAAAGGGAAAAAAAGCCCACATATTGGGAAGAGTTTTAGGTGATATTTTCAATTCTTAATATACAAGGAAAATCTCCATTCACGCAGAAGTTCTTAATATATTAAAAATTCTTCAAACAAACACAAAACAAGCACAACAAAACCCAGAAAAGAAAGAAGGGGCAAAAAGGCAGAATGCTCAAAGCTTTTGAATTTTTGTCACAGTGCCCATCAGGCCTAAGAAGTCCCTGCATGATTATAGTTTCCTCTTTGCCCAGAACAGCCTAGATCTAGATTCAGTTCTCCAGCATCAGTAACAGTGGCTGGGGGAAGCAGAAGACAATCTGGTCTGTCTGTCACACACAGCTGAAACTCAGTGACTGATACCTACATTTTTTCATGCATTTTTTCTATCATCTTGGAGACATCAAGCTTTGGAACTGAGTTTTTTGCATCAATTTGTATGTTTAATGCTTGGTAACATTAAAAGTGGTTCAGCATGTGATTAAAGTTTGTAGTTTAATAAGTAATTACACAGTGTTACTGCAGTCCAGCATGCTGTACTTTTCTTCCTACAGCACTGACGTGCACACAAAATCAGTGAAACCATTCATGACGATGTCTTCATACTATACTCTGTTCCTATTTGCACCCCCCCAAATTAAACATTTAAGAGGCAGTTAATAAAACTAACGTTAGATGAGACAAATTAAATAGAATTTCTGAAGAATATATTAAAATTTAGTGTTAGGATTATTATAAACCAAGTTACATTTTCTTCCATTTCTTTTGGTTCCAAACAATTTTTACAGGAGTCTAGTATTTAACTAAATCCTGAAACAATAGCTATATTTCCAGTATAATGAATTAAATTGCCATATTCGTGGTCACATTTTCAATGACACGAAGATGTGAAGCTGCCCTTGTTTTCAAAGAGAGAAAATTTCCTAGAAGTTTAAGGCATTCAGACTGGCTTTGCTCGTTCAGCTCATCTCCCAGGTGGGAAACGAGATCATATCTGAACAGATTAAAAAAAAAAAAAAATTATGCTGTACATCCAGCTTAAGTTAAATTCATACACTAATTCTTCCTCACAAATAATATATATGTAGCCCTGTACATGGCAGTGCACTAAGAAGCATTCTGTTCTGTTGATGCCACGGGTCCCTGAGTCGTGCCATCATTGTCAGACGAAATCAGCTAGCAATTACTTTTTTAAACTACTAAAGTTGTCCACAGAACAATATTTTTTCACCATCAGGTGAACAGCCTTTTAAAATTAGTATCCAATATCATAGCTACATGTAGCTTTTTGGAGCTGATGTCAAGCCTAAATGGCCGCTGCTCTAGAAAAATTTTTCCTTTGGTCTGCGTCATACCCTCAGCACATTTTGCACATAGCACATGTCAAGTCTGTAATTTTGCACATGAGTAGCAAACTAATGTCATCAACTGAACACAGCCCTAGCTGAGTGTCCTGGTTTCAACTGGGATAGAGTTAATTTTCTTCACAGTAGCTGGTATAGTGCTGTGGTTTGGATTTAGGATGAGAATAATGTTGATAACACACTGACGGTTTAGTTGTTGCTGAGCAGTGCCTACACAGAGTCAAGGACTTTTCAGCTTCTCATGCTCTGCCGACTGAGAAGGCTGCAGATACACGAGAAGCTGGGAGGGGACACAGCCAGGACAGCTGGCCCAGACTGGCCAGAGGGCTATCCCATACCATATGATGTCACGCTCAGCGTATAATGCTGGGGGAAGAAGGAGGAAGGGGGGGGACGTTCGGAGTGATGGCATTTGTCTTCCCAAGTAACCGTTACGCATGATGGAGCCCTGCTTTCCTGGAGATGGCTGCACACCTGCCTGCCCATGGGAAGCAGTAAATGAATTCCTTGTTTTGCTTTGCTTGTACGTACAGCTTTTGCTTTACCTGTTAAACTGTCTTTATCTCAACCTATGAGTTTTCTCACTTTTACTCTTCCGATTCTCTCCCCCATCCCTTTGTGGGGGGAGTGAGTGAGTGGCTGTGTGGGGTTTAGTTGCTGGCTGGGATTAAACCACGACACTGAGATTAATTGAAAAGCAAACAAACAACCAGAAAAACCCTGAAGAGAGATTTTCCCCATCTCAGTATATTAGAAGAGGGATTACTACTGACAGCAACTTGAGAGAAGAAGAAATAAAGGACAGTGAAGGGGGAAGTAGTTTGCAGCATTCAATCAGTATGCAGCATCAGACTCTTAATTTGCAAAAGCTCCGCTGTAGACGACATTCCAGCATTGCTGATAGCCACTTTGCTTCCAATGACTGTAGCTACTGCAGATGCAGTGTAACGACTTCTATAGCTGTGGAAAGATTTCTCCAAATGAAAGTGCATGTTAAAACTTTGTTTCCCCACTCGTTGTTCAGTAAGACAGAGCACACACAAAGGGGAATCCATTTCTATGATCTTTTGTATGGACATGTATACGTACACTCTTGGTTGGGATACACCATATGTTCAGCTTGCTTGAATTGGCTTTACCTCTCTCATTGTGTACAGGAAAGGCACAATAACTTCAATTGTGTTGTTAGCTCCATCTATGAGAAACTCCCCATGAATCGCCTGTGAGGTACCATGACTCAGACATAACCCTTTCCTTCCTCATTACTCCAGCCCCAGTAGCAGGAGTGTAATACCATCTCCCACTGAGCTGTATTAGCTGAAGCATAGTAGGGCAGCAGGTTTGTATGGGATCGAAGCTCTAGCCACCATTTGTCCACCTGCTCCTGGTCAAAAAAAGTCATCACCTGGCTGTATTTTTAAAATAAACTCAGTATCTAGTTAGCCTGTGGTAGCCCAGGGAATATTTTAATTTCCTTTCACAGGAATAGAGCAGATACTGCTGACCTCCAGGAAAAAAAACCAATAGCAACTACATTAACACAGTTTAAAGTAATCTTCTGAATTTCCAGTAAGACAATATAGAGTAAGGTTAAAAGTATCACAACAAGTTTACTCAATACAGACTCAATTATAGACCTACTAAAAATGACCAAGTCCTGAAAGCATCTCAGTTGCAAAAGAGCAGATGAAAGCAGGCAATGAATGCTACCCACTGCAGACAGACACTGGGTACCGGTATGCTGCTAAGTTAATAATAGACGGACAGAATATATACCCAGACCCTGTGCTCTGTACCTTCCCTATGCATGGTGAGTGCACTGTGGCATGAGCTGAACCCTAGGCCATTGACTTTCTCTTTGCCTTTCTGCCCCAATGGGTTTAACAAGTGTTTTCTTCTGGTGTTAATCCCAAGCAACTGCTACCAGTGTCACTTCAACCTTGAAATGTCTGCTTAAAATGCTGCTCTTCCTCTAAGTAAAATCATTTTGATCAGCTTCTGTCCTCTGTGTTTCTCATCTCTCCCTAAACTGAAATGTGAAACATTTAAAACAATAAAAATCACTGTACTAGAAAGCTGCACTGTTTATTTTTCGTACACTGCGTGCAAGTGTACAGCAGACCTTTAAGAGTTCTAAATTCATTCTGACCTTCTTCATCGGTTATTTACTTTGGGCCTTGAGGAAATGCTTAGCTTAAATGGCCTTTTTCCCTTTCAGAAATCTAATCTTCCAGAAAAATTCCGCTGGACAGCAGGTTTTGTAATGGAATTACTGTAGTTAATTCCTATCACAGCAGTTCCTTAATGAAAGGCTGGAAGAAAGTCAACAGGTACTGTATTCTGCTAAAGGTGCTGTAAATATGAGTGTCTTAGTTCAGAAAGGTGTGTCATCTCCCCATCAAGATAATTAATGGTCTCTGGAGTCAGGCAATTAAAGGTTGCAATAATAATCTATAAGATATCTCCCTTTGTTTCCCAATTAAAACTTTTCAGACTAATTAAAAACATGGTTGTGTCATGCAGTGTGGTGGTTTCCAACCGGTGCAATAAAATAATGGGTCTCAGCCAGAGAAGATAAATGCTTGAAAAAACCCCACCCATTTAGCACCATCTTATGTCAACATTGATATATGAAGTTTTGCTTCACATAGTGGAGGAAACCATCTTTTCTTTAAGGTAACCCTGCAGTAGCTTTCATATGAGCTGAGAGCCTCCTCTTTTATTATTTCTCTTCAGGGAAACCTTTATCCATTAAAGTCCTGTAACCAGGAGCCAAATGCTTGGGTTCCAGGCAACAAATGAGCCCAAAGTAATGTCAATTATATGAAAAAAAGAGAAAAAGATTAATTAAAACTTTTCAGAAATCTCTTCAATATCGTTGTCTGACGTGCTTGCTATCAGCAGAGCATGTCTTCCATCTGGCAGCTTTAACAATATAACACTTTTAGACTGTTATTAAGGTAATTATGTCAAATATACTGAACATGATGGGAAGCAATTGGTATTAGTTTCAGATTAATCTCTGCACATTCTGGCATTCTATTTCTGTCTTCAGAGACCGAGGCTGCTTTTTGTGTGTTGCTGGTCAATAGGTTTTTCCCTTTCTGGTTGGGTTTTTTTGTCCTGCTAGCTGGGATTACATAGGGACTCAGTCTTACAAAATAGCTGGGGCTCTCCCAGAGGAATCAATGGGGCAGAACACAGTACTGTGACCTGGTCTCTGAGATGAGGAAAAAAGGACAGACCCCATTACCTACACCCTCAAAGACCTCCTGTAGCCTTTTCTGGCATTAGTATAATCTTTTTTAGACTTAAACTCCTCTTTGCCCACTGCAGAGATCTGGGGATTTATCGTTCTTGTGGAACATCAGTGGAGTACAGCAAAATCACATCACTCAGCAGTTATACACTGAATGACTTCTGTCTCCATTTCTATCCCTGATCTTGCTACTTAATTAGTGGTAGCTAATTACTGTAAATAGCCTTGCTTCTTTAACTAAATGAATGTGTGTAATCCTCTCTATTTTTCTATTTTTTAAAAAAAAAAAAAAGGTGCGTGGGTTGGTGGTATCACCAGATAAATATGCTGCATGGGAATATCTACCTGGTGAATTATAGGACATTTGTTCCCATCTTTGCTGTGCTCCCAGTTTCTGGGGATGTGAGTCAGGAGCTCTGGGATCATTGTGGTGCTGAGCTCGAGGAAGTACCGCAAGGTAGCTGGGCCAGTGGCTGCTGGGTGACACCGAGGAGAAGCAGAGCTTGTTCACCTCCACCTGTAATGCAGAGCATTAGGGTACTCAAACAGGAGCAGTCTCAACCCGCTGGGCAAAGCCTCTCCCTCCAAGACTACCAGATGCCACAGGAGGATACTTCTGCATTTCCATACCTGATGAACCACTAGCAAGGAGATATTGTCATTGTATGTGGAGATGCTACTGTCATTCACTCTAATCAGCTTACATTTCACTGAACGATAATAAACTTCGCATGATTTACACTGAACATAACCTAGCTTTGTCTCTGAAGCTTTCTTACACCTTATTTCTGTCCACTCTGCAGCTCATCCCCTGGCTCCCTACCTAACGAGGGCGTTCGGGGGGCATCACTGCGTGGTTGAAGTTGACATCAGAAGTCCCCAGGTGCAGTACTGACCGTGTCAGCCTCTGCTACTCTTCTCCTTACAAAACACCTCTGCTCATAGATCTACTTGTCATTTGTCAGGCTTCCTAAATTTTACCTTACTAAAAAGATGATTTCCATTATATTTGGGGATTTGCATCAATGCTGCTACAAAAACAAAAAAATGCATCAAATCTGGACAGTATTTTCCTGTATCAGATTCTCTAGGAAGCTCCATTTTTGCCATGGATTAAAATAGTTAACTGTAGAAAAATGCATTTGTTCTTGCTCTAGAAATATGATCTTGATCAAGGAGTCTGACTAGAATTGCACATGTGATTCTCAGTTTGGGGTTTTGTGAGCGTATAGCACCAAGTCTCTGAGCCACTCTGAGTTAAATCAGGTTTTTGTTACTTGGATCAGTGATACAAAGCAAGATCAGTTACTATCAACGGCAGTGGAATGGGCAACTTCAGCCTGTACTCCTTTTATCCTATAGCACTACGCAATCATCATACTTGCCGCTTGTAAAAAGAAGAAAATGAAGAATGGAGGACTTGACAGAAGGCAACTAGCTGGCTCCTTTGGAAAGGCCAGTCATTTCTTTTAATTGAGAGCTATAGTAGATGAGAGACAAACTTTACCCTTGGGTCTTTCAGACCAAACCATGTTTATATATAATTTTACCGCTGAATCTATGAACAAGAATGAGGTACACTTCTAATATTTGACTCTATATAAGAAAACTATGAGCTTACTAGCCTGATCAATTATTTCTATTCTTATATGTGTCATTGTTAAGTCTCAGTACTGGATTCATTTAGTTGTGTGAGAAGGTCAGCTTGCATTTAAAAAAAGAGAAAGACCCCACAGATTTCTAGTTCTCAGCATTGCAGGAAAAAAGACACAAAACTGAACCCTGAATACTCAACTACAGTGAGAAAAATAAAATTTTAATGATCTCATAAATTTGGAGGCCTTAATCCTGTTTATTGACTGCTTTGGGCTAAGCAAAGCAGTATGAATGAACAGTATATCAAGTCATAGATAAAATTTTAAGGCAAGAAACGTTATAAACCTATGCATAAGCAACCAACACCTTTGTGAAGAAGATAAATGGGGACACCGCCATAGGCCTGTTTGTCTGTACCTCTGTCTCTTTCCTGGAAAGATTCACGTCTGCTACAACTAAACCCTATTTTCTCTGTGTCTAAAAGTTCACAGGCAACTCATGAAAACAAAAATTTGTTAAACTGGAAAAGAGTTGTTTGCCGCAAGTATTCCACTCAGCTCTGACTATGAGCTAATTCTCACCTAGTCTGAACCTAAACCAAATCCCACAGACATCAGCGAAGTTTTTTTATCGGTAGGAATAGGGTTTGGTCAAATGTTAAAATTTATTCTTATGTAGTGTATCTGATGGATTGCCCAGTGCCCACTTAGAAACATGGGGTTTACAAATAAATACACCCTTGAAAATGAAGGTACTTTATCAGCCAAACCAGTAAGTAAATACCTTAGTCCACAAAAGCACAAGTATCTCAACTTCCTAGAAAGAAGAATTAAACAAAACTTCCTGAGAAAACAGGATACTCTCAATAGTAACTTTTCCAAAAGTCGCCTTGGAAGCATGCTTAGCAGGCCTGATTGCAGGTATCGCACTTCTGGAATAAGCAAGAGTAAAAGGCTGATGTTAGGGCAAACCCCTACTTCTGGATGGGCTGGGTGATGGGCACCAACCCATGACTCTGCAGGCGGCTGCCCACAGAACGAGGGATGTCAGGATCTTTGCCCTTCAGTGCTGCAAGGAACATTCGGTCAGAGCTCTGCCTTTTAGCAGTATTTTTCTCCCCCCCCCCCTTTTATTTTTTTTTTAGTTTAAATAGCAAATTGTTTGCAATTTATTGCAACTTTCTAGGTTTCATATCCAAGGATGGCTGTATATCCATCCTCCTGGCTAGAAAGCATCATACAGACAAGCTTGTTGACTGCTCTGGAAGGAGATGTCACTGCAGAAGTAGACACAGTAAACTTCACTGGTGAAAACTTCCTGTGCTGCTGATGGCTACTTGATCCAAAACTTCATAGATAGGAAGGCATGAATGCGTTCGTAAAAAACCCTGATCCCTAGCCTACTGCATTCCTTTATATGCCTGCTCTCTTACAGCATTTAATATGTCTTGATTGTGAACTGTCACCCATGAAGTGTTTCTGATAATAAATTGTCCTGGGGCCCAAAAACTGATTCAGAGGATCAGAAACTGACCAAGTACCTCAGGTGGAGTCAATCCAATGTTTGTTGAAGGGGATAATTGGTTAAAAAGGATAGAAGCATAAACTTCAAGTATGATTCATGAATTGAAACTGTCAGGCAAATTTAGATGCTACTTATAATACACTGATGAGATCTTTGGCAAGTAAGGAATTTCTTGCTTAAAATGTAGACAACTGAGTCTGACAACTGCACTGGTATTACCAGGACTGGATCAAGCTTAAGGTCTTGAAGGATAAACAAGGCAAGCTTGTCCACTGCAGTCGTTATTTACACAAACTCAGGCATACATTGCTGCAGATGTCAGGATGTCAGTTCAATTCCTGTTTTAAAGGTCATTTCTGTAGCCTAAAAGATAGCATTTAACTATATGCTTAGAGAAAACCAGAGATTCTGAATCAGAAGCTTCCTCCAGAAAAGCTGTCTTGCCCACATCCCCATTTCCAGCTGGCTGTCCCTAGTGCTAATCAATCACTGAATTGAAAGCTTAGGAGAGGTACCGAGTATCTCAATCTTTTACTTCCTATGCAGTTCTGATTCCTGCTTCAGCTGTAAAAAAGAAGGTAGTTTTCTGTTTATACAACATACATCGTTAAAGGATCTGTAGGGGCTAAACATATGCACACACAATCAATGAAGATGGGGGTTCATGTTTGAGTCCTTAAATTCACACCCACCCGTACTCTGGGAAAAGAGAGACATCAGAAAGAGATATGCACAACTCAAACTCCTATACAGCAAATCAATCATAAAGCTGGACACGAGGTCAAGATGCTTTGTTAAGGAACATTTTCATCTTCTGCTCGAGTCCATTTGAGAAGCTTGGGAATAAGCTGGTTTGGGAAGGCAGGACAGCAAGCTACCTGCACGCACGACACAGACCTGCAATTATATGGTCAACCACAGATTTTTAAAGCAATGAAATGATAAAGAGAGAAAACAGGACAATCTGTTTTGAACACCAGAGTCTTCTGGGATTCAAAGCCGTAACTTTTTTTATTTCCTTCCTAAAATGTTAATTCAAATGTGCAACTAAGTAAGTGCCAAAACAACTTGTAAAACTTTTAGTAACCCCACATTGACAGAAAAGAAATATTGCAGAATGTACTTCATTCCCTTTGATCTATGATTTATTGATGTACAGTATGAAATATTCATTAAAACAGACTGCTGTTTCCCGTTGATTTGTCATGTTTTTAATTCATATTTTAACACATTAATAAAACTGACACTATTAATTATTTTTTGAAATATCAAATATATTTGAGATGTAAAACTGGCATGGGTTATGTTTGATATTAAAATAGCAGAAGGAATTAGTTCAAGCAAAATATGATCTGCATGTGCTTGTAATGATATTCTGTATTCTATCGCCCCAAACAACTCCCTGGTTCCCTTCACTACTTTGAAACAACTTTAAATTACAAATACAATCTTCACTTAGAAGCAGTTGTAACATGAAGCTCATGCTGCTTCGACATTTCATACAAATACATATGTTTGTCAGTCTTTGCTTTGGATGTAACATGTAAATATATTGGAGGGGCACAGGAACCTGTTTTTCTGAAATGATTCCTGATCTTGGTCTTCAATGCTGTTTTTTTCTTAGCAACAGTTTGGTTTAACAATCCACAAGGCAGCTCTGGTCTGCCACTCCATCTGCTGTGTAGTAATAATAGGAAGGCTTATTCAGTTTTAAGGGCAACGTAGTCTGTCTTATAAAAGGCAGAGTCATAATTACAGCTTCTAACTTGGAGAAGCGCATGTTGAAATGTGCCTATGAAAAATTAAAGTGCATATACTGGTCAGAAAAACACTGCTCAGGTACGCTCATTTATGTCACCCAATTATTTGGACCTCAGAGATGAATTGTAAAGTACTGCTCAAAATCAGAATGATCACCTTTTAGGACTGTATTGTTAAACTGGTCACATTTGAGATCTGGCCAGTTCTACTTATGAAGATCTTATTTTTTGGAACCGAAACAGGTTTATTAATTTGCTCATTTTAAAAAAGTTACAACTTCAAATAAATAAACTATTTTAAATAGCACATGATATGAACACTTAGAAATCCGTTCTCATTTCTCAGTGATCTTTTTCAAGAGCTTATAGCTAGAGAGAAAAGCAGGAAAACATGACTGACCCAAGACCACTCAAATGGCTCAAAAACCAGCAAGCAGCCCCCTCCCCTGCCTTATTGCTGCCAAAATTATGCATTTAAAATAATTACAATCTTTTGGGTTTTGCCAGAGCCAGACTTGCATGCTTCCTTTAATGTCAATTCTGAAATGTGAGATGGGCATAGCTGTGTGTTACAGCATCAAAAATAGCAATACGAGAGGTTTGACAGCAGACAGGGTTTTCACCTAGCCTCTTGCTATTACAGGCAGCCATGACACACTAGGTTAGCTGGGTTTGGGCCTAGAGGCACAGTTTTGCAATTAGACTGTATCTAGGTGCTAAAGTTCATAGCATCCGAGGTGGATGTGAGCACAACAGGATCTTACGGAGATTTCAGCTTCTTTTTGTACATGGACAGGTCCTCTTGCAAGATGAGGAAATTACTATAGCCTGTGCATAAGATATCAAGGGTGCACAACTGGGGTCTAAAAGTTATCTTTTGCTCCATGAGACACACTACAGAATCTTAGATTTAATCAAAATGCAAAATAGACTCTATTCTCATAATAGACTCTCTGACTTCCCCCCAGACCTGGAAAGAGTCCCAGTAAGAGAGAAGTTTTCAGGGAGGGGGAAAATGGCAGCTTTGAGCAGAAGCTGGGAGCCCAGAGGGTACAACAGTGGGAGGTTGCTGGCTGTTCCTGTGTCTGCCCATCTCTTCCATTGCAGGAGTAAACCAGCCCACTGCTTCTGGCATAACACCTAACAGGAGCGACGCCTTGAGATGACCAAACCCCACCAAGGCCTGAACTGCCAACATCCAGGCTGCTTACTCTAGTTTGCCAGGATATTTTAAAAAAGACATGTCCAGAACAGATTAAGGATTTGGAAACTTGTCTAGGCATCACTGAAAGGTCTGTACCTGTGTCACGTACATCTTTCTCACATGGGAGAAAAGCAACAAACAAAAGAGCTTGCCTGGAGATTTGAGAAAGCCCAAACCTGCTACGTTGTCATATGCCTCATACAGAGAATTTCAAAGGCAGCTTTTGCCTTGGTCCCTTTGATCATTAGGTACCAACTCTGGCCTCCTTGAAAACACTGAGTGCTGCTTGGGAAGGAGTGTCCCTGCAGGTCTCGTGCTGCTCTAGTTTTGGCAGAGAAAGGGAGAAGTGATGTTTGCTTATTACACACATACATTATCTGCCAGTCTCAAATCCATGTGTTTTCTACTGGCAACGTGGAAGCTCAAATTTTTCAACCTTTTTTCCTCCCCCCCTTTTTTTTTGGTATTGATTTGTTTTATAGTAAATCAGCATTTCATCTGACCTTTAAAATTGAAGTATCTATGGTTCAGCAGCTCCCAAAGCCTTTACCATCAGGTAATTATGGAACTGCGCTTCAGGTCTGTTTCGCAACCAACCCTAGACAGGAAGTTCTGCAAATATATTGTAGCTGCTTCTTTATTAACTGTCAGCAACTTCAGCTACCGAGTTTGAAACCCACCAATACTCCAAAGAAACATTAAGAGCTGACTGAAAATAAGGAAGAAACTACAGCAAAAGGCCAGGATCCTGCAGACCGTTCAGCAAGGGCATGCCTATGCGATTCCTGATGTTGCACTTCCCATGTTGTGGCTAAAATTTCAGGGCCAATCCAACAAATGGACTGCATAAACTTCACTTGCAACAAGGTAATGACACTGGAAAGCACTCACTGGTCTAGAATAAGCATCCCTTTCTCTACTGTGTTATGGAGAAGGCTTTAAATGCTAGTAAGATCAGACCCTATATGGGGATGGAATGGATGCTGGTGAAATATCCTGTCAATTATTATTTTCTCTTCACTAGAACTGAACAAAAATGTAACAGAAAAACCGCCAAGATGCGTGTAAAGTTTACTATTTGAAATGTCATTGCAAAGGGAAACCAATCCTTAATCTAGTAAAACTGGATTTGCAGCTGTATGCACACAATTTGTGCTATGGTGCAGTGTAAGGATATCTGAAGCCAGTTTTGAATACATGACAGAAAATAATTGCAGCAAGAGCTAGGGAACATAAGTTGTAAGTCAGTCATAAGTATATAAGTAGAAATAACTTTAGTTCTAGTTGTGGCGTAGCTGGGTTTCAGGGCCGTGCTTGTGTGCACACCCAGGGCATGAGTACCACTAATTCTCTGGGTGACGAAGGGAAGCCCAGCCAGTCTCCGCACAGATGGGATAAGGGACTGGCTTGAGACAACAGGCCAGCTGGAAGGGAGGTGATTGACTGAACCATCACAATTAAATTTTTGAGTGATTGTTGTAGGAGCTCTCTGGGAGGGAATTTTGGACAGTTGCAGAAGTTGCCCCAGGCAGCTCCTGCTGTGTTTAGCCCACTCTGAATGCCTAAATGTGTTAGTTAACATCCTGGGTGGAGAATCTGGCCCTGCCCTCCAGAGACTCTCCTTGATGATTTGTGCTGCAGAAGGGATCAAATTGTGCATCACTCAGATATTTGTCAATAGTTAATAGAAACTGTTGCTGCGGAAATGGTAAGTGGGCAGTCATTTGTATGTAGTTAAGCTGTTTAAGAGATGTTTTGTCTTTAGTTAAGATATACCAATAGCAATGAATTAAACATGTGCTGGAATGGTCCCCTAGGGTCGCAGACCAGCTGAGTTATAATAATTTAGCAGCACAGGAGTTTGGCAAGTCTCACCTAAACCAGCTGAAGACAATTCTGCAAGGACACTTAGAACAGAGACTCCGATCTCCACCCAGGCAGCAACCAACCACCCTTTTCGGGAGGCTGGATTCCCCATGCGAGCATTACCTTATGCAAAGACCCCCCAGATTCCTTCCCTTTTAACAAACACCGTCTGGGAGCGCCTGTGCAATACCATCCAACTGCAAATGGGCAGGCCCTCCAGATGCGCTCATGCACTCTCCTGAAAGGACAGAGGCCTAGGGTGCTATAGTTATTCTGCTTTTAGTACCCAAAATACTACTTATAGAACTCGTTTAGATAGCACTAATTACCTTATAGCACCTTGCATGTACACATCCAACAGGAGCTGTGTTGAGCACTGGACGGAGTCAGGGAGGTCTAGCCGACCCTGCAAGAGTTATTAGGCTCTTTGCTTTGTATATGCCTCAGTTTCCCTCTCTGTAAAAGGGGGTGATATACAGCACTTGGAATTTTTGGATGATTTAGGAGCTATACATTATTATTAGTCTTCTCGGCTGGTTTTGACAACCAGTGATATTAGGTCAAAAGCAAAGCAAATTTTCATTTATGAAACACGAATCCTTCCCTAACACAGTGGGACTGTAGGATGATTTTGTTGTCTGATATCCTTACCCTTTATGATCTCATATTTTATGGTAGTTAATGCCATTGGAGGAAACCACGATTAGAACAGAAAGCAGCTTCAAAGCAGCCATTGCTTAGTGCATTCATCACACTTGCCGCATAGCTGGCTTTTTCCTCTCTACAAATATAATCAATCAGTAAAGAGTTACTTGCAAATAGAAGCACTTTATGTGAACTACTGTGTATCCTGTTTTTATCAGTGTGGTGGGAAGTGTAGTTAGAGTGGGATAAGTTATGTGGTGTGGGCTTAGGCATTAATGAATATGAGAAACTAAATTATTGAATTTTGCAATGCAAATTATTTTTTGAGCACAAATTCTTCATTTTTGAATGTTAAGGACTCATAAAAAATGTCAATGGTTTATGAATTAGGCCATTAGCATGCAATTCAAACAGTACCACAGCCTCATGTAATAAGTGACTGAATAAAGAGCAGCATTCCTCTCTACACTTGCAAAATAGTTTGCCAGGAATTTCTGAAGGCAAACACAGGGAGATGTCACACGAGGGACTCATTCAGTCCCTCTGGAGATGCATGGTTACACAGCGGAAGGGTCCTGTGTATATTCCTAAGTGCAGCGCCTAGAAATGCTATAATTTTGTGGCGCATGCGATCATGGCAACGGGGCAACAGGCAGGGCATCTGTACACGTTGAACAGACCCAGTGCTCTCCAGTCATCTTCTACCAGCTCGTGGGTATATATGCACATACACAGGTGCTACTACCTTGGTCTGTCAGCAACAGCTATGCCTTTTGCTAGAAGTACACACAAGTTTAACTGTCTTGTGAAATCTCTTGAGACTTAAAAAAAATGAAAGTAATATCCACCCATGCTGGGATGAACATCGTACCTTTTTGAATAAATACATGCATCTTGATTGAAAGCAAAATTTGTGCTGAGCAAGCGTATCTGAGAGGTAGGTTACCCTGCATGGGACTAGGCAGCACAAGGTAATTTAAAGGTGTCCCAAACATAAATGTGTACTGAAACTGCAGGGAGAGAAGTGTTGTTGAGGTGGGTAATTCCCAGTTCAAACAGGAGCACACTTCTGTTCCCAGGCTGGTACTTCCAAAGGTAACAAAAATGCCCAACTGTTATGGATATAAAAATTCATACTTGCCCAGGATGAGAGCAATTTTGGAGAGAAAATGCTAAATATGAGAACATTTCCATGGCAGTTGAATATTGCTGTTATCTAAAAGATTTCTGCAGCCGCTCAGTGTTTCAGAATCTGTGCTGGGGTAGAAAATTAATCAGAAACAAGAGGAGGCAGAGGAATGGATGGAAGAGGTATGTTAAATGCTTTTGATATATAATGTACACTCTTAAAATAGTATATATGTATTATACATTATACTGTGGTGCATGAAACTCCATGAAGGGAAGGGCATTGCCAATTTGAAAATGGAGTTCTGTTTAATTTGTGCCTGTGGCACCAATGATCCTCCCTTTCTCCACTTACAAATCAGTGGCATGAAGGCTGAAGCTTATTCCATTACAGAAGTTGACCTTTGATATGGTCTCTAATGAGGCAGAAGCTATCAATTCCATGGACCTCGGTAGGGGATGTGCACTTCTTACAATAGAGCGGCATTCATCACAGCGCTAGTAGCAAAAATGGAAACAGGCTGATCAGCTGGTGGCAAAATAGAGGAATGGAAAGAAACCTTTGATTCAGAATCAGAAACTACAAGGATTTTTGGCTGCCCCTGCTGCTGGCTGTGGTTAGCACTTAAGGCAGTGCATCTTTTCTGTCTGCCTATCTTAGCTGTGTAACAGAACTTGCCATGGGCCATATCCCAGAGTCTCTGACCTGGCTTTCAAGGCTAGAGCAACTCATGTCCTGGTTTTTTTTCTCTGTCTTCTTGCAACTGAATACACACACACACACACACACATATATTGTATGTTTGCATGTACTTATCAGGCAATTAAGAGATCAATCTGATGGGAGTGTTTGAAAGACCGATAGATCAGGCCAGTTTCAAATTTCAGAACAACATTAGATTAACATTCACTAACAATATAGATCGCCAATGGTTAATTATTAGTCTTCATGAATAATTAGCATTACATATACAAATCACTTAGCCCTTAAGAATCTTATTCCAAATTAGCTGTGAGTGTACAGCAACCATGAGGTTGGTGCAGATAATTACTGCTGATTCAGGGTGGCCGAGCTTACGAGCTCTTCCCTAGCTTTCTTCTGCTTATCGTTCCTGTTGTTCTGCTCAGAGCCCACCTCTCCAAGAGGAGCTCCCATCTGCTTCTGGCCATTTAATTTCTGGGAGGGACCAGGACTTGTTCTGGTTTCACCAGACATCTTGCTTGCTTGTTCTGTGTGGTGTATAGACACACACACACATAAATATGTATAAGAAACATATATATTTCTTTTTGTTTCACCATACATCTTTCCTGCCCGTCCTATACCCTTTTTTCTTGCAGATTTTACTGTGTACACACGTTCCTGTACCCCCATTTGTGCAAGTATACAAGTCCCCATTGAGCGCTTTGCTGTTATGCATTATTTCTATATTTCTGCTTAGATTTGTATGTTCGCTGCTTACCCTATTAGTGGTGTTACAACATCAGGGCATACTTACACGCTGTCATCAGATACACTATTTTAGCATGCTTATATCCAGCTTAATATCTTGCTTAATATGCTTATACTTTATAGTTGCAACAGGCCCTTGCTTTGTCTATACTCTTTCACATTCAGTGGAACTGTTTTGTGGTCTTTTCTAACGAAAGTGTCATTACTGCTAAAACAGTAATTAAGGCTGATGCTTTTCTCTCTGCTTGTTTTACCCATCTGATGGGACATTTGCTGCTTGTAGAGTAGTCGCAGCTTATGGCTAACCTCCTGCCCTCCGCAGTTACAATGTGGTAACTGTGAGTGGTCCCTGTCCCTTCTAAAGTAAAATTTAAAAAGATATCCTTCACCCCTCATGTTTTAATGGGCTTGCTGTTATCGTCAGATGCAGAGAGCCTGGGCCGGTGGCTAGCATCTGAAGTCACTGGCATATAAAACATGTTAAAAAACAGGAATGTTGATTTATGACTGCTTCTGTTACCTAACCATAACCAGACGATCCCGCTCAGTATTACAAAACGCAGTGTGCCTGCCAGCACCTGCCAACTCCCATGACCAACGTTAGTATCGGAGCACTTCAAGGACTTGCTTTTGCTGCTCACCACAACATCAGATGCTAATACAGACCATATCCCTCCCTCATGGCAGGAAGCAGGGGTCCGAGGAGACCAGGGTCTCTCAAGCATGAAACGTTAATACTTAGTACCTCAAAGCGCTGTCAGACTGCTTATGCCATGGGAAGAGCCATCTCTCCTCTTCTGGCCAGTTGTTGAAGCTCAAGTATCGCAAAGGTCAGAAATCACAAAAAAACCCTAGCGGGGACTTTTAGTAGCTTTGAATTACCAAAAAACCTAAGTGAAGACTCTAATTATTGTCAAATATTACTGTGCCACCACCTGAGCCTCCTTGAAGTAGTTAACAAAAGCTCATAAAACAACATCTTCCCCTGCATACAAACACACATGGGTACAGATCCTCTTGAAAAACAGCACCTTGCCTGCAAGAATAGTAAAACTCAGAGGAAGCATCCAGTGCTGCTCCCTGAATCCCGACCGAGATCCCACTCTCCAATGCTTAACACGCTCAGTGTGTTCAGAGCACGAAGACAACAGGGCCCCCCATCCCCTGAGCTGGGGAAGAGAGGGAATCCTGTCCAAGGAATGCTTTATTGGTCTGTATCAGCCCGGGGCGGCTGCCCCAGGGCGGGGGCTCCCAGCAGATGGGCTGCAGGGGGTGAGGGTGGCTGAGTCAGAGCCCAAAGCATACGACTCTCACATGCTGAAAAACGAGAACTTGGAGGTGTTTGCACTGTAACTAATCACAGAGGCATAGGTATATTCTACCAATATTATCTCAAATTTAGGTCAATACCAGTTCCTAAACTAAAAAATTGTGGGGGAAACATTGCTTTTTCAATATAAGACAAAGCAATAAAACCCAACCTATGGCCCTTATTGTGATTAATCATGGTCAGTGGGTTGTGCTCATGCTCTAGTTGACCAGAACACATTTGATTCAGTGCAGCTGTGTGGATTTACATGACTCATGGAGATGTGGCAGTCATTTCTAAATTATTCTTGGTGCTTTGGATTTTAGTTTCATGACCATGTTTGCCTAGCATGCCAATCGCCTCTTAACATGGCATGAAAGCATTTTATTTCTTATTGTAATATCACACAGTAATATAGAGTACGTTACAGTCAAATTCTTGTTTATGGGTAAAGAGGAAGCACACATTTTTGCATTTTTTTAACTGACCACTAGTGAATTGTTTACAGCTGTTGTGTCTCCAATCCCAAGCCTGTACCCCATCTCTTATACTCCCATGTCTGCATTCCTCCCTGCTGCATCCTGCACCTCTTGCTCAGTGTCCCTGCTGTCGTACCGAACCTGTATTTCTCTACATTGTGCTGCAGTCATAAATATCCCATTCTATCCAGAATATCTGCTTGTTACTGCTATCTATATAAAAGTGCAGATCTCCATCACAGACAAACAAAAGTAAAAGAGATAGATGCCTGATCAGTTAGAGAAATTGCCATCACAGCTAAACCAAGTAAAGCAAAGGCAGATCAAGAAGAGTTCAGACAAGGCAGACCTGACATGCCTCCATCCTGAGGTCTTGCAAACGCAGGACAAAGCTTACGGCCTATTACCTGCAAAGGCAATACCGTATTACAGGGCTTCACTGCTACAAGTAAGGAACTAACTGCCTTTTTGTTCCACTGTGTTTACTTATTATTGACTGGGAAGAACTTGCCTGCAAAGCTTGGTAGGATCCATGTTGTCCTGCTGTGCTCTGGGTGGGCAGCTGTAGTCACAATGAACGACGTGGAATACTTGTACCTGACCTTAAAACAGGTTACCTAGAAAACTTATATTTCTAACTAGATCAGCTTTTCATTTATGAGAATGAATATGGAATCGTGAAAAAAAAAAAAGTAATTAAAAAAAGAAAAATATCACAGGGAGGGTGTGCACATAGAAATTAAATCTGAAAAACTGGACCAAACAGCAGTAGTCCTTTCTTGGAAGGGCCATGTATGAAAGTGTTAAGTGATTAGTCACTAAATAGAGTGCAAGAACTCCTTTCCTCCAATACCAACCATCCCAGCATCCTGGCCTTTCAAAACCGCGGTCACATAATCTTTCCTAGAAATAAATGCTGCTTGCCTTTTGTAATAAAATATTCAACTTCACAACAATGCTTTATAAAGAAGAAGGTTCATGAATTTTTAAAATAATTTTGTAAATCACTCTGAAAGCTGACAATGAAGGCTAACACCTCTGCTGGCGTACAAGTGCCAAGTTATTCTCGTATTCAACCTGACACTGGGATTTGTGGGAACCGTTCCCCACCGATGTGTCAGAAACCTTCTTTTTTACCTAATGAAAGCACCGCCCCCACACTTAGCGTAGCGAGCCATGCCACACACTGAGAGCTGCTCAGGCACTCAAGGGCAATTCTGTCATGAGGAGATGATTTGAGGGTTATCTGATAAGATGCGGCTGCCTGTGAAACAGGGCCACGGGAAGCATGGGTAGCAAAGCTCATGAGCTACTTCCTGGCAGATCCCCCAAACAAGAAACGGGCAGTTTGAAGTGTATTTGTGTTGCAGTACCCATGACTACTTCTCTTCTTGGACAGAAACTGGCGGGTGACTTAGTTTTTGTCTATAAACATTACCAGAAGTTATAGCAGTGTCCAGATCATTTTTCGTGGAACCAGAGAAATCCCTGGCACCACCAACTAGAGCAAATTTCCCTCTGTAAAACCTCTGTAAACCACTACAGTCAGGACTATACCATGTGGGAGGAAGGGCAAAGCTTTCCACACTCCCTCTCTTCCTCCATACTCGCAGGGAAGCAGCTGCTCAATTATTAGGCAGCCTGGTGATGGCTATTCAACAGTGCAGCAAGAAAGGAGGAGGTACACATCAGCCAAGCTGAAAATATTCATGAAGGTGAGCAACAGCACCTGGAGGAAGGTGGGAAACTTGCACACATCATCAACTCAATATACATCAGCACTTTAAAAAAAAATTAGTTACTATGGTTGCACCTGTGGACGGGGAAAAAAAAAAAAACAACCTGCTAAATTGCAGGACGTGATTGTCTGGAGAGATCTTTTGCTTTGACTGCACTAGAAAACAAACTGGACAATTTTTATTGCATGGTGCTACTTCAGTGAGAAACTCCTCCTTCTTTATCTCCAGTAGGAAAGCAGCACAAGTGAGAACGGGTTTATTGTGGATCTCTCTCCCAGGGCTGCTGCAGAAAGGGCTAACAGCCTCCCGGTGCTTGCAGCCCTGCTTGTTCTGGGTTCAAACCCTGCTGGTGACCCAGATGGAGAAGTTGTTATACAATGTTCTTTAATTGGCAATTTTCTGCTTTGTTCTCCTCTGCATCTGTTATTTATGTATCACAGCTTTCCTGCATGCTGGTAGAAAACAAGGAACTACAGCAGTGGTATCCCCTCATATTTAAAACATTTAGACAGACAAACCCCCAAAATTCACATAACGGAACGGTTCATTACACTCAAAGGAAATTTTGTTGCTTTACGAAACACTTCTCTGAGATGATAAAGTAAGCCCACACGGCTGCTCCACAACTGTGGAGCAACAGAGGAAGAACAAAGAATAAACCAAACAGCAAGATGCTTAGGCAAGATGCTGACCCAATATAGCGGCTTTCAACGCGTGGAGCTGCAACCACGGCACCGCCTTGGAGTTAAGTGCCGATGAGCTCGGTGTTATGCCAACAAAATCATCAAGAAGCTGGATCTCTCCTTGTTATTAAATTGGGCAAGCAAACAAATGAAAGGAATCAAAGCAATAACAGAGGGCAGATAACCCCTGGGCTATCTCGTAAGCAGTGGCTGACAGATGTGGATTACTGAAAAAGTAAAGAGCTTGCCACTTGTATGTAATAAAGCCACAGGGACTTCAACAATACCCTTTTTGTTTTAAGGATGAGCAAAGGCATATATTGTCAAAACCATAAAGCTTGCCACAGTGAACTGCTGTACTGTTTCTGAAGCTATATAAAGACATCACAGGCTTGTGGTTTTGAAAGGAGTGACAGCTATTACATGCTGAAATGTTTCAGTGAGGCACTGCGTGGAGTAACTAAGGATCATGCAGGGAAGCATCATCTATTTGTTCCTTGACAAGAACACCTGGATGACCTCTCTGAACTGGTCAGTTGGACTTACTGGCCTGGACATCTATCACTGCCACAGGTTTTTTGTTGTTGTTGTTGTTGTTTTTTTTTTTAAAGCAAGCTCTAAGAAAGCAGTATTTTAATTTCATAAAGAACCCAGAGGTAGAAAACATGTTGTCTTGCTTGTTTTCCATTCTTGTGCTGACCAGGTATAATTTGTCATCGGAGGATGCAAGCTGCCATTTGAACTAGAGCTTGTCCGAATTTTGGCAAAAATACTAGTAGAGCTGTAAAAGCTCCACCTGTCACCATTTTCACTGCCTAGTCAGCTTGCAGTGTTAAGGAAGCGTTAAAGGTCTCTGAAGAGCTCCTGCCTTTGTTGCTGTTGTAACAGTCTTTAAGCCCTTCCCTGTCAAATTCAAACATACACTTAACTTTTTTAATACTGAGACATTCCTGTCTTATTTAACCCCTCATTTCAGTTTGTAACGGCTGTTTTTCAGTCTGTGAAAAAATAAATGTGATGGGTATTGAATAGCAGCATAACAGGTGACTTTTTTTTTCATACAACACATGCAGTCATTTGATACACACACATAATTGATGCAACACAGAGAAAACCTGCCCGCTGAACAATATGCCCCTCTGTTCATCTATTTGCATTACACGTACCTCTAAAGGCTTCGATGAAAAACATGGGAATATCATCTTTAACAACCTGACGCATCTTAAACTTCCCACATGCCACCGAGCAGATTTCTCTCTGTCCCTTCCAAGTATCGCTGTTCAACCTTTCACATCATAACCCATTGGTGTTACCACTGGGGATTTTCAACAGGGCCGATTCCCAACAATGTGATGCATGAAACTTAATTCTAACCCTGAAAAATCCCATGATGTCCAACTTAACATTTCCCTGTTGACAGTACTGTATCTTCTGCTGTGGTGATTTGCAGGACATTTTAAACTACAACAATACAATGTGTAGCTCCAAAGTTTCTAAGATTTTCTTTTACGTGATGTAAATCATAATCCCACACCTACATATAAGGTCCTACTGCATCACAATGAAGAACATGGAGAATATGTATTTAACTGTCTAATTATTTCTAAAATATGTTTCTGCTGTATCAGTGTACCTATGGCCTAAGGCATTTCTTTGCACTTATTTGAGATAACAGCCCATAAAGAATTGCCATAATGGGTCAGTCTGTCAAAGCTGACACTGTGTCTTTGTTGGCAGCGTGTAGTGGATGTTCAGAGAAAGAGAGCAAAGCAGGTCTTTGCCTATGTGTATTCCTTCTCTCACCATAGTTAAGCATTAGCAGTATCCAACCATTCAAAATCCAGACCAACGCAACCTTTAAACCAAATTGTAATGATCTATAGATTATGCCAACATGCATTATTTCAACTCTCTCATGTATTGTCTTCCTCTTTTTCATGTATGTCATGCCTAAATGAAAACATGAGATGCCATTTCTGTATTGGAAAATGAACAAACAGCAATTCGGTTCTAATAAAATTGAGCAGAACAGGTTCTGCTTAATAAGAAGCTGAAGATTAAGAATGAAGACATTACTAAGTAGAAATCAAAGAACGATTTTCAGCTATGTATATTCATTAAGATTTTTCAGAATATGACATATTTGTATGTTCTCTTGATCTATTGTTTTCTGAAACCCGAGACAAATACTTTAGAAGAGGCTATTTTGATACCAATGATTAAACTGTCACAGACCTTTAGCTGAATTTGGTTATTAACCTGAGTAAAGATGGAGCTCTAAATGTTCTGAGGTTTGCATATTGCTATTAACCGGAGTCCAGAGAACAAGAACATTTTTGTTCTTCTTATCTCTTTTAGAGATAAGAAAATAGCAAGCTATGAAATAGTTCTAATACATAAAGAAAAACGCTACGACATAATTTATAGAACCTCTGAAGTGAATAAAATATATGAACAGTGAAACAGGTAGTCAGAAAACCAGACAATTTTCTTCATTTTAAAATAAATTTACAGCAACTATTTATAAAAATTGGCTCTTGGGGAAAGAGTGACTACACTGGAAAATATTGACATTAACTAACCTTAAAATATCTTAAATTATCAAATAAAACAAGTATTACACCCACTTTAATAGGCAAAGTCTCTTGTTTCCTCAAGTCATCACATGATAAATCTCAGCCCACACATCAATTTGTTAGAAGGCAAGTCAGAACAATAACAAACAGCCATTAGTGGACAAGACAGTTTCATCAAGCACGATCTTACAAATAATATATTGTTGTTTGTCATCAAGACACTTTTAATACACCAGAGTCCTTTCCAAAAGCACCTATAATCAATTCCTTCTAATTTACAAACTCGGGAAGACCACGAGGGTGATAGTAATTTCATATTTTACACACCCACAGAGGTTACGACAATTGATTCAGTTCAGCAAAGTACTGTAATGACTTTGAATGCACTTGAAAGATTTTTGCATTTGTTTTCCAAAGCTGTAAAAAAAAGTAATTCAAACTCTGCCACATGGGCACAATTTGTAAAGGTTGTACATGAAAAGTATGGATTCAGTTCTGACAAAGACAGCTCTCATCTTATTATAACCCATCTGCAAGGCATGCTGGTCCCTGCACTAAAACACTTGGCTTCTCTTTGTTTGTACTTTATGCGATCTGAATAGATTTCAGAATTTCTTCAGCAAAAAGAGGTGGAATGAAAAATGGATGACACTTAAAAACGCTTCAGAACAACTGGTTTTTAGTCAATTCTTTTCATCAATGCTAAAAGTAAGAATATGCAACCTCTGCCCTTAGATTAACACCCTACATAAACATGAAAGCAATCAGAACCCTCCATAGCTCAGTGCAAGACTTCCACCCATAAAACAAGGTGAATGGCTACATGGCCTGCCTTTCACTAACTGCTCACTAGCCAAATGTAGCTAGTAATGAAACAGCAGCCCTGCTATTTCTGCCCTCAGAACAATATGAAACAGCTCAATTTACAAGTTCATGAGTAAGTGAGGGGTTTTTTTGTGGCGCTTTTGGAAAAGGTTTAGTGACCAAAGTTATAGCTTCTGAGGGGTTATAGCCTCAGAGCAAAAAGACATCAGCAGCTCCAGTATGCAAGAGAAACCAAGAGCTAAACAGACCTTGGAGGTTTTGATTGTTTTCTCAGCATTTTAGGTGAGCCTTGCCAGATCCCGGCTAAGCAGACAAGGCAAGAGCAGAGAAACTCCATCTGGTCTTAGTGACAAAGAAAGGACTTGGGCCGTCAGTACTTGTGAGAGAAGAAAGAAAAGAAAAAGATACTCAGGCGTCGTAACATGGCACTGTGAGACTTTAAATAGCACTTGTAACATGTGGGGGAATCTCCTGGGTGCCGAGTCCTACTTTAGGAACCGTCTCTGAGTGTTTCTTCTCTGGGTCACAGAGAAAGAAGATTAGTAGATCACGGCAAACATGAACTACTTCCACACCTGATGCTTCAAACAGCAGAAGCCTTCACAGGATCCTCTTGCCTTCAAACAGAATTTCTTTTTGTGCACTCATCCTCCTGTGGTAGCTTAAGGGATGTCATAAGCTTTACTTTCGGGACAGAAGTGCTTACTTTTATTTCCAGTGCTTGATATGAGAACACTGGATGCACATTTAAGCAAGTTCTACTTTGCAGGCAGCCTTCCTTTTGATGTGCACCATCTGCTCCAAGGCCACGAGGGAGAGCATTCCCCTGCAATGCCCCTCACACCTGCTAATGAAGGGATAAATGACAGTACCTGAGCAGTTTCACCGTAAAATGAAAAGATATATAGGTCCTAGAAATTCAGCTAAAGTAATCAATTGTTAGTCCCGTGATACCAAAGGAACTATGCCCTGTATGCTGAGGAGTTGACTCATAATTTCAAATGAAACCTTTTCATCCAGTTTTTTCAGACAGTTTTGGCTTAAAGATTAAGTCACTGGAGAACTCTGTGCCATTGAGAAGACACTCAGTAGCAGGAACTTGAAAACAGTAACAGCACTACTTTTCTAATACTCCTTGTCAGTCTGTCTTGCCTGTCTGAAAAGTCTTTTGGGCAGGTCCTATTTTGAAACTGAGGGATGGTGCAGCTTTTGCCAGTACGGAATGGGATCTCAATGGAGACTTTCTAGAGCTGTTCTATTAAAAATGAATGCCACAAGAAAGCTACAAAAAAAAATAAAAATTCAGAAGCTCCAGATTTATGGTTCAAAATAAGAAATTTTGGGTCTAGGGAAGGCTATGACAGTTCCGCATTGTGTTCAGCAGATCTAGAATTTCAAATACAGTGTTTTGGGGTTTAAAATCTGGCCTGGTTAGACAGCTGATGAAGCGAGAAGCAGAAATTGCTGCTTTCCTCCAGACCAAGGGAATTAGTGTCATGGAAGACACTGTAGTAGCAAAGAGATGGTACTGGTAAGGCAACACACTTGAATGATTTTATGATTTATATTCTCCTCCTTATCTGTGACAATATCCATTCTCTGAAGATGAAACAGGAAACATACAGCTGCTGCATATATATTTATTTTCATTGTGTTCTAGCTTTCAGAACAGTGCCAAGGTCCATGAAAATAATAACCTAAGGCGGCAAGAAGAAAAAGATGCAGCTGCACTCAACCTGCAAGGTGTTCTCCTTGCAGCCCTGTCAGAAAGCAAACTGAATCCTTTATGTTGAGCAGTGAGTGCCTCATTACTACCAACCAATTGTGCATCACTGGTGCAAGTACAGGTTCTTTATTACACCTGTGGAATACAATATGCTATTCATTTATTACTTGCTCTTTGACCTTATTGATATCTTTGCATTTTATACTTTATACAGTTTGCTAAGAACAGGTGCTGAAAAAGCAAAATTGCCTGCTTGAAGTCTCTAGTGAAAGAGAGAATAATAAAGCATCGTAGTAAATCTAACAAAACCTAGGAACTGAATTTAGAAGCTTAACTTCTTCCTGTTGGAGAAGAGATAATACTTCCTCTTTGAGGGCATGGCTTGAGCACCCATGCACGTTAGGCGCTTTAATAGAGATGCAACTGGGCTCCAAGAAATGAAGTCACCGTGAAGGTTAGTTCAAAACACTGGCCCCTATGTTTGACACGTAGACACCAAACAATCTAAGACAGTTGACGGCAAATTTAATTTACAATACAGTTGCAAAAATATTATTATTCTTTTCATGTACGGCTAGGTTGAGTATTAAAATAATTACAGCCTATGATTAGATACATAAAATAGATTAATCGAGTGTTACCAACACCAGTCTAGTGAATAACATGTTAGAAAGGACACCTTCCAGAAAAGCCTAGTGCTGTTCCCAGCATAACACTCCCCACAACACAACACGCATGACCACGTTCCTATCCAAAACTGTCAGGGCTTCTACAGCCTTGCTTTGAAAGCAGGGTATATCACTCATTTTTTCCAAAACTCCTATAAGCAAGTACATTAGTGCAAAATCTGCCTATATGGGTCTCATACAGAATCCCAACTCTAAAAATATGTACTGAGAATGAGAACTTTTCTTCCTTCTTTCCCCAAGACACATGTGATGCTCACAAGGCTGTTTTAAACCTTTCTATCTTGGAAACTTTTAGAAATGCTTTGATAAATGAAGAACTTCAGATATTTCCTGAAGATCATGATATACTTACTGAGCGAGTTCCAAGTCTAGTTTTAGTTCCAAAGATATTGCAGTGGCTGGAGAGTGGTAAATAGTTTTTTATTAGCCATAGACAAAAATCAAATTTGTGCCTCAATCTCCGTCAATCTTAGTAAGACTCTGATAGGGTGATACCTTTTTATTGGCTAGACTAATGAACACTGGAGTCAGTTCCTTTGTCCTCAGTTGGTTAAAATAGTTACTCACATCCTACTCTCAGGACTTCACAGCTAATAGTCTGATTTCTGCCACCACATAGATTCCTGAGGGAATTCCACTGATGTTTTCTTTCTTATTCTTTCTTAACAGGTATTCGTTACATAGAACACAAATGAAAAAATTGCTAAAGTTTCACTATCACAGCATCATTCAGCCTGGTTTTGCTAAAGTTGAGTATGCATCATTTTCCTGTTTGTCTTCTGGAACTCAGATAGGGGCTGGGACATACAAGAAATTATAACATTGAAGAGAGGAAAATTGCTATCCTCAGCCTACTCAAACACAACATAAGCCACTGAAGGTGATCTACGCGAACCTACTTTATATTAAAGGAGCAAGTGCTGGTACATCATTAGTCACTGAAATTCATTGGAGGAGCTGTAGCTTAAAGCAAAGGAAATGGTAACTTCTTAGTCACTGTGACTCAAGCCCTTTACTTGAAGGTCATTTATTATTTACAAAATGAAGCGCTTTCCACAAAGGCTGTGTTCATGGTCACGTATCTCAGACTGGATGGAGATCCTCTCCTTTGCAGGGCATTTCAGAACAGGAGCATAAATGATGATGTGTTAATTCTCCCTGTGGACTTCTAACCAAAGATACTGCTTCACAGAATACTTGAAATAACAAATGTAGTAGCTGAAGAATATAACGTAGAGTAAAAAAAAAAGACAAAGAATTATACTCACCACTTCCTCCAGTCACAAATATTATGTGACAATTAGTTTACCAACAGATCACAACTTTCCCAAACTAGTTTCTGTTTTTTTATTATTTGAGGAATAATTTTTCAAAACCATTATGACGTGGGATTGTAACGGATTTGCAAGCATCAATTTTGGATCTTTAAAAGTCTGACCTGTAAAGTTTTAGAAAGCTCATACATTCTGTTTTGAGACTGTTGGATATAACTTTGAGAGACTTGTATAGAAGAGTGATTACAAACAGCACCTATAGGATGCTGTCCGCACACAAGGATAAGGGTGATAATTAATAATGCTTGTGTGGTACTATCCAAACACAAGAGGTTTATATTAAAAAACCAAGCCTAAGTATATACTCAAAAAAATCAACCTAAGAAACCAGCCTTTGCTCCTTTTTTCCCCTTCTTTTGGAAGATGACATTTAATGCTCAATTTCTTGCACTGAGAAAGTGAAGCATGAGGAAAACTCAAAACACCATCCAGACTGTCTACTGGGTGTTTTTAAATTAAAAAAAAAAATTAAATTAATGAAAATATTCTTCCCTCCGCATAGACCCAGTGTAACAAATACCACTTTTACCCAGAGCTTAAAATAATTACCCTAAAAATACCTGGAAGTGTTAGATTTGCTTCCAGTGGAGATTCTGATGGCCATTTTTTAATACCTGCTCATTTCATTATCTCTCTCCACACCAACTCAGCATGCTTTGAATGTCCAAAACTAATGTTCTTTAACAATTTATTATGGAAGAACATATGCATATATTCAATTACTCTCTCAGAGAAGCGCAAGTTTCCTTACTTTGGGAACTTCTTTACTTCCTTGCAATACAATGTATTGCATCTCTTTTGTATAGTACTAGGATCTTTACAATGGAGCAAAGTAGTCACCAGGAATGTTTTTCAATAAAAGTATCTCTGTCCACACACAGACTAAGGAAACACAGATTTATTTTTCCTTTTTAAGCAGTCTTATGTTCCAGTAACACGAATGTTTCTGAACACTTGAGGGAGGAAGAGTTGCCTCAATTCAAAGGTATTAAGGGCTTGTTACTTATTTTACTTGCACCACAGTAATACTCGAATAATCTGGCTGAAGTACAGGTATCCTGGGCACTGTTACACCAACAGCAACAAAAAACTAGTGGGGTAAGACATTGCTTGTGTGTGCTAACTTCACAACTGAACTTATCAGATGTT
This sequence comes from Nipponia nippon, assembly GCF_047370975.1. Taxonomy (NCBI): domain Eukaryota; kingdom Metazoa; phylum Chordata; class Aves; order Pelecaniformes; family Threskiornithidae; genus Nipponia; species Nipponia nippon. The sequence goes on from NW_028262369.1 coordinate 5,178,367, forward strand.
TATACTAAAAGCTGCCCGTTTTCACGCTATCACTGTCAGCAATACACGCTGTTGAAATAGATGCAGTGAGGAGCAGCAGACATTTCAGGATGGTGGAGTTTAATGAGAATTGGTCTGGAAAAGAAAAGCATGCCAAAAGCTTGTGTTGCTGTTGCCTCTGTGGATAGGGCATCATACGTCAGCAAAGACCAACTGGGGTCTTTTGCATTTTCTTAGCCCCTGCACTGTGGTTACTGAGCTCAGGAGCGCCTGGGTGCTGGTACAGAGCCAGCTGAGATGGTCGCATCAGGGAGCTCCTGCCTCCTGAGGCTGTCCACTGGCTTCGGAAGGGTTTATACAGCTTTGGGGCTTTTACAGCGTGCTGTGTTTCCAGTATCAGGCAGTTCTTTTGCTCTATTTAGAGCAAAGAAATTGAAGAGTGGTAGCCAGCAAAATTCCTGGTCCTACATTGTTTTTTCTAATTGCTTTAGAGATAGATCCTACAAACAACCACATCCTTCTTTGTAGTAATTTATGTTCCAATTCTTTACCAGCACTTAAATCACTACTAACTCCTCCTAACCAACCATTTTTTGCCTTGAGATGTTTAATTATTACAGGATAAATGGTACTAGTGAGGGATTCATGGGGAAAGAGTAATTAGCAGTTCCATCTATCTCAATGAGAGAAAATATTATTATTAATTAATATCCATACAAGGAAGCAGAAGGAGTTTTTAAAAATCTACAATAGAGATATCTACAGGGGCCACATTTGCTCTGAGTGTCTCTTTGACAGGTACCCATTTATTATTTTAACAAGCTGAGATTGTCTGCATCTTCAATCACAGGAGGTCAATCCTTCATTCCTGTCAAATCTTTGATAACTAAAGTGTCTGTATTAATAACTAAAAACTGAAAAGAACAAGCTAAGAGAGCTATAGTAGGGGGTCACATTGCTTGAAATTGCCCAGCGGCAGTCAGTTCGTTTTGCATGAAGGAGAGTTTATCACTGTATGCCGTGGTGGTGATTATTTTAGAAATGCTTTGGCACAATTTGGTTACCCAGCAGACCTTTATGGCCAAGCAGCCCTCTCTCCTACCACAGCAGCTTACTTCTGCAGAGAAAGCTATAGCTACGTCTGTGTGAAGGGAAGAGAGAGGGATTTTTAAATGCCCAAATAACACTTGACCCACGTGTACAATAATCATACCTCAGACACCTTAAATAATGTAATGAAAAGGACACCAAAAGTTACAGGCTCTCCTGGAGGAATAGGTGAATGTTTTACCCAGATTTTTAAGTTATTGTGTCCCAAGGGGACAGTTTGAAACTGCCCCAGAAGGACTAAAAGGATAGCAAATACATAGATTTTCTATGCCCTTAGTGAGGCATTTTCTTACTTCTAAGAAAATGGCACATAAGTTTCCTATCCCTTGACCGGTTTTGGAACTAATAGCTTTAAAAGAAAATTTCTCAATGCATATGGGAGGGCAGAGGTTTGTCATGGACAGAGCTTGGGACCAAACCTGAGGTTATGAGCACTTGGAGAGCTTCGTGTACTCACAAGTTCCTGAGACTGACTCGTCATATCCATCACCCACATGTTAACGTAAGTGGTCTGTCTAAAATCTCAAAATAGTATGCCACAAAAGAGACCAGACCCTGGCACTTTCCATTTATAGAACACAGCCTGAGCAGCTCATTCATGCAGATGCCCTCTCCTCCTTTCGTGACACAAACTCATGGTGTCAAAAATGAGGTCAACTGATCCTCTCTTACACTGCATCCAATCTTACAAACTAATTTGATTCTCCAACTTAACTTCCAGAGATTTTCCTAAACCCTACAGATTGTTTCTGCTGTTCCTCTCTTTATCTTTACAAGCACCACATTTTTCTCATCCATCTAAACAAAATATACAAGCTATTGGGTTTTCAGAACCTCCCTCTGTGGCTGCCCTCAGTGTCAGGGTGGACAAATGCAGCTCATTAACCACAAGCTTGGCACAGCTAGAGCTGCTGGGGGGCTGCAGAGTCCCCAGCCTTGCTGCTTTCTCTGATGCACAGGAGTATTGGTGAGTACCAGCAGTTTCTGAGGATGCAACATAAAAAATAATGTATCTAACAATATAGAAATAGGAAGAAGCTAGGTGTCTTATATGAAGTTAGTTATTAACTCCTCTAGGCTACTTGCTTTAACTGTCTAGGAATGCAGAGTTTAAAAGTGGTGGAGGCTTCTTTATTACTCCTTCAGTCATCAGCTGGACTGAGTTTAGCAGTGGGTGTATTAGGAAAGTTGATGTTAGCAGTAAGAAGCTGTAAGTCAGAAGACAGACATACAGCTCAACAAACTGTATAGGTACAAATGTGGTTAAAATTAAAAGTGAACTTGAAAAATCTTGGACCTTCCTGCATAGGTGCAGCCTTAGGTTTTGTTCTTGACTTGTCTGGTGGGCAGCCAAGTCATTTCTCTGTCTGACTTAGTTTCCTCCTTTGCTCAGTAAACCAGCAGTAACAACGTTGACCTCTTCTGCCACGCATTATGTGAGAACTGGCTATTTTAATTGTAGTTCTAAAGAAATTTCTTATATCATGACTACAGATTTATAGAATCATAGAATCATTTAGGTTGGAAAAGACCCTTAAGATCATCGAGTCCAACCGTTAACCTAGCACTGCCAAGTCCACCACTAAACCATGTCCTCGAGCACCACGTCTACCCTTCTTTTAAATATCTCCAGGGATGGGGACTCAACCACTTCCCTGGGCAGCCTGTGCCAGTGCCTGACTGCCCTTTCGGTGAAGAAGTTTTTCCTAATATCCAACCTAAACTTCCCCTGGTGCAACTTGAGGCTGTTTCCCCTCGTCCTATTGCTTGTTACTAGGGAGAAGAGACTGACCCCCACCTCACTCCAGCTTCCTTTTCTCCAGACTAAACAACCCCAGCTCCCTCAGCTGCTCCTCATAAGACTTGTGCTCTAGACCCTTCACCAGCCTTGTTGCTCTTCTTTGGACATGCATTTCTTTTTAATGGTATCTAAACATGGTAAACATTGTACAAACACATAAAAAGATACAGTCCTAAACCTGAATTAATAAAGTGACAATCTGATATAAAGGGAAAGTTTATTGTTAAGCATGCCTCAGCCTTATATTAGAAGAGGAGAAGAAGGATGAGTCTGGGTTCAAAGTGGGTGGACAAGTTTGTATAATCACCTTCGTTCCTTTAGACCTTAGAGATTTGATTTGGAAATCTGAAAGAAAGCCTTCCAGATAGTGTTTGATAAGATTTCCAAATTTTTGGATATACATGAGTTTTAATTAAAAAGTGAATTGGTCTTCACTGAGGTTATTTTAATGAGTGTAGCCCAACAAAGAATAGTGACTGTTCTGTTGCAGAAGGAAGAAAACAACAGATAGAAAATGTCCTTGCTCTTACACTGCTCAGGATTTTGTCCTTCTCACGTCTCTCACATTACCTTGTCTTCTCATTTCCATATTTTTGTTTTCTCCTTCACTTCGCTCCATGGCAGCAAATAATCCTGAATACCGATGTAGCTGTATTCATTCATTTACAGATCATTTCTCTGAGTACCACACACAAGCACTCAGCTTTTCCAAATACAAATCAAGGCTGGTTACCTTAATTACTCATGGATTTCTGAGGTGCACAGGTGAGGTGGGCTTTCATTACCCTGCCTATGTTAAAAGAAGTAGCTAAATCTACATATTCTTTCTATGACTGCTCAATGCACAGTACTAGCACAGATGAATCCTTGTCAGAAATAATTCAGTTTGCCTGAACAAGGAGTTTCAGGGGGTGACATTACTTTTAAGTCAGCAGATGAATAATAATCTAACTGATTGCTTTGGGAAGTATACAATAAAAGAAAATCCAGTGACTTTTCCACCCAATTTACTGTTTCTGAGAGTATCAAAACAAAATTTAGACATGTTATCATAAAAAAAAAAATTAGACATGTTATCTGTAAAAAGAGACTCTGGCTTCTCTTTCAAGTAAATTGGTAGCACAGTATTAAAAAAAAAAAATCACCAAGCAAAATGGAAATGCTAGCAATGCAGCAGTGCTTAAATTTTATGAGAGTTAGATTATGACTAGGTACATAAAAATGAGCGGGAAATCTGCAGTCGACAAGAGCTTGGTGCATAATTACTTTTCCTCTCTCACCAAATGGCTCCAGGTCGGAAGACTTCATTTAAACAGGAAGACAGTGATGAAAATGCTGACTTGCGGTAAATGTGTGCAACTCAAGCAGATTTAACACCGCTAAAGAAGATAAAAGAAATGTGAGACTGTAGGGGTGCTTTTTAGAAAAAAATGTTTCTCCACAGAATAATTTTGGTCAAAAGGGACTGTTGGAGGTCTCCAGTCCAACCCTCAAAGCAGGTGCAGGTAGAGTAGGTTGTTCAGGGCTGTGTTCAGTCCAGTTTGGGATATCTCCAGGAATGGAGAAGCCACGGCCTCCCTGGCACCCTCCTTGATCACCTACACAGGTGCTTGTTGCCTCCTGACCTTTCACTGTGCACCTCTGAGAGGAGCCTGGCCCCATCTTCTCCATATCCTCCCATTAGGCAGCTGTAGACCACAGTAAACCCCTCCCTGACCTGACCCTCCTCTTCTCTGGGCTGAACAAACATCTCTCTCAGCCTCTCCTTGTACCTCATGTGCTGCAGCCCCTGGCCACCTCAGTAACCCTCCACTGGGCTTATTCCATTTTGTCAATGTCTTTTTTGTACCCACAACAGCATACACGGCTCCAGATGTACTCTCGCTAGTGCCAAACAGAGGGGAAGGATCACTTCCCTCGACCTGCTGGCTACGATTCTGCTAACACAGCCCAGGATGCTGTTGGCCTTTTCTGCCACAAGAGCACACCGCTGCCATGTGTCCTGCTTGTCCCTCAGGTCGTTTGACAATATTGTAGCTTAATTAAAAAGAACTGCTGTTGTCAAAAAGGAAAGCAAGTTCATGATCATTCCAGCTCAAATGACTGGCTCACTGCTCCCTGCATCCAAGACTGGCTTGCCGTTCCCTGCGTCTGAGACCTCCAATGAGCGGCACTTACCTTATAGGGTGGCAAGGTCCGTTTAGATGTTTTGTAAAATGGGCCTGTCTGAGCAACAAACTAGACTTCCCCCCTCCCCAATGCTTCTTTTTCAGACAGAAAGGGAAGAAATACTGTAGTTTCCATTAGTCTAATCAGAACATTATTTTAAGTTCCAAATAAACAACTCTCTTCAGTGCACATCTCAGTGTAAGCAAATGCTTAAGTCCAGTCTGATTCAGCAAAGCTTTTAAGCATGTATCTAAGTGTCATTGCCTTCAGAATGAAAGTTAAGTGTGTGCTGCTATGCTTTGCTGAATTTTGGCCTCACACTATAAGAAAAGTATAATTTGGCTCATTATATTTTGTGAATGACACAATGCCCCTGAACATTAAAGTTTATATCTATTTGCATATATATGCGCAGCATTAGGTTTGGCTCTCAAATAACTCTGTAGAGATCAAAGTACACATAGATCCTTAGAGACTATCAGACAGCAATTACACTGCAAAATAAATTATAGGCAGTCTCTCTCTACATTTCACAATGTCCAGCTGCACATTTGCTTGGGTTCCTCTACTGCCCTTGAAGATGCCTTGGTTTCATTTGTTGCATAAAATATTGTTAGATGAAGGCTTATGAAGCAACCACGTCACTCCCAGCAGTGAAATAAAGCTCACTTTTAACAAGAATATTTTCTGGAAGTTGAAAAAGTAAAAAAAAGATAAAATTATTTTGTTATGGGTTATGCCCAAGTATTTCCAAAGGTCTTGTTAGGTCTTTTAAATAACTTTCTGCAGAGGACAAACAGAGGCTGGGGGGTGGGCCCTGGACAGAACATAGCTTCACGTTTCTGGGCAGATTTGATGCCTTTCTGCAGTTCTCTATTTCCATGAGCGCTAATTTATTTTGAAACTCTCTGTGTTACTGCTTGAAGCATTCCTGTCACAGATACAGCATGCACCGGGTGTACATTTCCACTCTCACTCACAGAAAGTGCTTCTGACGAGAAGCGCAAGAAAGTCAAGTCAGAGTTACTCCACCGCAATGCCTAATCAAGGAATGCCTCTGCGCCAACTCTTTGCATAAGGACTCTTGCATGGCACACTGATGGGCTCTGACACTCTTTTTCTCTATCAATGTCAAATGGTTATTTGTGACTTTAATGATAAATTACCAGTATTGGCATCGTGATTATATCTGACTGCACTTGGGATGGAAATTTAAGAACAGACTGAAAACCAAGACATTCAGATCCTTTCATCTGTCTTTACGAGGTGAAACTCAGCATTTGAAAACTCTGGGCTCAACTGATCACAATGTTTAGCTCGGTTTTTTTTAAGTGAATTGTTAGCCTGTGATTGTGATCCCAGAAAATTGAAGTTATTTTTTTCACTCGCTGAAAAATATTCATCAGGAAAGAAACAACCCCCCATCCTCATACCAGATCCAGAATAACAGGCAGTGGCAGCTGAGAACAGCAAAGTTTTTGATCCATCTGGAAAGGCAGTCAACAGAATACTGGTTTTCCCAGTGTTTTGAACACTTTCCTCCACCCACCGAGCTCACACTGCACAGGCACTGAAGATGCCAGGCCAGCACTACAACTCCCGACCATGGCAGCTTCCAGTTGGCAGGTCAGTGCTCGTAGGCAGAGCAGGCAGTTCTGGAAGGCAGCAGAATGCTGAGGTGGCAAAATAGCCATGGTTAATCATAGAATGAATCACAGAATGCTTTGGGATGGAAGGGACCTTTAAAGGCCATCCAGTCCAACCCCCCTGCAATGGGCAGGGACATCATCAACCAGATCAGGAATTTACTTATTTTGCCTAGGTAAGAGCCCTGGAAAGTCTGAGGCCCCAGCAGAGAAGTCCAGTGTATGGTACATGCTGTAACAGGGATTAGGACCACTGGCTTGCAGCAGAGCAGTCGCTGACCCTGCCTTTCTCATCCTGCAGTGGCAGCAGGAGCAGCAAACCCCGCTCTCCCTCCCAGCTCCATCCTTAGTCCATTCCTGGTATAAGACGCACAAACCAAGAGCTAGTCCTGCAGACTGCTTAGGTAGGCTTAGGAAACTCAATCTCTGAAAACTAACCTCTTATTAAACCATGTAATCCTCTACAGCCTAGTACAGGTATTGGAAATTTGGCCAAACCAGGTCACCTCTGGATTAACATTATTCCATCTAACAAAGTCTGGGAAGGTGGTGTTGGTGGTGCTAGTAGCTGTCTCCAATGTTTAATCTGTTATTTCTTAACATGTCAGTTCCTACCCAAGAAAGTTTATCACCAGTTCTGTTACCTTCCAAACATTCACAAAGTTACCTCTTGAAAGTATTTCCAAATATCCCTTAGAACTAAAACCAAACACACAAACAAAACGAATCCCACTGTAGTCTGTTGGTACCCTGATACCACTGCACGGCTCTTACTGCTTAGATTTTTTTCTTGCTCTCCTCTATTTCTCCCTTAAGATGCAAATTTGAAGTTCTTTGAGAACAGGAACATTTTTTTCCCCTGCTATTGTACAATGTCTTGCCAAATGTTACACTGGTGTTTGATTAGGGCTTTAAGCTACTATAACAATAGAAATAAATGGGACTAAAAGTATGCAGTTCAATATTTTACAGCAATGATAGTTTCTGAATTCTGCAATAAAAGTTTAACCCAATATATGTCTAGAGAGATCCTCTGTGAGCCTATGGTATCTAGAGGTACCTGAAAGCTCACGTGATTTGCCATCCTTTACATAGCTTTCTGAATTTTTTAAACTTGTACAATGTGAATTCCTTATAAGGACAAATATCAAAGGATGAACAGGAACAGGGTGATTTGTGATGAATAAATCTCAAAAAGTTCAAAACCTATGCTCTAATGGGCTATGCACCACAGATTTTGAAAAGTTGTCTGAAACTGAAGCAAAATTCATATTTTGTAAAGCAGAATTTAGGAGACCATAGTCTTTCTTGCCCAAGATGAATTTGGTTGTGTCATTCCATAGAAAGCATATCATAATTTAGATTAATACTCATGACTGAGACAGAAACATTAGGTAATAGTAGGAAAATGAGGGAAGCGAATCTTGGAATCCAAAAAAAGATTTCAATTTTCATGAAAAGCTACAGATAATAGAAGGAATATTCATGTGTTTTATTATCTTATTCAGAATTTCCTATCTATCCCTAAAAAGGATTTTTCTTAATTTAAGAGAAAAAATAAAAGAGCTTTGAATTGAACTGCATAATCAGTGAACCAGACAATCCCAAACTGCTCAAGCATATCCGACATCTGCTTGAAGGACTCGATTGCAAATAGCAGGAGAGAGTTTCCATTACAGTACACACAGAGCTGGGCTGGGAGAAGCAGCATTAGAAAGTGTTTTTCCCATTTAGTAATTATGCCTTGATTGTTGTTTATATGTTTGCTCTACTGTAACTTGCTTGCCTTAGGGTGGCACTACTGCTAGAGAAAACACAGAAGTAATTTAGTTTTAAAGGGGAAATGAAAGTTTTAAAGTAGTTTAACATTTCTGTAAAACTGTAATGATTAGAGATGACTGGATTGAGTCGATAAAGAGTACTGATTTCAATAGTAACTCATGCCTTAATTCTCCTCACAGCAAACAACCTCCCTCCCTCCTTTCTGGCATGCAATGTAAATACTCTTTACACCACAATCAATGGAATCTGGAAGAAAAAAAGATCATTTTTATTCCTCAGAGGCTTCATAAAGACCAAATTTCCTCAAAGCTCTTATTTACTCCTGTGTAAATGGCATTGATTCTGTAACGAGGTGTAATCACCAACATGTCGTTCATGTTCTCTTCCTTTGTTCTAGATTTACCACCCAGTTTCTCCACTGGTGTCTGTGATCTCGGAAGAGTTAAGATGTGACGATAAGTCTGTTGTAGGCAATGCATTGATACTAGTGATCACATTAAAAAAGTCAATATCACCAAGACACAACTCTGCAGAGGACAACCAGGGACACTGAACGATCATGCAGAGGTGGGAACATGCTGTGACATCAGTTATTCCTTGCATCCCTAGATAAATGCAGTGGCTGAGTGGAAACTTCCTGAAGGTTTCCCCCCGCCCCAAGATGTTTTCACCTCTACGTCTAACAAAAAGTTCAGCAGATGTGGTGCAGGTGGGTGTACCAGTGACCATGCCTGCTGGGTAGCTACCATTCCTCACTCTGTTTTGGTCTAGATAATGGGCATTTGCTCACTTCCACAATGTGTCAGCATTTGGCCCCAGAGAATATCATGTGATTAATGCATCAAAAGACTTGTCTTAAAATGCTCCTTCCCCTTGCTTTCCAGCTTTTTATTCTCTCAGTTACATTTTCCCTTTGTTCCTTCCTGCAAACCCTAGTGTAAATGTTTTTTGAGTAATTAATGTGTCAAATACCAGACCTGAATTTTCATGGGCAATTAGTGGGCTGAGTAAAGCCAGCAAAATGCATTTCAGTTTTAATAGTGAATTGTGGCTCATTTGCTGGTTTGCAGAAATGTATCCTAAAATACAGAGAGCCTCATATGCCTGTACACCTTTTATTTCTTTTTCATACACCAAAGCTCCCTCTCCTTTTCTATTTTTCACCACATACAAGATGCTGCTTGTAGTCTATTACGATTTGCATATTGTCCTTCTGCCTCATCGATAATTGATCAGGTTAACATCTGCGTTCTGCTGGTGCCAGGAGAAATATGCTTGTTTCTACAGGACTATGTAATTCCTCAGGCCCCCACAGAATTGCACTTCCCAAAAGAGAGTTGTCTTGTGCCCCCCGTAGCTGCACAAGGCAGAGCAGAAAACATGCAACATGCCGGTGTGCGCTGTGCTTCAGCATGGGTACCTCCCCGAGGAGGCAAAGGAGTGGTTTCAGGAGCGTATAATGGTTTACCAGCTTATTTACACAATTACACATTGTGGCATAGCAAGGAAAAGTGATAAGTCTGTTGTGGACAATGCAAGAGCATTATAAGTAGTTTAAGTAATTAAGTAGGAACCCTGCACTTCTGAAGTCCTTCTGAAAACATGAGACATTCAGTGTAAGGAGAGAAGGCGAAGGCTTGAAAGACTACCTAGAGAGAAGACCCAGTGTGCAGTTTTACCAATGGGACATATATTTCCAACGAAATTTAGAAGTGTGGAAACTAGATCACTTTGATATTACAGTACTATTAGAAAGACTTTCATGCTGTCCACTGTTTCTGGGGATTTAGCTGTCTGATTCAAAAAATACCTGCATCTGGATCAGTTCAGCTTAGAGACAAGCAGTCAAAATGATTAGCAAGGCAAGGAGATGGTTCAGTCTCAAGGACACAGCATACTAGTCAGACTGGCACAATCCATCACAGGTTGGATGCATCATAATTGTACACCACAAATTTGTAAATAATCTCTTTCTCAGTGTCTATGTTGGCAAGGAATAATATACACAAGAGCTCCCTTGTTAGGTTACCTTCTGTCTGAACAGGCCATCCTGACACTTAAGTGTACCAAGTGCATCTTTAGGAGATGCCTAAGGAGCATCAGAGAAAGACGAGAGATCAAAGAAGGCAGTAAGGCAGAGGCATGTCATGACCTGAAGGGCAGCCTGACCTTCCCACCCAAAAGAACTGCCTTTCTTGGGTACAAATAAAAGGGTTAAGCTTAGGATAGAAAGTATACAACTAGGCTTTCAGTGTGCTGTCCTATTTTCCTAAATACGGTGTGCCTTTGAAGGAATGTATTTTCTATCATTAAAAAGATTGCCACCGTCATTGGAATCTACCATTTTAAGTACATCTAGATAAACTCCTATTAGCACCAAAGTACAAATTATCACGGCGACACCTAAATGAGTGCAATACCCCATCAACACCATTGAACCCAAACTGCTTTCACCCAGAGGTAGGTAGAGCAAGGTAGGACTGTCACACGAAGTTGAGTACATGGGAGGGATAACTGTGCAGATCATGTTCTGGACATCGGGAATAAAGAAGGAAGATTAAAAGCACAGCTACTGACTGAGGAAAGTACAATGTTTGCTATAATTTTAGAGAGAGAGATAATTTGTCAACGGTCAGGATGACACAATTTCTAAATGCAATTAGTAGCTTCAGGTGAACAGTTTGAGAAAAAATGCAACCACTATATTGCCTTGGAAAGTACCAAGCACCCACCCTAGAGAGCAAAGGTATCTGGAGGTACCTCCACTTTGAGTCGCCTGACTCCCCATCACTACCCCGGGTCCCCCTGTCAAGCCAGTATAACTGGGCTCTTTGCTCACCTGGATGAATCTATTGCTGTCAGGTACCTGGCACTGCAGTGTTATAGAACCCCTGTGTTTTATATACAGAGGAATAACAAGGTTACTTTGCCAAATTTCACCTACTCCATGCATGGCAGTATAGGTGTTTCTATAGATATTCACATTAAAAAAACCCAAAATTAATTCTGGAAAGGAGAAAGTTTCTCCTCACTTCAGGTACATGATTCATAACCCACTCCTTCCTCCCCAAGACCTATACTGTAGGCAACAGCACCTCTAATAAGCTTAAGAGAAAATAAAATACATCAAGGAGGATCAAGCAGAGTTGCAGCAGTCATACCCCGCACCAGACACACAGGCAGGTCCCTGCTACAAAGCCAAGAAAGAGACAAAGAAAAATGAGTTGTCAAGGAGATGATTCTACTGAAGAGACTCCTCCTGGAGCTGGACATCTGGGTGCTTCACATGCCAACTTTAAATCATCAGTCAGCTGGTGGGGGGCGGGGGGGTGGGCAAAACAGGAGTAAATTTTACATTGCCAGCACTGGGATGGGTGGGCATCTGCAGTATCAACCACGGGCTGCAAATGCATGCTGCTGGCTCTCTAAATGTCTGCTCAATGGTGAGGGGACGGGGCCAGAGCAACACCCTTGCAGTTAACTTGCTCTAAAAGGCTTTTCAGCTGCTTTTTGCAGATCTAACTTTCATTTTAAAGCTGTAACTGTTGAGCGTTTAGCCATCATGAGAGCAGGTCTCTTTTTTTTTTTTTTTTTTTAATTGCACAGACCTGAGCTAAAGCTCATTTGTATGGATAACAGGAAAACACTAATGAAAACGATCATTGCTCTGGAAAAATACAAACCATATCCTGAGGTAGGCATGCCTCCTAAAGAAAAGCTCCAGGCCAGTTACTCAACCCTATGTCCTCCCATTTTCCAAACTATTCTGGGTTTTGGTGCATCTTCAATGCAGTGCTTTTTAAGGACAGAATATTTCTGGACAATTAAGATAGTCAACTGTATGTACAAACTTTCTGCAGAGAAGTTTGCAGTGAAATTGTCTTATAAGCCCATCTTTGTCATCTACAATATAAATTTTCAGCACTTGGATACATGTAATACTGTATGCAAGAAACTTCTGATCATCACATGGATATCAGCAATGCATGTTTATCTGGCACAATACTGAGGTCCTAGCATTAAAGTCTCAAATCCAGCCCTTGAAGGAATCAGAAAACAAATAAAAAGTATAATCTTAAAACATTAAGCAAAACAAAAGCACACAATTATTTTCTGTTTACAAGGATCTGCAAATCTGTGCAACAGTTTAAATATCCTGGCAACTGCAGCTGGGGAAAAAAAAAAAGAAAATCTAGAGCAGGGGAAAAATACCATGGTTAGCATTTCAGCTTTAAGAGAAGTTTAAAGTTCTTTCTACAATGGCGGAGTAAGGATATCATTCATCTTCAGTTTCAAGCAATAAGCCTGAATTTGCTCTCTTTTCAAGCCTTGTTCATCATATGCACCATGCTCAGAGCTTGTGTTTTTCCTTAGTTTACTGATGGTCTTATTATATCCTTATTCATGAGAGAAACACTTTATTCCCCAAGTATTAAAATTGTCTTCTGTGAAAGGGGAGAAGTTGTGAAGTGAGGCATAATTTACAGTTTCAGAATACTGGAATAATTTTGGTTATAAATCTGCAGCATTCATGAGTTTCTAAAGACAGGGAGACTTACAACCAGCAAAACGGCAAAGGCCCAGTTAACATATTCACTTACATAAGGGAAGACTGACAAGTATACAACAGGGAGAGCACTGCTGCACATGAAATATGTGTTGAAGATGAATTAACGAGAGTGGCTTAGAATGAGTGTTGTTGTCGACCTCAATTTCATGCTCCACTCAAAACCAGCAATATAAGTTTCCCAGTATGTCTATTTGTTGATCAAGTTTCAGTTCAAGATTTGAACTACTGAATATTTCTATCTAAGGAAGGGTGTCTACACAAAATAACATTTGAGTCAAATATACACTGCCTATCTTGATGTCCTTCTAATTAATGGAAGAACAAATCTGAAGCTTTTAAGGTGGCCCTTCAAGCCAAGAAATTACCATTACTTTCATTAAGACTAAGTATTACAGCATTTGGCATATAATCCTTAGCCAACATTTCCAATGAAATCAATGGGATGCTTCCTTTGTTCCAATCCAAGACCGGCAGATCCTCTCTCTCTGTTGCCGAAATCCACATTACAAAGATTTTGAAATCTCTTACGTTTGTCTACCAAAAGAGTCAGTTACCACTGGCAGGAGAGGACATTGAAACCGCCAGTTTCTGCTCACAAGGTTATCAGCTGTCTTTTCCATGAACTTTGTTTCTCCTGTTTTCATAACCTTTAAGTTTCATTTTCATTTGAACTGAGAGCTATCAGGCTTCTGGTCAGCTCTGGAACCCTTGGTTATCAGCACTTCATCCTACTGACAAAAGTCCCCTGGAAGTTACAACAACATATCAGAAAAAAATACCAAACTACAATCCCCTGAAAAATATTTCCTGTACCTGTACAGAAACAGAAAAACACCAAGACTCAGATAAAAAAGTTCGAAGACATAAATCAGACCTAACCCTCACCTGTACCTTCTATTAAGGCTTAAATCTAAAACTATGTGCTATTAGCTTGGGTTTTGGTTTAAAAATGAGCTAGCAATGGCACTAGTAACCAAGCAACAGTAATTGCTTCTCTGAGATTAAACCACAACATGACATTAAAGCAATGCTACTGAACTTCCCTACAAAGGTGCAAAATTTTTGCAGGCAGAAGTTAATTATGTAGAAGGGCAATTTCAATTTAAGTTGCAAGCATCTCTGAGCTGTATGGAGGCAGGAAACAATGAGGTCAAGAGTTCAGTTACCTAAGTTTTAAATCTAGAGGAGGATTATAGTAGCTTCCAATTTTTAATTGATGCATCCAGCCTCTCAAAATAATTTCAACTCAATCAAAATAAATGACTTCTAAATAACTGCTATCCAATAATATTATTGGACTCTACAGATTCTACCGTAGCTGTACTTGTTAGAATTTCACTTTTAAAGTGATACTACCATGAATAAGAACTAGAGGGCATTGTGTATCTTGTAACCAAACTAGCAAGTTCAAGCTGCTCTTTATGAACATGCAAACCTATTTTAAGACAACTAGCATGGTCCTCTCTGTTTACAGATATGAAATGACTCCTTTGGGGCTAATTATCTCAACTTGAGAGTACCATCACTTTACAAAAGATTCCCATCGTTTCCTTTTACACATTTAGATTCTTTCATTTTTTTATATAAATAAATTAACAATTAAGGGTGCAAGCAGTTTTCTTATTTGGCAGAGTTATGCAGGTCGTGGTTTTCAGGTATGAAAAATTTAAAGCCATATCTAGTTTCTAGGACAGTTTTCTGAGGTTAGCTGGAAAAGGAAAGTAACATTTTACAATCCATAATATCCTTTGGTTTGATATAGCTGGATGGACCACAGCAAATATCACCTGGAGCATCAGCTGAGTGTAAAGAAAGTGAGAAGGAGATGAAGGTGAAAGGAAGCACTTCTGACAAACACTTAAGGCAAACTAGAATCCTGGAATAGCTAAAAGCTTGTGAAACTGGGACGTACTTTTCCATGGTTTTCTTCCCTGAGCTTTGACAAGACTATTAGGTCTTTCTACGCTTCTGTTCTCTATCTGAAAAAATGAGTATCACTTCTCATTTCTTTCCCTTAGAGGACAGGGTGAAGATAAACCTACAGAAATCATGGAAAACACTGTTATTCAAAGTCCTATGAAATCTAAAGATCCTGAGACAAACAGGTTGGACCGAAAGATAAGACAAAGCTCAAAAGAACTTGAGGAACAGACATGTCTCAGAAACAGTGATTGATGGTTTCAACACTGGAATGCTAATTGACACCACTTTGGCACTTGCAAATCAATGACATGCTAGATGCCACACTCAGCACAGTGAAACAGGTAGGTGCAGGGTTACACTTACTGTTTGTTTGATTATGGTTTACAGTCAGAGCTACGGACCCGTAGTCCATACCTCTGCAACAGGCTGAGGTCATATTGTTCCCTGCTGAGGAAACTATGAGTTTCACCCCAGGTGGCAGATGTTTTTTGCTCCCCAGCCATCTTCATTGCTGCCGAGTGCAGGAGTGGCTCCTATAGACACACTGAGCCATGCCAAAAGTCTGTTGCTTAAACAGTTTCCTCACACCAGAAGGCACAGAAGCATTTTTGTCACTTGCACAGCAGTTGCCATTAAGAAGTCAATGTTTGCCAACATATCAACCCAGTAGGCTGCAATTGTTCCATATGCTTAGAATATGGCATTTCTGTGGTAACCGACAAATACCCAAATGCTAATAGTGACTGTTCTCCAAATATTGTTATTTTAACTCCTTTCTCAGAGCCAAGAAGGAAATGGACTCATTGCTCAGCTCCTCCTCAGCCCCCCACTGGTTTTCAGCAAAATTCTCTTCTATTTTCTTTACAGGGTCAATGATACAACAATTCTTATCACCTTTCACCATGGTAGCAGTTCCTTTTCACGTTCGCTTTTAACAAGACAATAAACACTTTGCTTCTGAAGAATGGGGGAAGAAATCAACGTGTACTCTGCCTGATATTCAAGTGATGGTATAGGATTAACAGATGAGACCTGGAAAAGTTGCTTTGCCGTGAAAGACAGCGTATTATGTCAAAAGTAAACCAAGTGTCCAATATTTCCCAGCTGAATGTAGATTATAGTGTTTAGCCTTGTAGAGAGGAAACATCTGGAATACATATCCAATTCATAGCTCCAGATCACATATATGAGGCTTTAACATACTAATATTAGTATTCTAATAACACAGTTAATTTGAAGATCACTGTTCTGAGAGTTTGAGTTAGAAAGAAATATGACCAGAAATAAAAATCTTTATCTAAATGCAGTATTGCCTTGTGGCCTTGCAGGGAAGACTGAAGGAAGCCAGTCTCTTAAAGGTGTGTGTATGTTCATAGATATTTGCTTTTCAAGGGGTAGGAACTGCACCGAAATCTGAATGAATACAAGTCCTCTGGTAAGTTCCCCACCATTATGCTGCACAGATGTGCATTAGTCCCTTACAGGCAGAACATGGGAAGCTATGATCAGAAGCTGAGCTTTTAACTTTTGCTTTCCTACAAAATGACCAAAACCTTCTTACTGATATTAAACTACCAAATTTTAATACTGTTATCTTGCATGTTGTCTTTATTATCTGTCACATTAGGTTTGTTGAGTTTGGTATTTGCTGTCTTTCTTCCCAGAGGTAAGCTATTCAACTTAAATTTCAAGCACGGATTGCAAAAATATCCCCACTGGCCTTATGGCCAAGTAATGTTCTTAATTAGAGATAAGCAAACTCGTTCAAACTAAATAAGAACCAGCCCAGACTTCGGACCAAAGTTTGAAGGGAACTTCTTTATTATCAAAGGAAATTAATTTCTGCCCAACCTCTCTCTTTTTCTTTGACATTTCTGACCTCTCACTTATTTCTTTGAACACTTTTTTGTCTGATACATTGTGGGCAGAGCACCCATCTACTTTGTTCAGTAATGTGTTAAAAATATAATAATTGTGATGTAAGATTAGAGGCTTCCTGGTTCACTCGTTAGCAGTCATCATCTACAGCATCCTGGACATTTAAAGTTCTTTGAAGTTATGTTTACTCTGTACATTCTTGATATTTATCTAAATGTCCAATTCTGTTTTGGCTCATGCTTCTGGCACCGGTGATACCCTATTGCAAAGAATTCCTTTAAGTGATAATACTGTGGAAAACAGTTCCCTTGTATTAAGGTGCTTGTTTGTTTGTAGTTTTTTAGTATCACATTACCTGCTGAAAAACCTCCTGACTTTGACCTTCACTTCCCTGAAGCTTGAGGTCTGCAACAGAAGACGTGGGATTTAAATGAAGGAACTAATATGTACCCTGCAAAACATGCCAGGCCTTTTAGGAATGGAATGGCTGAATGAAGCCACGTTAATAAACATATAGAGACCACAGGAAGAAAACGTATTTGAAATGGGTTTCCCTGGTTCTGGCCAGGTTAAATAACATTTAATGCCTTGAGAGAGGGGGCAGAGAAAGTTGGAAGCGTGCATCAGAGAGCTGTGCAATGGACACCGAAACCTGGCACACAGATTCCACCCTCTGCTTGCTGTTTGACCTTGCGAGCCTCTCCGCCTCCTTACCTCTGGCAGAAAGGGTTTCGCTGTATTTTCTAAGCCAGTTTAAGATCTGCATAGGAAAGCTGCTATTATGTAATTCCCATTCATTGAAATATAAGCAAAATCAAAATAACCATCAATGTCAGATTATAGTTTTATAGCATAGCAACACAAATAATGTTTGCTCTCTCTCTAACACAAACCCATAAATCCTCAGTGGATTAACCTTTCAGAAACCCTTGCCAACTGTTCCTGCCACTACAGCACAATTCAAAATCTCAAGCTGCCTAAGAGCCCTGTTGCTGTTTTCAGAAGACAGCAATCAATCATGTTAAGGAAGGGAAGATGAGAGAGCAGATTAAGCAGAGACAGAAATGTTAACTTTAGAAGCAAGCATCTAACTTTGGTTTTTATTAGAAAGAACCAAATATAACTCAGAAAACTATGAGAAGCTCCCTCAATTTCCCCTGCTTGTGTAGAGGATCACTTCAGCTTCATCGGACTCTTCAGCTCATGACACAAAGGTACCTCCGTCGTACAGCACAACTTGTGCTTGAAGATGTGCAACCAGCGCAAAAAATAAATCCAACAGATGATAGCACCCCCTGCACAAGCTTCAGCTCCTGGAAAGACCAGGAGTATAAATTTTCCTGGAACACCTCACATTTGTAAGTGTTCTGATCCATGTTTGTTGACACTAAGTCCGAACTATCCACCTGTGATGTGTTCAAATTAGTTAGCTAGCACTGTAGTTGTACCACAACAAGGTCAAGGTGAGCTGCAGTTCCTGCCCAAGAGATGGATAAGTCCTCTAGGCTAGGCTTCTCATTCATGCCAGTGGGAATTTCCTGGAGGAGTTTCCTGCAAGCTGACCAATCTCGTTATATTTTATTTTATAAATCTGCTAAGTTGCCTTTGTATCACATGATTCTATAGATGAAGAAGAATTACAGCCCAAATCTCTGTGTGTGCATGTGTAAATAAATGCTATATATTATCTATGCTGTGCATAAAGTACATGCAATAGATGCACACATACAAATACTAGAGTTTGGCTTCCTATTTTTTATACAGAAAAAAATCTGTGTATGCATATAAATATACACACATAGGCCTGTTGCACACACAGGGCTCTTAGAACACCAACGTAATTTTATTTACTCTTAGGCAATGATATTTCTTTATCTGAAGGTATTTTCTTTCTGAGATATAAATACACTGTTTTCGTGTTTAAAGCATACATGGGGTCTCCTTAGTTCCATCAAATTTTTATTTTCTTTTTTCCCCCGGGGGAGAATGCATGAATGCTACTGTCATAAAAATTAATGGAAAGGAAAAAGAAAACAAACCAAACCTAAATCCATTGTGGTCAGACTGATGATCTGGGTGATGTTAAATGAAACCAGAAGAGTAAACATGGAAAGGTGACCAGCATTAAGACGATACCCCAGCTCCCAAACCCGTGGTATAAGGCTTTCACTAGAGATTTGCTGCAGATCCACTCCCAAAAGCAGGTTGAGGAACGATACCAGAGCTGAGACTCACAACAATACAGCCTAAGAGCCAAGGATATCAGCATTTCTTACACCTTTCAATATCTAACTTCTATGCCATGTGCAAAGGGGAAATTGCATATATTTGTCTCTTGGAGGGATCACACAGCTAAGTTCATTAAAGCTCATCAAAGACTTCAAAATTAGGAACAGACATTGTATAAAAATAACTATTAGGCCTTATAGTGTAGTCATGGGAGTATGATAAAAGGAAGAGAGAGCAGAAGACTGAAAGCACCTTTTGAATTTCTAGATGGGCTCAGATCATTTGTTCTGACTGTAAATCATCACCCTATTCCACCCTTTGTGGAAAAAAACCCAACACCAAGACAATTACGATCCCTGGATTAGGGATGTGAAAACTATATCATACATAATAAACTTTTCTTCTAGAGGTGTCCAAAGATGGTAGTCTCTTACTTGCTCCATTTCAATACCAGGGCAATTCCATGGACTTCAAGGGACTCACTGGTTCTGTAGGCCCCATTTCTACACATAGCTAATCCCAGTTAACTCATCCCTGCTGGTATCCCCAGACACTGAACCACGCTGCCTGGAGCCAAAGGTAATGCATAAACCTGGAGGGCTCAGTAGATCTGCTCAAGTGTTTAAGCAGAAGGATGTGCCTATGCGTCCCTTGGAGACTGCGGCACGTGGGAGGACTGGCCCAACGAACAGCGAACCAGACGCATTCATATAGTAAGCTTAAGTCTTGCAACTGAATAACTAGAAGTAATTATACATCTTATACTATGGGTGGAGGTTGTAGTAACCCTCAGAGGTGCACAGACTATTATGATTAACCAATTCACTCAAAGCTGATTTCAACCACAGAAAACTTTTGTATACACGCTACGGTTTATAAAACAGTACTTTTTTTCTTTAAAGACTTACGTAGGGTTCTTGGTAAATTCCCCTTCTGTATCAGATCTAAGGGATGTTATTCATTGCTGTTATCCCATGTCACTTCAGAATATACAAGAAATAAAAACAGCTTACTGTAAGCAACAAACAGCCAGATAACCTCAAGGTTATATATTACAAGTGTATCTGCTTTAAAATTCTCCTAAGGTCAAAGAAATAGCAGAGATATTATCTAGCAATCTTCTTGTGTTTCCTACTTTCAATGTCCTAACAGCAATGCTGGCATCTGTGGATGTAAGACTTCCCACAAATTTTAGTTTCCCTGTATTGTAAATACATGCTTTAGCATCTGCCTGTGTTCCCCTTCTGCTCTGGGAGGATTTGACTGCGGATGGACTTTGGGAACCGCTCTGCCTTGTCGTCCGGATGCAAACGGCAGGTTCAAATTCATTTAACTGATGCATGTATCATACAGAGAACAGCCGTGGCAGATATAACTTGATGCATTAGTAGTCAAGACGAGTAACCTTTTCATTCCAGTACGTAGCACTTATTGTCGCTGCCAGGCACCTCCGTACTGATTCACAGTCACTCGGCTTCGATGTGAGTGGGGGAGTTCTGTTTCTTTCTGAGTCGGACCAAGAGTGTAAGCATGAGCTTACAAACATATTGATCCAAACCACACACACTCACAAAAGGCGTGGGAGAAGGACAAAGTACCAATTCAAGTTACATCTCTTGCTAGGAAATAGTTTTTAAGGCTTAAAAGAAAACAAACAAACCCCCACAGTCTTATCAAAGACCATAGAAATAAACAGCAACTTGCCTGCTAACACACGCACACAGAGCTAGAGCCGTGACGCAAACAGTTGGATTTCATTTTAAACATGGAAACCATCATTGTAATTTGTACTTCTAGAAGAAAAAAAAAGGTAGGTTTTATTCTCTGATGTTTATGCAGCACAAGAGGATTTGCCAGCTCAGAAAATGAAATAGGAAAAGGTGTTTCTTAGCTGGAAAACACAAAAGGGGAGCTAAACCTGCTCACTGCCAAATGGCTGCTCTAGGACTGCAGTGCCTGGGATTGAGGAGTCTAGAGAACCACTTGCAGAAACGCATGTGGGGAAGCTTGGGAGGAGGAAATGAATTTAGGGAAACAACCTTGTATTTCGAGGAGCTAAATCAGCTGAAGCTGATTTGAAAGACCAAACCTTCCTGCAGGCTGATGGAGCAGGAGTGGGGATTTCAGTGGGGAGTAGAGAGCTGCCACTGGAAATGGTGCATTCAGGTGATACTTATTGATCATTGTAATCGTAAGTTTCAAATACTCTTTCAGAAGCTTCAAGTGTAATTTCACCATTTCAATGGTTTAAGAGTCAGGTAAGACAGCCTCAGGGACAGACTCTGTATCACCCCACTTCTTGTGTAGTTCTCTGCTTTTTAAATGCTGGTAAGATAGTTTCCATATCTAAATTTTAATTGGACATATTAAATTACTTTAAAAACTGTCTTCTGTGAAGCCAAAAATATGCTATATTTTCTACAAAGATAAAATTTTTCTTAGCAAACCTGAATATCTTTATTTCCCAACTCTGCAGTTGCAGAAGTACTGCATCTGAGATCTTCCTTCCAAAGAAAGAACCACTTTGATTTCCACTGTCCACAGTGCAGTCGCTGGGATTGATTCTTTACTTGCCTTATCTTGCAATATCAACTATTCCTATGCATTCTTACTATGTAGTAAGCATGAACATGATTTAGACACACATGGTTTTATATTGATGCACTTACTATAAAGCAGGAAAAGACTGAGCTCTTTAAAAAAGTCATTGACGCACACGTGCAGTGACACAACTACGGATCCCTGTAGTAGACGCAGCAGAAAGGTAACCCATGTGGCACTACTGCATTACTGCATAGCCAGTGTAGCTGCACTTGCACGGATCTGAATGTCTACTCCCAGGTCTGCAATTATTCTGTTTTGTCGTTATTTAAAAGGATTACAGTTTATCCTACTTACATCTTGCAGGTTATCGGTTATGTCGCTTCTTTCACACCCACAGAGAGAAGCAGCACAGAGGGAGGAGGACGGTTCATACATGCGACTTACGTGTATGCAAAGACAACACCAATAGTTTATGCCAAAGCCTTGCCCTGCCGTTAGCCAAATTTTCAAAGTCTGCTCCTAACTTTGAGCCCCCTCTGATTACACATACACCACTATGTCTTCCCAGGTATGACTCCTTTTTGTCTCTCTAATTCGGTGCAGATTACCGAGGATTTATTTTCGTTGCCTGCACTGTTTCATCTGAAAGTTACTAAATAAAAAAAAAAAAAAGAAAAAAGAGAAAATAGCCATCTTCTTGGACAAATGGGCATAAATTATAATAAAGAACAGAATTACTGGAGACATGAATGAATAAGATATTTTGTGGAAATGTCAACACAGCTTTTGCCATGACTCTCAAAGCTACTGCTACTCAAAGCTCCTTGCTAAGAGTTCTTTGAAGAAAACAACAAGCATGGGAGTAAGGCAGTTTGAGCTGATATGGTCTCTTTGTATTTCCAAAAGATATCTCACAAGGTCCCTCATCAAAGACTTTTAAAGAAACTGTGCTGTCATGGGACGCAAGGGAATGTTCTCTCACAGATAAAGAGGTGGTTGAAAGAGAGGGGACAAAAGCGGGGCAGTTTTCACAGCTGCTGTATGTCACCAGAGGATTCCCCCAGGTAGCCAAACTAAGCATGTCCAAAACTCATCTAGCGAAGGGCACGAACAGTGAGCTGACAAAGTTTTCTCAGGATACCAAGTTTTTCAAGGTAAAACCTTTTTTCCAGTAAAGTTGAAAGCCAGCTGTGAAGAGATGCAGGAGGCTCTTGTGATACTGAAAGGCAAATGAATTTCAATACTGATAAACATAAGGCAATGCATATAGGAAAAAGTGCTAAGTTTTACATACACAGAAATAGGTTTTGAACTGCTTATCACTGAGAAAGAGATCTTCAAGTTATAAGAAATTGGTTTTATGAAAGTGGCAGCCCAATTCTCAGTCACATCCCAAAAAGAACATAGTAAAAAGAGAAAATTAACAGAGAACATGCCAAAAGTACAGCTTCCACACAAAGAACTGTTACACAGACCAAGGCTCAGACGAGCCGGCAAAAGAGGTCAATGAAGGGATATGACAGAAGTCTATAAAATCATAACTAGCACAGCGAAAGTGCTAACGAAGCAAGCTAACAGCTGCTCCATCTCTCTTCCACTGCAAGAGGAAGGGGGCAACAATAACAAAAAGATAAGGCAAATTCAAGAGAAGCCAAAGGAGTTACTTCTCCACAGAGCATGTAAATATTCTGGGATGGTGATTCTTTATATGGGTTCAAAAATCAGCTAGAGAAATTAATGGAAGAAAAAGCCACAATAAATTATGAACATAAAGGAAAACATTGAGCCAGAAGTAACTGGGAGAACATTCCAGGAAGTCTTTGGCTTATTTCTGACTCTTCATCTGGGATTGAGCTTTGGTTGTTACAAGCTGCTTGACTGCCAGCCTGTCCTCCTATGGCCAATTCTATAAGGGTTCAGTGGTGTATGTTTTACCGAGAACTTGCACACTAGGGAAGAATATAAAGTTTTCTGACAGCATTTTCAATTGTGGAAGGACTGAATCTGACTCCAAGAGTGACGGCAGCAAGATCTGACTCCTCCTTCACCCTTACCCCTCTACCGGTGCATCAATGTGCTGGTTATAGCAGTCAGGGCTGGAATGGAGCATTGAGTTCCCTCCTCGCTTACACCACTGAAATCAGTGAGGGTCTGTGTTTGTAATAGGAGGCTGAATTGGGTGGTCATTGCTCTACTGAAAAATGATTTAGACAATTTATTAGTTTTAGTAGCAGTGTGATGTACAAAAACTACACAGCTCGGCTCCTTAACTTTTGGAATTGTGCTGCTCTGTAATGTTGAGATCAGAACATAAAATGAACACTTAGCAGTTTAATTCACCATAAAGAAAGAACTTTATTGTCATGAAATGTTCTTATCGGAAATGTTGTTTCTTCTTCATTTAGCAAAAATAACAATACCCCAAGGGGAATGTAGTGTTGTGAGAATATAAGCTTCAGACTTAAATAAATAATCCAAACCAAAAATAGTTCTTTAGACTGATAGTTCAACTCCACAATGGAAAGATGTTATTGTTAATACTAATTTTAAGACAAAGTCTGGATGATAATTTAATGGCTCTTAAGAGATCACATAAAATAGATAATTAACATCCAGAGGGTATCTAATTGGTCTTTACCCAGTTCTTTAATTTTTCTTTCTGTGCAGCAATGCCTGTTTTCACTATTTGAAGTAAGTCTTGATCAAGACAAAACAGGAATACATAATCTAGAAGATCAAATTCATACTCGTCCCAACTATGATTTCTTGTCGTAGATTTCCCAACACATTAATTGGGCAAGTAATAGTACCAGCATTATCCTAAGGTTCATTGTAGAGTCAAGTCTCTCTCTTGTATGAAGACATGGACACTAACAGAATCAATACAAATTGTGCATATATGCAAAATCAGAGTTTGATCTCAGTATGCTCAGGTCTGGATCTCTCCGTGCAATTGAAATGAAAAACATTTCAGTGGTATTTTTCTGTAATATACCTGAAAAATGGAGTTGGTGTTATTTAAAGCTGTATATTTCTTCCTTTTTTCCTCTTGAATTATCAGATGCCTGAAAATGCAGTACTGTGCTAGTGTTTTTTATACCAGAGCAGTGCATTTTTGTTATTGACCAACAAACAAGTTATTCTCCATATTAAGGTATATCTTTTCAACAGACAAAGGAAGATCTTGTCTGCTTCTATTATGAGCAAATTAAGAGTAATGGCAAATGCTTAGCTTCATATGCTTATGGAAATTCATTTTTCCCCTCTTATAAGTGAGCCTTTTATTTTATAATAAACAAGGACAGTCATTGGTATTCCAGCACTGCACAGTTGCCTACCTTCTTAACTTCCACAGCATTCTTCTTAATTTATGTGAAGCCTTCTGATAATCCTTGAAGGCCAAAATTAATTGCTGTCTGTTTTTCCAAACTCTTTTAGGGTCCAGATTCATAGCACTGTGATAAAGACTCCTTGCCCTTCTTCTTGACTGAAATATATCTATATTAGTCTGCAGGTTGACACTTAAGTAAATCATTTATATGCAAGGCTGAATATGCTAATTGTAAAATAATTTTGAGACTCTTTCTCCTCTGCAAGATAATTATTTCAGTGTGTTTAAAAATATTTTAAAACAGACTTTCATGTGGAAATCCTAGCCACTCTCAAAATTTTCTTTTAGAATAGCATATTTTGACAGCTCTTGCATGGGTAAAGATGTGGGGGTTTTAGCACAAGATAAACATAATTTAACACATTCCATCCCAAATAAATGCAATTCTAGACCTAGTAAACTTCTGTGGGGTAGGATTTTATCTTTTGGGTCTTCCTGATCTTTCTATAAACGAAATACAGTTCTTTAAAAGCAAGAAGGTGAAAATGTCATGCCCAAGCAGCATAAACCACCTTACAGTTGGATTTCTCCAGTTAAAAGGAATGCTCAAAGAACAAATCAGCACAACAACAGTGGGTTCTTTTTTAAGATATTTCTTTGCAGTTTCCAGTCCCTCTACTACAAATAATCCCATGGAAGTCACAAGCATTTGGTGGAGAAGCTTGTAGATGCTTTAACATGCAGAGGAGGATCTGTCAAGCAAAGATGAGTCCCAAGACTGAGAGACTTTAAAAACAACAGAAAGCGGGCCTTGTTGCTACATTTTTGCCATAGTCAGAGCTTGCAGAATGCAGGGGTTTATGGCATGGGAGCAGGACTAGACCCCTTAGCTTATGTATTTAGATCAGGGAAGAAAAAAAAGTAATGTAAGCAGTTAAGCTAAGAAATACTTTGTTCCCCCAAATGCTCATCACTACAATAAGTACTCCGAACACAACATTTGGGGCCATGAGGAATTATAATGTATAAAAGAATAAAAGAAATCAAAATATAATTCTGACTTTGGTTCTAGCCAGGTGCCCTTTGTTGGCAGTGGTACTGAGCTTGTTATTACATGGACATGGCCTTTTTAACTGGATTCAGATTTCACCAGTGTTAACAGATGCACTTTATGTAGATCTTAAAAAATCTCAAGCTATCTTCACTACATCCCAATAAAATCAGAGAAAGAGGTCCCATTCCCATTAAGCTTCACAAAGTTCTCATTTGCTCTGAGACCAAGATTTCATTGTTCTGTTTTTCAGGAGCTTAAATTTTTCTAGTTTTCAACAAGTGAAATGCTTAGTCATCTATCATGATCACATTTCATTTTTATGGGTTTTTCCACGAGTTTTTTTCTAAATGGCCATGCTGGTCACATTTGTTGTCCTTCACTAGATTAAAATTAGTTTGTGATCAGGAGAAAATATGCTCCCAAGGAAATTTTAGGATGCAAAGTTAATGGAGTGTCCCAAAAGCCTCCAAGTGTCCTGTATAGTATCCATCAAGCAAACCCCAAAGGTTTTGTGCAGTTTTACCTCCAACGTGATAAACAACTCCCTTGCCTCACACCATTCTGCTTTACAGTTCTAAAACTTGTGCTGATTGCAGGTACATTTTTCATCAGCTTCACATTGTCTTTCCAAAGTTCTTCAGTCATTATTTTTTCCTTCTGTGCTAAGCAAGATGAATATTCATCTTGCTCCTCACAGAAAGGCTTGATATCTTTGAAGAAGCAGTCCTTTCCGACTCAGAGTGACAGTTATTAGAACATTAAACTGGAAACATGATCGGTTTGATCTTTGCCAACTTTGTTCTTTTCTTTGTAAGAGTCAGCTTGGACGTGCATCTCTCCATTGTACTCAACATTAACTGTTCTTACTGCTTCTACAGTACACAATCTCCATCCTGTCAGTAAGGTAACCATAAGCTGATTATGTTCGTTGTCACTCATTTAATTAACATCAGGTTTTGTTTTCATCTTGAAATTTTCTCTATGCGTTATTTTCCTTTCTATCAAGTCTTGTTATGAATAGCAGCAACTTTCTGCAAACAGAGTTTTCTTTCTTCATTTCTTTTTTTCTATATTTGCACTGCAGTAGCACAGTGGCAAACTGATCTATGGCTTGGTTCCAAGAAGCTATCATATTACAGATAAACAATGACAGTAACTGTATGGACAGCTGAAATCTGCTCCCTATATGTAGTGGTTTCATTTTTGAGAGGCACAGTGTATTACTTTGGTCTGATTTATTTAAATATTTTCTAAGACTTTATAAGGTTGGAATTTTCAGAAGCAATCAGTTTGGCTTAACTGCATGCCCATCAAACATCCCCATCAAATTCAACAGTGGTTATATCAGACGTAAGACCGGAATTAACTGCTGAAAACATTATTCACTGAAGTTGTAGACGAGTGAATTTCCCCAGTACTCAAAATGATCACAATTTCATTCTTCTCAAGATGAGAATATGATGATCTATCCATGTTGTATGGAAAAAAACCCCCAGCCTTACCATCATATATCTTAATCCTGTTTCTTATAGCCAGGTCTCCCAAATCATTGAGTAACACTGTAGAAACGGATGCCCTACTTCTTCATTCTTACTGAATCTTGCAATTTTTTATCTTACTAGGAATGCATATAATACACATTACATGGCTTAATTTAAGCAACAATAAAAGGGAAATTATATGTCATACAGAACTATGCTAAAATGTATGTCAAAACACTACACAGTGTATTTGGTCATACACTATCATTTAGAAAAGATACTAAATGCCTTGCCAGTTCATTTTTTAAATTCTGGGATGCTAAACAGTGTGTTGTCCAAAAAACCCCTTATAATCCAATTCTGTATGTTTGATTTCAGTAAGATACACATATAAAATGTATCTATACATATTAAGCATGCTTATTCCTTCCCTATACACTTATAATATTAGGCACCCATAAAGCAGAGCCCTTCATCACAAGTTGAAGACTTGATTTACGATTGACTAATTTATGAAGGACTTATTTAAATTAGACTATTTATTGCTTTAAAGTTAAGTATAGGCTAAAGATGTTTATCAGGCCAAGGAGTGAAAATGTAGATTTGTGGAACTTAGGTGGTGTTTCATCATTAAATTTAGCCTTGCAAAGACTTTAGCTGCTTCCCAATGCTAGTCAGTTTTCAATAGCACAGGGAACAGTGTTCAGAAGGACAGTGCTCTTTTTAATCACAAAGTTCTGATTTTGCCTCATGTACACATGGAAATTTGCCATTAGGAAAACTAAAATGAAAACTTCCTGAGTGCCCTTTCCTGCTGCAGTGCTCTCTGTGAATGGGTTCTGGTCCATTTGAGTGAACTGGAAAAAATTAAAAGGGGGGGGGGGAACCAAAAGAAAGAAACTGGAAATACCCATTTGGAGTATTCTTTTTTAACTTTGTCTGGATTCAGGAAAAACTTTTCAAACAAGCTAGGAAATTTGCTTAGGAAGTCCATAAATCTTACCAGATACTTCAAGTTTACCTCCACTACAAGAAATTAAGTTCAGTGAGCATTGTAACAAGTTCTTTTTTCCTTATAGTTAGCTGAGGAATGGTTAGAGCCAGTGTTGCCTTACACAAGCTGACTTTGGTTTTCAATGATCTTGAAAAGTAATGAAGATTACCAAAACCCTGAAGAATTTAATAGGAATTCTTTTGCTACAATCATAAGGATTTCCTACTCAGGATTAAAAAAAAAAAATATTAAAGAAGCCCATATCTGAAGTACTTGATTTTTCAAGGGCCTTAATAAAATTATTAAAGAAAAGTCAATGCAGTAAAAGGAAGATCAAATGGAAAAATGATGAATTTCCACAGACATTAATGTTGAGTTTGTATTTATAGAAAGGAAGATGAACAACCCCAAAAGTACATTTATAGTAGGATGATATCTTAGACTAGCGGTGTTCAACATAAGGAGAAGAACAGGCAACAAGAGGGTCCAGAAGAAAAGAGATCTTGCAGTTTGACAGAAAACATTTTGTAAGATTTTGACAGATCTTACAGTTTAAAGGCTTTAAAGGTCTGAACTGTAACACTGCTTTGGCATTCAAGGTGACGCATCTAGACTTTTTCTCCCATGTCAACCTCCCATTACCCTGTAAAATCTAAATACAGATCCCATGTGACAAATAAACTTGACTCTAAAGAGAGTCAGAAGAAAATATGTATTAATCATGAAGTTTTAAATGCGGTGCTTATATAGGTTCAAACACAATGAATATATGCAGGACAGTGAGGCAGTCCTGAAACAATATATACATTATACTGCAGAAAAAGTGTTACATACCTCTGATATTTCATGTTATTCTACTTATTGATCGCATACCTAGTCTCATGAGCAAGCACAAAATTTTAATCAACATACTGAACTCAATCCTGCCACCACAGACTTCAATGGAAATTGGATCAATCCCATTATCTACCATATGACTCCACAGGGCTTCCATAGGGAGAACCTCATTTCTAGCTCCAGCCTGCAGGACCCCCGAGGCTACATTTAAAGCAGTGAGCAATGTGAATACAAACAAGCCTAAAATAGCATTAAATGTGTTTAAATAGGCCAAGATAATTTGGACAGCTACAAAAGCATAATCTGTACCGAAAGCCCACCAATATTTCCCACACATTTGTTACAGGAAATAAGCTATAAAGCCCAGATGTGTTAAAAATATATTACATATTCTAAGAGTGAAATGCTGGCCAGGAGGACGTCAATGGTGGAAAAAATCCTACTGACTTACTCAGGATGAAATTCAGACACCATTCGTCCCAATGGTATAGACAGCACAAGCTAAAGAACGCCTTGTTCATCAAGGAGAGATTCTACCTGTCTTGTTTCATCGTGATGCCATGACTGGCATTGCTAATCAGAGCAATGAATGTACTGCTGTACATGTAGAATTAGGTTAGATCGTTAGTTGGTGTAAACTAGCATAATGTTCCCTCTGGCTCAACCTTCTCTGGGATTTTGGAACATGATAAGCCACAGTGTTAAGATGGGCTCAACACAGCAAAAATGTGGTCCGTTTCCATCCAATAGATACTGCTCTGACATCGGCCAAGTGAAACCTTCCTGAACTCAGTGGGCCAATAATGGTGTCCCCATTCTAGATGAAGGAGTCAGTCAAGCTCTGTTTTGCAGTAATATAATGCAAACAATGGGATTTACGCTGAAAACCCAGGAAATGCCTGTGGGCAGCGAAGCTGGGGTGGAGGGGACACTTTCTGGAGAGCGAGGTTGGGTGCTGTCTGGCAGCCCCATGGGCTTCTGGCAACGAGACCAGCTGCCAGCAGCAGACAGCAGGGGAAGGCCCAGTGGCATGGTCTCTTGAAACCTCAAATGTTTGAGGAGCAGTGTGGTGCTCGGAAAAAGGCTTGGAGCTGGAAGCAGGGGAAATGCAGTGTTTAATCCCCAGTCTGTTCAGTAACTACAGGAACATAGAAAGGAAACACTTTTCCCTCAATAAATCCAGAAAAGATGGACAGATATCTGATCAGTAAGCAGCAGGCTGAGAGACAAAGTATCTTGATTGATCATTAAATGAAAATGGAAAAAATGTTATGAACAAAACCAAAATCTAGTGTTTGAGTGGCTTTCTAAGCAGTTAAGGACAATGCCACAAGAATGATTTAGAAGCCTAAGATTCATTGCCAGGTTTAGACCCTTTTGAAGATTAAGTGCTTTTACTAATTTTATTTCTTGTTCCAGTTGTCTGTAAGGCTAAGTAGGCAAAAGAATCAGAAATTTTAAGTTCCGGGACTATGTGAAACACACCCAGAAATGAAATCTGGTCCATAGGATGATTTGGACCAGTTTGCCTCCAACATCCTTGGGAGAAAAAGGGAACAACTGTTTTGGCAGCTCGCAGCTCCCTGGCAGCCAGAGGCTCCCAGCAGAGCCTCCGCTCAACACGTGGGACATCTACCACTGCAACCACCTCTACATGAGGAAAAACGTTTGGCATGGCAATTTACCCAACATACTCATCCCAATGACACTAGGCAGGTCTTAGAAGGTGGTGTGGTGCTGGGCTGTATATAGAAAGCTCAGGTACAGCATCCCAAAAGCCTCAGGTACAGCATCCCAAAACCTGCATGATGGGAAGGAGGCCATGCACAGCGGCTACTGCTCATTACTCCAGATAATGGCTAGAATTAGGAAACATTTTTGTAATACTCTTCAGGAACCTCATTCAGTCTACCAATTCCTAGAAATTAATGGTATGAACTTGCATTAAATCACTCTGTCATTAGCTTGGCTTTCTTTATGGCAACTCATTAGGAGGTATTCCCTGCAAGCTAGAAGCCAAAAGAACATCTACAGATGCAAGTTAAAATGCATTATGGTACACCAGCTCCCCTGCAGAGCTTGCCTGTATCTCACAGCACACGACAGTCACAAGGTACAAACACAGGGTGACAGAATGGGAACCGCTATGGCTATGGACCCAGTCATAACCAGGACTTGCTCTGCTTCGATTAATTCACTTGGTACTTTTGAACAGGATAACGTGGCCTTGTGTTTGCTGCTCTTGCTGATCCATGTCTCAGTTACCACAGGGACAAAGAAACCATCTGAAATAGGAGTCATCCAGTAAGGACGTCCTCCCTCAAAATGCAGGTCAGTGGGACGTGACTCCAAATATTTCTCAGTACTGTAGAGAGAGGGACATATGGCCAAGTAAATACCGGCATCTGCTGGAAGTCCCATTGACTGCAACAGAGATCTGGCCTGCACTGATAGTTAAGCCACCCTGAGCATTTGGGTACTAAACTGGCCTAGAGAAAAAGTCCAGTTCCTGTGGAGTGTTTTGCAAACATCAGATCAGCCAATAATACAGAAAGCAATCAAGCTTGATCAACCTTATATCCTATACACATATGTGTGTGTGTGTACATATACATAAACGATTTTTTTTTCCACACATGTATTTGCACAACATTCTAGAAAAAAAGAAGAGGGAATTAAAAAAATTAAGAGGAAACTAATTTGTAACATCCATATAGTAGGAGTTATGTTTTTTTCCTCTGCCTTCTATAAGAAGCACACAAAGGAAGTTAAACAGTTCCACCAGCCCTTAGTTAAGCAGCCTACAACACAACTAAAATTGTTAGGTTTTTTTTTTTAAGGCTTGTATTCTTATTATTTATTATACATAGTGAAACTTCACTTACCCTAATGTCTTATCTGAAAAAAAACACTTGTTTGAAATGAGGTCATGTCCCTTGACATACATTAAGTGATGCGAAAAGCCCCCATTTATTCTAACGCCCATTTATCCATGTTAATACCATTTGAATAAAGGAGGTTTCAAAATACGTCAGACTTTTCTTTTTTTTGAACAAAACTCAAAGTTAATTAAACCAAACCCTACAATATTTATGACTTTTTTTGTAGCTCGATGTGGTTTAGAAAAGGTGATGTTAATATTGACATTAATTAACGTCAATCTTAATGTACTATTACATTAATAGGCTGGCATATCATTCAGCCTAAGGCAATGTACTGTGCTGCTCAAGCTATTTATAACAAAAGTATTTTAAACAGCTTTGCCCCCCACCAAAAAAAAAATCAATTTATACAAAATGTTGTTGCAGAATCAGATTCATCACCCTAGGGATTAAGAAAAAATGAAAGACCAATTTAATGACAGGATTTAGTTCATTATTTATCTTCTAGCATGTAAATTATAGATTGTCATGAATTTTTCATCCTTTTGGTGCCCACTACCCAATTCATGCGAAAAACATAAGTCTGTGTTACAAAGAGCAAGCTCCCTGGCTCTGTGTACAAGAAACATCTCCTCTGCCTTTTGACAGACGATAATCTGTCAGAATGAAAAATTAATGGAGGCTCCCTTAATTCATCATCTTCTGCCTCTCTTCTATTAATGGCTTTTTTTTTTTTTTTTTAAACTTCAATAACTCTGCTTGCACTGAATAGAGCTGGTGGGGTGAAGATAAACAGGTCAGCTGACTGCTTCAGCTTATGCAGTGCACTATAATTCAGCTGATAGATGGATGACATGTGTTATTTATTAAATGCATTGAGGAATCCTGTGGTTTCCAACATAGTCTGTAAGCATGCTGAGATAAAGCTCATACCACATGTCTTACTGCTCTCAGCTTGGCCACAAAGAAAATTACTTTGTACAAATGATCATAAAGAAGTTGCATGAACCAAGTGTGTTGTACTACATACAACTCAAGCCATCCATGTAGCAATCAACAGAAAGAATAGTTAGGATTCAGTCTAATTATAAAATGCATGCAAAAAACCAAATCAATCCCTCCCTCAAATTTACCTTTGCTGAAATATTTTATGTTGCTGAAAAAACACCCACAGGTCTTAGGGCACAAAAAAAGCATTTAACGAGTGCACAAATATGCCATTATAAATACACTTCATAATTTTCCTAATCACTAAAATCTAACAACGGAAAGCTGCACCAAAGGTTTTCTTCTTTTCACAACTCATCTACTTTTGCATGTCTGATGCTTTACCACGGTTGCGACAAGATAAAGCCCAGGAAAACCATGCCTCATCACAAACTGGGGATTCTGACAGTCGCATGACGTGATTGTTAAGGACAGAGGAGCTTTATGGAAATGGATCAGCCTACAAGTCAAATGAATATTTGCTAGAAATAGCAGAGGGGATTAGAACAACAGAAAAGCATTTCCTTTTATAAAGTGCATGCAGTGCACATCTATACATGCTTTGAAAGAATCATTTTCTGCTATGCAAATCCCTACTCAAACATCCATTTTTAACACTACAGTAATATTGTGGGCTAACTCTAGAGCTATTTCAGAGAAAAAAAATGTAGCCTGACTCTGTGTCAAGCTGAGTGGTACTTAGAATTAACTTCTGAACTAGTAACCTGCAAATTCCAGAAGGAATTAACAACCTATTACATATTCATTTTAACCTGCAGCCAAACAGGACTATTTTCATTGAGAACTTGCTGTCCCTCACAGAGCAGTATAAGTATTGCAAACAAATTCATTTATCACAATAGCTAGAATATGATTATGACACCGAAGCCTGGCCAATATCTCACTGATGTTAATGGAAAGATATCCACTGAATTCGTGAGCAAGCCTTGACCCACATTTTGCAATTTGCTCAAACAGAGACTGCTTCACTAAGGTAGAGCCAGCTTGAAACCAGTCTTAGCCTGGAATGACAGAGGCCAAACTGACAGGCCC
The DNA here is from genome assembly GCF_047370975.1 of Nipponia nippon. NCBI lineage: Eukaryota > Metazoa > Chordata > Aves > Pelecaniformes > Threskiornithidae > Nipponia > Nipponia nippon. The sequence continues at coordinate 5,212,617 of NW_028262369.1, forward strand.
TGTTACTGAACCATGTTTACTATAGCTACAGCCTGCATGTCTTAGGCACTAAATAAGAGAAAACTTAATATCTCGTTCCCCTGTGATGGGAAGAGTAAAAATGACACTTTACGAAAATTATTCTTTTCTTTGCAAAATGTCTTCATTAAATATATTAACTTTTGGAGACCCTCCCCAACCCCCAAAATAAAATCATAAAAATCTGACAAATATTGAAAAAATTTAGATCATCCCTAACGGAAACAGGAGTAACTTACCATTACCAAACAGCTTTGCAAGTTAATTGATTGACTCTGCACATTCAAAATGGCTGCAAAGTGAGACATCTCTACAAGAGCGACCGGTCAATGGATCTGGTACAAGAAACCTCTAGGACCAAAACTCATTAAGAGCTGAAAGATGCTCTGTAGCCTCCATGCAATAAGCTGGTCAGCGTTTACTTAATGTGTACACGTTACAGAAACCGCCATTTAAAAACACTGTTCCACTTTTCTTTCTCAGTCTCAAAACACATCCAACTTTGAAGCCTGGAATACTATAACATGCTAAAGAGAGCTCTCTCCCAGTGCGGGGCAAGGAGATGAAATTTTTATTGCTGCTCTCCATGCTGTACTTGGCCTGAAAACCAAACACCTTTCTCCAAAATAGCTTACCTGCTATTCATCTAAACTGGTTATTATTTCTTAATAAAGCATTACCATACAGATAAGATTGCACCCATGCCGCACAGCTATTTGCCTTTAAAAGCTTGATGATGGAGAATAATGCAAGGGGGAGCAACAGAATCATATTCCTACCTGCCATGGGTCATAAAAGGAGCCCCCAACACCTCTCTTGATCAAGTATTAAATCCTTCAGATACCTAAAAATTATTATGCTGATATGGCTGTTAAGGTCAAGGTTTAAAGTATAATGTGGATCTTAGAAGAAATTCTAGTGATTGATGTAACACATCAGACACTTACCTTGAAAAAGGTATTATTCAGCTGCCTCCACTAGAAGATTAAAAGTGGGGGAAAAAGGAGTTGCAGGACTGGTTAAATGACAGGTGGTTGTTCTCAGTGGTCAATGTTGCAATGAAATTACTGTAAAAAATAGCTACTGATATTGAAACTTGCCTGCAACATCTTCTGATCTCTCTAATACATGTCCTCCAGGCAGCAGTTCTCTCCTCACCTCAGTAACCTTGTTACACCAGCTGGTTTCAAATATTAGCAATTTTCAAAATCATGTCTGAAAGATGTTTTCTATACACTCTGCATGTGAAGTTTCTGAAACTTTTCTGACAATGAAATGGGCTCTCTCTGCATTTGCTTAGAGCCTAAGCCACTTTCACACAAATTGCTCCTTTTCTTCTGAAATTGTATCTCATTATTTTTAATGGCTGCATAGGGTTTGTGACCACCAAGCTTTCAAATAGCATTAAGAGAATGACAACATTGAAAAGTGGGCAGAATTTTGAAGACGACACATAAGCTATAGAAATATGGAATGAACCATGCTTCATCGAAATCTTAGCTCACTACCAGCAACAGCCTAGGATTTTTCCATAGCCAGTACTTAGTAATGTATATCAATTTATATCAAAGTTCCAATGCTTTATGAACAGCCTAGCTTCTGCTTATGATAACAATATTATACATGTTATATAAACACCTTCATCATCAACCCCATTACAGAACACAGACGTTAAATAGATGATTTGCCCAAATTCTAGGGAGTTACAGTTCAGAACATGGTCACTTCCACTGTAGGGCAGAAAAGAATAGACAAGGAGAGGCTATCGTGTCTCCACACTCAATGCAGCTCTGGTGTAACCCTGGTCTCAGGATGGCAATAGGAGAACCTGATCTCCCCCTTTAGCAGCCTCCTCTGTCAAGTTAACTCCCACAGAAGCTGGGAGGACAACAGAAATACCTGCTTTTTGTTGCTGTGTTTACGCCTAGACACAACCAACAGAAACACAAAAGCACAAAAAAAGAATGTAAATAGGAAAAAAAATTCTTCTATTCATACGACTGGAAAAATTCAGATTCAGTTGCACAAACATAAGTGACCGAGGCACAAAGGAGCTGAAAATCAGGCCCTGGACAACGTGCTTTTCAGGAGAAAAGTCGCCTTTTTCAGATACCGCCCAAACTTTTAAAGAATGAACTTGCAATTAAGAGGGAGAGGCTGGGGAAAAGCAAGACCTGACTCAGGGTTGCATCAGTTCAGGTTTTTGCTGCTCTAACACCATAACATTGCCAGACAAGTTGTTTCATGTTCATAATTAGGGTCCTTGACACCACTTTTGCCACAATGTGACATAAATGAAGTTCTTATAGGCCTCTGAGGTTTGTTTCATCCAGGTTACATTTGTTCATACCCTCATGTGTCCTCACTGGAGTTATTCCAGATTTACAGTCACATGAGTGAGAGCAGGATCAGGTCTTCTCCAGAATCAGTATATAACCATGTCGTGTCCACAAGGATGTGTTTACGACCGAGATTAGCTTCATTAAAACAGAAACTCACAGAAATAAAAATATGAGGCACCTGATTTTAGAATAAATTACCTTCATGAAATTATGGTATTTTCTTTGCACTGCAATATTAACAGGAAATTAATGAGGTTGTCAGATGAATTCTATGAAGATTTATGTGCTGATTAGCTGACATGTCTTAAAACAAAATAAAATAATAAAGAACCTCTTCCATTAAAAAAAGCAGCATACTTAATTTGAATTCAATCTTTTATCAGATTACTTCTGTTTAGTGGCAAATAGTTCCTTTGTTTAAAAACCCTTCACAAAGGCAAAGCCTCAGGAAAACATTTTGTAAAAGTATTCTGAAAGTCAAAGTCATTTTGACAGAAATCAAACCAGAAATAATTTCTCCCTGAAGGAATCCTGCCTTATTTTAATGATGTCTGGATTGTTTCCATTTAAATAGTGTAATGGGAATTTTTTAAAAAATTTTGATTCAAACTGTCCGTTTTAACAACCGTCTTTCTTGTAAGCTTAGTCAGTCATTTGTCATATACATTTTGTTCAAGTGGAGAAAACAAATATTAAAGGAAAACAATTTGACTAAAAACATCTTCCCTTCATTAAGGAGCTTTATGTTCTAATGTCTGAAAGTGAAAGTCTGCTTTAATGGCTGCTGGGAGCTGGGGATCTCTCTGTCAGACACTGAGGCATTCTTTCTGGGTAATAGAGGCTATTTATGGGGCTTTTCATGACCTTTCTTCTTGGTACTACCAACAGAGGAATACTGTAGGCATCTCTTTTGCATCCACATATCTGCTTGCTCACGGATTATTGTCTCTATTGTTTTCTTCATTTTGAAGAAAAATGTTGCATGTAATTAAAACAAGATAACAGCACAGTACTGTGTGTTCTATCACACATCTAACCAGTCCCTGCAGTCATTACACATACTAACGTACATTACACTGTGGAGACAGATATATTGAAATAAAACTCCTTCTTTTATCAGCCCGTGCACTACGAAGCCTGTCCCACATTCTGGAAGATAATTCTTCAGTAAGAAAAGTATTTTTTGGTTTTTAATAGTATAAGGCAGAGCTTCTTTAAAAAGAAAAAAACAACCCTGTAATTGTTTACCCAAATCCCAGTCTTTCCAAGTTAAATTGAAAGCCCATTTACTTAAACTAATCGATTTAATTTCACATTGTGAGAACCAGACACACTCGCTTTGATTCAGAACTCAGTTCCAGAAAACCCCTCTGCATAAGCTCCTGATTCTGAAAACACCTCTCATCTTAACTTTTAACGAAGCCACTTTGAGTGCAACGGAATAGCAAAAAAATTGCTCATTTCAGGAATTTCTACCTACCAGCAGCAGTAAACCTCTGAAGAGCCACGTCCTTTAGCTATACAGATGTATGTTCTGGCACCAGCTAGCGGACTCCCAAAGAGTCTCAAATTCCTGCATGTAAAACCAGCACCAGTCAGCTCACCTTTTTAACAGCATTCTCATCGTGATTTCCTTTTAAAAAAGAAGTATTTGTACAGTGATGTATAGCGTTTTACAAAGTAATTGCTTTTGGTTTTCAAGTTTAAGAAGAAAATGGATGTAGTGTGTTCCACTCCAAATACATTGGTATCATACTTTAAGTAGAAAAACTACATTACTATTCTGTCAGAATTACTGCTAATTAATAGCCCTTCATCGAATGACAATAAATTTGGACCCAAGTAATGAATGTCTTAACTGGACCCAGATGCCTAAGGCCATGCAATTCCATGCTACAGAACGACAAATGAGTCCGGAGTTCGCTATGTGTCAGCAACAAGCAGTATGATTTGGAGGTGGCGTTTTTGCATAATAGCGCAACCAAAGGTTGAAAAAACAAGCTTCTGAAGCAACACTAGTCAGTACAATCTCCATTAAAGCAAAAACTGGTTAGCTAAGCTATCATAGAGCTGAGCAGTACTAGGGATAATTGCTACTATGTCGTACTGCGCAAGTTTCCCCTATGGTTCCAATTTGATACAAATGTTGAGAGCTACATAAGATTCTGAAAAATAAATAATTCAGAAGGTTATTAAGGTTGTACAGTCCAGCATGCAAAAGTTTGGAGACACTAGGTAGCTGGTTCCTTTTCTAACCTGAGTGAAGCTGTTTGTGTATATACCCATAATGAGAAAATAGCCTCAAATTTCATGAAAAAACTTATCATGAAATCTATCAAGCGAGAAAGACTCCTCAAGCTGGAGTCTCAGAGACCTGGGTACATAGCACAGACTTCCACCGCTGGCTGTGATGAGACGTCTGGCAACAATAAGCAGACTGTTATCATCGCAAGGGATCAAGTGCTTAAAGCGGGGAGGGTTTCACTGTCTCCCCGTTCTCCGGTTCAGTGCTTAACACCATAATTGTCTCTGCATTTGCTTCTTCCAGCTGCCAGGGTAAGTCCTGCGCAGTCCCTGCAGTCTGGTGATGCAGCATGCTCAACAGACAATTTCTGGACTGAATCCAGAGAGCTTTTATTTTATTTTCAAGTGAACATTAGAATAACCAGATGAGCCTGGTTAGGCCATGTTGTCAGATGGCCATGACCTTGCATGGTCCCGCAAAGGCCAAGAGCAGAAGCTACCTGGAGAACTCAGTAATTCTATTCTGACGCACAGCCACTGAGCAAGGTCGGGTCAAGGCTTTTCAGAAACTCCTCTTGGATTTTCAAGGAGCTGGAGAAGAGAGATCACTGATGTTAGAGCAAATCTGTCTGCCAATTTTTAAACAAAGAGCAAACAAACCTTTCTAATGAAATCATTTAAATATTTTGTTTATCATGAGAAAAAGCTATTCTCCTCCTTTCCTCAGACTTCTGTACTCTTGGATGCAGCTGAACTATTTTTCCTGAAAGTTCTGTAAAACATTTAGCCTGAAGCAAATATTTGCATAAAAAGTTTTAGTTTGAATAATTAAAGCCTGGCAAGTGAAAACGCCAAATGCTGGACTACCTTAAGAGTAAGCAGTGTTACAAACTCCATCTGTAACAGACACTTGCATAACGTTCTATGAAACCCTTTAGGACAGAAAAAGCTTGCACCTTCTCTGCTGACATACTAATAATTTTATATATGAGAGCGCTACAGATCTTCTAAGTCAGAGACGTCACTGATAAAAAGCAAACAAGGACCAGAAGAGATCGTAGCTCTACTTCCCAAACATCATAATATAGTTGCTATACAAAGTCTGTTTGTAAAATGCCTCTGAAAAAGTAGAAGTGTAGTCTACTTTTCAGACAGCAGTCTACAAAATACAGAGGCACGTTTTTTTGCTTTTATAAAAAAATTCATGAAAAGCAAGTTTGAATGGAAAGACTGTAAGATAAAGATTCTTTATTTGAGCACTTATTCTATTAAATGTGGATGTGACTTGATTTCTAAGTGAACAATCATGCATCAGAATGGTATGTATACAGATAGCTCTTAATACATCAGTGGAAGTTACTATAAATTAGCTCAGCTTATTAATTAATGGACTCTAAGCCACTGACTAATCTTGTATTAGGACATATAGGAATAACTTATTTATAGGCAATGTATAAATGTATTCTTTCTACGATCTGTAACCAAACCTTTGGTGGACGAAATGAGTCAAAAAAACCCCCAAAAAACAAAAAAGAAGCTGTAGAGAAAGACAGAATAAGGGACAGGGGTTATAACCCAGCCCTCCCCCCAGAATTATCAGTTCTCTTTAAAGATGGGTTAGATAAATATCTTTCATGAAAAGCTTAAATGTCTTGCTGATCCTGCCTTAGGATAGGGGGAGGATTAGTCAGCCCCCTTGAGGTTGCCTTTCGTCAGAACTGTCTATAATGTTATGTTTGTAAAATGTTAGGGATTATCTTGGCAATAAGACTGTCTCCTGTTAGAACAAGACCTTAAAAAGACGAATTAATGACTCTGACTAATTGGATAATACAGCAAAGAATGGGTCATGTTCTGTATTGAGGTCAAGCTCTGGTCCTGTCTGGGCTAAGCAAGTTGGCATAACACTGCATTACAGTGTTGGCTCTACGTATTGAAAAGTTGCGGCCAGCATGGTGTTTGGTAACTTGATCCTTCAAAGGTCATCTTCTAACATGATAAATGCCAGTAGCAGGACAGGCCCTAACTGTTGTCTTGTGCGCCGAACACTGTTCCGAGATAAGCACGATGAATTCCTGCACTTGTGGGTTAGAAACATCAGCTAGCTGTTTGATGTGCTGTGACAGCATGAGAGGTGACCTTTCCCCTTGCTCTTCTGCTCGTTGATACAGCAGCATCCGACTGCAGACTGAAAAGGAAACAGCATTTATACCTGGACAAGCTTGAGAAGTGGGCTTGTGTGAAGCTCATGAGGTTCAACAAAGACAAATGCAGGGTCCTGCACCTGGGTTGGGGCAGCCCCCAGTATCAGTACAGGCTGGGGGATGAAGGGATTGAGAGCAGCCCTGAGGAGAAGGACTTGAGGGATGAAAAGCAAGACATGAGCTGACTGTATCATGAGCTGCATCAAAAGCAGCGTGGCCAGCAGGTCGAGGGAGGTGATTCTGCCCCCTACTCTGCTCTGGTGAGACCCCACCTGCAGTACTGCATCCAGCTCTGGGGTCCTCAGCACAGGAAGGACATGGACCTGTTGGAGCGGGTCCAGAGGAGGCCACAAAAATGATCAGAGGGATGGAACACCTCTGCTATCAGGAAAGGCTGAGAGATCTGGGGTTGTTCAGCCTGGAGAAGAGAAGACTGCAGGGAGACCTTATTGCAGCCTTTCAGTGCTTAAAGGGGGCTTGTAAGAAAGATGGGGACAAACTTTTTAGCAGGGCCTGTTGTAATAGGACAAGGGGTAATGGTTTTAAACTAAAAGAGGGGAGATTCAGATGAGATATAAGGAAGAAATGTTTTACAATGAGGGTGGTGAAACACTGGAACAGGTTGCCCAGAGAGGTGGTAGATGTTCCATCCCTGGAAACATTCAAGGTCAGGTTGGAAGGGGCTCTGAGCAACCTGATCTGGTTGAATATGTCCCTGCTCATTGCAAGGGTGTGGGACTAGATAACCTTCAAAGGTCCCTTCCAACCCAAACCATTCTATGATGTAGCAGCTGCTACAGCCTGCACTCAGAGCAAGCCATGCAAGAATTACCCGCTCTGGATGCCTTGCTGCTCAATCAGTAACATACCAGAGTGATGCCTTTGATCAGCTCCAGCAAGAGCTCACTTTTGTTGTCAAGCCCCAGAACAGGTGTGTGTCTTTAGTGGGGGTCTTCAGGCCTGACCTAGTGTCAGCGAGAGAAAAAGCCTGACTGCACAGTGGGATGTACCCCCAGCTGCTGCAGAGGGCTCGGGGGGCATGCCCCTCTCAGTCTGCATTTCACCAAGGGCACAATTAACACCCTAAATCACTTCAGGAGAACCTCTCTCATGCTATACTCCTCCTTTCAAAGTTTTAGTAGGAGGCTCCCTTTTCTCTCTTCCAGTCCCAACCCATCCAGCCTAAGCAGAGCTTGGCGTTGAGCATCCTTAAACAGTTTAAATATGACACTGTTGTCAATATATTTTCCAGTTAGTCACAGAAAACAACATGGCGCTTAACTCATCACCTCAAGGTCCTTTTGCAGAGTGAGGCAGTCTTTTTTCAAAGATACTCATTAACATTTGACGGACTTAGCCTTAGAGCAAATGTTCTGGATGGACCTCAGGAGGTGCTCAAAGTGTGCCTCCATCCCAGTGCAGGCTCTGCTGACCTTATAAACATGTAGGTAAGGACCCAAACAAAATAAACTTTGATGCTGTGCCATTATTTCTTCTGTTTTCAAAAAACCAGAGCCTCGGTGGGGCTTTTTATTTCTTACAGTCACCTGATTGCATTTAGCCTTTTACTGCTTTAGTGAACTAATTTTCAATCAACTTAAAAACAAATTCCAAATGCAGGGTCTATAATTAAAAAGAAACAGAGTTAATCCTTTGTGACAACCTGAGTCCAAAATTATGCTTCTAAATTATTTGGACAATCATTTAGGAAAAAAAAGAAAAAAATCTCTCCCAAGCCTGATTACATCAGTGCTCTAAAGAAACATTTCTTCCTTAGGTCTCTGATTTCCCCGGTGGCTCTGATATAAACTCTGAGCTTCTTAAATGTCACTTAATTTATATGATTTTTCTGTTTACCCTTTTAAAATGACAAGTGGTTCTGTAGTATTTATGTCTGTTTGAAAACTAGATATCATGGGCAATCCAGTGCTGCAGTTGCATTTCTGTTAGCTTAAGCTTAGTAAGCACTTACCATAAAAAGAGAAAATAAAAATATGCCTACTCTTACTTTTTCAGTCTTTTTGTTACCAATGTCCACCAATTTTAAAAAAAACCTACTCATTTAACTTTTTACATGTTGATTCTTAACAGTATAAGAAATTTAAACTGATTACTACTTTGACTTTGGTGAGCAATCGAAGAAGTTATGCTTTTAACTCTCCATTGCTGACATGGGTTAATTAATTTCACTCCAGCATGTGGTCCCCAGTGAACTCTCCTCATGTGGCATCACCTTGCGGCGGGCAGTGGCTTGCAAACATTATAATCTTTTCAGAAGACCTTCTGACAGTAATGAAATTAAATTGACCTGTGTTGCATCTGGTCTCTGAATTAAGATGGCAAGATTTGTAGGCATCCATTTTGACTGGAGAAGCATAGCCCAGCTCCCCAGATCATGCTGAATTTTAAACAATCTCTTTTTCACATAATAATTTTACAGTCTTTCCAAAAGGCCATCCCCATTAACACAGGAAAGGCAAAACAAGTTTATCATACTAAACAGGCACATATGAGTTACCTTGGTATTTATAACCTGTGTTTATAGTTATTTTATATCAGTGAAAAAACATGACTTAATCTTGAAATTAACCTATTTGGCAAAATATTTTTAAAGAATTATAGAAAATGCTCACATTCTAGTTGAGTTTGGGAAGATTCATATTTCAATCAGGAAGAGAATGTATTACAATGAAATGTAAAAATCTCTTATTATTCTTTCCTAAGGAGACAAGCCTTCTGTCATTGCACTGTCTGTAGCCTCTAATAACTTTTAGACTAACAATGTATTTTAACTAAATTTATAGGATAGTGGACATCTCAGAGATGGGCATTCCCAAAGATTTGGACAAGAAGGGACTAAACTGACCCACAGAAAAGCTCTCTTTGCAAGGCAAGGTTGCCTCTGAGCTCCAGCACAGTACGAGATGCTGAAGGAGCCATCTAGAAGAGCACCAGAGAAACTGTATATTTCATAAGTGAGGCTCTTCATGAAACTATATTTTTGAGCACATCCACATTAAGGAATTAATCCCGTTTTCTTAACTGGATGATCAAGTTCAGTCTTCGCACTACAGAATCCACATACGTCTTATTAGTGCCCGAAGCCTGTGTATGTTCTTGATTTAGACTTGCTGCTGTATTTTCACATCTAGGCTATGCTTGATTGCTACAGATTCTTTTTGAAAGCAAAACTGGAGGTTATCTGATCTGACAGCCCAAATCACCCTATGATTTTGAGCGTCTGCTGTGTATTCACACACCTAAAGCAGTTACCTTGCTGCCTGAGATTTCCCGATTACTTTTTGTTACATTATATTTTAGTTGTAAGACCCTGGGAAAAGGACTGCCTCTTCTTTTCTTGTTCATCAAATTCTGGTTCAGAACTGGACTTCAGGGTACACTAGCAATAGGAGTTAACAGCAGACAGTCCAAATGCTGCCATTGTACCTAATATAAACACAGAGATGATGTTTAAAACCGTGAGTGGATTCTGTAGAGTTCTAGGGATAGATAACATGTAAGAACAAGTAAACCTGTAAAACCGTGAGTGAGAAGAAAACAGTTTTGATAAGCTGTACTCTCTAAAAATGAACCAAAATCAAACTCTCACAAATACTGGATGAAAACACTAGGTGTAAACTTAGGATCAGAAAGATCATTCATGTGCTTCTTTCTTAGGTCAGTGATCGCTGCTATCGAATCTCAGGCTAAAAGAAAACGGGTTCTTCCCCACCTCTCCCTGCAATTTAAGACTCGGACTAACAGAAATTCCCTCCAGTGCCAACCTCTTAATTCTACTTGATTACCTGCTATATTAATATGATGATTTGCTCATTTGAACCCATTGATCTGTTGATTCAGTTTTAATTGCAACCTTGATTTGATCACTATGTTGCTTCATTCTTAATTACCTCAGAGATACTACCTAAGATTGGCTCAGTTATGTGCTGGTTTAATTTCCTAGCTCCTTGCTTATCCTAAGGTTTTAATCCTTACGTAGGACACCAGACTGCAACACAGCTCATGAATGCAAAGAAAAAGTATTTGTGAGCCACTGGTGATGCTTTCAAATGAGTACCCAAGTCGTTCTCATATTAATTCTGGAAACCACTGGAAGCCCTTTTTATTTCATTTTTAAACAGGGGACCTAAAAAGATCTGCCTGAACCTCAGCATCTTTGGGAATACATTTGCAAATTTGACTTCCACTTTGGGATTCAGAGGTAATCCCTATTTTAGGCAAAGCTTTCTGAATTCCTTGAGCACGAATCCCAAGATTATTATTTCCTAAAAAATAAATAGAATTTCATTTGATATAATTTTTATTCATACTGAATTCTTACATGACCCTCACTTAACAGAAGATTAAAATTTCTGCTGAAAGAAAAAGAAGGAAAAGGAGATGAAGTTTGATAGGGGACATGTGTTGAAAAAGGACCTTCAAGGTCACTTTTTTTGTGTAGATGTATATGAAAAGCCAAACCCCCCAAAGGGCCTAACAGGAGTCATAATTAACTTTCATTGTCTCAAACCCCAGGGCAGGAAGAAATTGAACCAAGGGTAAGAAAAGAAAGGTCAGAGATAAAGCTTTGCATAAAATGTCACACACTACGCAGGAATGGCATGCCTACCTATTTGCCAGTTTCGTCAAAAGGCATAAATGCTCATTTTTCACCTGTTGAAGATAAGAGGAAGGAGGAAAAGAATAGTGAAGAATAAAGCAATGGGAATAAAGGGCCTCTGAGAGATCAAGATGACATCTAGTATGCCTTTTGACCTAAGATATCTAAAAACCAGTGGTTAGTATTAAGGTGAAATTTTAGAAGTTCCAGACCTACCAGCCTTCTATGAACACTAAGCTATTTTGGGAAGCACCAAGAAACTCTTACAAATTTTAAGGCAAGAGCTACACCACAGTTACTTATTCTTGCAGCTGCAGGAGGTCTAGGCAGTGCACACCTCCTTTTGCACTTTCCCTCTGTGAATAATTTAATGCCCTAGTTTGCTGGAAAACCAGAGAAACTGGACTACCTGAAACAGTATACTAACATGTATGTCTTCATGTGGTGAAAAATGGAGTAAAACAATATTTGTTTGTTTCATTAAAATTGACTCTGTGGCTTTGCCTCGGTCATATAACTTGGTTTTCAGGGCTCAAGGCCATTATTCAATTACAAGAGATGAGGGTGAAATCTAAGGTAGTAGCAGCTTATGACACGGGCTTAATACAAGATTTCTAAGCCTTCCCCTATCAGACCTGCTTTTGTCTGTTCCAAGAGACAGAGCTCAGCACTGTTTGAGCATGGCAGCACCTATATTGCCTCACGTTGTAATCCTTCAATAGCACAATATGTCTCATTAACAGAGATCATGCTGCCCTTAATTCAATGGAGAGGCACCCACTTGCAGCAGGACTGAGACGGGCTGTCTCTGCTCCGGACATGTTTGGGCTCGTCAATAAGCACAAAAGACTGCACATTTTCTGTGTCAGGCCTGTCTCTTACTCTGTTTGTACCCTGGCTGGCATAATGGGGTCTCTAGGCACTGCATTACTAATAATAACTTCAAAGTACTTTTTTAAAGTTTAAGAGTTGAGCTTGAAAACAACTGCTAAACATGACACCTTTTAAAGATAGCAGTCAGTGGACTACAGAATATTGACAATTGCAGTACTCGGATAAGTAAACAAGTCTCTGTGGATTTGATAGCCCAATAAATATCCATTATTGCTTGTTGCCAGGCTATATGCCTGAAAATGAAAATGAGGATAGAACAGTTCTTAATGGCTGATAGCAAAAATAATCGAGCCTTATCTAAATCAAACTTTATTGGCCTGGATGAATTATTTTTGGCCTCCTGTAATCAAAGCTGAAAATTCACCTGTCAGGCACGGTATGGTAAAACTCATTAGGACCTCACCATGTGCTGTTATGAAATTGCTCCATATGGCAGTGCATGATTGTTTATTTACTAGCTTCAAATATAGGCTGGTTTCAGAAATATAAAAAAATATATATTATTTTCAAATTCCTTTAAGGCAAAAGTGTATATGTTGAAGTTACACACTTCTGTAATGGAAATATTTCACTTGTACAAAGAATTTTGCCTTGTGCAGCAGTGAAGCTATTGATCAGGCAATTGGCAATCCTCAAGTGTGAGCACTCATTAAGGCAAAGGTATATGAATCATTTTTTAATGACATCTCTTTGCTTTCAGCAGCTTAGCATGTGTCCTGGTTTCAATGGATGCACTGTAATTTAGGCAAGCTGTCTACAGACTTCAGCCATTACTCTTACCATATGTTTTCTTCAAAAATTACCATGCACTGGGGCCTGCTAGCTGCATTCATGTAGCGAGGTGCACTCTCTCTGCTGTATCAGCACGTTAACATTACTTGAAAAAGCAAGAGTAATGTGCTTATTATAAAGAGAAATTCCCAATTAGCAAGTTTAGTGCATGTGTGTTAACTTGGATTAAATACATTCCAATTATGGGCAGCTCATTATTAAAACTACAGCCAGCTGTTTGCCAGAAATGTGAGATCTGGTAAACAAGCCTTTCCCTATTCCCTTGCAAAAGATCCCAGGTTATTTCTTCTTCTCATTGGTTCCCAAATAATAAGTACAAATATTGCAGTAAACTGCTCTGCCACTCCATCTACACGTTTCAAAGCAGAACAAATGCCCAAGAGGGTGATGAGTTGGTTAAAAAACAAGGAAAATCAGAATTCAATGGACAGAAGAGCCTGGGGGCTCACGCACAATTTGGGAAACAGGCTGCTGCCAACTTCCCTTGCTAAGAACACCGGACCGGAAAAGAATTTGTATTGCAACAGGAAAGATTTCATTCTACTAGTTCCATATATTTTGGTAGCCTCGAGTCAAGTGCCTCTGATGTTCATGTCTCCGCTTTGTTATGCTAAACTGTTATACCATTCAGGAGTCCCAGTTACTGGGGGCCTTCCAGAGTGGGCCCAGATTACAGAGAAACATATACGCATTTTTCTTAAACCTTAAATATTAAATATTTTAATAAGCAGATACAAGACCAAAGAGTTAGAAAAAGGTGAAAGATACAAGTTATGTTTCCTGTTAAACCCTTAACTTCATTGTATCACCCAAAAAATACCTACTTAAAAATACAGCCCACATTTCCAAGTTATTCCAGGATCCAGTTATTTCAATGGAAGTCAATTACTGAGGCAGGATTTAAATACCTCTGGATGGCAAAATATCTTCAGAAGTTTCAAAATATGTCAGTTGTAGAATTAGAAAATATTTTTTTCAGAACCTTATTTTTAAACATATGTTTCTGGGAGAGTGATGCTATGCCAGGAGGTCACCGGTAACATTAACTTTTGTACTATTATATTTGCAGGAAAGCAGGGATACAGCTCTCAGAGAGCACCAGCAGGGGAGGAAATCTGTTAAGTTTGAATTTTGTTCCAGCATCAACCAGAAAAATGAAAAAAGCCGGAATCTGTTCCCAACTGCTGATAAAACCAAAGCAGAAAACCAAAAACCTCTCTCTGCCACTGTATAAAAACAAGGAGGACAGTGACTGCAAGGCTATAAACACACATGTGCAAGCAGTAGGCCAAGGCACCAACTGAGGGCTTAAAAAAACCTACCCTGTATCATAAACAGCAACCAACAACAACGCCTACTTTGATATCTATGCTCACTTGAAGCTCAGCGAAATCTAAACTTTAGTTTCTAGAAAGAGAATTTATTTCTCAGACTTAGGCCTGCAAAAGCAGCCCAGCTGGGGCTGCGCCAAGCTAAGCAGTCCCAAGAAGCTGCTGCTGTTTGTTCACAGGCCTTTTAGGTCTGTGATATTTTAATTTAATTACCTTGATAATTTAAGTACATCGGCAAAATCTAACAAAAGAAAAGAAGTATGCAATTAAATAAAGATGCAATTAAATAAAAAAAAGAAAATCTTTTGCCCATATAGCATATTTCATTCAGATACTGGTTTAAATGGACTCACTGCCAGAAGACACATGCCCAGCCAAGATGCAGGCATCAGCACGGTGCTCAGGTGACCTGCAACCATTGCACCAGTCCAGAAGTCCCAGCCAAAAGCAGGGAGATGCTCCTTCACTATTCAACAGCAGAAGAAAATTAAGAATGTATTCCTGGGTCCCATCCTTAGCATCCAGTTGTTATTCTTCATGGCTTCCTTGTCCCTACACTTGAACTGAGAGTAGCATTTAGCATGTCAAAGAAACAAGTGGAAGCTAGATGGACCTCTGTATTGAAATCTTATGACAGAGATAAGCATGGGATATTTTAGACCTTATATGAGTAGGGAGCAACTTCAGCTGTCCCCAAGTGCAAGCACTAATCTTGGTCTGAAAAAAAAATACTCTATTTCAACCAGTCGACAGGTTAAAAAGCATGTGGGTACAACATGGATGCAGAGTCTGTCTTGAATTATGGCAATATCAATTCTTTGTTTTATTCAAACAAAATCCCCACAGGCAACTACCATTTTTTCCCAACCCAACAAAAAACCAATCCAAGCTAGTGATAACTGAAACAGAAGGTACATCTGAAAGACACATCTATGTCTTGTATGAATCTTCCTATGTTATTAAGGAAAAACACTTCACAAAGCCAGAAGAAAGAGGATAATTAAGGACCATGAGGAAATATCACTCATAAAATCATAGTACTTGTAGGCTTATAAAAAAGGAGAAAAACAGTTGTATCAAATATGGGCCAAAGATAGAGCACTGGAGGGTTAGAGAAGAGGTAATCCCACTGTAGGCAGTCACACACTTTCACACTGTCATTAGGAAATTCTGTTTAGTAGACAAAGAGTTTACTGGCTCAAGGGATACTGCTATAAAGGTTTTCGGCATTGTTTGTGCATAATCTATGTATAACATTCAACCTGGGAATGAGATATGATGTAGAAAATTGCCTTTGCAGTCCTTGAAGCCAATAATTTAGTTCTGCAACCTTAATTTATAAGGGAAAAGGGATGGTAGTTGGAACATGAATTTGGATCACTGTCAGATTTAGAAATGAAAGTAATTAATGCTTCTGTGAAACTCCCCTGATAGTTATTTTTGGATTCAAAATCTTTAAAGAAAAGTTTTAATTTAGGGGCAGAAGCTCATTATATTCTCAAAAGGATCCTGCTGTACTAAATCATTCTGCCTCCAATTCATAGCCCCACATTCCCTCTATACATACAGCTCCTTCACTGATAAGGCTGCAAATTATTTCCCACCTCAACTACCAAAACTTTGATTTGCTCTCCAAGTTGTCCTGAATTGAGGCTGCTTGCCCTCATATTCGAGGCTCTTACTATTACCATGGAATGATGGTGAACAAAGTCTTTCTTTTCACCGTAACTCAATATTTTCTGCCAGCTGCCACACCCCCACTTCAAATTTCCTTACAACTTCTCCCAAGAAACTAACTCAGAAAGAACCTGCTCTACAACACTCCTTGACTTGCCAAACCATTATTAACTGTTGTTTCCTACTGTAGTACCTCCAAGACAACATGGAGATGTTAAAAAAATTATTGAGGTGACAACATTATCTGATGGACACCTGTGAATTTCACCTCTCTGCTTTCTCCAGTTCCCTCCTTCATCAGTTTTTAATCTTATCTGATATTTTTTAGTCGTGGATTGTATGTTGCCCCAGACTGTAAAACACTCAGCCCATATTTGGTGCTATTATGATATATTAATAATAAAGGACAATAGAACTATACTCCTAGGGAAGGGGTAGGGAAGGACTTCAGTGATTTTCGGGCTATGGGTTTATTTTTTTATTTTAACCTGTTCTTTAATGCCCTCTGTGACTAAGTCCCAGATGATACCAACCAGGCAGAAATTAATATTTAATCCTACTCCAGATTCCTGAATCCTTCAGCTCTGGTCGTTCTGTAGGATTCTTCATTTGCACTTACAGCTACAGGTCCAGGGATCTGCACAGTGTCCGCTAAAGCCAGTGGAAAGGTTCCTGTTGGCTACGATGGGCACTGAAACAGGTACTTGGACAACTAAACAGAGTACTGAGTTTAGTAAAGATTTCATCTATTTACTTATTTTCCCTTATACAAAAATCACCTTTCATCTTTAGTTATTTACATTCTCCAAAGCAAGTACTTATGACAGACAGCTGCAAACAAAACCCAAAGGTTTTGGAGCTGAAAAGCAAGCAGCTGTGCTCTGCCACTTCTATTGGCATGGGGAGATATTTTCAGATTCTCAGTCAAACCTATGAGTGCTGTTCAAGGTTCACACAGGGATAACTGCATTTTGAAAGCTTCCAAAAAAACAGCACAAACACTAAGGTCTTATCCATATTTTTAAGCTAAAGGGACTATTTATGTGAGCAAATTTAAGCACTGAGCAAGCCTTCACAGGTTTGTGCACCGATATTATAATCACACACATGAACAGAATCATTAATTGTCCTCATTCCTTGGCTATTTTAGTAAGAGTAATGAAAGGAAAATCATATACATTCTTCAGTGTTAGTCTCTCTTCAGCTGCCATTGATCTCTCTTCTGAACTAG
This sequence comes from Nipponia nippon, assembly GCF_047370975.1. Classification (NCBI taxonomy): domain Eukaryota; kingdom Metazoa; phylum Chordata; class Aves; order Pelecaniformes; family Threskiornithidae; genus Nipponia; species Nipponia nippon. The sequence continues at coordinate 5,229,971 of NW_028262369.1, forward strand.
AAATGGTGGTCAATGTTTGCTAAAAAGGATGGCCTTCTTAGCCTTGAAGGATGTATTACTTCAAAAAAATCTTATCTCTAAGATTTGGGTTTTGATAAATGGCTGTCTTGGAGAAATGCCACTAAGCATTTCATTCTGCTGCTTTTTTTTTTTTTTTTTTTTAAAAGTAATATTCCCCCACTATTTAATATGCTGTTATAGCCTTTAACATACCATGAAATTAAATGCCTCCAATGGGGATCCATAACTTATCATAACAATAGCATTTCTAGCACTTGTTGGAACTATGAGGAAAGTTAGAAGGTGATATAATAACGAGCGTAACGTTTTAAAGGACTACAGAATTGTCACTCTACATTACTGAGCTCCCATAGTTAACCCATGAATTAAAACCAAATAGAAGTGATAATAGCTGAATTTCTAAAGAAATGATTGACACTTTGTTGGAATTAACCTGTGGTCTGCTGGGAAGCGTAAAAAAACTAAAACCTTGGAAGCATATTAATCTCATAACTGACCCTGCTTTAAACAGGAGGTTGGACTAGATGACCTCCTGAGGTTCCTTCCAACCCAAATTATCCTATGATTCTAACCACTTCTACTAATTTTTGCTAGGTACCTGTAATGATAGATATATTAAGTATGTAGCAAGAACAGATCACTTTCTTCTTGCTTGCATAACATTACAAAATCTCCAGAGCAAAATTAATTAAAAATTGAAGGCCAAATTCTGCCAGATGTAAATGGCCTTCTAGTAATGGGAATTGACATGTGCACCCCTCTCTAGGTTTGAGGAGATGCACGTGGTCTGATTTATAGAGGCATTAAGCATTTACAGTTCTCAGTGAAATATCTTTTCTTTCAAGAAAGAAGGGAAGTTCTTCAATCAAGCAATCCACATCTCCCAAGAATAAGGTCATGATTCAGGAAAACTTTTTTAAGAGTACTCGCAGCTCTGTGTGCTCAAGCACCTCACCCAGATCCAAAGCCTAGCTTAGTGTTCAATCTTTCAAAACTCCAATAAAGAAATGCTCAACTAGAGACACTTCCAATCTTTTGTCATGCTGGTTTATTCTGAGTCACATTGAATCCTCTTTGAGTTGTGTACACTTCTTTATTGTTCTTTAGTTTGCAAGTTCTTAAAGGAGGGTCTGTCATTTACTATCTTTGTACAGCTTTCTAGTTTCCAGCACTGTGGCCATTTCAGACTGCTTGTTTTTACCACAAGAGAAGTGTTACAGTTCCTTGTGAGAGAGTTAGGAAGATGCCTACCTCCTCAATGAAAAAGAGAGACACATTACAAAAAAACATTTTCACAATGACCAGAATTTGACAGACACAAAAACTGCCAAGTTGTACATTTAAGTCAGTCACTTGCAGAAGAGAGATTACTTAAAAAAGCAAAATCATAAACAGTGCTTATTTATTTAGTTAGATTCTGACAGGGAATAGAACCATCACACAGAGCACTTCCACCAGCTCTTAAGTATCCTGGAGGGAACAGGATTTATTTTGACTCAAATCTCAGAATAAAAAAAATAATTGAGGGTAGCCACAAGAGAGGCCAAAAATGTTCCTAAAATGTCTAGAGCAAGTCTATTGTTACCACAGGGAAAACTGAATGCTCATTAATTAGCATTGCCAAAGACCTATCAACACTACTGGAAAGAAATATTCATTTTCCTGACCTAAAATATAAAGCTGGGTTCAAAGGAGTTTTTCTGTAATGGTGGAAATCAGGATTAGCATCGGTGACTTAACCTGAGCCTAGTCTCTCTGCCCATCTGGATGTCAGTCAGATATTACTGGCATCCTTAGTCTACAGCAACGTCTTTTATACCTATTCTCGGTGCTACTCCAAGAGAGCTCACATGGTTTCTGCAGGCAGTGCTTGTGCCATGTGATCCAAACGAGCATGGGTATCTGAGCTAGCAGAGTTTCGAGTGGCAGGGGTTTGTGCTTTCAGATCTAAATTTAAATACAAAACCCAACAACAGAAAACCTTGATGATTTGGATAGAATGTGGGAACCCTGAATGTACAGACAACTTCTCTGTACCTCAAAAGGATGTGAGTTTAGGGTCCCAGTAACTCCCTTCCACTGATGGCTGAAAAAGTGAGAACAGGAAATCACATCTAAAATATCTGCACAGTCAACTGTGATTGAAATCTTGTTTGGCATCACATTAGGGTAGAGTTAGGAGGGTGAGAAAAATCACTTCTACTACACACAGGCCCCCCTCCAATTTAACACCTGAAGTTTTCAGGCCATCTAAGGAACTGCCCATCACCAAGCACAACAAACTGATGGCACCATAAAATGACAGCTAGTACTTGCCAGTGTGAAGAATAAGTAATGAGTAATAGCAAAATATTAACGTGCATGTTGTTTAATTAAATGACAGTATCATTTTACTTGTAATCTCTCTCTAACTCTGCTGGAAGAGTAGAGTGTTGACATGATAATCTTATAAACTTCCTTGACAGTTCGTGTTAAACCATCCTCCATTACCTTAGATTGATAATTGGCACTTACAAAGAACATGAAATCTCTGAGAAATTCATTAAGCATGCCAAATATCTGAGAAAACCCAGTGAAATGGTTAAGGTTCACTTAAACTGGCTGGATGGCTGGGCCCAAAGAGTTGTGGTAAATGGAATTAAATCCACTTGGCAGCTGGTCACAAGTGGTGTTGCCCAGGGCTCAGTACTGGGGCCAGTCCTGTTCAATATCTTTATCAATGATCTGGATGAGGGGATCGAGTGCACCCTCAGTAAGTTTGCAGACAACACCAAGCTAGGCAGGGGTGTTGATCTGCTGGAGGGTAGGAAGGCCCTACAGAGGGATCTGGACAGGCTGGATCGATGGGCCAAGGCCAACTGTATGAGGTTCAACAAGGCTCAGTGCCGGGTCCTGCACTTGGGTCACAACAACCCCATGCAACACTACAGGCTGGGGGAGGAGTGGCTGGAGAGTTGCTTGGCAGAAAAAGACCTGGGGGTGCTAGTCGACAGCCAGCTGAATATGAGCTGGCAGCATGCCCAGGTGGCCAAGAAGGCCAACGGCATCCTGGCTTCTATCAGGTATAGTGTGGCCAGCAGGACCAGGGAGGTGATAGTGCCCCTGTATTTGGCACTGGTGAGGTCGCACCTTGAATACTGTGTTCAGTTTTGGGCCCCTCACTCCAAGAAGGACATCGAGGTGCTAGAGCATGTCCAAAGAGGGCAATGAAGCTGGTGAAGGGTCTGGAGCACAAGTCTTAAGAGGAGTGGCTGAGGGAGCTGGGGTTGTTTAGTCTGGAGAAAAGGAGGCTGAGGGGAGACCTTATTGCTCTCTACAACTACCTGTAAGGAGGTTGTAGCCAAGTGGGGGTCAGTCTCTTCTCCCAGGGAACAAGTGATAGGACAAGAGGAAACAGCCTCAAGCTGTGCCAGGGGAGGTTTAGGTTGGACATTAGGAAAAACTTCTTCACTGAAAGGGTAGTCAGGCTCTGGCACAGGCTGCCCTTGGAAGTGGTTGAGTCCCCATCCCTGGAGGTATTTAAAAGATGGGTAGACGTGATGCTTAGGGACATGGTTTAGTGGTGGACTTGGCAGTGCTAGGTTAATGGTTGGACTTGATGATGTTAAGGGTCTTTTCCAATCTAAACGGTTCTATGATTCTATAATTCTGTTACCTAAATCACTGTGTAAGCAGCTAAAGGGCTGTTTGCTTTTTAAATTCTAAAAAAAATAAATAAAAAAATTAACAACTTCATATTATATTTTTAATGCAGTAGAAGTGAAAAGTTACTGTGAGACAGATTCAAGTCTTCCTTCCATCAGCTGATATTGGCAGCAATTTCAATAAAGTTAAAAAGTTAAAGTCAACAAAGTTACAGTATTTGGCTTTAGATCTGCTCTCCCCTCTTTTCACCTTCCTTCAGGAAAGAAAATGGAGACAAAATCTTACTTCTGCAGATATTCCCTTAATAATCTATTACAACATAATCTTGTCAGAAAGCCTTATTTGGAAATATTCAAGTGATCTATTGTCACTCGCTGTACTTGTCATTTCCCCCAGCCAGTCTAAGCACACAGACCATGCAGACCCATCCAATGAACTGCAGGCACCCTTCTCTTTAACGTACTTTGGCATCTAAATTCCCAGTGGCTGCTCTATCTATGCAGTTTAAGCTGCTTGAAAAAGCAAGAACATCATTTAATTACAGTAAGTTGCTAAATGTCCGAGCGAAGGAAGTTCTTGAGGATACACTAAGTATCTTGGCCTATGCCTCAAGCCAGGCCGGGCTCAGGAAAAAACAAGAAGCAGCTAATAAGAAGTAACATCTCCTTTGTCAAAATTACTCTTGCTTGGCCTTTCACTGCTGAAAGAAGACTGAAAAATACTTATAAAAACTATTATTTTTCCTAACTACACAGAATCATAAAGAATCATTTTCCAAAGCCACCTAACATGGACAGAAGGTAAAGAGACGGCTCAGCATCAGACCTGCCAATTTCATTTAAACATGGCCTGATCACAGAAACATCTGTGACCAGATCATCTCCTGATATTAACTGGCCTCCTTTAACGATGGACAGACAACTGTTTTCTATACCAACTGAAGATGAGCCTTATTTTGACTTGATGTTACACCACGTATCAGGGAGCACATTCAGTAGCAAGTCCTCTTTGCCACAATAATACAGTGAAATTCTGCACACAGAAGTGGACAAGGGACAAGACTAAGTTGTCAACTGTCTGATATTCTTGATCACATTACAATCATTTATTGTAATAAGAAATAGCAGTTCAAACACAGAGATTCAAACTAGCACAAACTCCACCTACTTTTATGTGCAAATGAAATGACAGAACCTGATCTCTGTTCAACTCTTTCATGACTGATTTTTTCAGTTTCTCTTACTCTCAGATGATAGAAAGAATTAGATAAATCAATTATCTTACCTACAAAGGAACATTTTACGAGGCTCACTTCCTTCTTTAGATTGAAGTTGGATACTTGGTGTATCAAACAATTCAATGATGGGTCAGAGATGATCTTTTGCTGTCACTTCCACATGCCACATCTTAGAATCTTCATATTGTGGACTAAGTTTTTAGCCCTTCAGCATAACTGACTTTAAAATGTCATTCTGCCCTCTGAAAACAGAAAAAAAAAAATTACATTTCCTAGCATAGTTAACTATTTTCTAAAACTGCTTAATTGATGTAATGAAGCAGAGAAGCACATTAAACCTACATTATAAGGTTAAAGTTTGACTGAATTTCGTTTGAGATTATATGAATAGACTTTTGAAAATATAGGTGAAGGGAAAAATAGTATGCTTGATATATATGCCAAAACAACTTCTGTTGTGATTTACAATTCTCTTTCCCTCAAATTAACCATCAAATCTTCTCATTGACAACAGGGATGTGAGATACAAAAAACACCTCTCAAAACATTGGCTCAACTTCATAGATTTTTGAAAATTCTCAGTAAAAACTTTACTAGTCCAGGCCTCAAGGTTCATGAGACAATAATCTCAAGTATTCACTAACATTTATAGAGCATGGATGTCTTCTAGAGGTCTGTGAAAATCCTGAGGCATAACCCCCACGAATGATACCGAGTACCCCCATGCCTAGCTCTTACAGCATCCCTTGCTTCACAGGACTAGAAGAGTCTTCCAGGAAAAAGGCAGTGAAAGTGGCAGCTCCACAGAAGGCCGGTTACAGGTAGTGTGAATTTATATTTTACAGTGTTCTAGGACCTTGTAAAACCACTGAATGTATTATTTCCATATTTCAGCTTTGACCTTACTGTATAGCTTTTGCTTTATGAATAATCCCATTTCATTATTGCAAGGTTGCATTTCTGAAGGTTGGTTATAAATTATATCTATAAATAATTTCTCAAGTTACTGTTTGCAAGTTGCTTGTTACTTTTATCTTTAGAAAAGCCTGTCCTTAGACCACCCTCAATTCTGGTCCCTCACCTTTGCTATTAAACCACAAATCCCAAACATTTACTAATGGCTACTTGAGTTTGTATCCATTTTGTGAATTATCCATTTAAATTTCTTATTCACTTAATGACAACAGAACTTGCACAGATCAACTGAACCTTTAAGCTATTGTTCTGGATATCATATTTTTGCTTCAACCTTTCTTTTCTCAGAGACCATCAAAGACTCAAAGGAAAAGAAAAGATAGAGGCAGGTCAGATATCAGGAATCTAATTCTTTGTCACCCCATAAAAAATTTAATCGACTCCTTTGTGACTTGTCCAAATCCCGTGGAAATCAATGTAAAGACTCCCATTGATTTGACAGAGTATGTGTGCCAGGCCTTTAACCTCTCTAAATCAAAATGTAATAGGATGCCTAATTAGAGACTTAATTAATGCCTGTATGATGCTTTCTAAAAAAGAACCTAAATTAAGGCTCATGGTTCCCACAATTCTCAACACCAGCCCACTGATTCCATGCTGATTAAAATCTCCTGAATATATTATATATTTAGCATTACAGAAATCAATAACTTTTTAAATAACAGAGCTTATTCATTCAAGAGGGAAAAGAAAAGGATTTACCTGCTTTCTCCACCTTGTAGGTGCTAAGAGCTTACTGTATCCACCAAAAAACAGAGGAATTGATATTCTTATTTACAAAAGGCTGCATGCTATCAAGGATGCGGAGTTCTTTTTTTTTTTTTTTGACCCTGGTAATAAAGCTGCATCTTTTTTCCTTGCTGTAGCCTGAAACAAAATAGCTGATTCTCAGGTGGAAAAATAATTAGTAACATGGGAGGTAGAATGAATTTTGAGATATTGAGGAAAATGTAGTTTGAACTGTCAGGTTTACTTGCTTACCCACAGGAACTACAAAGCAGCAAAGAAATAAAACCCTCTTAGAACTTATAGCTTTCATCAACCTATTCCCTCTGGCTGATTTTTTCCCCAAATCTCTCTTTTCCCAGTGGCTCCTATTAGAAAGACAAATAGTTTGCCTCTCTGCTTAGCGACAAATGTCATGTTACTTGCTTTTTTCTTTTTAAATACTATTAAATTATGATTCTTTTTTTAATACGAGGATAGAAAGACTATGCAACCTGTTCAGTCAAATACACTTCACAGGAGCACTTGCACTGCATGGATTTTCAAAGGAAACTGAAGGTATTAGTAGTTCAGCTCCTGTCTATTAGGCCAAAGAGAGTTGCCCTCTTTTTGACACCCCACCTACACAGTTATAAGGCCTGCCAACAACATCAGGAATAGATCTTTGTATATGGATTTAGAACAGCTATGGATTAGCACAGAGGACCCTTACAGTCTCTCCTATACTCTGCTGTGACCAGATAATGAAAAATTTATGGATAGAAATTGATTCGTTACGTTGCAATTACAAAAGATAAGGAAAATCAGCATCCAGTGCCTCAGCAAGCCATTGAGTCTTCCATTACGCATGATTTTTCATACCCATTGTTGGTGATTTTATTGTACCCTCTCAAAGGCAAGAACCCTAAGTCCAACCACCTCAAGTGCGTGTATACCAACACACAAATAGGAAGAACTGGAGCTCCACAACCAGTCTAAGAGTTATGTTGTCATAGGAATCACAAAAACTTGGTGGGAAAACTTGCATGACTGGAAGACCACAACGGATGGCTACAAACTCTTTTGGAAAGATAGAAAGGGAAGAGGAGAAGGTGGAGTTCCACTTTATGTAAAAGAGAAATTTGAGTCTATGGAGATGAGCTGAGACCACAAAAGGTCTATTGAATGCCTCTGGATCAAGATTAGAGGGGTTGTCACCAAGGGAAATCTTATGTTTGGTATCTGTTACCAACCTCCTAATCAGGATGACGAGGCTGACGAAAGCTTGCTTTGGCTGCTCAAGGAAGTCTCAGGCCAACAGAACCTGGTCCTCAAGGGCGACTTCAATTACCCAGACATTTGTTGCAAGAACAACACAGCGGTTGTTCACAACACCACAGCCAGGCAAGAACAGCTCCAGTTGTGGGCTTTGATACACCTCCTTCCTGCTTCAAGCTACCATCATGGTGAAGGGGAGGATCATGCTTCTCTATCTGAAGCGACTGCTCCTTTGGTCTGATGCCTGCATTCACCAGTCACTGCACTCTCACCAAAATGTCTTTCTGATTGTCAATCTGAATTTTCTCTCTGCAGCACCAGTGGTGTAGCGCCTCTCTCTCCTAAGAGCCCCTGGCCCCCTTCTCTGCTTCTCTGGCCACAGGGGCATTTACACCCATTTGTTGTATCCTTAGAGCTCAACACCCCAAAAAAAACAACAGGTTATGCTGCTCTCCCTTAAGGGCTGCCTCCCCCTCTCTCCAAATTTTCTTCTCTTCAGTTGACTTGCACTGTTAGTTATGTTTCTAAGGCACTGCTTACATTAAGAGCATGTGCAGGGAAGCACATAGAGACCCCATATGAGAAGCTGCAGAATGTATTTTGCAAAGACAACAACTACATTAGGTTGCTTAGAAAAAAACACTAACCTGTAACATTGGCTTTGTTCTGAAAGGGAAGGAAATTGCTGCAAGTTGGGGTACACTGAAAAGCACAGGCAAAACAGGACAAGGTCCTGTTTTTCTCCAGACCAAAGTATTTGCTAATTATTTTGTAACAACTCCCCTCCCACTTGCCCTCTTAGAAGGATTTAAGCGCCCAAATCCCTTGTTAAGCAATGAGAGTTAGAAGCCCCAATTTCTTTGGGGATTTGCACGAGTGACTTGTAGCCGAGCTGTAATCCCATTCTCCTTCACTACAGCCTGTTTTTCCCCAGGGGATGGAAGCGTCTCTGATTGCAAATTCTACTTCACTGCGAGCGCACAAGTCTCAGTGCTGTACCCAGCCCCTGCCAGACTGGGCATGGAGGCTCTGAGCAATGCCAGCCTAAAAAAGAAGATAAGCACAGTATTGTCATGCAAGTTAGAACTGTATTTCTTATTTTCAGTTAAAACAGATATACAGTATTACAAGTTAATATTTTGAGAAGATACTGCTGTTTGTGTGAATGATATTTAGCAAATCTAATTCCTAGATGTGATTTCCATTAAACACTAAGGTCAGGTTTCTTCGAGAAGAAAAAGTGAATTCAAATGCCATGCAATAGAAAGAAAAGAGTGGGATGATTTCACTTGCTAAAATCTCATCTACTTCAGCCAAAGAAATTAAAAGTACTTCAAAAATCATGCTAGCCGCAGCCTTCCACTGAAAGATGCTGTTCTGAAGTTTGCATAGAAAACCAGTAAATGAGGAAAAGGCTAAATGGATGTGGTAAGTCTTCATCTTCACTGCCTAGTTTCTGAAAAGCAAGGAAATCTAAAGCAACAGGCTCCAGCAAGTGGCAGTCTACAGGAAGGATGAGAAGGAAACTTGTCATAGAGTGATTACAGATAGTCTTCCTACCAGAACAATGTTGGGAAAGTAATTACAGAGAGATTCAGGTCTTGGCAGATAGCAGAACAGTTTTAACAGGAAAGTCATGAGGGGACTTCTAGGCACCATGATAAGCATCAATTCTTTTCATGGCACCAGAAGTGGAAAGTGTAAATGACGTTCCCTAATTACTTATTGCTATACTTAAAAAGAAGAGTAGAGGGAGCAGAGGGCATGGAAAGCATCACGGCAAACCAGTAAGTTATTCAGAGTGCAAACTCCATACTGTGCATGGAGGAGAAATGGGGGAAACACGTTTAAGAACAAACTTATTCAAAAGCTATTAAAACAGCCAATCACTGTTAAATTGTGTAGAGGAGGAAATATGCCCTAGAGGGAGTGCAAACCAGAAAAGATTGACTTCTTCAAATGCACATCTGTGGTGGAGCAATCAAATACTCCAATGCCAGCTTTCCCCTCAGAGACAAGACAACCTGGGGCCATACGACCTCAACCTCTGATATGCACAAGGAAAATTTAATGAGAGATCTGCTATAGGAACTGATGTCTTGAAGTGACAAATTGCAAGCTTTGCTGACCTCTTGTGAAGGAAAGTTTCAAACTTTCATCAGCAAAATTGAGCAACTGAGACAGGCACATGCAAGGAAAGGAAAACTGACTCTAAGCAGAAACATTCTCAGTCACTGATAAAAGCAGCTTAATTCCACATTCTTGCTAGCCAAAAGTGAAATGGCAATGGAGGAACACAAAATATAACATAAAAGCATCAAAACACAATTGAGGTGAAATTCTTGGCTGGGTAATTGATTTACTTCCCCCAAAATCAACACTGCTTGAGAAGAGATGCTCTGTTGATTTAGTCATTGCTAGACTCAGTCAGAACCAGGAGGTACCCAAGTGTTCACAATCACAAGAAATTAAATTAGATTAAACTCTTCCAAGCTTTTGCAGCTTCCAAAAAGGCTTACTTTGGATTTTGACTACAGGGTAAAGCATGGGCATAGCACAAAACAGAAAGCTTATCTTTAAGAGCTTGTATCTTTGTAATTGCCAGAATGTTAACTGTAGGAGACTGCAGTTCTGCAAACAAGTTAGTTAATATTTCCAAGTGCCAAAGATTTTACCCCAGATTTCCGACACCATATCTCATGCAGTTAATAGGTTTCATGCTGATTATTAAACTGAACAATACAGAATATCATGCTGTTGGCAAAAAAACATTATCATTAATAAGATTATATATTTGCCTCTAAAAAGGAAGAAACAGCTCTGGGCAATTGATCTATGCCTTCAGAAGACTAATAATGTGAAAAGCAAAGTGATTTGTCCCATCAGCCTCTGTCCTAGCTCCTATTCTAGGAGAAAAGAAGATTTCTGCCTGTTAAAAATCTGTACAGACGGAGAAAATGTTAACTTTTAGAAGTTCTTTTGCTAGATCAGAGCATGATATCTGAAACACTGTCCCTTACAGCCATCATCTTTGGCTTCTTCAGAACAGAAAGTAACAGTCAAAACCAATGATTTGAGGTGTTCTGCTTGAAGTAGAGTTTTTCTAAACAAGCTGAATACATGTGTGCCAAGAATCAAGCCTCTCTGGAATGTCAGGTTGGATATCTGAAGGCAGAGACACCTAAAGTCACTAGTAACACTTAAAAAGTGTAGGCATAATTCCTAACACTCACACAATCTCTCTCTCTCTCAAAAAAGCCCACACTGGCAAATTGAGAATAAATCACTCCTCACAGAAAGTCTTAAATGACAGGATTTGGCTCCAGTGCCTACAATTCTTCACTGAAATGTTACAGCATGTCACTTTTTATTGCCCTGTGTGCATGCCAATGTGTACAAGACTAGTGCTGCTGCTGCAGATGAGGAGATGAACTACTGCTGTTCCTAGGCTTGCATCCTTTTAAAAAAAAATCACTGATATTATGAAATCTAATTAAGAGCAAGAATTTTTTTTTGTAGGAAAAGGAGAACAACTACTCAGAAAATTGTGTGCCAAAGGAGAAAACACCTAGAAAAAGAAGTCCTTTTCAGTGTCATCATAACAATAAAAAAAGCTTCAAGAAAGGAAAACATACCAGTAGCAGAATGATTTGAAAGACCTCACACTAAAATCCAGAAACAAAAACCTAGAGGAAAAGCAGAAGACTTAAGGGTTCTGGTTCTGAGTCTACTCCCAAATTGAGACCAACAGGGTTAACAATCAATACTCTTTAGGCATGTTAAAGCTTCACCTTCTAGCTAAAAGAAATCCAATGGTGGCTCCTATATTTGTAAGCGGAATTTTGACAGCAGAGCAGATATATCTTCATCAGCACTTTATGTCTGCCTGCCCCCTCACTTCAGTTCTTATTGTCATTTTGCAATATATTAATGATCCAAATCATCGAGTGATTCCAGTTAGGCTGCAAGAGGTTCTCTGAAGTAGGCAGCACTCCTTATAATGATAGATTGCAGGAATAATGGCCTCTTTACTGAAAGCAAAACATCAGAAAACTGGCTTAAAAATGGCAGAAGAGGAGGGACTGAAGATAGCGAGTACTTTATTAGCAAGTATGGAATCAACTATTCAAGAGGGCAGCATCATTTTATATTCACTTTTGCAAGGCTACCTGTGTATTAAAGAAAGACAATGCTCATGTAGGCATAAAGCATCAGATACCTAGGAAAGTAAAGTGTAAAAAAAGATTATCAAGCAACATGGACATATATGATCTTAAAAGTCAACTCTTAAGAGTTTCTCCTCATACCAGAAAAATATATGGTATTTTTCTTTCATTGCAACTCCAAAACACAAACACATAAGGTTAATAACTTAATTCCTGGCATTCTGGAGGCCAGGGAAAATTGTGCAGGTACTGCGGTGATTTCTTGAGCATGACCTGGACTTGAGCAACCTCTTGTCTCTCTACTCTGTAGAACCAAGGTTGTCAATGGAAACAAGTTCTTCCAGCCAGAGGGGTAATGGCCACCAAGCTCAGAGCGACTGGCAGTGAGAAGCCCTATCAATAACACCATCACACAGACTGAAGTGCTCTAGTGGCACTTCCATATGCCAGCTTTTCCCAGAAGATACCACTGCTATTTTACAATTCTAACTATCCAAGCTGCCACATGGTTGGGCCATGGTGTCATGGAGCCAAACATGGGGCTGGAGCTGGAAAACATAGACTTCTAATGCATCTGGCTCACAGGGCCACATACATATCACTGACAGAAGAACACAAGAAATTGCAAAAAAAATATTAAGATTGTGGTGGTGTCTACCTCTGTTCTGACTCAAATACATGAGTAAGCTAACAGAAAGCTTCTCATTTACTTCTTTGATGAGGCCCCTTAAGTTCAAATGGGTTAGTTTCTTGCCTGGGTTTGGCACACTTTGGCCAGTCTGGAACTTGCAGTGTTAAATATAAATAGCTTCATGCACAGGTCAATTCAAACAAACAGTGTTTTTCTCCCCTTCTCCCTCCATTTTATTTCTTTGGACTGGCTGCAGAACTGACTGAATCGTACCCCTTTCAACTGCCCTGAAAAGCTCTCTAATTAGCTTTCTGTTCCTCTGATTAGTAAATGCAACACAGTGGCCATTATTATATTTCCAGGTGCTCTACAGATTTTCTGACAATAAACTAGACTGATGAAAACCATGAATACACAAACAATCTGTAAAGTTTAATGCTTCCATTTGTAGGGCTATCTGAATAAGAAAAATGCCATTAATATGGATAAGTCCTTCAACTTTCCTCATTAATAGCTGGTCTTAATTCACAGGTGCCTTTTTAATCTCTCCTGAATTCCTCTAGAACCTAATGAATACATGTAATAATAACAGCAATTCAGAATTTAATCCTGATTCTAGTCTGTCTTAAATTAGACCTTAGTCATTAAGAGATTACAGGATAGTGAATGATAGTTAATCAATGCATTTAATTTGGCCCTGTTATTTATTTGATACAGTTTCTCACATAGTGGCTATAAATCTTTTTTCCCCCAAGCTTGGCCACCAGGAGCAATGCTGAAATATTGAGCGAAAAAATATTAGATTTGATGATCCTTTTAAGTGCAGGTTAAACTATAATTAATCTCTCTGCATGTGCTCATACATTTCAGACCGATACATATATGCACATATGTAATTCATACATAGCCAAACACTTCAGGTAAGATTTATTGTGCTTTATTTTTTGTCTCTGTTAACTCTTAATGCTATCAGTCAAGATTTCCCGGCATTTACCACAGAATTAGCCCTAAGCATCAGGAAATCACATTTCTTGGTGCCAAGGGTTTAAAAAGATTCTAATTCAGCTATTAAACGGGAGGCAGCATGCGCCAGCCCCACAGCACATTCACCCATTAATTCTGTCCCCTGGAAAAAATGACTACCTCTTGCACAAGTCTGATAAAATGAGGAAATGCACTGATTATGTCCGTGGCAGCTATTCTTGACCCAACCAACAGTGACAGTCATCAAACCACAGTACCTAGAGCGCTGCAAGCTGTGTGAGCTAACCCAAGACATCATTAATTCTAAACACCAGAGCTTTCGTCCAGATACTGGAGTTCAGAGAAGCTTAAAAACAAATCACTTTGGTGGGTTGAAATTCTGTATGCTGTTCATATTAACTTCACTGACAGTATTTGGAACTTATTTCTCTAGCTGGACAGGTCAAATGAGAGAATCAAAGTGCCAGTGTCTTTCACTGGATTGCTCAAAATTGGACCTCGGGTTCAATTAATAACGTCAGATGGATGGAAATCAAACTGATTGAGAGACTAGCTGTTTTTTAAATTTTTTTATCACTTTTAACACAACAGGATGGAGGGAACAAAACAGCTGCGAATGCCATAGACTGGGTGATTTGTCCAGCCAGGATCTGAAAGCATACACATGTTCAGTACAGGAAAAATGTAGGGGAAAAAAGCCAACATGGTATTAAAAGAGCCCTTGCTACCTAATCCTGTCAAGTCTCTGGGGAGACTTTAACTATTCAGAGGGGTTCTGGGATCTGGATTTCTGGGAAGTAACTGTATGAGAGAAAATCAAAGAGGTGTCCCATGGGATTACCAGAAGTTAAGCTTACATTGTAGCTTAATGAAGGACTTGTTCCCTGAAAGAGCTGATGTACCTTGTGCAGTTGTGTGCAGAGTGTGGCAATACTCTTAGCTGGGAGATGATAGCTTACAACACTGTCATCAAGCTGCAAATGACAGCCAAATCAGACTTCCTCTCCTGCTCTCTAAGCCTGGGATGTACAGTCCTGACACTGTCTATACCAGGAGCAGGAAGAGACGGGAGGAGAACCAGCCCAAAGCCAGTGGCTTTCTTCTCTTCTCCTTTGTTTCAGAGAGGCAGGGATTTGGCTGTATCATTATCACACAGTTGGTACCAAAGCCTGCCCACGAGAAAAAAAAAAGGGACCTCCACCTGGCTCTGCACATTTTCATGTTCTCTTCATGTAGAAGGCAAGGATTTATTATGACTATTTCCATTGTCAGCTCTGATCATAGTTCCAAAGTATTCAGAAAATGGGGGATCTCTGTACAGCCCTCCCAGAAGCAGAGAGTATTTTGGAAAAAAAAAAAAAAAGTGTCGTTTTGTAATATGCTACCCTAAAAATTCTCCTCTGTGCCTCTTTGCCTAACTGCAAAAAACCCCCCAGACAGACCCTCCAGACAGACAGACATACATTTTTTTCATGGAGGTGAGTAGCCAAATGGTATCTCAGAAAGTATTAAGATTATGGACGAAATACCATGGAAGCGTCCTATACACTTCTCTCCCAGTTTGTTTCTAAACGTAGCTACCAAATATGCTAAAAGTCAATGGCTGAGTCCTGTGTAGGGGAAGATCACAAAATGTTCATGAGTAATTTCACATCTTCATCTTCCTTTCAGGCACAAAGAAAGTAACCACATCTTCAGCAGAGCTCAGTATGTTTAGCTTGACAGACCGTCCTGAAACACTGGCAATAAATATGAGCTAAACAACATTAAACTCCCAGGTGACATTTCAGACCATCCAGGGCCTATTGAGCACTCCACCAGTTTCATCTTTGACTTTTTATTTCAATAAATACATCCTGAAGTCTTTCAAAAACCTGGCTTGTTGGGCTGGGAAGAGAACCAAGGATTTAGTACAGAAAAACCTTAGCCAAAGTCAGACAAATCCTTGAAAAATTGCAACCAATAGTCATTGGTATGCTGCTTTCCCCAAAATTTTTGGAGTGTTGCTTTCCAGTAGCAAGTATTTGAGTTTTGGATAGTCTTGAAATGCTATTCACATTTATGTTGATTCTTCAAAACAGGAGAACTTGTGTTCCCTTAGCCATGTAATTTCATGGTGTGTTATTCTAACAACTTCTGCATTCTTATTTATTTGTCCACAGCAGCAGAGCTAAGAAATTTTTGCTTGCTCGCTCTCCTTTTAAGAGATTTTACTAGTTAATAAATACAGCTTAGCCTTGTTCCAGAGGTCCATCCCTCAACAGTTACTATTCTCTTTCTGACTCAAAGACCAGCTGCAATGAAAACAATGTCCTCTCATTCCTCCTAGCACTTAAAAAGGTTTATAGATCTCCAGCCTCCTACAACTCAGCAGAAAACTGCTCGCACTTGACAGTCTTCAGAAATCAGCATTGTTTCCATCCTCACTAAAACTGTCAGCCACACAAGGTCAGGAAATGAGGAGAGCTGATGTCACCTGAATCATTACTACCTCTGCTTAGACCTCTCGCCACACTCCTGTCTTCCAGAGAAAGCTGGTATACTCAAGAGTCAAAGTCTTTGAAGTCTTTTAAAACTGTCAGAAAATAGTTTCTGGAAACTGTTTGGAGAACTACAAAGGACTCGAACCCTTCAAAATCGTAAACTCATGAATACTTTCTTACCGTATTTGTCAAACTGCAGTAGTGTTTTGCAGGGGGCTCATGAATATGAGCACCTCTGCAGTAGCCTCTAACAGGTGTTTTTATTTTTTAGATATGATTCTACACGGACAGCAATAATGAATCCTTTAAAACTAGACTCCATCTACTAGCCATGCCAATTAGAAATCACCATGTAAGTCTGCAAGACAGCTCAGAAGAAACAGTTAGCTCTCTGAATACCGTGGTATGTGCTCTTAAAAACAATGTCCATAGGATAGGAGGAAAATTAATTCAATCATATGCCTTTGAGACAGAAACATTGTTTCTGTTCTATTTTAAAAATCATAAAAGCTGCACATGACAGAATACAAACAAAAGGCTTTTAGGGAACTGAGGTACTTTCTCCAAAGCCTGTAGGTACTTGAGATGACCTCATGGACAGTAATAACAGTTCCAAGACAATGAGGCAGTTGTAATTAAACAGATACTTGCATACCATTGTACACCGGAAACTAAACAAAATTCAGTTATAGGTCATATGCATAACATCAGA
Organism: Nipponia nippon; assembly: GCF_047370975.1. Lineage (NCBI taxonomy): Eukaryota > Metazoa > Chordata > Aves > Pelecaniformes > Threskiornithidae > Nipponia > Nipponia nippon. The sequence continues at coordinate 5,246,808 of NW_028262369.1, forward strand.
CATACACATGTGATGTGTGTGTATATATTACACTTGTCCCCATCCTGCCAGCGGCATCTTTATTCACCTTAAATCCTAAGCTTATCCTCACAATCACTAACTCTTCATGTCCATGGCTTATATTTCTAACATGGGGATATCGCTTTCCATTTCACAGTTAGACGTGGTATTGCTGTTGTGCGTGTTCATTTGCTATGTGTACACCTTATGGTTAATGTGGTAACTGAATATAAAACAAAGCAATGGGCTGGTCCAGCTGGTGTAAATCAGTGTGGCTCCACTAACCTTGGCGCAGCCTAAACGGTCTTTTGCAGACAGAGGCAAGCTCCTTGTGCCTGAGCTGCAAGTCGGCTGGCCGTAAGCCAGCTCTAAACAGGGAGCTATTTGGCTGTACGGGTGTGGTGCCAAGCCGGGGCTTATACAGATGAGCTTTTTCTCAGCAAGGCCTACTGGGTTGGATTTAGTGTCATGCTAAGCATGCTAACATGCAGAACTTGTACCAAACATCTGGTCTGATCTGGCAGCCCTGAAATCTACAGAACTTTCCTATTAACTTTACTTTTGCCAAATCAAATCCATATTGAGTAAAATCCTCTCTTCATTCAAGTCAACAGGAGTTTTTGAACTGATTTCAGCTGTGATAGGATTAAAAAAAATATATATTTTCTTTGGTCAGCTATACTGCTCCCCTCCCCACTCTAAGCACACCGCTTTACAATACAGCATTCACCCTTTTGTTAATGATAACGTTAAAAAAATCAATGGCTCAATTAACAATCAGGAATGAAGCTTCCAGGCAACAAGCACCATGATCAATAACTTATGTTCAGTGAAATTAAAGGCACTTGTTAAGTCAAGTGTTAAAAGCTGCACACACTTAATACGGGAATATCAGTCACGAACAGTTTGGCAGTTTAACTTGAGAAAATCAGTAAGTACAAAGTTCCCATACTATGTTCCACGCCAATGAGTAACTAATGAAGCATAAATATTCACACAAATTCATTTCTGTAATAAATTCTCAAATCCCTCAATACACAGCAGTAGTGCTGAGTCGACATAAGCTTTCACTTTTGTTATGAGTTACACTTCTAAAATATGAATCCAAAATGAAGTTGGCAAAACCAAATTCAAAGCTTGCACAAAGGTAGATCCCAGTGGTTTGAAGTAACATCAGAGCATAACGGCCTTACTGCTGTGAATGACAAAATCTGCCACCAGCATAAAGGGACATACTAAGATGTCTTCCAACAAATTTCTCCAAGGTCATCGAAACATCCTCAAATGACATAAAATGCATTCATCTTATGGGACAGGTGAAAGCAAGGGTTCACATAGCATAGGATAAGTGACACGAAAACATTTGAGTCCTTTGGAAGAGTTATGAACATGCATTGCGATACCAAAATCAAGAAACCTGCACAGATAAAATCTGATTTATCCTGCTACTATATTCCTACCACATTTTGTAAGATGGCGGTTAAAGGGAAGATTTTTCAAAGGCATAAAGGGCAGTGAGATGCTCAGCTCTCAGTGGAAGCCTGGGTAAATCAGATGTCTCATTCTCATTTATGCAATCTAAAATCTCCCGCTTAACTTTTATACATCTGCTCTCAATAGAGCTTTTCTTTGAGAAGAGAACATTTAGAGCAATGTCAAAACTGACTCCTACATCACGCTTGTGACAAAATTCATCTCGTGGTCAATAGCCTTGTTTTTAGAGCTCCACTGATAACAGAGATGATTTAGCAGCATATTCCTACTCTGGGAATAACCAAATTGAAGGCTGCTCTTCCGATTATAGTGAACTGCTTCTACTCAAAGTAGGGAAATATTCACAGGATAATTTACGCTTGTTCAAAACTTTTAAAAATAAATAAAATAAATGAAGAGAAATCTTTGCATGCCTCATTTTGCATATCAAGGACTCTCTCTTATTGCAGGCTGATATATATATACCGTACCCTTTTCCAAATAGCACAGAAGTCTTGTGAGGCCTGAATTCCTTAAGCAGTAACAGAGAATATGTGTGGGGGGGTGGGTGATGGGATGGCAGGATGATTCTCTTCATTTAATGAGCTGCCCCTTGCTTCAGTGTATTATGATCATATCCTGAGCATTGCTGACTGCACTTTGATGGGTACCTAATCAACGAAAATCAATCATCTGAAATTGCACAGACAGCATTTCATCTCCATCAAAAATCATCTTCCTACAGAGCTCCATTAATCTCTTCATCATTGTTTAACTCAAAAAGAAATTTCTGTTGTAAAAGATATCAGACTTTGGTTTTAAATTATAATTAAAGCTGTGCAGTGTTCGCTTTAAGGAAGCAACTAAGGCTACAGTAAGTATTTGGTTTTCCAGGGTAATTTTCCCGTGCAGAATTAACCAATGCACCTTGGCTACACATGGGAGGATGAGCAACTGATAAATTTGAGTGTGAATAACCCTATTTGCTGATAGAAGATGACCTTACCCTTTCATCTCGCTCACAAGGGAGCACATCTCAGCCCTCATGACCAACCTGTTTGCCTTGAGTGAACCAGAAGCCCAACCCTAGCTGCTCCCAGGCGATGTTGGGAGACATACCCATAGCAGAGGCAGGCGCAGACAGAGGAGTGGAAAGCTTCCTCTCCACGATCTGCAGAAAATTTTTAGGATAGGGAGCAAAGACTCCTGCTTCTGAAAGCACAGCTCTTTCATACCTCCCTCCCCAACAGAGGTCCTTACAGCCTGGCCTCACCCCCCCGCAAACTTCTGCCTCCACCTCTATTGCAGGAACACTTTGAGCCCCTATTGCACCCTATTGCCCTGGCTGTTTTCCTCCAAACCCCATTGCCTCTAAATCCTCTTTGCCTTCCTTGACCTTCCTCACCAGAATCAGGCATACTGCAGAGGAGATTTGCCAGTGTGGGTGTAGTGTGTTAAACTATAAACAGGGTGAAAAAGGCACAGCTGGGCACTAAGAAATACGTTTATGCTGACTGGTGCTTTCTTGGTACCTGCCCTGGAAGGAAGGCTCTCTGCTCTCCTTGAGCACACCTCATCATGCTTAAATAGTGTTTGGAAAGCAGGTAGTTAAAGACCCAGAAAACGGCATAGCTAGGGCAGTAGTAAAGACTGGGAGAGCACCAGGAAACCTGCCAACAGCAGGGAACAAAACCTCAGCTCATGGTTATTGTAATCCAGCATAAATCCATGCTGCTGCCCAGTGGCAGAGCAGGCTGCACTGTGGCCTCTCATCACAGCTACTCTCCCTTTTAATCGTACCTAAGTTGTCCTGTATGTCACAGAAATTATCCAGACAAAGGAACCCCCTCCAAAAATCAGGATCCTTTAACTGACCTAGCTGAGAGAGGCATTTTCTGTTCTTCTACCCCAAATGAACACTCACAGAAATGCTGCCTGCTGTGAAGATTTACTAGGGTGTGGGCTATCACCCACAGGACCAGTTCTGACTGCAGCAACTCTGGAAAGACAGTATATCACACAGAAGGAAGAACCAGCCTTGTGATATAAAGCCAGCAGTGGGTTCAGCTGTTGTTTGCACTGGGAACAGCACTGATGCTTCCTCTCATGCCCCTTCTGCTAACAAAGAAACGGGACTGCAGCTGCAGTTATTACCTACCCTCCCTATTTTCAGAAGCATGTGACAATATGTGAGCTACATGACTCCCCGCACTAAATATTTAAACCAAAGTGAAACCATTGAACAAACAAACAAAAATGCTACAAAAGAAGTGAAGCCTAATTCACAGTAACAGGATCTAACAGCATCCTTTTTCCTCAACTCCTTCACAGCATTTTCCTTTTGAATCTGGAACCAACAGGGGGATGTTGGACATTAATACAGCTGACAGTGAGTTGGAGAGGAAAAAAAAAAAAAAAAAAGTGGTTTCAAAGACCGCTGCTGTTTTGGGAAATGGAGAACTGCCTTGAGTGAATGCTGGTTTAGTCTTGTTGATTTGGTCCAACCACAACTACTCAACTGGAGACAGAAACTAATTCAACCAAGTTCTGTACCCAGGGCTATATAGGTCAGATCAGGATCAGTACAACAGTCCTTTCTAAGCTTAGAACTTCTTATCAACCCAAGACAGTGTTTATAAACACTTGGGAACAAATAACAAACTGACTATGTTAACTCTCTACCATCACGATCACCAAAGTTAGGCCAGGCACAGCTTTTGTGTATCAAGATAACGACAGGATCTGTGTTTCAGAGCTATTGCACACCTGGTAACTTCAACTGACTTTGACAGTATGCTTCAGTAATCAACATTTATTCGTGTAGATAATAATACCTGCACCAAAATTGTTGGTGCTTTTCCAGGTCTGATGAACTTCCAGGGAGCAAATCTCTCAAACGAGCATTTCTACAGAGGCAAGTGAGAGGTCATTTCATACTCAGGTCATTTCAAGCTCCTCCTAATTGTACTTTTGAAAGATTTCTCACAATTGTTACTGCTTAACTTACGAGTTCTTGGGAAACTGTGGTTCCCTTCTCTTCCTATGCATATCGCCCTAGAGAGCAGAAATGTTATTCAGATGTTTTATGTATTCACATCCACGTTTCTCCCAGGAAATCTGAGGGAAAGCTAGCAGATGAAACTTGGGCAGTATCAAACCTTTCTATGGTCTTTTGTATTGCCGGCCTTTCAAACAGCAAACAGTAGATGTAATTTCACTTTTCAAAATCACAGCTGCTTTTTGGGCTTGTCAACACAAGATGGCATATACTTTACACACATCTGACAAGCATGATGGATACTAGAAAGCAAGTAAGATTTTTTGTATTACTATTAGTTTCATGCTGCCCCCTTACAAAACAGTCTTACTGGTATTGTATTATTGGTGCTCTGTTAGAAACTGGAAAACCAGATTAACAAAATGCATTTAAAACCCGTGGAAGTCCCATACTCAAACAGCTCCCTTTTTGGCAGGGCCTTTTCTCACCCCTTTGCAGGACAGTCCCAGGCTGTTAGCATAACAACCTCCTTCACATACCTTGAGAGTGAACAAACACCATTCCTGGCAAACCCCTAATGTCACAGAAACAAATCAGGATGTCAGTGCAGGAAATTGGGACCCAAGTGTAGGAGACATAAATCTGTCCCATCCTGATTGAATGAGTTGCGCTCTGAAGGATTGCAGAGTGCTGAATGGCTTTTCCTTGTCAACCAGCCGATGCGGTCTGGGCGGGGGGACAGAGTTATGGAGAGAGGGTAGAGGTGAGCCCTGCTAAGGGTCCAGTGGAGAAAGGAGATGAAAACTCTGAGTCTGGACCAGACTAGCTGAGGAGAGAAATCAAGTAATTGTACAGACTGGTGTATTATTCAATTTGATATACGTCAAGTTGTTGTTGTTTTTTTTTTTTTTTAAACACTTAAGGATGCAAATGTGCTATGGAAAGGCATAAAGACAGAAAGGAGAACAATTTCCTTTCACTGGCAGTTAAGCAGAACTGGCTAAACAGTGAAGTCTCCAGAAAGACAACGTGGCAATGCAGCTGTGAGTTAAAACAACAGCTACATTTTTTACTATAGAAGAGGTATTGTTTACTTTAAGCTACTGTTTGGTAACTGATGGTTCACAGAATGACAAAACTGCTTAATAACAAAGAGCTTCTAGGATATCTCCTGAAATATTTAGTGAGGAATGCATGTAGAGTGCGGATATCTGTTCTGGCATGGGTAGTCAGAGCTGATCATTTATTTATTCAGAGAGGAGTGGGAAAAGCAATTTGGATCTGTAGGAGAAAATGAGACTTAGGCTTGAAAACCCTTGAATCACTTTCGAAAATAAGGCTTAAGTATCTATGTCACATAAGGCAAAGACAGACATACTTGTACAGCCCTGGCATTTCTAAAGCTGTTGCCAACTGCCTGCATGAACACTCCCAGTGTCTTTCAGGGCAAAGTCAGGCATCTTATTTCAAACTTTTTTCTTAAGTGGCTCAACCTAATCCAGTCTGACAATCTGTTATGGTGGCATAGCTAATAGGGATTGTAACAGACAGCAGGGGGTTGTAACATCTTAAACAAATGCATCTGTTCCCAAACTGAGGGATAGTATTTGCATGTGATATTACTAGGTTGAAAAATTGATCCTATATTTTGGGGTTGATATTTTGTGCTTTATGCAGCCTGTTTGAGTGATGCTGGGCTATTTGGATTCTTCTTGTTCCACAAAAATATGGAAGAGGAATCCAGGAGATGTTCTTTTTACAAGTTTAAGGAAGTTACCGCTTTCTCTGAAATCTTGTATAAGATTACCTATGTCCACTGGAGCGTATACACAATCTTCACATGTTTCACAGCAGGGTAAAATATATGCGCTATCAGCTCAGAATACAGTTGAGACAGAAAGATCCTGGAACAACTTCTCTCCAGGTAGAGTAGAGGATATTTTTTCTGGTCTCAGGAAACACCAAAGGCTCAGTGTGCTCAAGGTGAGCATGGCTGGCCCCTGACCTGGCGCTGGAGAGAGCCACACACATTGCCCTGTTGCAGTGGTTCCCATCCAGCCTCTGCAGGCATGCACGTTCACACCTGAAGGGCTGAATCTCCTCTCTGCACCCAGCGGACGCCGGGGAATCCCACCGCACAGTGCTGGTTCAGGAACAGTACCTGACTGCTGGCAACTTGCGTTCTGCTGCTGGCTCAGCTGCACAGAGCAGGTACAGCACCGGGCACCTTCCCACGTGTCCGCAAAGAGCAGGATGCAATGTTCAGCATGATGAAAGAAGAGAAAGATAACAAGGGGGTTGTCAGGAGTAATTTGGAGCATTAAGTGGAACATGGCAAGTTAGTATTGTTTATTTCCCTAAAGGGAAATACCTCTGAAAGCACCAGAAGCTTAAGCTTGTTTTCATTACAGGTAACAGGAATTTGGCCATTGGTTTAACTGACAAAAGGATGTAGATTTTAGTAAAGCAAAAGGAATATCATTGGCCAGGTATTCAAACTGCTGTGTAATAATTTACACATATTTAACGGAGAGTGGAACTGGCTGGGAAAATACCTCTGAAAGATTAGGAAAGTTAAATCCGATTTACTGATTCTCCAAAACTGAGGCAATTCATGGCAAAAACTGAACTTTCACCACTCCCACTGAAATTCAAGGAATTTTTTTCCTACCAGCTCCCTCTCTCACTGCATGGCTTCTCTCCTAGGAAGGTCTGCTCTGGAGAATGAGTCAGAACTGGGCACCCTTTGGGCTCCCAGGAGTTGAATTTCTTCATTTCCAGAGAGCCAGGTGCTCTTGAAGTCAGCTATCTTGGAGATACAGTGGATCCAATAGTCAATCAATTAGCCAAACAATATAAAGGGCATCTCAGAGCCCTCAAACCCAAATAAAGCAATGTCTTAAAGATCTGAAGCTGGTGTTCCTCAGGATTTCTAGTCTCCCAGACTGTTTACCAGGGAAAGAAGTTTCTTGGGCTCTCTGGGTAATGCTGTAGAATAGAAAAGCATCGGAACCTGGGACCTTGTTCTCTAAGAAGTGCCGAGACTGATCAAAATGTTATTTGTATGACACATTAATGCCAAGTTCAAGATGCTTATACTTGGAGATGAATTGAATAGACAACAATATTTAACAGTCATATGACACTTTGCAAGCATTCTCTAGTTACAATATTCTTGTCAGTCTCTCTTATCAACACCAATTCTTTCTTTTGTACTGAACGCATGCATTGCTGAGTTCCAGCTGAAGCTACCAACCACAGATCTGCTACTACTGCCTGTTTTAGTAGCTGCATGAACAGGATGCATTATGATGCTTTGCTATCAGCATCTTGTGAAGACCTATTTGGCTGTACAAATTCTTTTCCTAGGTTAAAAAAAAAATATATTGTCTTGGATCATTCAGCATTAGCAGGATCAATTTACTCAACACAAGCCAATTACTGGGCATAATAGCAACATTTCTGCAATCAACCCTGTGCTTCATTTTCTGCTCTTATCTCAGTGAATCTCTTCTCCACAAATATGGCTGCTGTGATGAAATGAAAATTTAGAAAGCAAAAGCCTAAGTTTTGAAAGAACAACATGCATAAGGATCTTTGTACACAGTTTCTGCCTTGCTTGTGAAAACGAAAGTCTTGTGAAGTACCCGCCAAAGCTTGAACACTGTGAAGGTGGGGCTGGGATGAAAATGCAATGTAGCTGAACACTAAAGCATCTGAAATGAAAAGATGATGTTCCCTACTTTGGCTGCTTTTCTGTTTTTACCCTCTTCTCCACTCTCCTCCTCCAACCAAAGATGTGGAAAGTTATTTCAGATATGCATTTCTAGTTATTTTATTATCAAAAAGACATTGAATGCTGTGAATTGTTGTTTACTCTCATACATTTTTAACATGACATATATGCAATTTTCTTGTTTCGAACAGTGGAACAGAAGAAAAGATCTGAAAGGATGAGTGTGCATGCAAGAGAAAAAGAGAGCAGACAGACAGAAACATCCCTCAAGGCCAAAGGACTCTTCCACTGAGCAAAGAGATATTATCTTTGAAAAGCAGGTCTTACACCAAGATATTTTTATGTCACTTTGGCAGCATAAAGGGTTCTCAACACAATGAATTGGACTCCTGAGAATAAATCCTACAAAAAGGGTGCTGGTAATTGACATAACTGTCTGAAAATCTCCTGCAGCTTTGCAGCCAGTACAGGAGCTGGATTAAAATGAGATCTGAACATACCGAGCTACGGCTTTTCTTCTTACCCTGGTAGTGACATTAGA